>NW_026623056.1:57461255-58086255 GCF_023065955.2 Ursus arctos | reverse complement strand
CCTTAATGAAACAGAGATAAGTAATTTATCTGATAAAGAGTTCAATATGAAGACAAAGATGCTTACCAGGGTTGTGAGAAGAATGGATATACAAAGTAAGAACTTCAAGAGATAGAAAATAAAAAGATAAAATAAAAGTCAGTATTTAATATGAATACAGTAACTGAACATAAAAATACATTAGAATGTCTTGATAGCAGGCAGACTAGATGAAGCAGAAGAAAGGATCAGTGAACATTACACAAGACTGTAAATTTCACCTGACAAGAGCAGCAAAAAGGGAAAAAAAAAAAGAGAATGAAAGTGCATTTAGCTTAAGGGACTGATGGGGCAATGTCAAGCAGACCAACATTTGCACTACAGATGGAGAAGAGAGAGAAAGAGGCAGAAAACTTATTTGAAGAGATAACAGCTGATAATTTCCTTAGCTTGGAGAAGGAACAGATATCCAGGTCCAAATGAGATGAAAACAAACAGATCCGCACCAAAACCTATTATAAGCTGTCAAAAGTTAAAGACAAGGGCAGAATATTAAAAGCAGCAAGAAAAAAACAACTTGTTATATACAAGGGAATCCCCCCAAAGACTATCAGCAGATTTTTCGGCATAAACTTCACATGCCAGATGGGAGTGGCGTGATATTTTCAAAGTGCTGGAAAAAAATTGCCAACTAAGAATACTCTACCTAGCAAAGTTGTCATTAAGAATTGAAGGAAGGGGTGCCTGGGAAGCTTAATCTGTTGTATCCAACTCTTGCTTTCAGCTCAGGTCATGATCTCAGGGTTGTGAGATTGGGCTCTGTGCTGGGCATGGAGCCTGCTTAAGATTCTCTTTCTCCTTCTCCCTCTGCTCCTCTCCCCTTGCCCTCTCAAAAAAAAAAAAAAAAAAAAAAAAAAAAAAAAAAAATCGAAGCAGCGGTAAAGAATTTTCTACACAAGCAAAAACTAAAGAAATTTATAACCACTAGACTAGACTTACAATAAATGCTAAAGGGATTTCTTTAAGCTGATGAAAGGGCACTAAGTCATACTAGGAAAACATATGAGAGTATAAATCTTACTGGCAAAAGTATATAGTAAAATTTAGAATAACCTAACGTTGTAAAGGTGGTAGGTTAATCATTTATAGAACTTGTATGGCGCAGGGCACCTGGGTAGCACAGTGGTTAAGCGTCTGCCTTCGGCTCAGGGCATGATCCTGGCATTGTGGGATCGAGCCCCACATCAGGCTCCTCCCCTGTGAGCCTGCTTCTTCCTCTCCCACTCCCCCTGCTTGTGTTCCCTCTCTTGCTGGCTGTCTCTATCTCCGTTGAATAAATAAATAAAATCTTTAAAAAAAAAAAAACTTGTATGGTGAGTAAAAGACAAATGTAGTAAAAATAATTACTGTTATTTGATAATGGATACAGAACATAAAAAATTATGACATCAAGATATGATTTTTTTTGTGGGGGAGTTGCATCCAAGTGTAGAGCCTTAGAATGCATTTGAATGTAAGCTGTTATTAACTTAAAAGAGACTGTTATGAACATAAGTTGTAAGCCTCACAAAGCAACAACAAAAAATATAAAAAGAAAGGAATCTAAGCACACCACTAAAGAAAGTCATCAAACTATGAAGGAGGAGAAGAAAAGAAGGAACAAAGACTTTATAAAAACATCTAGAATACAATGAACACAACGGAAATAAGTTTACATACCTATCAAAATTTATTTTAAATGTAAATAAACTAAATTCTCCAATGAAAAGACAAAGATTGGCTGAATGGGTAAAAAAATAAGACCCATGTATATGCTGCCTACAAGAGACTCACTTCAGATATAAGGACGCACAGTCTGAAAGTGAAGGGATGGAAAAAGATATTCCATGCAAATAGAAACCAGAAGAAAGCTAGAGTAGCTATATTTATACCCAGACAAAATACATTATAATACAAATACTGTATTAAGAGACAAGGTCATTATATAATGATAACAGTGTCAATCCAACAAGAAGATATAACATCTGTAAATCATTATGCATCCAATATAGGAGCACCTAAATACAATAAAGCAAATATTAACAGAACTATAGAGATACATAAACAGCAATAAATTATAATAGAGGACAGTAATACCCCACTTTTACCAATGGATATATCATCCAAACAGGAGATCTTTAAGGAAACACTGGCCTTAAATAGTACAATAGATCAGATGGACTTACTGGATACATACAGAAAGCTCATTCAAAAGCAACAGAATATATATTCCTCTAAAGTGTACCAAGATTATTCTCCAGGATAGATCGTATATTAGACCACAAAACAAGTCTTAAATTTAAGAAGATTGAAGTCATATCAGGCCTCTTTCACACACAATGGAATGAAATCAGAAATCAATTTACAAGAAGAAAATTGGAAAATTCTCAAGCATGTGAATAACAATATGTTCCTGAACAACAGATGGGCTGAAAGAATAAAATCAAGAGGGAAATACAAAAAAATCATGAAATAAAAGTGGAACTACAACAAAACAAACCTTATGGGATGCACCAAAAGTAATTCTAAGAGGGAAGTTCATCATGATACATGCCCATCTAGAGAAACAAGAAAAAATTTCCAACAACCTACCTTTATCTCTCAAGGAACTAGAAAAAGAAGAACAAGTGAAGCCCCAGATCAGTAGAAGGAAGGAAATAAAGAGTAGAGTGGAAATGAATAGAGACTAAAAAGATAATAAACACTATCCATGAAACTAAGAGCTGTTTTTTGAAAAACAACATTTACAAGCCCTAACTAGATTCACCAAGATAAAAGCAGAGAAGATTCAAATGAATAAAATCAGAACTAAAAGAGGGGTTCCAAATGATGCCACATAAATACAAAGGATTATAACAGACTACTAGGAAAAATTATATACCAACTAACTGGACAATATAGTAGAAATGGATAAATTCCAAGAAACATACAATCTACCAATACTGAAACACGAAGAAATAGAAAATCTGAGCAGACTGATTACTAGTAACAAGATGGAATCAGTAATCAAAACCCTCCCAACAAATAAAAATCCAGGAACAGAGAGCTTTATTGATGAATTCTACCAAACATTTAAAGAATAATTAATAACGATCCTTCTCAACTCTTCTAACAAATGGAGGAGGAAGGAAAACTTCTAAACTCATCTTATGAGGCCAATATTACTTTGATATCAAAACCAGTCAAACACACCAACAGAAAAGAAAACTACAGGACAATATTCCTAATGAACAGAGATGCAAAAATCCTCAACAAAATATTAGCAATCCCACTTCAACGATACATTAAAACACCATTAAACAGCAACAATACATTAAAACACTATACACCATGATCGATCAGGTTTATTCCAGGGTTGCTAGGATGGTTCAATGTCTGCAAATGAGTGTGATACACCACTTTAGCAAAATGAAGAATAAAATCATAGGATCTTAATAGATGCAGAAAAAGCATTTGACAACATTCAGCATCATTTATGGTAAAACCTTTCAACAAAGTGGCTATACAGAGAACATACTTCAACATCATAAAGGCCATATATGACAAGCCCAGAGCTAACATCAGTGGTGAAAAGCTCAGAGTTTTTTCTCTAAGACTGGGAACATAACAATGATGCCCACTCTTGCCACTTTTTTCCAACATAGCTTTGTTTGTCCTTCTCAGAGCAATTAGGCAAGAAATAAAAGGCATCCAAATTGGGAAGAAATAAAACTGTCATTACTTGCAGATAACATACATAGAAAACCCTAAAAACTCCACCAAAAAAAAAAAAAAAACACTTAGAACTAATATACAATTTCAGAAAAGTTGCAGGATACAAAGCCATATATAAATATTTGTTGCATTTTTATAAACTGACACACTGTTAGAGAAAACTATCAATTTACAATTACATAAGAAAAATAAAATACTTAGGAATAACATTAACCTACGATGTAAAAAAAACCTGTACATTGAAAACTGTAAGACACTGATGAAAGAAATTAAAGATGACACAGATGAATGGAAACATATTCTGTACTCCTAGAATGAAAGAATATTGTCAAAATGTCCATACTACTCAAAGCAATCTACAGATTCAATGCAATCCCTATTAAAATGCCAATGGTATTTTTCATGGAAATTAACAAACAATCCTAAAATTTGTATGACACCATAATAGACACTGAATAGTCAAAGCAATCTTGAGAAAGAAGAACAAAGCTGGAAGCATCATGCTTACTGATTTCAGTGTCTTACAAATATATGGTAATCAAAACAGTATGGTATTGACATAAAAAGAGACACATAGATCAATAGAACAGAGGCTAGAAATAAATCCAGGCGTATATGGTCAATTAATGTGTGACAAAAGAACCAAGAATAAATAGTGGGAAAAGGACAGTCTCTTCAATAAATGATGCTGGGAAAACTGGAGAGCCCCATTCAAAAAAATGAAATCCAACAACTGTCTTACACCATATACAAGAACTAAATCAAAATGAGTTACAGACTTGAACTTAAAACCTCATTCCATACAACTCCTAGAAAACATAGGCAGTAAGATCCTTGACATTGGTCTTGGTAATGAATTTTCATTTTGACAACAAAAGCAAAGACAGCAAAAGCACAAATAAACAAGTGGTACTACATCAAACTAAAAGCAAACTATTAAAATGAAATCATCAACCAAATGGATAACAAAGGAAACCATCAACAAAATAATAGCCAACCTAAATGGGAGAAAAAAATTGTAAGTCATATACCTAATAAATGGTTAATATCCAAAATATATAAAGAACTCACATAACTCAATACAAAAATATCAATACAATTAGAAAATGGGCAGAGGAAAAAGAAAAAAGAAAAAGAAAATGGGCAGAGAATCTGAATAGACATTTTTCCAAAGAAGATATGCTCATGACCAAGAGGTACATGAAAAGGTGCTCAGTCAACATCACTAATCATCAGGGAACTGTAAATCAAAATCAGAGAACTATTAGAATGACTATTACCAAAGACAATAAATAACAAGTGTTGGTAAGGATGTGGAAAAAAGGAAACCCTTGTGCTTTGTTGGTGGGAATATAAATTGGTGCAACCACTATATAAAATAGTTTGGAACTTCCTTACAAAAATTAAAACTAGAACTACTATATGATCTAGTAATTCCATTTCTGGATATATTTGAAGAAAATGAAAACACTAACTCAGAAAGATATATCTTTGCAACATTATTCACAATAGCCAGGATGTTGAAGAAAGCAGCCTAAGTGTCCACCAATGAATGAATGGATAAATGTGTGTTTGTGTGTATGCACACGCAATGGATTATTTAGCTATAAAACACAATTGAAAGAAATATTTAGCTATAAAACACAATGGAATAACATTTAGCTATAAAAAAGGGTAAATACTTGCCATATGTGACAACATGGATGGAACTTGAGGACATTATGCGAAGTGAACTAAATCAGACAAAGACGAATACTATATGCTCTCACTTAAATATGGAATCTAAACATAAAAACAAAAAACTGAACTCACAGATACAGAGAACAGATTGATGGCTGCCAGAGCCCAGGGTGGGGGCAGTGGCTGACCCGGGTGAAAACATCAAAACGTGCACACTTCCAGTTATAAAACAAATAAGCCATGGGGGTTTTAATGCATGGCATGATACTTGTAGTTAGTAGTACTGTATTGCATATTTGAAAATTGCTAAGGGAATAGATCTTAAAACTTGTCACATGAAAATTAATTTGTAAAATTTTATTTATTTATTTGAGAGAGAGAGAGAGTGAGAGAAAGAAAGAGAGCACGAGAGGGGTGAGGGTCAAAGGGAGAAGCAGACTCCCCACTGAGCAGGGAGCCCAATGTGGGACTCGATCCTGGGACTCCAGGATCATGACCTGAGCCAAAGGCAGTTGCTTAACCAACTGAGCCAACCATGTGGCTCAATGAAAAGTCATTTGTAACTGTAGTGATAAATGTTAACTAGACTTATTAGGGTGATCATTTCACAGTATATACAAACATCAAATCATGATGTTGTACATCTGAAATTGACATAATACCAATTATATTGCATTAAAAAACATTCGGATACTCAAAGTACTGGGCCCTGTACTAAACACACTACCTGTAATAACTGATTAACCTTACATCTACACAAAATATCTGTCTCTATCTATAAAATGATACTCGATCTACCTCCACACATTATTATTCCCAAGTTACATAAGAGAAAACTGAACCTAGGGAATTTAACTTGTTTAAAGTCCCACAACAATTAAGTAGTGGAGCTGGGATTTGCAACCAGGTTTTTCTGACTAATCATTTGGAAATCTTATCCCATCAACTATATACGGAGTTATACTATATCACCACAGGGAAGACAGATAATTGGGTTGAAATTTAACACTAAGGTAAGTGGTTGGAAGATGCTAGGTACTGAATTGTGTCCCTACAAAATTCGTATGCTGAAATAATCCTCAATGTGACATATTTAGAGCTAGGGTTTTTTAGAAAGTAAGGTTAAATGGGCTCCTACTTGGATAGGGTTGGTGGCCTTTATGAAGAAGAAGGGAGATTGCTCTCTGTTTCTGTCATGAGAGGACATGGTGAGAAGACAGCAGTCTACAAGCTAGGAAGAGTTTAGTCACCAGATCCCACAACCGTACTGGCATCCTGACCTCTGACTTCCAGCCTTACGAACCGGGAGAAAATAGATTTCCATAGTTTAAGTTACCTGGTCTATGGTATTTTGTTACGGCATCCTGAGCAGATTAAAACAAAAGCAAATATTGCAATTTGTTTTACTATCTCAGAAAAAGAAATAGAAAAAGAAAATGGTGCAATTACTCTAATGAGCCAATACTTTTCTTGCAGATATTATTTCCACACTAGATTTTTGAATCTTCTAGCTCATTTACTCACTTCTGAGTCACCTCAGATACTTTGTGAGAAACCAATAGAGCTTTGTAAATTTGAGCAAGAGAATCCTTATACATTCAGAATTTTTTCCAAAGAACATAAATCGTAGACCTGCAGAGTTTTAAGCAGTCATAAGTAGATAAAAACACGTTTCTTGAAGACATACTTGATAGTTCCAATCTAATTTTTGAAACCTCATTTGCGTTATTCTGCAACAGTTTTTCATACTGATGGCTTCAGAAATCACTCTCTCAAACTTCCCTGCTCTACTGGTCTTGGTATTGATTTGACCCACTATGTTGAGTTCCCACCGATTCAAAAATATAAAGTAGGAATTAAGAATTGGGCCAACAGGTCAGAAATCTTGGAAATGAACATCTCTGCATATGAATTGAACCAGGTTGTTCTGTGGGTGCATGGTTAAATAACTCAAACAATAATTAATATTCATTCATAGAGAGAAATACATTAGGAGAAAATGTCTACACTGATAAAAAACATTTACATATACACACTATAATATACATATTATAGTTTTTATAAGTGCCCAGAAAGCCTATGAACAATACCTCACAAGCATAAGTAATATAATTGCTCCTAGTTAAATTGAACTGACAGTCAATGTTGATGTTGATTGGTGAGCTCTATTAGCTTCTTATCAAAGAAATAATTTTAACTTAATAGTCAATTTTGCTAATCAGATACGTTATTTCTACAGATTTTAAACCTGTATCTAAGTTAAAAACATTGTAAAAAATTTACATTAAAAATATTTCTCAAAACTTGAGAAAATTTGATAACGAGGTTTTCTTTGCTTGAAAGTTTTCTCTAATGATGTTAGAATAGAAAATAAAAAAAGCTGTATCATCTGTAGATAATCTTCTGTCAATTGTTCCTTCTATGGCCTAATTTTGCCACCAAATGAGCATCAGTTAAATGATAATGCTATCTGTTAATGTCAGCCAAATGCCTAGGAATTCATGATAAACTAAGTTAAACTGTATTCAATCAGCAATATGATAGCGTTGCTATTTTACTAACGTGAGTGGTTTTTTTTTTTCAAAGAAACATTTTATTTCTCATTACTGATGTCAGATTTGCATAGTTACATGATTTTGAAAAGGCGAAGATCGACCTTTACCTTCAAATTATTTTTCTTCTCCCCAAATAATTATTAAAGCTCTATTCAAGACCTGGTGATAGCTTGCATTCTTGTGTAATAGGATATACTTTGACATTATTTTACGTCGAGTAAAATTATCTTGATCTGATGTAGAAAAATTCTGAGCAAAAAATGAACTTTGCTCCTTCAATTTTCAGTAAATCTACTGATAGATCTGTACAGCCCACTCAATTCATAAGTAGATTTTTACCAAAATAATGTTATTACTTTTTAAAGCAATAAAGCAATCTTTTTCTTTTGAAAGAAAACTTAAATTATTTTGCAACAATAGTAGGGTATTACCCAAAGTTCCACACACAAAAAATTATATGTATATAAAACATGGATGCTAAAATATCTGGCTTGTTAGGTCAACCTCTTTGGAGTTCAAAAATGGGTCACCAGGCTTAGTATTTCCAAGAATTTCCTCAGCATAAGAATCACCTGGGGGGTCTTGTGAAAAATTAAGGTTCTTGGGCTCCACAAAAAAACCTATTAAGCCAGAATTTTATCTAGGGGGGAGTGGTCTTCCCCTTTTTCAAATACTTTAAAAAGCAAAACCAAAAACAACAACAAAGCTTTTATAAGAAATTTAAACATAAAAATATAATGGTTAATATAGCGAACTCACATGCTTCAATTATCAACTCACGATTAAACAGGGTAGTGTTTAATACACCATGTTCTCCCCCTTCCTGTATGACTTTGGAACAAATTCCTGACATTGCACCAAATCATCCATATGTATTTAAGAATCTGTCTCATAAACAAGGCTCTTCTTATAACCGCAGAACATTACTACACCATACACAGGCACCAATAATCACTATCACTCAATATTTAGTCAGTGTTCAAATTTTTCATTATTTCATAAATGTATTTTTTACCCTTTGAATCATGATCTGAAGATTGCATAGTTCACTTGATTTGTAAGTCTTTCAAGTCTTTAAACCTATGACGCTCCTTCCAAGCTCCTTTATATGTCGTTGCAATGTGTGTGTTGAAGATGAGTATGTATTTAATATAAGCTCTCCATGATTCTTAAAGAAAAAGTTGTGGAAGCTCGGAGCAGAGGGATTTGGCTCGGGCTGTGTGCATGCGCTCTCCCTGCATCTAAAGATGTGCTCTGCTTCACCACTTGCCTCGCCATAAACCCAAGACAAGGCAGTTGACCTTTCCATTATTTGTTGCTCCATGTGTAGAACAGTGATAATACCTGTTGTCTTCTTTGCAAGAATGCTGTGAAGATTAATGAGCTAATATTGATAAAGCACTCCAAACTCGTGAGAAGAAAGGCAGGTTTGAAAAGCTTGTAAGAACCTTACGGCCCCTATAATACTCTTCTGTAGGAGACCAAGCAGTCACCTCTAGCAAATACATACTATCCTATGTGAACTGTGTATTTGTGATGAATTAATGATAGCTACAAATCAATTTCCCTCAAACTAAAGATCCATAAATTACTAGGATGATGGAGAGATAAAGAGATATTGTATCAGAGACAGCAGGAGATAACACATATTTTACTGTTCATCCGTATGGTTAGGTTTCTTTTGCGATTTAGATATGAAGGTATTGTAAAAATTAATATAATCCACCATCACAATAAAACAAAAACTTGAATTCCATCAAATCCTAAAAAAATAGTTTATTCATATAATCATATTGCTGAAATTTAAATTTGTATAAACAAATTTCTATAGAATCACTGCTTTTTAAAATTTTATAAATAGTGAGGGGTCTATACTATCATCGTATGTAAATCACTTTTGCAGTTTAAGAATCATCTTGGTAAATATCGTAATGACTATAGGACTGAAAGTAGGGACAACTCTGTTTTTAATCTTTCTAAAGCAATTAAAATATGTACAATCTGGAGCATGTCACTTCACCTCTGTGAGCTACAATTCATTCCACAGTACAATAAGTTGTTCTTTCTAGCTCTCAACTCTGAATTAGGGGAAATGCTTTTCTAGTGAAAGGAATTCTTTATTGTATTTTTATCTGCCCTTGCATTTCTGTTAAACAAACTAAAATTAAGACTCAAAAATAATGAGAAATGTGGAGAGCTATTTAAATTCAAAATCTCTCTATTATCTCACTATACTTTAGCTGCCTTCTGCTGTTGAATTACCCATTATATAGTAGTTATTTATAAAATCATACTCTTAGGGGACCACCTGATTAATATCGCCTTAGTTCATAAACTTCAATAGTAGCTAGAATTGAAGAATCTATGCTATTTGAAATTAACTATCAAAACATAACAAAGCATTTTCTTTCAAATTATATAACAATAATTTATTATTTCAAAGCTATTTCTTTTTTGCTAGAAACCATATAGAAGGAAAAGAACTGTAAATTTAACAGTGAATGCCTAGGACATAGCCTTCTAATATTTTATAGATCTTCTGTATTTTTATATAGTTTAATTTTCTGTTATTGAAATTTCTGCCATCTTTCACTTAATGTCATTAATATCTACTCGAGTGTTACATTGATACTTATTTCTAATTCCTTATTATAGGACACCACTGAGAAAGATTATCCTCAGGGTAATAATGTTAAACATAATCAACGAATGCCTGTAGGAAAATAAGTTTTATTATGTGAACAAACTAACATGTATGTTTCTGGTTCTGTTTAAAAAAAAAAATTTTAGTAAACTCTACCCCCATGATGGGGCTGAAACTCATAACCCCGAGCTCAAGAGTCATATACTCTACTGACTGAGCCAGGCAGTTGCCCCTGTGTTTCTAGTTTGAAGTCCTTATCATAGGGGAAAATGAGCAGCAAATTGGAAAGCAAAGATTATAGGGAAATATGAAAGAGGTCTGCATTAGTTAATAGAGTGAACAGGAACAGATCTAATAAATTAAGAAAATCCCTGAATAAACCAAAAACTGACGTGCTGTAGAACTTTTTGGGGCTTCTCACCAGGGTAAGATCAATGCCATTATAATGTAGAACACAGATGACCCTTCTGGAACTGTGTGCTCTTAATCTTATTTGCATACATTTACATAAAAGTGTATATTTGCCTAGTGAAGTCCTTGGTTCTAGTCAAAACTAGGAATTTTGCCAGTGTATCTGTGGTCCTCAGATTAACATGACGATCAAACAAAACAAAAACAAAAAACACTCCTATTGTACAGATGAGGAAACCAAAGTTTTTGAGTTTCCCTGGCCAGGGACATATGTTATGCTCCTGCCTGCATTTCTAGCTTTACTTTCAGGGTAGTGAATTGGCTGAACATTCCGACTTATTTTAGAATTTAAACCACTTGCTCTTCAGTCTTATCTCATCAGTAATAAACAGTAAGACTTTCAGGTCAGCAATATCCCTAGGATGCTATAAGAACATGGGAATGCATTAAGAAGCAAAGCAAGTTTGGTCACATCTCCTTGGACTCCTAACTTTTTAATATATCATAAATTCCTTAGAACAGAGAATATGTTGTTCACGTAGTTACATAAATTTACAGCACCTGGTTCATAGTAAGTGTTTAATTAAAAAAAAAAAGTCTGTTGATTGTTGAGTGTTTGGAACCACATTTTATCAGATGTTAATGTAACATTTTTGGCTCCTTACTTTTCTGTCTCTTAAAGCAGAGCCTTGTAGCCTTTTTTCTGCTTCATCGTAGATCTCAGAAATGCCTCACTTGTGCGTCACTTGCCATGGGCATTTCCGGTAGCCCTACCCAACTCCAGTTCTATTTCTGCCGTTCCAGAAAGTGTATTAGGAGAGTAAAAAAAACAAAACAAAACAAAAAAAGTGGTTATTTTTAGGTCAATGAGCTCAGCACTATTTTCACTGCCAGTTCCTGAATTTTTTTATTCTTCTATAATTAACAAATTACTTATGAATCACCTCATCACTGTTGGCAGCCCTGCCGTCAAAACCAATCAGTGAACAGTTGAAGTCTGAGACTCTGAAGTTCAATCCCAATGGGAATTCGTTAACCTCTATAATAGTCTGATTAATCCCCACATCACCACCACCCAACAACTGGGGCTACTTCACCATCTTCCTGCAAGCCCTCCGTGAAACTGGAACCCATCTTGAACACCATATGTATGCATCTAAGCCACAAGTGGGCCCGTGCTACCTATTCCTCAACTGCTGGTATGAATGGGCTGGTCTTCCACCTGCCTTTCAGCATTTTGCCTGCTCTGCTCCCAGATTACACACGGCTAGGTCTTTCTAACACTCTGAAATTTACTTTTGTTGGACTTCACCTGCATTGGCTGTCTCATTTCAAAAAATTCCAATCATTTCATTCTTTAGACGCTGTATCTAACTTGTTCGAATTCCTTAACCTGTAACTTTGTGTCTCTTCCACTGGGAATCTCCCTCCCTCTTTCTCTTTCCCTGGCTTGTTCTCAATAGTGTTAGGACATATAAGACAGGATTGTAGTTTCCAGCCTTACTTTGGCACCCTTTTTCTCAAAGCTTAGAAAAAAGCAACCTAAACTACATATTCAATAACAAGATTAACAAGAAGCTTTGTATGTGTGTTAGAAATTTTGGGTTGTACTATACTTGAAGAGTTTCTAAATGTATAGTTTTATCAGTATGTAAGGAAATTATTTTTTAGAGAAATGCAAACAGTTTCGTTGCATCTTCTTTCAATAGTAGGAAAGATGGAACAAATATTGTTTTGCAAAACCATATTCCAGAGCATTAATTAAAGATTTATTTCATAGACCAATAAACCACCTGCCCCTGCATTTTTTATGGGAATGTTTTACATTTTCCAATCCTTTCTTTTACACACTCATTAAAAACACAGAACAGAACAGTTTGCATTAGGCATTTTCATAAGTATGAAATATTCAGCTTCCACAATGTTGAGTCAACATAGCCGACATAATTATGAACAGCATCTCTGCACCTCTGTAAAAGTGCAGCTCTCATGAGTATGTAAGTGTATGAGTGTATCCATATGCATACATATGAATGTCATGAAGAGCTGTATACTTTTTATTCTTTCTTTCGTCTCGATCGTAATGTCTACTGTTGAAAAATTGAAAACCTAGGAAATGTTGCTTAATTTTGAAAAATCATTTCCTTCTTTTCTACATAACATTGATGAATATTTACGATGGCTTTTATGCATGAAACTCAGTTTTATTGATAATTTTGATAATATAAAATTATATTTAACAACTCAAAGTATGACATGTTCTCTGTAGTTTAAATTGGCTTTAGATTAAGTTTTTAACTTCTAAAATGGGCCTGTGTTCGGTTAAGATGTTTCTAGAAATATCTTGGGCTTCTATTTTAGATGGACATTTGTAAATCAAAAATGAACTATGAATCCAAATATATTACCAAATAAAACCAATAGACAAACTATAATCAAGGTAATTCTACTACTATTCACATTCTTTGTTTGAATACAGTAACAACTCAGCAAGATCTCACCACCACCCTGAATAGTTTTCTTTGAAGACATTTTTATAAAAACAATTTCATAAAATATGTGACTACAAACTACCTATAGAAACTTGACGTAGTGCTACAAAAAAACTGCAAGACTACTAATATTTTACCAGGTATCTTATGACTCACATTTTCAATAGCTTCCAGTAAAAATACAGGTTTTGGTTAAAGATAATTTTAACTTTTTATTTACAATGCCTAGGTAATATCCCTAAGTTTGATGTAAAAGGCTTTACCAGAACTGCCCTCTGTCCTTGTGACACACCTACCTTCCTGACGTGACCACTAAGCCTCTCTTATGGAAGTGTCTGACTGTGGCACTTGGCGGGCCTGTTAGCTGATTAACCTCTAAGGCATCCATAAAGGAATATTTGACGCTGGTTCTAAAGTCTCTTCTTTCAAAAGCAATGAAGACCTATTTAGCTGTGCTACCAGTAACAAATCCTGTAAAAATGTTTTAATATATGACTAATCAGATATTCTATTGCAACATTTGGTAGGATTTTATGTTTTAGGAAAAGTACCTTTAAAGGTATCTTTTTTTCAAGCTCAGGATGGTCAAATCTATTTCTCTCTGCTTCAGTTGGTCTCAAACTATTATCTTATTTCCACACCTATCGTTTGCTCTCCTATGCTCTAAATTTTAGATAAAACCAAGTTCAAAAGCATCTGGTTATTTTCATTTAGCTTAAGCAAAAAGGAAAACACATTTCTATTATTCTTTCAATTGTTCCTTCTCAAAATAGAATTTGGTATAATGGGTTTTCCAATTTTCCTTCAATGTTTTAAAGCATAAATATATAATAGCAGATATATATATATACATATGCATATATATACACACACACATGTATATACAAGATAGATCGATTGATCGATCGATCGATCTATCTATCTTGGATTGGAAAAGCTTTTAAATATCTCGGTTTACTAGAATCTGAAAATTTGAAAGTCAAAAGGTTATTTTCTGTGGACTCTGATGTATCTACAAAAGATTTACATGCTTTGGGGTGCCTGGGTGGTGCAGTTAATTGAGTGTCCAACTCTTGGTTTTGGCTCAGGCCATGAGATCCAGCCCTGCCTCAGGCTCTGTGATCAGATGGAGTCTGCTTTGGACTCTCTCTCCCTCTTCCTCTACCCCTCCCCACTGTGCTCATTCTCTCTCTCCTAAATAAATAAATCTTTTTTTTTTTCAAAAAAGATTTATATGCTTTGTGTATCTCCAAAGTGTTTAGAAATCAAAGTTTTCATAAAGAATTTCTAAAATATACATAGCAATAGTTCAACTTCTGAACAAAGTGAATATGACATCCAGTTGCAAGCAAACCAGTATAAAAAGCATTTCTTGAAAAAACAATAAAAACCTCACTTCCATTAATGAGCATTGGGCCAAGCAGATGGTGAGTTATAAACTTGGTCCATGGATAAGGAGGATGATGGCAGAGCTGATTAATATTTCAGAGGAAGAGGGTGGAGTATGATGAAATGTTTCATATGGATATTAGGATATTATAGATTTCAAAACAGGAACTGCCATCTGGTCATGATGGAATAACTTGTACTGGACTAACTCTCCTTCTGAAAACAAGTTTAAAAATGAATAAAAAGTATGAAATCACTCTTTACCTGTTATATATCACACTGTGACCCCAAAGAGATGGGAGTAATGAGATTTAAGTCCCAGTAACATACCAGATACATGCCTGGATACATTTTTTGACTGCAGGAGATAAAGGAATGGGAGGCCAAATGGTGATGGAGGTCTCAAGGAGCTGAGGAGATAGAAATTGGAGTTCAGGGTCACTGAGGTGGTGGGATGAGGGCAGAGGCCTCAGTGATAAAGCTAGGCAGGAAAGCAACTACAGACTCTTCATGGTGGTACTCTCAAGGTTTGCTTTGTTTTTTTCTGCCTTAAACTATGCTGTATATTCAAAGGTTGAGACTTTACAAAGCTTGGTAAAGGACAACTACTTTAGGTTCTAAATAACGAACTCATCTTACTTTTAACAAAACCTCTTTCTCTCAGAAATATACACCCTTCTTCTCAATGTCTAATACTAAATTTTATTAATACTAACAGTAAATTTATTTTAATTTTAGGCTGTTAGATAGTTGAGTGTAGTTTATTACATATTTAAGCATCTGTCACTTTTTAAAAGTCTATTTCAAGGCCAGATCACTTTTGTGTGATGCGTCACCTGTGTGAACAGCAACTCCATAGTGCACATGATTACTAACAGTCTCCTCTATATTCACAAAAGTCTATATTATGATTTCTACATGCCACTACTTAATAAAGTCCATTCTCCTATTCTTTGAGGTAAGCTAATTATATTATAAAAAATATTTTTTTCTTTTAGAAAATATGATGTAGTAGCTTGATCTAGCCCTTACAGAAATGAAAATATCTGTAAAGGTAAATTATCAATTGAGTATTTGGATTAAAGGTTTAGAATATAGAATTTTTGTCTTTTGGGGCATCTGGGTGGCTCAGTCGGTTGAGCATCTACCTTTAGTTCAGGTTATGATCCCCACGTCCTGGGATGGAGCCCCACATCAGGCTCTCTGCTCAGTGGGGAGCCTGCTTCTCCCTCTCCCTCTGTTCCCCTGCTCCTGCTCTCCCTCTCTCTCAAATAAATAAAATCTTTAAAAAAAAAAAAAAAAGAATTTTTGTCTTTGGACTCTGTGTCATACTACCACTAGCCCAATCCTCATCCCAATTTTCTAATAACTGTAATAGAAAAATTAGTGTGCTATATAGTTGTGCAAATATTTTAATACAATTTATTCAAATCCTATTGTGTTTTTATCTGCAAATCCAACACTGAGTATACTGGTGTCCTCAAAGAAACAATTAAGTTGGTTTCAAATCATAAACAGAAAAAAGCAAATAGAACTTTTAATGAAAGCAAAAATACCTGGGAAATTACTTTGAAGGGCATCAGAGCAGTGAAATTTCTGTTCACCTTTTTATATATGGAAAGCACTTATATACATGACAGCAGGAAGGGAGAAAAATGATTTAAATGATTAAGAAAGAGGTAGGGAAGTTTAGGGAAGCCTTTCCATATAGAAGGTATACACTGAAGTATACTTTGGAATTTAAAGGTCTGCTTTATATCTAAACCCACACCAATACTGGAAAAACAATAATGAACACTTTTCAGTAAGTGCTTGGCCTATAGCAGCTCATTTAGTTCTCACAAAATTTCAGCTTAATAGACATTATCCCCAACTTACAGATGATAAATTGGGGCTGAGAGAAAGTATAAGAAACTTGCCCAAGATTATATGACATCATTGGTGATTGTTCATGCTGGAATTTAAACAAGTGACCAGTCTGTAACCTGCCTTATTGTCTTGGTGCAACAGAATGTTCAGTAAGACCTCACCTGGCTTCACATAAAAGATCTCCTAAGAAGAGTAGTGTAGGTGCTAATAGTTAACTTCCATAGTCCACCATTTGACCCCTGTTTGGGTAGAGTGTGATTTACATCTTTTTATATTTTAAAACTGAGTAGTTGACCTAACCTAATAATCGAGGTGGGTATTTTAAAGTATTTTCTCATTTACTATGTTAATCATAGCATTCATTTCAAAGTTGCCATTCCTGCAGTGTTATATTTTGGGGGAGGGGGCAGGGCAAATCAAAAAAATGAGAAAGAGGGGCAGGGCTTATATCAACCTCCTTTAATTTGCTTAGTCTCTCCTTTACTTAGAGAAGTCTGTACCTGCTTCTTACCTTTCTGAATCCTTCATAATCCAATCTATACACATGCTAGTCTCAACATCTTCCAAATATATGACTTTATAGCAGCCTGCAAACTAATTCATTGTACAGCTTACTTTACTCTGCAACTTCTAACCATTTTATAGCCAAGTGAACATCTTTGGAACCAAGTTTGTAAAACCATGTTTTCATCTGTAGTAAGGTGTTACTGCATTCTCTGAGGTCTAATTGAAAATCACTGTGCCTTCATAAAAGCATAAAGTGTGGATTAAAGAAATGGAAATCTGCAGCAACTATTGAGTATAAAAGTTTATGGAACCAGTGCTGGAATTTTTCTTTTTTAAAGCTACATCCTTACAGTTATCCAAATCATATTTTTTGAGGGTATCTTAGTTGGGATCTTATGTATATTGTACAAATAACAGAAGCAACATTTCATACAATAAGCTGTTAAAAAGAATGACACGGTACTCTAGATGAACAGACATGGAATAATTGTAACTACATACAATTATTTAGAGAAAACCAAAATGAGTTAAAGAAGAAAAAGGAAATATACCATAGCTTTGTTTATATTTCTTAAAAACAGTTAGCCTAATAAAACAGTAAGCAGTGGCTAACAAACATTTTCTGGGAAATATTGCAGGGAGAGGAGAGGAGATGGAATGAGTCTATTTGAAAGTACATTTGTTTTTTGACATGCATTTTTTTGTATCATTTGAATTATTTTTAGTGAACATATCACTATAGTATTCAGAAATATACATTAATATTAATATATCACTATTAAGTATATATGAATAATAATACCTATTAATATAATTAAACCTAAAAATTACTAACAAGATGTACCAGAGAAGTGATGTCTAATTGTTCTGCTCTTACTAATAACCAGCAAAGAAACCGAATCAGTAATCAAAAATCTCCCAACAAACAAAAGTCCAGCCCCAGATGGCTTCTGAGGGGAATTCTACCACACATTTAAAGAAGAGTTCATACCTATTCTCCTCAAACTGTTCCAAAAAGTAGAAGTGGAAGGAAAACTCCCAAACTCATTCTATGAGGCCAGCATTATCTTGATATCACTACCAAAGCCCCCACTAAAAATAAGAATTATAGGCCAGTATCCCTGATGAACACGGATGCAAACATTCTCAAGTACTAGCAAAAACAAATCCAACAGTACATTAAAATAATTATTTACCACAGACAAGTGGCATTCATTCCGGGACTGCAGGGGTGGTTCAATATTCACCAATCAATCAATATGATACACCACATTAATAAAAGAAAGGATAAGAATCATACGATCCTCTCAATAGATGTAGGAAGGCATTTGACAAAGTAAAACATCCATTCTTCATAAAAACCTTCAACTAAGTAGGGTTAGAAGGAATATACCTTAACATCATAAAGGCCATATATGAAAGATCCTCAATGGAGAGAAGCTGAGAGCTTTTCCTCTACGGTCAGGAATAAGACAGGGATGTCCACTTTCACCATTGTTGTTTAACAAAGTACTGAAAGTCCTCGCCTCAGCAATCAGACAACAAAAAGAAATAAAAGGCATCCAAATCAGCAAGAAAGAAGTCAAACTTTCACTATTTGCAGATGACATGATACTTCATGTAGAAAACCTGAAAGACTATCAAAAAATTGCTAGAACTAATACATGAATTCAGTAAAGTATACGAAATCAATGTACAGAAATCCGTTGCATTTCTATGCACCAATAATACAGCAGCAGAAAGAGAAATCAAGGAATCAATCCCATTTATAATTGCACCCAAATCCATAAGATACCTAGGAATAAACCTAACTAAAGAGATAAGAGATCTGTATGCTGAAAACTATAGAACACTTATGAAAGAAATTGAAGACGACACAAAGAAATGGAAAAACATTCCATGCTCACGGATTGGAAGAGCAAATATTGTTCAAATGTCTATACTACCCAAAGCAATCTACACATTCGATGCAATCCCAATCAAAATGCCACCAACATTTTTCACAGAGCTAGAACGAACAATCCTAAACTGTGTATGGAACCATAAGAGGACCCAAATAGCCAAAGCAATCTTGAAAAAGAAAAGTAAAGCTGGAGGCATCACAATTCTAGACTCCAAGGTATATTATAAAGCTGTAATCATCAAGAAAGTACTGGCACAAAAACATACACAGATCAATGAAACAGAATACAGAACCCAGAAATAGACCCACAACTATATGGTCAACCAATCTCTGACAAAGCAGGAAAGAATATCCAATGGAAAAAAGATAGTCTCTTCAACAAATGGTGTTGGGAAAACTGGACAGCAACATGCAAAAGAATGAAACTGGACCACTTTCTTACACCCTACACAAAAACACATTCAGAATGGATGAAACACCTAAATGTGAGACAGGAAACCATCAACATCCTAGAGGAGAACACAGGCAGCAACTTCTTACTAGACATGTCTCCTGAAGCAAGGGAAATAAAAGCAAAAATGAACTTTTTGGACTTCATCAGGATAAAATCTTCTACACAGCAAAGGAAATAATCAACAAAACCAAAAGGCAACCAACAGAATGGGAGAAGATATTTGCAAATGACATATCTGATAAAGGGTTAATATCTAAAATCTATAAAGAATGTATCAACACCCAAATTCAACACCCAAAAAACAAATAATCCAGTTAATAAATGGGCAGAAGACATGAATAGACATTTTCCCAAAGAAGACATCCAGATGGCTAACAGACACATAAAAAGATACCTGTCAGAATGGCTAAAATTAACAATATAGGAAACAACAGATGTTGGCAAAGATGTGGAGAAAGAGGAACCCTTTTGCACTGTTGGTGGGAATGCAAGCTGGTGCAGCCACTCTGAAGGACAGTAGGGAGGTCCCTCAAAAAGTTAAAAATAGAACTACCCTATGACCCAGGATTTGCGTGACTAGGTATCCAAAGGATATGAAAATATTGATTCAAAGGGGCACATGCACCCTGATGTTTATAGCAGCATTATCAACAATAGCCAAACTATGGAGAGAGCCCAATTGTCCATCAACTGATGAATGGATAAAGAAGAGGTGGCATATATGGCATATTACTCAGCCATCAAAAAGAAGGAAATCTTCCATTTACAATGATGTGGATGGAACTAGAGTGTATTGTGCTAAGTGAAATAAGTCAGAGAAAGACAAATATTGTATGATTTCACTCATATGTGGAATTTAGGAAACAAAACGGATGAACATAGGGGAAGGAAAAAAAAAAAAAAAGAGGGAGGCAAACCATAAAAGACTCTTAACTATAGAGAACAAACTGAGGATTGCTGGAAGGGAAGTAGGAGGGGGGATGGGCTAAACGGGTGATGTGTATTAAGGAGAGCACTTGTTGTGATGAGCACTGGGTGTTATATTTAAGTGATAAATCATTAAATTCTACTTCTGAAACTCATATTACACTATATATTACTTACTAGAATTTAAATAAAACTTGAAATATTAAAAAAACAATTGTTCTCTTAATGTATTTCTTTTCTGTTGCTGTATAGCAAATTATTACAAATCAGTGGCTTGAAACAACACAGACCTACTTTTTAACAATTTCTTGGGTCAAGAGTCTGAAAATAAATATGTTCTGTGTTTAGGGTCTCCCAAGTTGGCCATGTGGCATTGTCATCTAGAGTTTGGGGTTCTCTAAAAATCTTTTAGGTAGCTGGCAGATTTCAGTTCTTTGAGACTATAGTTACTGAGGTCTCTGTTTTGTTGTTGTTTAGCTGTGGGTCAATCTCTGCAACTAGAGGCCTCTCCCTCATAGTCCCACTCACAACACAGCAGTTTACTTCTCCTTTAGGGCCAGAAGGATAATTACTCTGTTGCCATTTCTTCAAGGACTCACCTGATTAGGTCAGGCCCACCCAAGATAAACCCTCTTTTAACTCCAAGTCAGCAGATTGGTAGCTTAATCATGATAGTGATATCCCATCTTACTCAATGGTTGTACTCACACTTAGGGCAAGGGTTTATTGTGGTCACTTTTGAATTGTGCCTACAACAGGGAGAAAGCATAGCCTGCAAAGTTGATCATCCTGCCTGAATTTTCACATTTGCCTCTTTCCTCTGCATTTTAACATCACATACATATAAATAACATGGCAAATTACAGATGCAAGAACTTATTGTTGTCTGACATGGCATCATTTTTTCCTCGGAAGACAAACAAAAACCACAGAATCTATAGTTAATAATAAAAGAAAACAAAATGAGTTATTTTGATATTTCCAGTCCCCAAATAGGATATCCATTCTAAATAGATACAGCCCTTCCATTTCTATTTCTCAAGGTTGAGTTCAGCTCAGAAGGCCTATTATACACATATCTCCCCTGACTTCCATCTACTAGCAAATGAAAGTTAAAGACAGAGATGTACAAAGACATGGACTTCAAAACCTGATGTGATTCTCTTTTGTACCAGTCTGTATAGCATACCGGTTATGCTAACAGCTCTGTCCTCCAAACTCACAATTGACCTTGTGAGCCACTCATTTGTTAGTTATTATGAACGCAGATATTTTTCTCTACTTAGCTATTTACTTTCAGCATTGTAATTTATGAGATTAGGCTATATTTTTACAGTCCATCTAATTCCTGTATTTTTTTTTTCAGTTTGTAAACCTTTCTCCTGTGTTGTTACTCTTCTCTCTTGATGTGGCAAAAAGGAAAAATCCAATACATTTATATGTTTATGTTCATAGCTATTACACACATTTTTTTTCGCAAGTCTTGTAGCTGCACAATTGGGATAATACTGTAAAGCTACTGGGCTATTTTATGAGGCAATAATCTTGTTGCTTATGAGTAAACTCAATAACAGTCTTATAAACCTACAATTTCTAAACCTAGAAATGCCGTTACCTTACAAACATTTTGGGTTGATCTTTCAATTATTTTTAAATTATGTCTAATAAGGATATAGTTGGAAATCAAAGTTCTCTAAGTACAGTCTACCTGAAAATCAAATTAGAGAAGTCACAAAATCAAAGTGTCTGATCTAAGTGTCTTGAAAATTTCATAAATTATGTGTCTTGGACTTTATTTAGTTGACCTAGAATATATGTGGGGCCTCCTAGTTTTTAAGTGACAGTTTTGTGAAATATCTATAATATGAATGTTAAGTTTAAAACAGTAAGTCATTTGTAATTTAGCCAAGTTTTTTAAAGTGGAGATCTTGGGGCACATGGGTGGCTCAGTTGGTTAAGTGTCTGCCTTCAGCTCAGGTCATGATCCCAGAGTCCTGGGATGGAGCCCCCCATCAGGCTCCCTGTTCAGCAGGGAGCCTGCTTCTCTCTCTCCCTAACCATCTCTCTCTGTGTGCATGCCCTCTCTCAAATAAATAAATAAAATATAAAAATAAATAAAGTGACAATTTTGTTTCTTGAATCACTGTTTTGTACCTTCATTTTTTTTTTTTTTTTTTTATGGTCACGGGCACTTTAATTCAAGGGTTGATAAATCAGTGTAGTTGGATCTCAAGCTTTTTCCTCTAATTTCAATTTTATCCCTCTTACATTTTTTTTAAGCCAATGCATTTATTAGAGATGTGTTACTTGCAAGGAAGAATGCATTGTCATTGTAGACATTAGGAGAAGCTAACTACAGCATACAATCTTTCCGATTACATGTAGTTTAGCTGCAGAACAGTATGCAGGCAATGACTGTTTGCCTTGTTTTGTTTTGGAAAACATCCTTTTCCTACATAGTATTTATACAATTATATATATGAAGCATTACTGATTCAATTGGGAGTTGAGTAACTGAATCATTGGGGATAAAAAAAGATATATAATCTATCCTTCCCTACCTTATAATTCAAGAAATTTATAGTTTAAAAAAATAATTGGAAATACTGTTGACATAATATTTTATACGCTTCTTTCTCCTGATTTTTTAAAATACCATAGTTTTAGAGCTATCTTTCTTTTAAATGACTTTTACTGACTTCAGTCGGCTTTCATTCTTTAATCTGTTTACGCTTATACCTCTTGACCGTCCCAAAGTCATTTATAGACCTTTCCACAGAAGCCCATGGCTCCTTGCATCTTTCTGCCCAAGGGCATCCTCTAGCTCCAGGACCCTCTTCAGTTTTGCTGGGCAAGGAAAGTGACAGTCACTTGGCCAGCTGCTTTCATGTTGCAGTGAGAGTTGCATAGTGTGACGAAGGTAATATGGCCTGCAAAGCCTGAGATATTTACTATCTGGCCCTTTACTGAAAAAGCTTGTTGACCACTCATCTAGAAACTGACTCAACCAAATGGAAATGATGAATACTCATTTCCTCACCACACGGGGAAATTTTAAGGTGCGTTCCACAGATTTAGCCTCTGTTGTCCATGAGGCTTGTTTAGTTCAATAACACACCTTTATTGGCTTCAACTTCTCCTGCTTCATGTGTGCACATCCTTATCAAGCTTTCTAGGATCAGGTCCCAAATAAACTACTTGTACCCAAACCTCAGCCTCAGAATGTGATTGCGACGAACCCTATTTTGGATATCTTCTATTCAACACGATTTTTTTTAATCTGTCCAACTGTTGCTTAAATTAGCTTTGTGAATTATTACATGCCAAGATTTTATTCAATGTTTATTCATCTTGCACTGAAAACATCATGTGCTAAACTATAAAATATGGGTAAAATTTTGAGAAGTCTGAGGGACATATTTTGTAACTCTCCTTACTTTTTGGCACTTTCTGGTGTCCATATTCATAATTAAGTTTAATTCATGTTGGTATCTTGCTGTGTATCTTATGAGTAAAAAAATATTCATCAGTTCTCTTCTGTTCTTAAGATATACAGTAATTTGTAGCAAATCAATACAAATTAAGTAACTGCGGGGCACTGTAAGGAATATTGAATACCTTTGCCCCTTAAAACAGAAGATTAAGGATGGAGAAGGAATGACTTCTTGTCCTTCATGTAAACAATGCATCAGTGGCTGGGAGAGTAAGCATAAGTTGTTTGAGAAAATCTTAGGAACCAGAGACACCATTACTGGTATAAATGGACACCCTTTTGCTACAGAGCATGCTAAGGATCCAGAACTACCATGATCCAATTGCTACTTACTGGGTTATATAAACACAATGAGGGTTGAGAGTAAGAGCTTTGTTTTTGTTTGTTTGTTTTTGTTTTTGAGAGAATGAGAGAGAGAGAGAAAGAAGGTCAAGCAGGCTCCATGCCCAGCATGAAGCCTGACACAGGGCTCGATCTCACAACTCTGAAACCATCACCTGAGCTGAAATCAAGAGTCGAACACTTAACCAACTGAACCATCCAGCCCCCCTCATTTTTTTTTTTTTTTTTGAAACAAAAGCCCATAGTTTAAGTATTCTTTAGATAATGTTTATGGAGAGGGTTTAGAATTTGCAAGCCCAGATTGAGACAGACTAAGAAAACTGGAATATCATCATTAGAGGATTCAAACCCCCTCTATGTCTAAACACAGAGCTGAAGAGCTACAGGAGAGAGTATACAGGAGCAACATCAGTGGGTTCATGGTGGCAAGAAAAGGTACCAAGTAAAGTCAAGTTTGGATACAAAGTAAGTTTTGGCAGAAATATAAGTCAGTGATAGCAGAGTTCAGTTCTTATGATTTTTTAAATTAAGGATAGTAGTTGTGATATCACATATGGTGGTATCACTTTGCAGAGGAATAGATCTGAAAGTTCTGTAGATTCATTTTTTCATTTTCCCTTTATTCTAGTATTCTAGAATACTCTTTGGGTCTGGGGAATCCAGAGAGTTTATAGTATCTGCCCTGACTTGCTCAGAGTAACTGACTGTGGTTACTTCTCTTGGATCTAACAGCTGACCACAGTGAGAAATCCAAAAACTTTTGAAACATACAGTTTGTATCAAACAGGTCAAGGGATCTTGAATGGAATGGGGAATTCTAAAACTCAGTTTGATGTTTATCCCTTGCAACTCCACACCGGGTACTATCTGAAAGACTCCCTTCTCTGTCCCCTATCTGTTATTCTACATTTACAAATAATGTAGCCTTTGATCAAAAAAAAAAAAAAAAAAAAAAAGTTGGCTCATTCCATTTTTGAAGATACCACTACAGATATGCAATCTTTCACTCTGATGGCTTTCAAAGTTGGGACTATTTCAAGAAATTTCCTTCCTGCCAGAAATAGCTTTCTATGCTAGAATCACCTTCAATCTTTCACTTAAAAAAGGGAAAAAAAAAATAATAACATCTAGATCATGTCATAAAATGTTTTACAACTTGCAAGTACTCAACTTCTGTTGATCTTGTCATTCTCCCTTTTGCTGACTCCGTTGGCAGATGTCTCATTTTTGCTCTCAGCTACTTGAAATAGTGCAGTTCATTTTCAAGATGTTTTAGATTTCACATCATTTTATCAGAAGATACTTCTTAAAAATAGTGTGCTTATCAAAAAATCTGTTTTGTCACTTTCATCTCATGTTATTTAATACTCCCTGTAGTAAACAGCCTAAGTAATGGAAAGTTTTTGAAACATAAATTCCCCAATTCACATTCTGGAAAGTAAGGTGGGTTTTTTTCCCCCCCTTGGAATCATTATTTTTCTCCTGCCTATATTTTGAGCTAGTTGTTCACACAACTGTGAAAAAATGTAATCTGAGCCACAAATTCCTTTTTGAAAGCAATTAGCAAAGGCTTATTATGTTAAAATCCGTGAATTTACATATTTATCCTTCCTTTCCCCAACACTGAGAACTCAACTGCTTGACTGAAAAAAAGCCTCCCTGTAGATATTTTACATGGTATTCAAGTGTTAAATTTAGGTTAAAGTCTTACACATTCTCATAATTTGCTACATATTTTTTATTTATAATTTCTTAATTAAAAAAAAATCAGGCTCATGTTTTGAACAGGTTTATATGCTAATCAGTCATTCCTGCCCTTCCTTAAAAAAGAGCCCTTTATTATCGTTTTGAGAACTCTTAATCTTCTGCACCGTCACCATGTCTGCTTCCATTTGAAGGTAAGGAAGGGAGGGAGCGGGGAAAGCACTCATGAGCAAATCAGCAAGAAATCTATCAAATGCATTACTGAGATCTCACTTCCTAGGCTTTTTGGCCAATAAATGTTCAATTATTTTCTGCCCTAAAGTTAGTTACAGCTGCATTTTGATTACTTGCTGAACAATACCAAAGATTGGTTTCTCCTTATGCCTTTCAATCTATCAAATTAACATAATTTTGATATATTTTGGAATGATGACAAATATTTTTGTCATTAATACTGAGAGTTTACAAACATTAGCTAAATGTATAGGTAAATTTATATATTTTATATATAATATATATTTTACTATTGTAGATTTCAAACTAAGCAAAGTCTCAAGAATCCTTGGAAGGATTTTCAGCTCCTCATTAAAGTATTAGAGCTCCATACTGGAATATGAACATTCCTTTTATTGTCATATTACTATTTAGCAAAAACGAATATTTTGCAAAAACTATTTTAAGGTAAAAATTCAGCAATGATTCAGCAATACACCCTACGGAATTGATTAGAAACTATTATTGTAATTGTACAATTTTTAAATCACTAGTGTATAATATTCATAATAATGTTAAATACAAAGTATGTCTTTTGTGTCACACAGAAGCAATGGGACAATGAAAAAATTTAAGTCAAAATATTTTTAAAATATATATATATATAATGTGTGTATATATATAATGTATATATAATAATAAATTTTTACTATTTCTTTCCACATATAGCACAATATACAAAATTCAAATTAAATACAAAGTATGTCTTTTGTGTCACACAGAAGCAATGGGACAATGAAAAAACTTAAGTCAAAATATTTTTAAAATATATATATATAATGTGTGTATATATACAAAAACCAGGAGCAGTGTAGCTAATGGCTGGAATTGACATTTGGTCAGGATCAGCTGCAGAAAGAACCAATACAGGCAGATGAGATAATGTTTAGGTCCAGCCTGTTGGGAAGACTATACCCCTGGGTAGTATGAGAAAACCTGGCTGTGTGCCAACTCACTCCCAAAGGACACCCAGAAATAGGCAGATCCACCTAGTAGCTGGAGTTTTCGTGTTTTAGCTTTATACTAAAAGTAGTACAGATGTATTCTTTTGGCCATTGTGAGGGTTTCATACACAGCTGAACTGAAATTTTGGCACACAACCTTATTGAAAAACCAATGCATCTGCCATAGAGAAAATGTAAAAGGATATGCTCTCCTTGACAATAGAGGGTAGAAGGTGAGAGGAAGGAGTCAAAGGCAAAATTCGGTAGATGTACATCATTTAAAAAAAATTTTTTTTTAAAGGCTGTTTCCATTTTCTACAACTTCATGCATGGGTCATGTTTGTAGAATCAGTCATCTGTTCATACTGGATTCACATTTATGGGGTTTGTTAAAATACACATCTTTGTCTATTACAAAGAGAGCTTTGGTAACAAATTGCAGGTGTAACTGAAGGCCGGGGAGATTTACGGTGTTCTCTGTTTGGGGAATGGTTTAGTTATGTGCCTATATACCAAGGTCTTGGTAGACTGAGGAGAATCTTAGTTATTATGTACACATCTGAGGAGTTCTTGGCTACCTTCTAGCAAACTCCCACTAATCAGTTCTTTTGTGGAATCCTCATCAACAGTGTTATAGAATCTATTCTAGTATTACATGATGGTGAGACTCGTTTACGTGAGGATTTAATTAATCCGAATGATGTAATAAAACATGAGGTTAGTCCTGTGATTTTCCTCAGTTTCATGGTTAGCTGGAAAATTCAAAAAATATTAAATGTTTACCATTTTATTCTCTGTTTCTCTATGGACAAGAATTGATCGGGTTTCAGATATTAATGGTAGAAGGAAGGGAAATCTATTTGGTGGGACCAGTTTCTGCAAGCTCTCAGCAGACATTTCTTCTAGCTATGGCACTGATAGTTCACATAGCCATGTAAACTGTTACAGCGAAGCAGAATTATGTTATTTGGACACATCTAACTCTGCCATTTTTGTGAGGACATGGCCTGGGCCAATAGTGATTTGATTTTAGATGGAGTCTGACAAAAGGCAGAATGTGAAGAAGGTGAAATACAAGTAGACTCACAACAAATTAGAGGTACCACATTTTCCCCCTGTCAGACTGGTAGCTGTGACCTGCTTGAAGAGGCAGACAACTAAAATGGAAGAAAGGTCTGAGATTTCAGAAGTCTCAGAAAATGCCACTGTTAAAAGATAAATGGCTTTTATGGATTTTATTCTTCAGGTTTTGTGAACGGTTTTAGGAATTAAACTTTGAGAGGAATAGCATGAATGTTCTTATCCCTAGCCTTGTTAAAAGGCATTTTTGTTAAATAATTTTAATGCTAAGGTTAATTAGGAAAGAAGGCACAGGGAACCCATTTATGTTGTAAAGAATAAACTGCTAAGTGCAAAAGGAGAGGCCATGGAAAAGGGACAATTTTGTATATTTTTGGGTTTTGCCTATGTTGTTTTCAATAAAAATTTGTGTCTTGGGGTCTACTAAACTATTCCATTATAATAAATTTCATTATAAATTCCATTATGTAAATTCCATTATATCCTGTTTTATATTTTCTCGGTCACTAAGAAACTCTCTCAGGAGTTATTTGACGAGGAGAGAAAAGTGTTATGTCCAAAGTAATAAGTGGCCTTTTTTTCCTCCCTACTCTGGTAGCTTCTATTTGCGGATGACATTCCTTATATTTGCACTGTTCCTGTGGCTGGATTCCTAAGATTAAACTGAGAAAGGAGCAAAAAGATAATTCCAATGAGAAAAATCAATTAGTGTTAAGATCCTTTAAGTTCAATTTTTTGAAAATCCTTGTTTCTCTGGTAATAAACTCATATATCTTTGCTGAAGAAACACAGAAGAGGGAGAATTTCAATCCTCTTGGTTCTGGAGTGTTTTCTAATTAAAAGGCAATACTGAGATCCTCTTACTCTTGAGTGAGAAGGGGTTATTTTTTAGTACATAGTCACTTTATCTTATTCCCAACAACCCCAATCTCACCCCTGCTTCATTTTCTTTCCCACGCACTATCCAATCTTTAGCTGTAAAGTCAGTTTTTCTTTCTTTGAAACTTCCTGCTGATTTGCTCGGAGGATTTTTATGTTTATTTTTATTATGTCAAGTCTAGGTCTTTATCTTCAGTGTCACAGTAAACCCCTTGAGGGCAAAATTCAGGTCCTGTATAGGGTGTAAGGATATAATCTCAGGTGTTGCCCCCAAAATATGTCTTACACTCTCAAAATATCTTTTGGATCCTTAATTTACAGGTAATATTTCTTCTTCTTAAAAAAAGGCACTTTGATGGAGATACGGAAAATTAATTTTGTTAATTCACTTGTAATATGAATGTTAAAATATTTTTAAAACATTTTGGAATAAGTAGAGAAAGGCATTGAAGACTGAGTGCTTTAAGACAATGGACAAAATGAGGTAATTGTAGGAATGAATAATGTAATGGCTATTTTCCTATTTATGAAGGATTTAACTACATACAACTGCTAATTTTGACTTCAAAATATACTTCTAGAACTTGGTGGAAAGCATTCAAGTGTCTTATATTCTAATATATATATATATATATATATATATATATATATATATATATATATATATATATTAGAAAATAAACTGTATCTGAAGAGACAAATATAAAAATCAGTATTTTATGGTGACATTATTTCCCCTATTTTTTAAGGTTAAATTCCTAAAATTAGAGGTTTTTTATTTTAGGAAATAGTTACACATTAAAAAAAAATGGATGTCAAAATCTTAAATGCTTGATTTCTTTCTAAAGTTGATTCTTTTTAATTTGATGATATGTGTATTTAAACTATGGCTATAGCAGAGTAATATAATTTATTAGAAATAGAAACTTCATAAAATACCCAAGATACTAATATTTAGTACTAGTTCTTGAAAAATTCATTTGAATTCCTGGGGACATAGCTCAACTAGGATTCTTAAGGATTGAGCAAGATGAGGATAACTAATTTAAGAGGTAAGTTACTTATTAATAGTTCTTTACCCCTTGACTTGTCTTTAACAAAACTTGACTTGATTCAAAGTAGTGTTAACACAAACCAAACCATCTTTGTCTTGATCACTGCTGTTATTCTGAGAAGTGAGAAACATACTAGTAATACTAGTACTACCAGTTTACTGAAAGGTCATGATCAAAATCTTAAGTGCATGTAAGAATCATGGTTAGAATGAGGTTTGCTGATAAGTTAGAGAACTAATACACTGTAGCTTCAAAATTCATCATGGTTCTTTCATTAACGTTTATGCTCTAGCTGGATGATAATGTATTAATGCCAGACTCAACAACATGTGAAGATATCGATTGTGTTATCATATTCTTAATTGTGCTCATTTCCTTTTCTCATAGGAAGAGTTCAGTAACAGCCTTGTGGTAGAGCACCTCTCCTTTCTCCTTACTCCAGAGCACATGACCCAGTGACTAGTGGGAATGGGAATGGAATTCTCGGGCTCTGGAGAAATGCCTCCTCTACTTCCACATTTCCTTCCATGAGCATGTTTGGCAGAGCTTATTTGCTATTTTTCTCTGGCCCCTTGAATGTTGAGAGTCTACTGGGTTGTGACAATAGTAACAATATTTGACACAAATTGATAACAATGTGGCAATGCCTCTATTTTGAAGTACTTGATAAAGAGGAAAGAAATTCACTGCACCTGGTTTACATAGAGTAAAACATTCAGAGCTCTTCTCTTCTATAAACAATTATATTTGCACATAAAGGAAATGTTTACTGAAAATAGGTTCTGCTATCTAAGAAGTTATATTGAAAACAGTTTGAAATGAGTAATTTTTTTCTGTTTCCTAGCTGTACATAATTCTTAGATAATCTGTTTAGTTACTCTACCAATGTTTCTAGTCCTTTAATTTTATTTGATTTCACTCATTCATCATTTCTACAAAGATCAAACATTAGTGTGGATTAAGTGCCCATTAGCTTTTTTTTTCTTTCAAAGACCATCCATTGATGTGGGTTGAAACTAGCCATCAATAGGTTACGAGTGGCCAGAGAACATTGTAAATAAAGGATATATTTTTTTTTCTCATAAGTGATATTCATTTAGTATATATAAAATGTTTTGTTGTTGTTGTTATTAGAGAGATTTATCCTTTGCACCAAGCTCAAGGTTTTATTTTGATATCACATTTTTAGGGATTACACATAAAGGTAATCATATTTGGTAATGTTTATCTTTTGTTATCAAGTCTGTGGCTATTTCCTCTTAAGCCAGTTTTCTTCCTGTGGAATGTAGAATGAAAATGTAATACTTAAATTAGTCTTCTGTCAAGTTCTCAGGGGAAGTAGGTTGAGTGAGTGAGTTGACACAAGAAACAGCACTTATTTCCTCTCTTTGATATACCACATTAAGTTAATCAATTTGTGAATCATTTACGGAGTAACTGTCAATTTGATGGTTTAACAAGTCCATTTCCCTTGTAATAAATATTTGTATTATATTTATTTTTATTCACCACAAGTGCCTGAAAGTGCCTGAAAGTCATATGGTCTTTCCAGAGGCAACTAAGCACTTTCTTAATTTGTATACAATTTAAGATTAGAATACATTGACATTCTTGCAGGAGAGTGATTCATTCCACACTACTTAGAAAACTATAGAAGCACTTTATCTCTGAGTCCCATATAATCCTGTAAACTGTTTAATTTTGAAGAGCTACACACTAGCCAGTATGTGACTAATCAGATTCTTGTATTTTCTCTTTTGATATGAAAATTGAACCAGCAGCTCCTTTTGTTTTAATAAGGGTAATAAGAATAAAACTATCCTTGATAGTTTGTAAAGCTTCCCTTTCTCCTGATTATGAATTTGCTATTTACATTTACCCAAGAGTGTTTATATAGTTACAGATAAATATAAAGACAAAGATAGGCTACTGATACCAATTGCTCATACATAAATGGGTATATATGTAGTCTGGCTATTCAGATATACATTTCCAGATGATTTTGCCTTACATATTTTTCTAAGAGAAAATTTAGACATATGTACACACATACACACATTCATATATGGGCTGCGTGGGAGTTTATAAGAGACAGAAAGACAAGTGATATAATAATTTGGGGTAAGTGTTCAAATGTTTTGTTACTTTTCTGTTTTTATTGTCATGGAATCCTGTGGTTCTAGAGAGTGGTCCTATGACCTGAACAACATGATGGCAGCCTCCTTGACACACTTGTTTCGTCCTAAAATCATCAACTGTGAATAATATAAACAGTGTTGCTTTGACACCTAATCTTCCTGTTAAAACAAAATGTGGTGACTTCATTATGTACTCAGGTGATAAAAGGAAATTTTCAACTGCCCTGGCCATATGCTACAGTGCTCGAAAGTCTTTTCTGAATATAAGAAAACTAAGTCCCAGAGAATATATGCATCACTGAAATATTCACAAATTTCATGTTAATTTTCATTCTTACCATTTATTTCAGGCTAAAAAAATTCCAGGCAAATTTTAGGTACTGTAATTTTGGTCATTAGGGGGAAATGTTTCAGTGATTCTTGATTCTATTTTAGTCATTAAAGATGTTTAATGATCCTTGGTGTCCACAAGGAGAGAAATATTCCTCTCCTTACTAAATTACTCGTATCTTTTCCCTGAGTCTCCTAAGCCTTTCAGTGACTGTTGGAGGCAGAAGTAGTATGTAAAAGATTATTTCCCTTTCACTTCTCACCTAAACATACAGGCAGCTTTCTCTATACACAAGGCATGGACTTATACTCAAGTCCTTGAGTATTCAACATAAAATACTTCCCATAACACCTCATTTTCTCTCTTGATTTAGCCTATATTTCCCATTCTTTTGCTAATGATCCTAAAGGTAAGCCTCACCTAGTAGATCCACCATTTCTTTTTAAATTCAGAAACAGGCGTGCCTGGGTGGCTGGCTTGGTTGAGCAACTGACTCTTGGTTTCAGCGTAGGTCATGATCTCAGGGTTATGAGTCCAGGGGGGTCTTGAGAGAGCGGTCTGCTGGAGGTCCTCTGCCCCTCCCCCTCTGCTCATGCGTGCACACTCTCTAAAATAAATAAAACTTTTCTTTTTCTTTCTTTTTTTTTTTTAAAGTCAGGTAGAGAAAGACAAATGCTGTGTGGTATGGCTTATATCTGGAATCGGGGAAAAAAGAAAATCATAGAAAAACAAAAAAAACAATAGAAAAGTGGTTACCAGGAGCTGGGGATGAGGGTGGGGATATAGAACTCCTTTACCAACCTCTCCCTGTCAGTTCTAAGATGAGTAAATTCTGAGGATCTAATGTATAACATGGTGACTATAGCTGGTAATACTGTCTTATATAGTTGAAATTTGCTAAGATAAAAGAACTTAAACGTTCTCACCAAAAAAAATAAGTAAATACCTGAGGCGGATGGGCTTGCTACTTAACTCAATGGGAAGATCCTTTCACAATGTACGTGGACACCAAATCATTGTCTGGTATACTTTAAACACCTTACAATTTTATTTGTCAATCATATCTCAAAGCTGAAAAAAAAAGTTGCTTATATAGATACGAGGAACCAGAGAAATGGAAACAATTGAATGAACGTCAAGAGTACATAACAAATAGGAGAAATTATAAATACTGACACTTTGAAATTGGAGTTCTTCATGAACATAAAACTTTATTCCTTAGAGTGCTATCTTAACTTTTGAGCTATCAGAGATAATTTTAAGACCAATCCCCAGAAATGCATACATTCTCATAGATGTATTATAGTAAACATATTCTTAGGGGAGCTACCTAAGTATAAAACAAAAACTGTAGCCTTGAATTTATGCATGTACGTTTTGTATTTGATACATTTAGTCCAAAATGATATGATAAATTCAAATTCACGGTAAGAATTTGAGAATCTTTTCCCAATTTTTTTCTGCTTTACATTATCAATTAAAATATTTAGTTTTAAATTCTATGTTAAATAGAATGTATTATTTACTTCCAGACAATGCTTCCACTTTTAATTTTTTGCTAGTCACCATTCTATTTTAGTGGATTTACCAGGATTTCGTTATTTAGGTTTATCTCAAATATCAATAAAATTTGCAACCACCTATTTGGTTTGAGTTAGGGTACTTTGGGCAAAACTTTTGACCCCAAATTTTCTTTTCCACTGGATATGCTGCCATGGCTCACCATCATGAGTTAACATGTTGAAAATGATGATGTGTCAGTAAGAGATACTATATATAATATAGTATACTATATATACTATATATATAATATAGTATCTCTTTTGGAAACTTGTACTGAACTGCCTAGTAGGCATATTTGCTTTGAAACTTAATAGTCCTCTCTAACCTATGAGATCTAAAAACAAATATCCCCAACATGGTCCAATCCTGTTCCTCTTCCAAGCTTACCTCACCTCCTATTCAGTTTTCAGTGCAATAAAATTCATTCTCCTGCTCAAATGTCTATTACCACATTTTGGCTCCTGAAATCTATTTGAACCAGGCTTTCATTTAAATCATCAAGGTTTTCCTTTTCATTTGCCATTCCTTCTGAAACATTACCCTGCATGTCATTAAAGATTAAGTTTTTTGCTCATCCTCTCCTTGGATTGGTCTTGTCCTTGATTACTACACTGTGATTTTCTCTTTTCTTTTACTTCTCTTTTTGTTCTTACTCCTTAAATATCGATATTCTTCCTAGATCTTGCTCTCTCCTGCCACACACTCATCATAAGAAATTTCACTGTTATATGCTTAGGTAATAACTATAAAAATCTAAGCCCTATTTCCTGATTTCTATATATATTTCCAGAAATTGCTGTATTACATATATTTAGATAACATATTATGTCCTACCACTATCTTTACCTCTTATAACCTTTGCTATATTTTATATCTTCTGATTACTTACTGTAGTGTCTACTCGTACACTTTGCTGATCTCCACATATGGTTTTAACAATTATCCAAGCACGTAAGTCAAATATTCTGATATCGTCCTCAGTTTTGTTCTCTCTTAAAACCACCTGGTTCCCTTTCCCTTTCTCATACAAATGTTCAGTGAATTATTACACCCTGTCAATTCTTATAGCAATAAATATCTAGGGGATTTGTCTCTTTCAATTTCTATTTCCATTGTTGAATTCTGGCCTGAGTTTCAGTGGGTTTTTAAGTGTCTTGTCTCCTTCTCTGTGGTTCCTACTCGTTTTCTCTACTCTCATGGGACTGCTATTATAAACATGCAAGCCATTTTAATGGTCTCCCATTAGTCATATGCTACATTATTATAGTGTCTACATGGCTTAATATGTTGTATACGATCATATGTAAAGATTACCTGTTAGCCTTTTCCCTTTTCATTCCTCTATTCCTATGCCCTAGGTAATCCAGCATGCTCTTCCCTGCCACAATGCTTTGAATATATTCTTCTTCTGGAAGGACACCCCTTCTCCTCTTGAGCCACTCTGATTCTGAGTATAACAGTCTCCATAGGTTTTCCACTTATTGCCTCCTATCCCTTCATTCTACATCACATCAAGTTCTTTCTCTATGCTTTTAATATATGTTGCTTACACAGTTATTATAGCACTCACCACACTGTATTTTAGAAATTTGCTTAGGTCCTCTCTCTTTAGGCTGAGATTTCCAAGAGATAGAAGATAATGGAGGTATAAATTTCTGAATCCTGTATTAAGACATTTTCTGGCATATGGTAGACATCAAGTGAATATTTTCTAATTTTAAAGTGGTAACACATTATGTTCTTCATCAGCCATTAACAGCATAGCCCCAAATAGCTATTTCAAACTAGCCAGCTACTTAACAGAGATGAAAGAGTAGGAGACACAGTGTGGGATACTTTGAATGAAGGAGAAAGGGTCTTGAATGTGGAAGAGTAGGCCAGAATGGAAGAAAAGTACAGCAGTAACGGGTTCTGGTATTCAGAGCTCAATACAATAGACAGGAATAGGGAGAGAGAGGATACAGAAGAACAGGAAGGGAATCACACAGAGAAGGATGGAGTGGTGCTAATGAAACACTCAATGTGCTTTTTCTACTTCACAATCTCTCAGACCCAACTGAGTGGCCATCTTCACTTGGATGATAAAAGTCACAGTCAGTATCAGTGATTTACCATTCACTTACTTTTCTAGTTCGTTGCTAACCACTGAGTTATGATTTATCAAAAGTAAAATGTAGATAAAGGCAAAGACATCGCTTTTAAAGCTGTATGACTTTAAGAATGGAAAGACTGATACATCAATTGATGGATCTTTGGCTATAATCCAGTCCTCAAACTACAGATGCCGATGTGACAGATGGCACGCTGAAACTCTCTGTTAGCCATGCATCGTGGGTCACAGTAAGAACAGAGAGGTCAAGGCTCAGCATTTGATGAAGTACTGTGCTGAAGTGCTCGGCTCTACTCGTTGTTCCAGGAGCACTGCATGCCTCATTGATTAGTAGAGTGGCTACATTAGGTATTTGTGATACATTCTTTTATTTACCCATAGGATGTCAGAGTTAGAAGAGGCCCCTTGGAGATTTTTTCCCCATTTTGTTTAAAGATGAAGAAACTCATGCAGAAAGTTAAATTTCTTATCCAATATTAATGCCAAGTTAGGGCCACGACGACAAGCAGAGCAGTTGAAGCACAGTTCTCAATGTCATGGTCTCCCCATTGTTTTCATTTTCATTTTAATTTATAGCATTTCAAAGCTTAGTTTCCTGTCTCACCAACCATCAGACCATTCACATCACATCAGTCATAGTAACTATTCTCTAATCCCTTGAGAGTTTTTGGCTGCCATTCTGAAAACAATACTTTGATACTAATAAAGTAAACTTTTCATTTTGAAAAGGCATTGACAAACTTCCCCTGAATGTCCAGTGTGCCATTTTTGAGAAAATATGAGAAAAATTCTAGCATCACTGTCTAACAATAATACAACTAACTGCTTCATAGATGAAAGAGATCCTAGTTGCTAAAAGCATTAGAATATGGCCACTTGTCAGAGAATATCAGAGAAAACTTCTCTATTGACTGGGAAATTTAACTTGATGCATATTCTCTAATTATAGATTCCAGAAGGAAAGCCATCCTCACCCAAGTCTCAAAATAAATTACTAGGTAAAGTTATTAACTCAAATATGAATGAGGAGTAGTCAAGTGGTTCCTTCTCAGATGCTGCAAGGAATCCCCAAAAAATTGTCCTAAGTTGGCTTTCATTTTTTATATCCCTGTTATGCTGAAGATTAGGATAATTTACATATTTAAATTAGGACTATTTTGAGTGGGAAATAAACCAATTTGATATGTCTAGGCAAAAAAGGGAAGTATGTTATAATGAAACAGACAGACCATGAAAGTCAATGTGTGTGTTGGCTCTCTTTACATCTCTAGTCCACATAGGGAGCAAGTAGTAGGAGCTACACCATTTCCAATGCATTATTTACCTTCCTTTCTGCAAGCCCTAAACACTTTCTTGGGGAGAAAACTCTGAGCCTCATGGGTCTAGTCCCATAAACCATAGCCATTGAGTCAGAGTAAAAACTGAAGACCTTGAGCTTTAGTTGAGGTCAGAAGACAAGCTTTTAAGTAGCTTATTAGGATCCTGGTAGATACTCCAAAGAGGTAGCAACTATACCCAGACATAGATCTTTTATCAGAGTATGCATTGTAGGTATTAAGCCAGAGTCTCTAACACATAGTCCCAGAATGGAGATTATAAAGAAAAAAATTTCCATGTCATTAATATCAACACTTCCACCCCTCACTGAAAATAAATATATTTGATAATTGGTAAAATAGAGTAAACTTAGAACTAATTCTGTTTTTTATCTCAAGCACTCTGGATGCCATGGGTGAAATGGACCAAATTTATTGGGCACACACTACAATATTTTTGACTCTGGGATGATAATTTAGCTTACATGAATCTCAGGCTTCTACCTGTACTTGGATCAGTGGTGAGATAGAATGAGGAGAAGATATGGTACTGAACTAGTACTGGTAAGAGTATGTTGTGAGTTAATACAAGAAATAAAAATTTTTTTTTTTTTTCCTACTGAAGTGAAGAGGTCTCCAGTAAGGGTTTCCTTGACATTGTGTTCATTTTCTTTGATGGTGTATGTATGTATGCATGTATATGTATACATGTACACGCATACAGTGGAAATGCTCTGGATCCACAAGGAAGTTCTAAACAGTGACCAGCTTTGCCTGAGAAAAGTTCTTGTTCTTTCTCCATTGCCATGGAGTTGGTTACAGAAGGTTTCCAGCCACTTGCAGATGACCAACTCTATGTATGTTTCACATCATTTTCCTTAATACTTCCATTCTCCTACCCTGGCATCATCTGGTTAAAACCAAAGCATTAAAACAAACATTATAGAAGGTAAACTATATTAATTTTTGCCTTTTTGATTATAGAGTTTTGTCTTGTAAATAGAAAAAAATGCCTTATTAAAGAAAGTCCATTTTGACACTATTTTCCCTGGAGTCTATTTTAAAAGCTGTTCTACTTTAAAAAGCATATTTTAACATTTTAAAAAAACACCCTGAGAATAGTCTTTGAAGGTTAGAAAAGACATTAAGCTTTCAAGAGTTGGTATAGATCTATGCAAGGTCACTACTAATTTGCTCAGAGTGGCAAACATTTAAAGCAGCTGCAGATGACTATAAACCAAGATATTTATGTACAATATTTAACAAAAGGAAAGGAGAGGAACAGTTACTTTGTAATCTATCCCAAAATATAAGGATAAAATCTCAATTTGCTTAGCATGGTGACTTGTATTTTTTTTTTAATTGAATGGGTGTTTTTACCAAGCTGCTCCACTTTTTTAAAATAAAAGGATAGGTATATTAATTTATCTCATTCATCTCTGATTTGGTAAGGACCTTGATGTTTTCTGGTTCCATGGTACCAGAATGGAAGGAATTTGTACTATTATTTAATTTAAAATGAGAAATCAAAAACCCAGAAAGCAGTACAGAAAATTATCTTAAGTTTTAGAAAAAGCATGTGATTATAAATGTAATTGCAGAAATAAAAATGAGTATTTCTGATGATTCATTAAAGTTGCTATAGCTTTGGTTTATACAGTACAAATGATTCCTCAAATTCAGGATGATGGTAATGTTGAGGGCATGTATTATTGGTAGAACAAAGAACGCAAGTATCTGAGAGAAGTATCCTGGGACCTCAATTGTTTTAAGACTACTTTTTAGGCTGAGTTGCTGGATATAGAGGCATTCATTTTATCATCAACTTTTTGTATGCTTAAAATATTTCATAATTTAAGAAAAACATTTTTAATTGACCCTTTCCTCTGCCAAATATAAGACTTATTTAGGCTTGACATTGTAGTTATTAGGAATGACTCAACAGAATAAACTTCAAGTTATAACTGAAGACAGTTTAAAAACCTTATTTCTCTTGCTTAATAAACCACTTGAAAAAAATTACATAAGTTCTCTAGCTGTATTTTGAAAAGAATTTCTAGTGCTTCTTTTTTTATAAGGACAGGTATTTGCATTATAAATCAGATAGTCAAACTTAACCCTTGCTACTTTCTTTGGGTTTATATCTTTGTAAAGCAGAATGACCTATACTAAATGAAAATGATAATAGCTGTCATTTCTTAAGGTTTTATTATGAATCACACCTAGTTCTTATTAATCATTTATCCTTGTAATGACCCTGTGAGTTAGATATTAACCTAGCTTTACAAAAGAATTAAAAAAAAAAAAAAACACTTAGGCAGAAAATTATTTTTTTTCCCCAGATTTATACAACTAGTAAGTCACAGATCCAGTGTTCAAATAAAGGCCTGTCAGGGTCCAAAATTTTTGCTCTTCCCACCAAGTGTCCCACCAGTGGTAAAATACCAGTAAGACCAAGAACTAAGTAATTTTAAAGTTTTGGAGGTTTTTTTTTTTTGTTTGTTTGTTTGTTTTTCTATTGGTTACTTTTGAGTACCTGGAATCATTGATTCTGCTCTATGGTAATTTATAAATATAGGGGTTTTTTGGAGTAAAAATTAAACACAAAAGAGAAGCTCTGTTTGGAATTTCTAGACATGATGAGCCCATTATAAAAGGAGGAATATCTTTACATCCTAATGCAATTGGTAGAAATAGGAGTCCTTCCCTTATAGGAAGAATGGGGGTGACTTCTTTACCAGTTACTGGGATTTTTCAAGTGGTACGATTCTGACTTTCAATGATATATAGGATCATTATTGTTGCAGCTAGCATCTGAGTGTTGACTATGTATCAACCACCATGTTTACTGCTTTACATAAATTATCTCATTTAGTTTTGAGAACAAATCCTTATACTACATACCAGTACTACCCTCCTGTCAGCGTCTTCAGGAGGTCTTGGGAGCTACTCAAAGCCATGTATCCATTGAGAAGTGTAGCAGGGCATCTAATCACAAACAGTCTGACTCCAATCCCTTAGTCTGAACCACTATGATGCCTGCCTGTCATTCTGCAGCTACGTGTACAGATGCAAAAAGAAAGGCTGAACAAAGAGATAGAGACTGGGATAAGAGTCCCCAGTTCTTCAAGCTGTCTTTATTTACAAATCTGGTTAACTGTACAGTGTTAAGCTATTTTTACTCTTTGACAATTCTGCTTCCAGAAATCTAGCTTCAGTTTGCCAGGTAACCAAAGACTACAAATGTATGCTGTGAAAATAATTTAAGTATTTAGAAGTTATTGGAAACTGCCAAGTTCTTAGATATAAACTACCAATCTTTTTCTTTTTTTATGTTACAAGGTAATAATTCTGTTCATGTTTTCTTTGGAATGTGATATACCGCAAAAAGAGGACAAAATTAAAATTTAAGTTTCGCATTTATGTGCTATTTCCAGATTTATTGAAATTCCTCTCTGTAGCCAAGTGAGAACTTAGCTACAATCAAATGCTGAAAGAGGCTGCAGCTTTTTGAGTCTAGCATTGTTATGTTAAAATGTTTAGGTCCATTTTCATGACTATAATTAAAAATATATATTAAAAAATTAAGAAGTTTCAATTGCAATTAACTGTGGCTCAGAGCATAAGGCAGTGAAGGATTTCTCATTCTTGTGTAAATGTTGAATAAATGTTGAATTCCTTGGGGAAATAACTTGAATATCCATTGATTTTACTAGTACAGTAATTAAATATATTCCCTATGGAAATATACTTTAGTGTGTTGTGAAGCTGTCTATTGTCTGTGCATCTTGAGCCAGGTATCTATTTCCTGATTGTTGGCCCTGGGATTGCTCACTGTCCCCACCATTATTGCCTTCAGATGAGGAGCTATGTCTTCCTTTTCTTTTGAAGTTCATCTGTATTTTCCCTAAACATCTTCTCTGTTACTCTAACATTTATGATCTTTAGAAAAAGTCAGGGAAAACACAAAATATAAAATTTATTTAGGATTTAGCAAAGAATTTCCTACTGATATTAATGACAGTAATTAAGAAAAATGTAAAAGTTCTTAACAGTGTTCACTGCTTTTCCCTGAACAAGAGTATATGTCTGCATTATTCTTCCTTTTCTTTACTCTGTTGTATCTTATCTCTAAAAAATTTTCAATTAACTCTGTAACAAGTACTATTGGGAGAAGCATGCATCCTTTCTTCATTGATTTCATATTCCATTATCTAACATTCATCAGTTTTCCTATATTCCTGGAGCATAGATCTTTGGACAGTAAAAGGTCATTTAATATATAACATCATGATTACTGAATTCTGGGTTGATATAGACTTTTATATAATACCATACTTCTTGTCTAAACTGTCTGTGGTACACATAATAGGAAGCCTTCAATACAGAAATAATTACTGAATGCTGAAATGTGTGACAGGCACTGGCAATATAACACACTGCCTCCGGGAATCTTACAAGGTGGATAAGGATATGGACTGGGGAATATGAAAGTACAATGGAATTAAGTAAATGTAATCACGAGAAAAGTAAAAGAGGAATCCTGTAGGAAGAACGCCTCTTTCAGGAGAGATGGCCTTTTGGAGGAAGTTATCTGAAAGAAGACTTCATCAGAAGAGTAAAAGAGTGTATAACTTGGAAAGCCTATGAAAAGGTTGATGGCAGGGTAACAAACGGGAACATGAGAGAATGTGCCACAAGAGGATGGAACATGTTTAAAAACTCATAAGACTTCCAGATTTTACTCCAGAGTATAGAAAGCTACAGAAAGCATCACATCTACTCTTACAACAAGAACTTCGACAAACCGAAAACTCATGACTTGTTTGTTTGTTTTAATACCCATCAGAGATCTGAGGTCACAAGGTAATCAACCAACACAAAAATCTAAAGAAAGATGCCTGCAGGGAGAGACAGAACTTAAGAACTTGCTTATCCAGAGCAGATGCAGAAGTATCCTAGTTAACAAATTAGTAAAGGCAAAGTGTGGAGAGATCACATGGAGTGGCTGGAGGCCACAAAAGTAAAGGAACTTGGCATATTTTTTGCAGATCTTTTTGGCATCAACCCTCTGAGATGCTCACAGAAAAGTATTGAGAATATGGAGAAAACTTCCAAATTAGTGCACACCCGATGAGGAGGAAAAACAGCTCCTGTGCAAGGGACATGAAAATCTGCCCAGATCTCTATCTGCCCTGTGGAAAAATGCCCTATTCTCTAAGAGAAAGGGCATCCAAAAAACAGACATGCTTGGGCACTGGTGAAAATCCAGTGTAGCCAAAGAAAGAAAGAGAGAGAGACAACTCTTCTACCCTTGAAGGAAAGAGGAATGTATGCTGGACCCAGACCTCAAGATTGAGGAAGAAGAGTCAGAAGTAATGAGAAAGTCATATGTTCCCTACCCAGGGACAAGGTTTCTACCTAAGTCTGAATCAGAACACCAGAGAACACACCTTTTCCAGTGTTAATTCATTATATAAACAATTTTAAAAATCATATCATTGCAACAGATGAAGAAAGTCATCCATTATCAAATTTTTCAGCAAACTAGAGACAGAAAAAGTATCTGTAAAATATCTGTTAGTGACATAGTAATTAATGGTGAAAGTTTTTCCCTAAACGGGGAACAAGTCTGCCTTCCCCTCCTGTTCAACATTGTACTAGATGTCTTAGTGTAATACTGCAAGGGAAAGAAATGAGGTATTTACATTGGAAGGGAAGAAAATAAAATTACCTCTATTTACAGATGACAGAATTGTCTATGTAGAAAATCTTAAAGGATCGGGGATTCTGGGTGGCTCAGTTGTTAAGCATCTGCCTTCGGCTCAGGTCGTGATCTCAGCATTCTGGGATAGAGCCTCAGCAGGAAGCCTGCTTCTTCCTCTCCCACTCCCCCTGCTTGTGTTCCCTCTCTCGCTGCCTCTCTCTCTCAAATAAATAAATAAATAAATAATCATAAAGGATCTACATAAAAAGCTTCTAAAAGTAATGAGTTTGAAGGGATGCCTTGGTGGCTCAGTCAGTTAAGCATCTGCTTTTGGCTCAGGTCATGATCCCAGGGTCCTGGGATCGAGTCCCACATGGTGTTCCTTGCTCAATGGGGAGCCTTCTCCCACTACCTGCCGCAGCTCCCCCTGCTTATGCTTGGGTGTACTCTGACAAATAAAATATCAAAAAAAAAAAAAAAAAAAAAAAAACGTGATGAATTTAGAAAGATCTCAGGGTACAAGGTCAATATACAAAAATCAATTATAGCTCTAATAACTACTAATTAATAATTGGAAAAATAAAGCATCATTTACAGTTGTATTACAAAAAAGTATGTATAAATCTAACAAAGAATATTCAGGATCTATTGGCTGAAAAGTACAAAACACTGATGAAAGAAATTGAAGACCTAAATAACCAAAGATATGCTATGTCTGTGACTAAGAGTCAATAGTTGAAAATAGAATTTTTCCCCCAAGTTGATTTGTAGATTCAATACAATCTGTCAAGATTACAGCAGTCTATTTATAGATATTGACAAGCGGTTCTAAAATTTTCACAGAAAGGTGAAGAAACTGGGAGAGCAAAAAGAAAAGAAAAAAGAAGCAAAGTTTGAAAGCTCACATGAAGATTTTAAGACTTACAATTCTTCACTAATCAGGGCAAGTAGAAAAAAATGCATGGAATAAGAGAACAGAATAGAGAATCAAAGAATACACTCAGCTATTTGCTATCCACTTATTTTTGACAATGATGAAAAGGCAATTGAACGTGGAAAGAATAGTCTTTTCAACAAAAGACACTGGAACATTTATACATTTTTAATAAGCAGTGCTGGAACATTTATACATTAATAAAAATAATAAGTCTTAACCTGTATAACCTGTATCTTATACATCTTACTCCAAAAATTAGCTCAAAATAAAATATGTAAAACTATAAATATATTAGAAGAAACATAGGAAAATTATTGTAATAATCAGTTAGGCAAATAGTTTTATCTTCTTCCTTACCATAGGATACCCAAGCATGAAGAGACAAGACAAAGAATGAAAGAAGTTATTTGCAAGTCATATTTCTAACGAAGTGCATATTTCCCAAATATTTATAGAAGTCTGAAAACTTAACAACCACTGCCATAAAAGCCATTAAAAAATAGGCAAAATATTTAAACACGTATTTCAAAAAAGATAGATGAATAGTAAATGAAGCATAGGAAAAGTTGCTTAGCAGCATTAGGAACTAGAGAATGAAAATCAAAACCACATTCACATAATGGTTAAGATGAAAACATATTGACACTACCAAGATCTGGCAAGGATGTGGAATAACAGGAACTCTCATACACAGCTGGTACAAAAGAATAACCTATGGCTACTGCGGATAACCATTTGGCTATTTCTCATGGAGTTAAATAGACACATGTTGGCACACGGTACAATTCTAGCTATTTACCCAAGAGAAATGAAAACTTATGTTCCCATAAAAATCTGCACATGAATATTTATAACAGTTTTATTCATAATCACCCAAAACTGGAAACCCATGTCATTCAACAAGTGAATGGATAAACTGTGGTACTAGCCACCAAATGAATACTACTATGTGATAAAATGGAACACACTATTAATTCATGCAACAATATGGATGAAACTTAAATGCATTTTGAAAGCTTTGGCTAGGTCCATAGAGTCATATAATGTGGGCTTCCATGTAGATTATATTCTGGAACAGACAAAACTGTAGTATTGAAAATAGATCAATGCCTTCTAGCATTCAGGATGGGGGAGAAATTGGCTACAAGAGGGAACAATTCAGAACAATTTGGGGAATGACAAAACTGTTTTGATTCATAATAGTGTTGACAAATACACAATTCGAAGCGTTTGCAAAAATCCACAGGAGCTGTACATCAGAGTATATCTCAATGTAAATAAAAACAAAAACAAGATGCAGAGATATAAATGAAATACAAACTAACAGATGAACCTCACCATTATCTGAACAACATGAAGGAAAGTAGGGAAGTACATAATTGCCTATGTGAAAAGCAATAATTTAACATGATACTGTAAAGACTAAAGCCAAAAAGAAGTGTATGCAAAGGTTGTACTCTAATTCTTTTGTTCACTGGGTATGTGCTAACAATTCTGGAACTACTTTATGTGAACAGTAGGTTTCAGTATATATACCTATTTCCTATCTGTTTAATCAGAGGGACTGGAAACAATGGTATCATTGGAATGATGAGCACATTTAACACTCAAATATTGGTTTCTAAGTGCCATTGTCAATGAAGCAAACTAAGGCCAACTTGAAGTGGTTGATTCTAGGGCAGAGAAAATGCAAGATAAATTTATAGCCTCATGTGGATGTTAGAAAAGAAAAAAAAAATAATTTAAAAAAGGATGAGAATGTGGAAAAGACACAGGAGCCAATCTGTATAAGTTCCTAGTGACTAAAGCCCAACAACTGTTCAACATTTTAAGCAAAACATAATGAAACAATAGCACTGATTATAATCCCTAGAATAAAATAAACATCCATGAATTCATAGTCCTATGAATAAATAAGCAAATAAACGGAAGAGAATTGGGTTTTTTTTTTTTTAACAGAAAAAGTAATACAGGATTGAGGAAAATAAATAACAATCAGAAATCAATTTAAATTTTTTAGGCAAGTTCCACCAGTGGATATGAAAGTTTATAATAAGACATATCAACATCACGTACTCCTTTGTGTGACGCACTGAGAAGGACACATCCCTTCTGTGATATTCTTGAACAACATCAAGCCTCAATCTTATGAGGACACACCAGAGGAATTCAAATTGAATGTAATTCCATAAAATAGTTGACTAGTATTCTTATAGTATCACTATGTTGAAAGATATTGGTAGACTGAGAAACTGACACAGATCAGAGTAGACAAAGGAAACATGACAACTAAATGTAATTTAGAAACCTCGACCAGGATTTGGAACAGAAATAGGACTTTACTGTAAAAATTGGTAAAAAACAGTTACAGAGACTATAGTTTCCCTAATAGTACTGTACCAATGCTAATCTCATAGTTTTAATGATTATGCAAGTTGTTAGCATTAGGGGAAGCTGAGTGAACAATATGTAGGACATCAGTACTATTTTCGCAAATATTCTGAAAGTCTAAAATTATTTCAACACAAATAATCAAAAGCCTATCATCAAGAGAGCATGAGATGCATTGGACGACCAGTGAAGTTTGACATAGTTGGAGTGTGAACTAGAAAGTAGGAAGGATGAAGCTAGAGAGCTAAGCAGAGACCAGATTATACCACAATATAATCTACACTCAGAAATGAAGTATTTAGGGGGGGGTTACAAGGAATTAACCTAAGGTTTGCATTTTGGAAAGTGTACACTTGATGAAATTTACAGAATAATTTAGAAAGAGTCAAACATGATGATACAGAACCAATTAGGAAGAAACTTCACATAGGAGAAGAAAAGGCAGCAATATTGTCAGGACAGAGAAAACAGGATAAATTTTAGGAGAATTTGAGGTGAAATAACATTTGTTGATTAAGGGAAAGGAAAGGGGAAGGCAAAGAGTCCAAGAGTCCACTCAACATTTCTACTTTAAAAGCATTAGGCATTTTAATGTGAGCTGGAAATATTTCTTTCATGAGTAACTCTTTAAAAAATTGCCAAGTAATCTAAATCACAAATTTCCTTTCCACCTAAAGATAAGGTATTTATTCCCTCTCAGATCCCTCCCTTTCTCAATGTTAGCCCCACTTCTAAGTTGGGACTGAAGGTATCATTGACAGTGTCATGAGAGGCTAAGAATGAATACCATGTACAAGAAAAATATTACACCCAGGGAGAAATATAGTTTAGTTTTTAAGAGTCTTGGCCCTATAGCTCAACAAACCTCCAAGGATAGTCCCTCCATCTAGTTCATTTTTTTTGTATCTTTAGTTAAGTTTCTCTCCCCCGTGTTTCCTTTTAGGCATTTACAAAATGAAGAGAGTGAATGTAGCTACTACCTTAGCCGTCTGAGGGTTCAATATACGTAAAGGCCTTAGATCAGTGCTTGGCTCTCAGGACACTTGAAGTAAAAGATATCCATGTGAAAGTTGTTATTGTTGGCTTCGTTATGTTTACTACTTTTCCTCCTAAGTGCCTGCTCAGTCTGATATTTCACATATGTCTTGAATTAGTTTGACTGGGAGAAGGGAGCGATAAGGGGATAGTATTTGAGTCCTCCTGTGATTATTTTATCTCCAGCCCAGACTGCACGGGAAGTGATGAATTATATCAATAATAGCGATGTTACTGACATTAGCACTATGTATACAGACCCTACTGGTATGTAACATGGTAGATTTTTCTAACAGACTATTTAAAAAAATTATATATATATATACACACACATATATATGTATATACATATATATACATATATGTGTGTGTGTGTGTGTGTGTGTGTATATATATATATATATATATATATATATATATATATATATATATTCTAGTAAAAATCCAAACAGCATAGAAAGATTTGAAAGTCTAAAAATCCAGGTGTGGTTTTAAGGATGGAATGAAGCACAGCTAATATTCGTTACACACAGTACTTGGTAATTAAAAAGTACAGATATTTTCTTGTTAAAATATTCTTTTTATTATGAGCTATATCAGAGGATATGCTGCCCTAAGTAAACGAATTTATAGAAGTAAACACAGATTTAGGGAAATTACTTAAGTTTTAAATATTTGCTTTGGGATGCCCAGCCAATATTAGAATGCAAATATTGGGACAGCAGTTGAATGGACAAGTCTAAAGTACAGGATAATAAATTAGGTCAATGGTATAGATTTGGAATACAGGACATAGAGAATAAATCCCAGAGATACCCCAGAATAGAAGGCAAACCCAAACTGCATGGCATCATCCCAAAAGGGTATGTACAATAACAAGGCCTATGATAAAACCCAAATGCATTGCTGATCAAACATGAAAATTATTTTATAGAACCAATGTTACATCAGGGTATTATAAAGAGATTCTAATTTAGTGAATTCCAATTATTTAGTAAATATGTAATCCGGAATAAGCTCATGAGATGTAATGGCACTCTGTATCCCACATTAATAATTTGTTTTAAAAATTGGAAATCAATAAAACTTAGATGGTCATTCAACATTTAAGTTAAATGGCTCAATCTGGTCAACCTAGAAAATATCTGTACTTTCCCAGTCTAGATTATTTTTTCTATTATTTTGCATTAGTGACTTGTAAGTTCATTTTTATCTTTCATGAGAGCCTAATAACTATTAGATGTAATATAGACATAAACAGGTATTGTAGAACTCATACCAACAACAACAAAGTATTTGTCCAGGGTTTTTGAGTTTTACTTCTCTAGCTGAGTAATGTTTCGATCTACCGGTGTTTTGTAGGATTCTGTTTCTGGGGAAACTTACACCGTTTGATTAGTATTTTAGATTTGTAGAGTAAACATTTCTTCACATTGTTCTCTTGTCCAGGATTTACCCACCTCCTCACTTGGCATTACAGGACAGACTGAGCCTAAAAAGGCTTGTTAGTCTCTTTTAATGAGACTCAAAAAGATAACAGATCTGAAAACTAAATGTTTGGGATTAAGACTATTTACAACCCAATCTTAACAAGGTGAGTCTGAATTAAGTCCTGGTACATTCAGCTGTAGGAAAGACAACATTTCTGACTATTTCTGATATCAGAAGTTAAGATTTCCTACTGCCTAGGGTTAAATGAACCTTCATGAGGGTTAATAACACTTTTCTCCCAAACATAAGATTCTAAGATTTTTACTGAAGCTTATGAAAATGAAGCTCCAGACAAGGACCTAGCATTTCCCTCTGGTGTCTAAGGGAAATGGCATTTTCTAGAACATTAAAAAAACAAAAAACAAAAAAGCCTTATTGTGTTAATATCACCCATGGTTATTCATCTTTGGAGTCTTTGAACAAAATTTGAAAATACCGATGGAAACGAGAAGATTTATTGCTCACTAATTTACAGCCAATGCCCTGAGCAGAATTGCTTTTTGAAAATATAGTCAAAGAATAGTTCCATGATCTGAGAGGTCATATTTAATCATGCCACAAATTATATCATCGGTATATTTGAGAAACTATGGTGACTACCCCAATAATTTCCAAGGTGTTCTGTGTGTTTTTCTGGTTAGAGTTTCCTGGTGTTCTTTATCTATTTGCATCCTATAAATAAAAGGTGTTAGAGCCCTAACTGTATACTAAATCTCTACAGGGCACTGAGAGATCAAGGTTTACAGAGCCTTGATGTTATCAAGTCTACTAGGAACTGCCACAGATTGTGCCACCTGAGCCACGCTCTGCGAGAGTTTCACACTGATATTTCTGAAAGGCAAATATGATCATATCACTCCCTATTTAAAATCTTCCAAGTCTCCCTATAGCATTCAGGATAAAATCTAAACTCTTAACATGACCCACCTACAAGACATTTCACAATTTGGCTTTTGCTCATCCCTTTCTCTCATCGTCCTCTTTCCTTCCATACTAGCCTACAGATAAGCTTAATTATTTTCAGGTCCCTGAGCAATACCATGTTATCCTCTCTGAAGCTGGGGTCTTTGCCTTTGCTGTTTGCTTTGCCTGTATTATTCCACCTCTAACCTTGCCTAGGTATGTTCTGTTTGTACCTTACAGTACCCATCATCCAATACTTAAAGTGTATGTTTACAAGTCTCTACCCCATCTGAAAAGATAAGGGCAGTAGCTTTCCTCTAGTCATGTTAGCCCTAGGTCTGAAACAGTGCCAAACATTTTAGAACATTTGGACAAACACTCATTCACCTGTTGAACGAAAGAGTCAATACATGAATGAATGAATGAATGAAGTAACTGCCTCCTGAGTATAGGTCCCAGACCCACTTAGCCTTTCCAGAATGCTATTGATTACATTTCAATCTACCCATGCCCCAACTCAGGAGGGCTGTATCTTAAACCAGGTACAGCCTTCCATTCTTAGGGTAAGTCATCACACCTGGATCACATCAAACAGTAGAGGTGGGCTACAAATTCTCCCCCAATCCATCACAGCAAAGCAGCTTTCTTTAGATCACTATAAAAAGCTCTGTAACTTGAGGGGCGCCTGGGTGGCACAGCGGTTAAGCGTCTGCCTTCGGCTCAGGGCGTGATCCCGGCGTTATGGGATCGAGCCCCACATCAGGCTCCTCCGCTATGAGCCTGCTTCTTCCTCTCCCACTCCCCCTGCTTGTGTTCCCTCTCTCGCTGGCTGTCTCTATCTCTGTCCAATAAATAAATAAAATCTTTGAAAAAAAAAAAAAAAGCTCTGTAACTTGAAAGCTAATATTGAAAGAAGCTCAACTTTCGACCTTCTGAAAATCTGAGGGCATATAGTAATACATGATCTGCTCTTAGCCCAGCACTTAAGAAATCACTGCCTATTTCAAAGGGGAGAAAAGTTTTCTTTCCTCAGATTAATTCTCTGGAAACAAATTCTAACATGGAGAGTTGTATGCAGGAGGTTTATTGGGCCTTGCTCTAGAGAACAACACCTGGAAGAGAGTTAAGAAACAGTGTTGGGCAGAAGGAGAGGTTAAAATGTGGTATGGTTTCCACAGGTATCTCAGCTGATCTCCACAGAAAGCTCTGGAGGTGGGATGATCCTTCCTAATGGTCTCAAATTGAGGAAGAGTGTGTGATACTCTTGTACTCCCTCACCAACTAACCATGTTTTTTGACGTCTCTTGAGTAAGATGCTAACTTTGGGAAAGGCAGCACTCTTCCGCTAAGGACATTTCTGGAACAGAAATAAACAGTGTGCCATCAGCAGCTAACACCCTCAAGCAGCATGCTGGAAATTTTGCTGGAGCAAAAATACGTGAAGCAAATGTATCTGAAAGGCATGGTAAACTAGTAGATACTGAGGTGGCTGCCCACTTCCCTCCTTCAAGGTGGAGACACTCATTCTTCCAGGTACTGTAAGCCAGGGCAGTTCAGGCATAAATACTTTACTTTGTACAGGTCATTGTTCTATTCATCCTTCTAACACAGTATTAGCGCCATCTCATGGGGTCCTTGCCAAGGTGTTATATCCTAATTCATGAAGGAGTGCTGTGTTAGTTTTCTGTTGCTACCATACAAGTCTCCAAAACCTAACGGTCTTAAACAATACAAGTTTATGATCTTATACATATGCAGGGCAGAAGTCTAAAATGGGTCTCATTAGGCTAAAATTTGCCAGAGCTGTGTTACTTTCTGGAGTTTCTAGGGTAGAACCCATGTTCTTGCTTTTTCCAGCTTTTAGAGGCTATCCAAATTCCTTGGCTTCTCACCACCCCCCTCACCTTTTTTAAGATTTTATAAAAAGGGGGGCAGGGAGAGTGCACACAGGCAAACAGGGGTAGGGGCAAAGGGAGAGAATCTCAAGCAGACTCCCCGCTGAGGGCAGAGCCTAACTGGGCTTGATCTCCTGACCCTCAGGTCATGACCTGAGCCAAAATCAAGAGTCCCACGCTTCACCAGCTGAGCCACCCAAACGCTCCCTGGCCTTTTTTCATCCGCGAAGAGGGCAATGGAAAGTTGACTCCTGCTTACCTGGCATCACTCTAAATAGTCACATCTCTTTTTCTGACTCTGGTTTTCTACTCCCCTCTTACAATGTTAAGAACCCTTATTGAAGCAACCAGGATAACTTAGAATAACATTCCCATTTTAAGGTCAGTTTATTAGCAACCTTTATTCTAGTTTCTATTTTAATTCTCCTGTGAGAGACGCCATGAGAGGGAAATGACGTGAGAGACATACTTTACGTGGCTCCTACCAGTAACTTTTGTCTATGTCCTACAGGTTTTTGGTGTTTATTCCTTTTCCTCATTCTGTAGGCCCAGAGCTGCCTCATTTGGGTTATCATGTGGCCACCCAGAGTGGAAATGGGGATAGAAGCGGAGTGTGTCTGAAGCAACTTCATGTAAGAATGGAACACTTGCCTTTTAAGAGAGCAGTAGACCATTCTCGAAGGCCCCTCTGTGTTTAAGGAATCTGGAAATTCAAGTGCATTGATCCAGTTCTTACCTTCACAGGGTCCCGTGTCCTTCTAATTAGGACCTTAGCCTTTGCACACTTGCAGAGTTCAGAATTTGAACTTTTCTAAAGCTCCTTTATTCTTATAATTAAATGACAGGCCTCATGCATAGCTGTTTTTACCCATCAGAGACGAAAATAACTTTATGCTGCTTACAAGGTCCTCTAGCTTTCACACTTCGCCTAAATTGGTGATTAATCATCTCCAGTCTTTCTTTTCTTTCCCTAACAGATTAGTATCCAACAAGGACTGATTTCAGAGTCCTTGGAATACTACTTTCTCTGAACTCTCAGATGTCTGAGACGTCGCAACAGTCAGTGCATTCCCCTCCACCATGATTTTTGTTTCCCTGCAATAGCATAGCAGGGATCAGTATTGTACTTACCTCCAGTGATGTGGTCCTCATTTTCAGCTAGGCAGCAGATCACGCAATCCAAAACATCCTTTTAGTGTGTGATTTCTAGCATCATTTCTGGTACAAACTGTCCTAGGTAAGTTTCTCCAGGGAAAGAGCCTCTGAAATAGAATTTTATGTGCAGGACTTTTACTGGGAAGCATCCCTCGTTGCCAAAACTCAAGGGGAGGAAGAGAAACAGGAGTAGCCAAAAGGAGGAGTTGAAAACTTGTACCTTTATGACAGAGGCCACTAACAACTCCACAGACAGCTCCACAGAATTAGGATATCGCGCTCCAAATCAAGCAAGGGGCTGGGTTTTTATACCCTGCACTAACCAGCCAAGAGATATCAGCTGCCCAAATGAAGGAGGCATGTTCTTGGGCAAATCATTGCTCTCCAGCTGCGAATAATGCCTGTAAAACAGCTTATCCGTGAGCTGTCACCAGCCAACATTCCTTGCAGCTGGGAACCTAGGAGACTCACCACAGCCTTCACTAACATTATTTATTTTCTCCTCATCATGGATGTCTCTAGCTTCATTATTCACCAATACCTGGCCTGAAGATTCTTTTTCTAGTAATGTTTCTGAGTTTCTGTTTGATATAGCATTAAAATTTTATGCTACATTTTATTCAAGGATTGTTTGTGTGCAATTTCATCACCTATTAAATTAAATATGATGAATAGGGATATGACCTCTGGGCAATATTCAATAATTGATGATAAACTGTGTACTGGATAGAAAATAATAATACCTACTACCCTTTGTCAGGCACAGTAATCTGTTGAATGACTACTCTATCTCAGGAGCCGTTCTAGGAATTTGAATAAGCAGGATATAGATCCTTGCCTGGCTGGGGTTCATATTACTGTGGAATCAATGGCTAAATAAACATTTAATATAATACACAACATAGATAATATAATCCATTAAAATATATTAAGTGTAATGGAAAAAAATCAAAGATAAAAGTGAGTGGAGATAGGTAAGGCAGATTGTAATTTTTTGTGTTTCTTAGGGTTTTTTTATTGTAATTTTAAATAGGTGCTAATTATAGGAATTAATGAAAAGATACCAGTTAAGCAAAAATTTGAAGGTATTTGAATTAGTCATAAACTTTCTTTCTTGGGGAAGAGAATCTCCCAGCAGGGGGAAAAAAAGGCTGATGCCAAGGTCTTATGGCAAGAATATGCCTGTTAGGTTACAGGAAGAGCAAGAAAGCTGAAATGAAATAAAGAATGAAAAGAGTACAGTGCTTGCGTGGCTCAGTTAAGTGTTTGCCTTTGGCTCAGGTCATGGTCCCAGGGTCCTGGGAAGGAGACCCGCATTGAGCTCTCTGCTCAGCGGGGAGCCTGCTTCTCTTCTCCCTCTGCCTGCCGCTCTGTCTACTTGTGCCCTCTCTCTATATATATCAAATAAATAGATAAAATATTTTTAAAAAAAAAGAATGAGGAGAGTAAAAGAGTTGAGAACAAAAAAGTAATGGGGACCATATCATATTAGGTCTTGTAGGCCATTGTAAGATCTTGTCCTTGAGTGCAACTGGGTGCTACTGCAGGTTTTTGAGCAGGTCATAACACAATCAGGTTGCTAAAATGATAAAACCTTTCTTTGTACAGACCGCCCTGGGAGGGCAAGACCGAAAACAATGAGAACTATTAAGAGACTAAATTAGACAGCCGTTCAAGTTCATGTTTAGTAGGAACAGTGGGATAGCAGATGTGGTCAGATTCTAGACACACAGAATTTCCTGAAGGATTAGATATGTGGTATGAGGAAATGAAAGGGTTGAGTGGCTAGAAGGATGACGTTTTTGCCAGCTGATATGGAGAAGGCTACATGCAGACAGAGCAGGATTTGAGGGCAAAATCACGTGGAACATATTGAATGTCAGTTTTGAGGTTTCTAATAAACATCCAACTTAAAAGTAGGTGGCTAGGTACACATCCGTGCTTTGTAAAAGTGGCCTGGGCTATAAGTATAATTCTAAAAGTCATCCATATATAAATAGTATTTAATGCCAAGAGACTGAATAAGATCACCAAGGCAGTGAATACAAATTTAGAAGAGGACCAGCAACGTAAACCTGGAAATTACCAATGCTGAGAAATGGACCAGAAATGAGGAGCCCGATAAAGGAAACAGAGTAGCTACCAGTTAGATTTTTTTTTTTAAATGTAGTATTCTGTAAGCCAAATAAAAAGTGAATACAAGGGGAAGGGATTAGCTTTGATAATGCCGGTAAACTAAAGGAATGACTCCTGAGTTCAACACCAAAAAATTCTAAGATAGACAACATACGTTGTCTTGAATCCTCAAAACAAACACAACTATTTAAATACTACTGCATTTATTTTCAGATGTAAAATCTAATCTCAAATTAGTTAAATTGCCCAGGTGAATTCATATCCACATATATAGCTGGATTCTGTAGACTACAAAGTGCATACTCATTTCACTCAAATAAGGGTAATTTTTTTCATAGTGTCATTGAAAACAAAGTCACTTTCCATATGGCACCATGGAGAGTTCAAGGAAGAAGCAGCTGAGCACGTCAGCCGGCTGTTCTATGACCTTTTAGGGTACCATTTCCATGTTTTCAGTCTCCACATTTACAGATTCAGAAATCATTTTTTCTAGTATTTGGTAGTTGATTATTCAAAGAGGTCAATATGTTGAACAAACACATAGGTGAATATCAAGAGATACATACTTTATAATGGAGGACGTAAGATTTTTCTATTTACGGCAAACCTCCTTCCCTGTGACAAAATATGTGGGAGATTAAATTACATTTTGAATGTGATTAGTTGAGTTTTGATTGAAAACAAAAGTAATGGGATGACTTGGGAGAGATACTTACCTTAAGTCCTAGGGAAGTCCATGAACTATTTCCTTTTCTCAACACGGACTTTTCTTAGTGAAAGGAAATATCTGATAGACAAAAAGTAGAATCCCATGGTGGTCAAGAACATTTGCTCTGGAACCAGACAATACTGGTTTAAAAATCTGAAACCATCTACTTGTAAGAATCTGGAGATTATCTTTCCCCCTCAATTGTTCTTTGCCTTTGCTTCTTATATAAAATAGATATACTAATTGTACCTTGCACACAGTATTATATTAAAGATAAAAGAAAATACTGCACACGGTGCATTTACAAGTCTGATTATTTGAATTAGCTTGATAGAATCCAGAAGATTTCTACCTCTGAGACATTGCTAGATATTTGCTGACCAATTTCATTTAATCTGGATTTTTTTCTCATACTTTCAGGCACGGTGTCCCTCCTTTGTTGGCACATTCTTGCTTTAGATATGTAAATGTGTTAAAATGTGGCTTTTTGATTTTTAAACTTGAGGAAAAATTTGCCTATCACCATTTTGTTTTGAATTTGTAAATTAAGTTAGGAAACCTTTTAGTTTCTTTTTCTAGGACTGTGTGTCTACATGGGAAATGAAACAAGAGGCCCCATTAGAAATACACATTAAACAAACAAACAAGATTTGATTTGGGCTAAGTACTGGGTTTTGTTTTGTTTTGTTTTGTTTTGTTTTTTGTCAAGTGAGTGAACTGAGTGTAAAAAGTGAATTGCTCACCACACTAAAAAATATTTAAAAATATTCCGTGAAGGAAGAGAAGGTTGTGAAACAACTAAGAAGAATAACACTAGAGACTTAAAAAATGGTGCAATGAAGATTTCTATGAAGGTTTTTTTGCATATTTTACAATGTGAACCTTCTCCTTTTTACTATAAAAATGTGTATAAAGTATATGTATCTTTTAATAGTGCATGTGGAAGCAAGAAAAAAATTCAATATACTTGCACTTAAGTAAGTATATTATTTTTCCTCCTAAAACAAAAAAGTTACGCTGACTTTAGTCAGCTGCTCAAAGCCCCAGATTATTCCCTCTGTTCCCTTCATCGTTTTAAATATGTTCCATGTTATCCTCATGCTTGATTACAAGATGATGGCTGTGGCTCTCATCATATCTACATCGAAAGCAAAGAATGCTCCGTGAGGACCAAGAAGGGAGGGGTAAGTGACCCAGCAATTGCACTACTGGGTATTTACCCCAAAGATACAAACATAGTGATCTGAAGGGGCACCTGCACCCCAATGCTTATAGCAGCAATGTGCATAATAGCCAAACTACGGACAGAGCCAAGATGTCCATCGACAGATGAATGGATAAAGAAGATGTGGATAGGGCACCTGGGTGGCTCAATCAATTAAACGTCTGCCTTTGGCTCAAGTTATGATCCCAGGGTCCTAGGATCAAGCCCTGCAACTGGCTCCCTGTTCAGTGGGGAGCCTGCTTCTCCCTCTCCCTCTGCCTGCTGTTCCCTCTGTTCGTGTTCTGTCAAATAAATAAGAAAATCTTAAAAAAAAAAAGATGCAGTATATATATACATATATATATATGTATATATATACATATATATATATGTATATATAATGGAATACTACTCAGCCATCAAAAACGCAATCTTGTCATTTGCAGTGATGTGGATGGAACTAGAGGGTATTATGCTAAGCAAAATATGTCAATCAGAGAAAGACAGTTTCCATTTGATCTCACTCATATGTGGAATTTAAGAAACAGAACAGAGGATCATAGAAGAGAGGAAAAAATGAAACAAGATGAAATGGGAGAGGGAGACAAACCATAAGAGACTCTTAGTCATGGGAAACCAACTGAGGGTTGCTGGGGGGGAGGGTGGTGGGGGATGAGGTGACTGGGTGGACATTAGGGAATGCATGTGATGTAATGAGCACTAGGTATTATATAAGATTGATGAATCACTGACATCTACCTCAGAAACCAAAAATACATTATATGTTAATTAATTGAATTTAAATTAAAAAAATGAAAAAGACAAACAAAAATAAATAAATAAATAAATAAATAAATAAATAAAGTAAATTCTCTGTGGAAAGGGAGATCAGGGACTGAGAGGCAGGAAGAAGCCTGTCCAAAGATTGGTCAAGCCAAGAGAAATGCTAAGGCAATCTTGGTCAGTTCTTAACTTTATAATAAAACTTGAGAATATTAATAATCTATTCATTAGATTATGTCATTTTGTACTTAAAAATAGACAAGAAATGGAATTTAATTCTCAACAAATTAGATTGTTTTATTTATTTATTTTTTTTTAAAGATTTTATTTATTTATTGGACAGAGATAGAGACAGCCAGCGAGAGAGGGAACACAAGCAGGGGGAGTGGGAGAGGAAGAAGCAGGCTCATAGCAGAGGAGCCTGATGTGGGGCTCGATCCCAGAACGCCGGGATCACGCCCTGAGCCGAAGGCAGACGCTTAACCGCTGCGCCACCCAGGCGCCCCAACAAATTAGATTGTTATAAGTCAGTTAAAGTGATACTTGCTTTACTTCTGAAATTCAGAATTTTTAAAAAGAAGATAAATATGTAATGCCAAAAGATTTTGCTCCTCAAAATGTAAACCAAAGTAGATAATATTTATATCCCTATTAGAGATCATTGTGTCCAGAAGGATTAAAAAAACATCAATCATTTGGCCATATGAAATAAGTCAATTGGGTGTCATTTAAATGTATAGAATGGAATAAGAAGGGAAAATAAAGCCAGTAATATTTGTCTACTGCCAACCATCTCCTTCATCTTGGTGCTTTCTTCTCCTTTAGACTTTGGAATTCCACTTTTTCTTGTTTTTCATCCGGGTAATCTGCCTGTTCTTTCTGTGTCCTCTTCTTCTCTCCCCTGACCTTTAGATCACATATTCTGTCCTTAGTACATTTCTCATCTCATTCTAAATGCAATTTCCTGGAGCATGAATCTATTTCAATAATTTTAATTATCTCCTATACACCAGCTGACTACATGATGCATATAAACATTACTAATATTTATGGATTTATCTTTTTATATTTTGTCTGCTGGTCAGACATCTCCACTAGTGTATCAACCATGTAATTTAATGCCAGCATACATAAATATGACCTCTTTGTCTTTTCTCCAACTTTTCATCTTCCTTCGGTCTCCAATTATTACCCATATAAAAAGTTATCATTGATAGAAATCTTAGAGTCATTTTCAAATTCCTTACTCTTCAAATCTAATTGATTACTAAATTTTTAAAAAATATATCTCTTCCTCTCTATAAACCATGTTGCTTCTGTATTATTTCTCCTTAAGACAGTTACACCAGCCTCCTAGTAAGTCCCTTGTCTTCTCTTCCCACCTATTGCCTCTCGCAATAAGAATATCATTCCAACTCAATTAATCATGCCACTTTCTTGCATAAAAACCTTTAGTGACCTCATGTTGATAATAATTCAGAATAATTCAGATAATAATAGCATATTATTAAATGTCTTTCACAACCTGCCCCCAAGATTTTCCACTTCTATCTCCCTCTACTCCACTTACCCCATTCTACTGATACTCAAGTTCAGCCACATAAAAGACTCATCTATTACTCTCTTACCAAACACACACAAAAACACACATATTCCATAAAACTCTTAAGTCACACCTTAAGAGATACCTACCTTTGAAGTCTTTCTTTACTCTGCATGCAGAAAGTACTATTCCATTTCTTCTGTGGCTCTGTAATGGCATTGATCTCATTTAGTATAATGAATTATTCTATGACCGTTTCTTCTTTGTGGACAGAGACCACATTATATCTATTTTGGACCGGTCTCTCTGACTTCCTCAGAGGCTCAAGGTGTACGGCTCTGTGCTGCCTGGTGCCTGCTAATGATTTAATTGACTTAAGGAGAGTGTAACCCTGGGTCTCAAAGAGCTTCAAATCCTAGTAGCAAAACATATTTCTTCTTAATTGTTGTTTTTTTTTTCTATATAGGATCCCAACATATTTTTTTAGATGTACCTAATTTACACATTAATTGTAGTAGTCTCTGAATTTTGTTGTTCTGGTGGGAGTGGTTCCTTCACAGAGGATGTTTTTCTGTCCATTTCTTCTGTGTAAAATACTCCATTTGCTTTGTTCAAATCTTATTTCTTTAACCTCTCAAAGACAGTTTTAATATTCAGAACCACAACTTTTATTTTTGACTTAAACTTCATTTAAGGACCACTTCACTGTTCTGCCTATTCTGCCCTAAGTTACTCATTTTGTCTAGTTTCTCTATATTTGATGGTTAAATAAAAGATAGTTTTACATTTAAATTATGTAGTAAATGTCTGAAACAGTTAGATAACAAAATGCCAAAGGACTGTTCCAAGTAAACCCTGTATTAGAAGTCTTGCTTTAATGGCTTCCTTTTAAAACAGTTTATTTATTTTAAAAATTTCTGTTATTTCTAAACTTAGAAAGAAGTTGAAGCAATTATTTGCATTTATTATAAAACACTTAACTGAATGCCTGGTGTAATCATATTGTATTTTAAAGCTAGGATTTTTGTTATCGCAAACAACCCTCTACCAAATTATGAGGATTATTTTTACTTTAAATCTATTTGTTTATTTGCATCAGTATATTTAGCAGTTAAGTGTTCTCTGGCTGCAGGCAGCTGTCTTGTACATAATGGGAATTTATTGAAATGCTAATAATTAGCTCAGAGAATCAACTGGAAGGCTAAAAACTGTGGCAAAAACTTAAGAGAAACGAAGGAATGTCCAAGTGTCTGGACATCATTAGCCACTGGAACTTTGCATCAGAAATCACTACTGAGGGGCACCTGCTAAACGTCTGTCTTCAACTCAGGTCATGATCCCCAGGTCCTGGGATCAAGCCTGCTTCTCCCTCTCCCTCTGCGCCATCCCCTCCACCCTGCTCATGCTCTCCCTCACTCTCTCTCTCTCAAATAAATTAATAAAATCTTTTTTTTTTTTTAAAAGAAACCACTACTGAAATGAATGAGCTCTAAACATTCTATCATTGTTTTATTCCACTCATGTGTCTTGACCTAGAAAAGTTAGTAGAATTGGTTTATCACAGATCATGAGCCCACTCCTTGGTTAAGGAAGAACAGAATTAATATCTCTTGAACCTACTCAAATATTTTTACTATCACCGATTACTATCCTTAACCTGGCCCAAGCCTTCATTATTCCTAAGTTTGCTGCAACAGCCCAAGTTAGTCTCTCTGATGCTAGAGAGAACTTCCCGAATTAAAAATGCAATTTAAAAACCATTCCTTCATTAGACACATAGATCAATGCAACAGAATAGAGAGCCCAGAAATAAACCTATGCTTATATGATCAATTAATCTATGACAAAGAAGGCAAGAATCTACAAGGGGAAAAGACAGTCTCTTCAAAAAATGGTGTTGGGAAAAATGAATAGCAATGCAAAACAATAAAACTGGACCACTTTTTTTTGTACCATACAAAAAAATAACCTCAAAATGGATTAAAGATCTAAATAGAAGACCTAAAATCATAAAACTCCTAAAAAAATAGGCAGTAAACTCATGAACATCAGCCTTAACGATATTTCTCTGGATCTTTCTCCCAAGGCAAGAGAAACGAAAGGAAACAAATAATTGGGACCATATCAAACTAAAAAGTTTTTACACAGCAAAGGAAACTATCAACAAAATAAAAAGGCAACTGATGGAATGGAAGATATTTGTAAATTATATATCCAATAAGGGGTTAATATCCAAAATATATAAATAAATCATATAACTAAATAACAATAAAAAATAATAATCAGGTTAAAACATGAACAGAGGATCTGGATAGATATTTTTCTAAAGAAGACATACACATGGCTAACAGACACATAAAAAAATGCTCAGCATCAGCAACCATCAGGAAAATTCAAATCAAAACCACAATGAAATAAAGCTCAGACCAATCAGAATAGCTAGTATCAAAAAGACAAGAAATAGCAAGTGTCGGGGGGTGCGGGGGGAAAAGGGAACCCTCATGTACTGTTAGTGAATGTAAATTGGTATAGCCACTGTGGAAAACAGTATGGAGGGTCCTCAAAAAACTAAAAGCGGAAGTACCATATGATCCAGTAATTCCACTTCTGGGTATTTACCCAAAGAAAATGAAAACACTAATCTGGAAGATACATGTACTCCTATGTTTATTGCAGCATTATTACAATAGTCAAGATATGGAAGCAAGTCTAAGTGTCCACCGATAGACGAATAGATAAAGAAGATATGGGGCACGCTCACACACACACACACACACACACACAGGAATAATAATCAGCTATAAAAAGAATAAAATCTTGCCATTTACAACAACATGGGTAGACCCAGAGGTTATTATGCTAAGTGAAATAGTCAGACAGAGAAACTTCTGGTTATAAAAAGACAAGCTGCAGGCATGAAAATACAGCATAGGAATATAGTCAATAATACTGTAATAATTTTTAGGGTGACAGATGGTACTTAAACTTATTGTGATGAGCTTTTTGTAGTATATATGATCACTGAATCACTATGTTGTATACCTGAAACTAATATAGTATTGTATGCCAACTACACGTCAATGAAAAAATATGTAAAAGAAAAACCACCCCTTCATTAAAATTCTACCATGTCTATCAATATCTTTTAGGCTACTGTGCAAACTTCTTAGTTTTCTGTAATGTGCCCTTCGTGACATAAACTCTGCTTAAATCCTCACTCTCTACTCTCATCCTCATAGATTTAGATTCTACCAAAAAATAAGGCTTTACCTTCCTTCATCTTTACATGTGCCTATTGTTTTGCATGGATCGGCCTTTAATGACCCTAACTCCTACCGATGCTATGGGAATCAGCATCACTTCTTCCAAGGTGTCCTTCTAATCTGGGTACTGAGCTTGACCCCCATTTTATTTGTTCCTATGAAAACTTGTAGTTACCCAGGTCCACTTTTCTCACAGCATTCATTATTCATTTTAATGATCTCTTTGCTATCTATCTCCTTGCAAGTAGAGTAAATATTTTAGACTATGGATCATGTGTTTGTCATCTTTGCATCTCTAATACACTAATGCATAGTAGGGCCTCAGTAAATGTTTGTTGAGTAGTAACTTTTTGAAGACAAAGTGTTTTATATGCCTTGGCTCCTTTATCTTTCCAAATTTCATTATAATATATTCAAGTACCCTGATTACACAGGTTCCTATAACTAACTTAAAATATTTCCAATATTTTGTAACCTACAGTTTGAATGGGTACAAATGGTTGATTGGTTTTGTTATCACTGTCAATAATGGTGGTTCATATCTACTCCCAAAAATATTTCCCCAAAGGAAAAGCATGGAAGTGATATTAAAGAAGAAGAAAGACAATTTTACATTTCTCATATAAGTAGTGTCATGTAGTATTTGGAGATAATAGTTATGTTTATGACATAGATCGTAGTGATGGTTTCATAAATGTATACTTCTCTCCAGATTCATCAAGTTGTACACATTAAATGCTTTTGTTTCTTGACCATATCTCAATGAAATGGGTTTTTTTTAAAGGAATAAAAGGATGATAGAAGATAAAAACAACAAATGTCCTAGTTGTCTGACCCTTCATCCAGTTTAGTAGAACCAAGTTTTATTTTGGTTTATTTGATTTCTCCTTTTCATATATGAGAACAAAGGGGAAAATAACAGAAGGCTGGTTTGTAAAGGTTTCTGAATCTCTGTAGCCCTCCCATTTCTAATCACATCACTCTACATAGACATAATAAGCTGTAAGCATCTTTTTCTTGATTTTTCCAGTTATTTTAGTATTTTATTATATATAACCTATAGTGTTAAGAATAACCACATAGATAAAATTTAGGGAGAATGTAATTCACTACATTCTCAAACAACAATTTAAATAAGTGCATATCTGGAATAATTTGATAATTAATCCAAACCCCTTATTTAGGAACAGAGGACACTGAAAACAGCATGGCATCTATAATATGAACTATAGTATTCTGCAAGTAAGGGATAGACCCACATGGCTGCTAAGCTAAGCAAGTCCAAACTGAGCAATCTAAATGCTCAGGGCTTTATACCGAACCCTGCCTGCAGGCCAGGTCGCTGGGCCCCAGTTTAGTCTCTACTGCATGTTTTTGTTCTATTGGAAGTTCTCAAATTTTTACAGTCTAAACTGTGTTCCATTAAACAAACATCTCATAAACATATTCCATATCCAAGATAACTCTTCCTGTTTTGAAAATCAATAATGTGCAAAGAAGTAGAACTTTCTTTATGAACCTACTTTCTGGAATTCGTGTTAAAAAAAATAGTGACTTTTTCTTTACACTTCTCATATAAAATTATATTGTCATATTGAATATGCTTATTTAAACTTTATACATCCTTCCAGGGATGCTGAAATATTTCTCTTCATCATACGGACAGCCTTAAAACTCTGCAATATACAATGGTACTGCCTATTTAAAACCTTTTGATGCTTTAAACTCTAGAAAGCCATTTGAAGTATGGGCCAGGTTTGTAGTTAGCATTTTATTTCATATTTCGTGAAACATAAAGTTAATATCTTTGGATATTAAATGATAGTTAGACTATATTATTTTGCAAAATCGGTAGCTTCAAATGTGTGCATTTTATGTGGTCAACAATGATTTCTGAAGGTGATCCAGGGCATGTGTCTAATGCAGAACTGATCTTGTTATAGGTGTGAGATTATCTTACTTTAAAACCCAAATCCTGCCATTAAATCACAGACGAAGCTTTCATTTCAAATGTAGCCTTTAAATGCATAACACAACAGAAGGACAATTAAAGATAGTCATAGTCTATTATCATTGCCATTGGTTCTGCTAATGAGTTCTGTGACTTGTTTCAGAATCAAAATGCTACTCCTGAGAAAGCTTATCAACCTAAGTAAGTGAGTCTTTATCACTTTGCCCTTAAATAGCTAGTGTTCTGCGCCTTTGAGTTTGGGGAGCAGTGCTAAAAGAAACTCTTTATAAAAGAGCTATTAGTCTTGTGCAGTCTAGGATTTGACAGCTCATGAGGTTACACAGACCATTACATTACCAACATCATTTCCAATTCCTTAGGCATCTCCTCCAGCACCTCTGGAGAAATACTTCAGCTCGCTTTTTCTTTTTCTTTCTTTCTTTCTTTCTTGCTTTCTTGCTTTCTTGCTTTCTTGCTTTCTTGCTTTCTTTTCTTTCTTTCTTTCTTTCTTTCTTTCTTTCTTTCTTTCTTTCTCTCTCTCTCTGTTTCAATTTTACTAATCTAAACTACATCGTTGAATGAAAACATACACTCTTTGGAATTTTCCCACCTAAATGCCTATTTTTATACCTTGTATAATAACTTATTAATATTTTAGAGGAAAGGAACAATGTAAATAGCAAAAAATAAATTATTTAGTTTGCTTTTGCAAAGGATCAATTGATTACATTTATTTATTGAAATAAAATTGAAGGCTTATAATCATTTATGTAGAACTGTTTTTATTTGTAATTAAAAAAATCATTTATGTAAGTAATAAGCCTCTGAGCTTCCGGAGAGGAATAAACTAGGCATTGAAGTAAAATTTGAATATGAGCATTTTTTAAAAGGACAAGTAGCATAAGTGTAGTTTTATGATAAAAATGTCAATGTCTGACAATATATTTAACATGATCTTATTTTTAGTACTTTCTTATGTATTTCTAATATAAATTTCCTCCATAGACAGTCCCAAAAGCTTAACACTTTAAAATAGCAGCATTATATTTCATTTTATATTAGAATTTTCTTTGGGGATATCATTGTATCAGAATGTGTAGCATCTGGGTAAAAAATGATATTCTAGCTGCTGTCTGTTGTATTATTTAAGGGTATGGTTATTTCACTGATCTGAAGTTTTCCACTAAAATTTTGTGCAATTTTTAAAGAGAAACTGGATGTTTATTATTCACGGCAGTGTGGCCTTCCCTACAGAACAATGATGTCTTCCTAAGGCCCTGAAACCCAGGATATCCTGTTACATGTTACATATGTTATAGATGTAAAGGTGTTTACCAGCAATGTGAAAGCTAACTCAAGCCCAATTGTTTAGCAGTCAAATGACTCTCCTTTTCTATTTTCACTCACTCTCCCTCTACCCAATGCCAAATCTTTCATTACAGTTATTTTCAAAACTGTTGGAAGTTTATTTTTTTTAAAGATTTTATTTATTTATTTAAGAGAGAGAGAGAGAGCTTGTGGGCATGGGGATGGGGGGAAGTAGGACAGAAGCAAAGGGATAAGCAGACTCCCTGCTGAGCATGGAGCCCTACCTAGGACTTAACTGACTGACCCACCCAGGCACCCCTTGGTAGTATACTTTTAAGAACTACATAGGAAAATAGAGGAAAAACAAGATTTCAATGCTGTGCAATATATTATTGTGCTGCTAAGTACTATGTAATGTTACATATATCATGTATGTGGAGATGGTGAAAGTCAGAGATTCAGAAAGACTGTTTTAGACTATATCTTATTAGTATTCCAAAATTTAAAAACAAAATTAATTGTGATAAGAACAAATAGCATAAGATCTACCTTCCTAATAAATACTTATAGATATGGTGCGAAATTATTAACTGTAAGCATAATATATAAGCAGATTTCTAGAATTTATTCATTTTGCATGACTGAAATTTTATACACATTGAATAGCAACTCCTCACATTATTTTAAGGCTGTTAGAATATTACCACTTTAATGTAGGAGAATTTAACTTTTTGGGGGGATATTCAAGAAACTCCCTAAAATGTCCTCATGCCCAAAAAGAGAATCTCAGATAGTGGAATTTTATGTAATGCCAGCTGAGGGAAGGTGTTCATCTGTGCATTCTCCCTTTGGGGGTTGCTTGGATTTATTATCCTCCCTTAAAAGGCCTTCTTTCAGTTTTTATGTCTTGAATTCTTATTTCATGGATCAAAGATTAGTGACATCTTTGTCTCCGAGCTCCTATGGTGGCAATACGAAATGTCCATGATCTAAGACAAACCCTAAGGAAAAGAAAAAATATAAGAATATCTTTAAAGAAACAAAGTCCTCATAATTGTATTCAGTTTTTGAAAATTATATTTTTTCTTTAAATTTTCAAGGTAAAGCAATGTATTATCATTTTATAATTAAAATCAGTACATCCTTAATAAATGTCATATCTTTATGTGGAATTTTCATGCTAAAAGAAAATATCAACTGAAAGAACAGAAAGAATGAACTATTTTAGTTCGTCTAGTATTCTTCTTCTAAAAAGTCTGTTTAGTCATTCATACTTAAATTTTGTGATTTTCTATGTACTTACATTCAACTGTGAAGAACAATTAGAAGATTATATCTGAGGTTTTGTAACTTTGACCCATGGGTGTCCATATTTTCTTCTTAGAAAACCTTAATTCCAACAAGCCAGTTTAAAAAAAAAAAAAAACAAAAACAAAAAGCTAGACCTGCAGCTACATTCCTTCCATTTTTTGGGAAGCAAATCCATCAAAAAAGGTTACATAACTTCCTTCATATGTTGAAATTTGGGGTAAATCATTTTTGAAAGGTCATTCAGAATCCTTCAGTTTGATTAAATTATTGACGCTGGATCTATTTTGGTTACGTCCCCATTTAATAAATATTTCAGGAAAACAGTGGAAGTTTTCTATTTTCTAACTGATAAATATACTTAAACTAGGTCAGGAAATCTCATAAAGATTACTTTTATTATTATTTTTTTCATTTAAACGAACACTCCTTGTCTACCTGGTCAATGCATCACTTTCTAATGATCATCTTTACTGCAAAATTTTATGAATTTCTTTTAAGAAAATCCAAACAGACATATGTTTTAATGTCTATTCTGAGTTTACTATAGCACAGCAGTCAGCCACCATCACTTGGCAGAGGTGTGGACAGTTAGAGGAGAGAGGAAGATTTATAACAAGAAAAAGAAAGATTTCAGCCCTGATTGGAGGCTCTTTTCTGGGGAAGCTGTAGGTTGGACTAACTAGAAGTGGGAATCCTACTTGATTGATTTGGACTACATATTTGGCTTTCTCTGGTTGGTCCTAAATTGGAAACAGGGACAAAAATTGGGCAAGCCGTCATTTATTAATCAAGTCCTGCCTATTTGAACCAATTGTTACAGAAGTTACTGTTGAGCTCCTGGATTGTCACTAGAGATACCAATCTGAGCAGTCTGGTTTCCTCAACTGAATATTGTAGACAAGGGGGTTGATTTCCAGAGCAGGTTGTGCAGATTGTGGGTCAAAGTTATTCTTATATATATGATCTGACCATTGTCTGGATATATTCAGTCTCTCTGTGTTAATAAGAACTTGATTAAGAGAAAGAGATTGGAATAAATGACCTACACTAAGATTCTATGACCTCCTTTTATGAATATAAAGAACATTGATCTGAAGCTCTCATTAATTCATAGATCAATGGCAAATATAAAAGAATGAAAATGAGTCATTTTCTTTCACATAAAGATTAAATTATTATTCAGAGCATATTTATTTAAACAAAATTAATTTCACCAAACATCTCAACTACTCAACATCTGCAAATAAGTTTTTTTTTCTTTCCTTCCATACCACTGACCTCCGAAGTAGTAGAAATAATGTTATTAAAGACTACTAATTGCGAGAAGTCTTGAGTTGTTTTTTAAACACATTTGCCAAAAGTCCAACTAAATGAAAATAAGTTTCCATTTTTTTTGAGACATCTATTTAGTATGTGCCATATGAAAGACATTATGTACGCAGTAATGAACAAAGCAGAAATGTTATCTGCTATCAGAAAGACTACATTCTAATGGTGGAAGACAGATGTTAAATAAAGTCTATAATGGATGTCTATATAGTTATGACTAATTTGTTTATAAGTTAAGAACAAGAATGTTTATAAATTGCAACCTAAAGCTTTTAGATGTATTTAATTTATTCCTTCTAACTTAAAAACATGTAATCAGTTTGACTTTTATTGACATGTGACTTTAGGTTTCCTTTTTATGATATTTATTTGGCTTTATTAGTTAAGATATTTTCAAGTAAAAGCAACACAATTTCAAACTACAAGTATTTTAAATAGTGAAGACCTTCATTTTCTCCTATAATATAGAAACTGGAAACTGCTATCCCATGTGTTTTTATTCAATGGATCAATAATATCATCAAGAATTCAGGTCTTTCTAGGGGTACCAGGGTGGCTCAGTCAGTTAAGTGTCTGCCTTCAGCTCATGTCATGATCTCAGGGTCCTGGGATCGAGCCCCCCCACAGGCACTGCACTCAGCAAGGAGTCTGCTTCTCCCTCTCCCTCTGCTCCTTCCCCCAGCCCATGTTCTCTCTCTCCCTCTCTCTCAAATAAATAAATAAAATCTTTAAAAAAAAAATTCAGGTCTTTCTTTTCTGTCTATGTAGGAGAGTGTGAAAGATATAGTAGATGGCTTGCTTAGTACCCATTTTCCTTACTTTCTCTACAATAGAGCTGGAAAGAAAAAAGAAAATCACTTTCTCAAACTTTTTTCCCATGAAGAGTACCCATATGAAAAAGTGGTTTTTTTCTCATTGAGTGACCACACCTCCTCTTCAGTCTTGCTTCCTTTTTGTCTGTTTTGATACGGACATGTTGTCTGGAACTGTAACAGCTTTCCTGTATTAATAAGGAAAGGCCAAAGCAATTGACAAATTCTTGCTCTTGATATCCTTAGAGTTGCTGTCCCAAAGGCAACAAACACTAACTTTCAGATTTTTTGTTGAGTGAAAAAAATGTAACTTTAAATTTGTTTAGTTCTCTGTTTCTGTTACTTACAATGATATGAAATAAAGATAAGGTTACTGTCTTTTACAGTATGTCTCTCTTCATGGAGACAAAATGGCTGCGGCAGTTCCACAATCATATGAAAACATAACATTATTCAGGAAAGAAGAGAGAAGATACTCTTGTGCATCTCTCTTACGGTAAGAAAAATCTCCCACAAAAGTCTGTCAGTGGAGTTTCTCTCACATTGCATTGATTAGGACTTGGTTACATGACAATATATAAAATGTCCACTGCCAAAAGAAACAAAACCAAGATGATTGGATTGAGCCAATCATGATTTATTCTTGGGCCTGGAAATGGGGTCACCATTCTTGAGCTCATGGCCTTGCAGTGGATGGACACAATAATAACAGGCTTCTACAAGCAGGTAAGACAAGAGAATATATGGGCAGGCAAGCAACAGTTTTCACAGTGACTCAGGATATAGACTCTCTAACAATAAGTTCATAAAATTCTGATAACATCTAGCGTAGTGCTAAGGCCAGGCTTGACTTGATTAAATGAGGACACTCTATTTGGAATCCAAAGTTCTCATTGAAAGATGGGCTTATAGTTGAAAGAGAGAAAGAGAGAGAGAAAAAGTGGGAGAGGGAGGGAGGAGGGAGGAAGAAAAAAAAGAGAGAGAGAAACTCTGAGTTGTTTTGAATATAAGAAAATTATGTGAAATTTTTAAGTCATTGAACAAGGACAGAGTGTTGAATTCTCTATTGTCAAGTCTCTCTTCTGTATATTAAAAACCATGGAGGGGCTGGAGAGGGAGAGAAAGAGAGAAAGGGAAGGAGAGAGGAGGGGAGAAGGATGAGCTTTCTCACTCCACTTCTATCATAACAATTGTATTTAGTATCTTAAAGTTTTGGCTTTCTATTATAGTTTCCTTTGAACAAAGAAATTACAGTGGGAAAAAACTGAATTGCATTACCTCCAAGTTCCCTTCAAAATGAATCTTCTGTAGTTCTATAAATTCCTAAAATAATCTGAATTGCTTCTCCGGTTGAAATTTGTGACTTTCTTATTTTCATTTTTATATGTAAGATTTTATATTGTAGACAAACTCATAAAGTTAGCATGATTCTGAAAAACTAGACAGTATATGCGACTATATAGTATATGCAACTTCCTGGATAAGGATTTAGAAGTCAGGTGCAAATCTTAGCTGGCTATATATGAGTAAAATATTCAATTTAGTTTGGGTTACAGGAGTAGGTTCTTTGACTAATGACGCCAATAAGCTATTATATGTTATTTCTATTCAAAGGAGGAAGAGTCTTCTACCCCTCACTATATAAAAGAGTTTTTTAGACTTTACCGAAAAAAGTATAACTATTTTTTTCTTTAAACTTTGATGCCCAGTGACAGGTAACAGTATAATTTATACTATTGGTCTTCTTGTGAAACTTTATTCCTAATTTGTCAGCTTAGTCAGCTCTGCTCTTCAGAGCTGTGCAATAAATTACAATAGATGTTCAGTACATTAATCAATTTGACATTTGTCCTGGACAAATATAGTCAGAGAAAAATTGATAAGACTTTCCAGGTTTTAATGTATTAATAATAATAAAAATATAATCACTGATATTCTTTTAGACTTCCATGCTTTGGAAAAAACAATTTTTTTTCTTAATAAACACAATGTATTTAATAGAGAATTGAGAACTCACAATGAGAAGTAATAATAAAAAATGGAGGTTAAATGTTCTTTCTAAAAATCCAATAATTCACACTGTTTATTGTATCTTTTTCCATTATGAGTTAAATATATTTTATTACAGAAAATACAGGACGGTGGGGACTCCTGGATGGCTCGGTTGGTAAGCATCAGAGTCTTGGTTTCTGCTCAGGTCATGATCTCAGGGTTCTGGGATGGAGCCCTGTGTTTTAGCACTCAGTGGGGAGCCTGCTTCAAGATTCTCTCTTTCCCTTCCTTTGCCCCTCCCCCCACTCACTCACACTCCTCGTGTGCTCTCTCTCACAAATAAATAAGTCTTTAAAAAAATAGGGGAAGGTAGATAGATGATAAATACATTATCAGAAGTCCATTCACTAATATAACTTTCCAATATTTTCTTCTAGCTTTGTTTTCTATGGATACTATTTTTTTTCCTTAGCCATGATCACTGTGTTTATGATCACTTAGCATGTGTGCACCCATATGTGTCTGTATATTTAGCAGTAAAGAAATACTGTGTATCTATCTCTCTGTTGCACTCTGGGCACACATGGTATATCCACATTACACTAGCTGCTTTAAAGTGGTTGAGACCGTGTGACTTGGCCAATGGCTTATGAGGGGCAATGATATGTGCCACTTTCTGGTGCTTTAAAAGGCATTGTACAATCACTATTGTGATTTGCACCAATGGTGCAAACAGGATAGAAGAATGTACACGAATGAAGTCTTTTAGCCTGAGTCTGATGAAAAACAAGAGCCCCTTTGATGACCTGTAATTATACCTATAATATAAGTGAAAATTTAATAATATTTCTTGTATTGAGAACACAAGATTTGGAGACAGTTTGTTATGGGGCCATAGTAGGGCCTACTGTGGCTGACATATAATATCCTATTTTTTTCCACAACATCAGGATGAAGGTAATGGTATTGTTACTTAAATTCTTCATTAAAAAAAAATACTGGCTCTAACTTAATTCACTCAAACAACATCTTATATTGAAAATTTAAGATTTTTTTTACTATTAAGAATCATAAATTGATAGATATCCTCGTGAAAATGTGCATGTGTGTGTGTTACTGTGTTTGTTGTTTGTTTTGATTATTGTTATTTCTTTAGGGATCTTTTCCTTGTGTTGTCATTGGGTCACATACTTTCTGATGCATACTGGGTAACTGCTTTCCAGAATAGCTTACTGATTTTCATTTTACAATATTATATCATACTCAACAGCATTCAGTCATATTCTTTTCAAATATATTGGTGGTTTGATACATGAAAAATACTAACTCATTATTTAAATTAATTGTGATTTTCTTTTGAGATTGTTCTCAAGTATATCAACCTATGGTTGAATGGGCTTTATGCACATTTCCTTAAACAAATTAATTCTTAAATTTGAATGTATATTAATATCTAATAAAACTATTATAACAATTTTATTTCTTCAATGCCATTCTTTTAGCAAGAGTTGTATGTCCAAATTTTTTAAAGTATGCTTAAATAAAGTTTGCTTCTGCATACATAATCACTGTGTGGCTCAGAATAAGTTACATTTTGAGCTCACTTGTGTGTTAAAAGAACTATAATATATGATATTGCAAACTCTATGGAGATTGATCCTAAAAATTAACTGTCTCTTTAAAAAAAAAAAAATCTAGATATGTGAAGATAAATTATCTCCTTAAAATAAGATAGATGATAAATTCAAGGTAGAATAAGTAAGGCGTTATTAATCATAATGCAATCTGTATTGACCTATCTTATATGACCTTTACAGATATCAAAAATAAATTAAGTCCCCTCTTATTGGAAACTTTGGCATTGATACTAAATAGCTTATAAATATAGTGATCTTGATGAATTATCTAATAATTCAGCTTATAAATTAGCAATCCTAAAATATGAACAATTACTTTATCACAAGAAAGTTTAATTTCTCTATTTATAAAATGTAATTAATAGTTGTACATATCTCTAAGTATGGTCTTGAGGATTATGTATAGTGGTACAAGTTAAGGACTTAGCACCATTTCTTAGAAGAATAAGAAGTTACATCTTCTGAGAAAGTATTTTCCTTGCTGTTGCTCAGTTTTAACTATTATGTCTACTAAAATTTCTTTTTCTTCATGGCTATATTCTATGAATGTTCCTCCAAGGTTTCTTAAAGATAATTATTTTCATCAATATTTCCATTAGTGATCGTTTGCAAAAGTAGATGAAATGAGTCTTCCCAATGCACATCCTTTTGCTGTTATTTGTATTTTCCCATCTTTGAATCAAGACTTGTCTTGTGTTTTGCTTTGAACAATTGTGGCAGAAGTGCATGGATTCTAAGCCAAGCCTCAAACAAGCAGTATAGTTTGCTTTTTTAGAAAGTGGTATCATCATTGAGGCAGCTTTGGCTAATGATATGTGCTGAAATGTGTACCCCCTACATTCATACGCTGAAGTCCTAACCTCCAGTACTTCAGATTGTGACTGTTAGAGATAAAACTTTTTAAAGGGTAATTAAGGTTAAATAAAGTCATATAAGAGAGTCCTTATCTGTTCTGAATGGTATCCTTATAAAAAGAGGAAAGTTGGACACATAAAAATAGACACTAGGGTTGCACAAGCACAGGGGAAATACTGTGTGAGGACACAGCAGGAACGTAGCCATCTGTAAGCCAATGAAAGACCGCAGAAGAAACCATACCTGTCATCATCTTGATCTTGGACCTCTAGCTGCCAGAACTGTGAGAAAATAAGCTTCTGTTGTTTAAACTACCCAGTCTGTGGTACTTTGTTGTGGAAGCCCTTGCAAGTTAATAGAACTAACTTGGAAGATATGATCACCTGGAGGAGATGAACCGTTCCAGCAGAAGGGAACCTATAAACCAACCATTCCCCAAGTCAAAGTCCAGATGACTGCAGAAAAACCAACCAACTGAATACAGTACGAGTTGCTGACATACAGAATAATAAGCCAATAAAATGTTGGTTGTTACTGTTTTTTTAAAGATTTTATTTATTTATTTATTTATTTGAGAAGAGAGAGAAAACATGAACAGGGGGAGGGGCAGTGGGAGAGACTCTCAAGCAGACTCCGAGCTGAGCGTGAAGTTGGAGTGGGGCTCAATTTCACAACCCTTAGCCAAAATCAAGAGTCCGACACCCAACTGACTGAAGCACCCAGGCGCCCCTGTGTTGGTTGTTTTAAATCTTGCAGTGGTTTGATAAACAATAATTAATAAGATATTTTATTAGGGATATGTAGCATCATTATTGATTCCCTGAGCTGAGCCTGTCATTCAATGATTATTTTTTCAAACTACAAACATTTTTTTGAATACTATGTGTCAGACTCTGAAGTCACAAAACCAAAGCTACAAAATTAAAATCTTAATTTTCTAACTCATCTCCCTATTTTCTGCTATTTTTTAAATACTACCTTTCAATACTTCTGCAATGGGTGAATTACTATACGAGACCATCCTCAGAAAGTGTGTGTGTGTGTGTGTGTGTGTGTGTGTGTTAAAGATACTGAGAAAATACCACACCCCTCACACTTCTAACAATTACATGCATGAAAAGAAAACCACCAAATCATTACATTTCAAAACAATAAGAGGCATGTTAGAGGCATGTATAGATTAGCATGGGGGCAATGTAATAATTTTCAGGAGGGGTAATGCAACTGGAAATAAAGCAAGTCTAGATATCAAATGTTCTTGGTCAGATATAGAGACATGGGGAGGTCATCTGGAACAGAGGACAAAAGTTATATTCAGTGAAATGAGGGGTGAGTGCACATAACATGTTAGGAGATAACAGGTACGGTTCAGAGAATGGGTTCTCCAGACATTATATTTGAACGGTAGACTGGGTCAGACTGGTACCAAGGGTCTTCATTAAATACAAATGTGAGTATACTATCTTACGTATGAGAAAACTGGGGCTCAAATAATGTGAAAGGGATTCTATCACACTTACTAGTTAATTAGTGGCCACAGAATAGCACTTAGCATATGAAGTTCTACACATAATTTCATGGTGAAGTATAATATCATTATGGATCAAACTAATACTACATACTTTTAGAACTCAATCTTTAGAGGTTGAAACATGTAAGAGTCCTTTAGGAATAGATAATATACAATATCTTGAATTTAATTTCACTACAAAAAAAATGAATAAAACAAAACAATTCAGGAATATTTCTGACTTCCATTTAACACATGGGCTCAAATGATATCAAAACACCTCTGTTTGTCTCTGCCTCTCTCTCTCTTTCTCACCCCACCCATCCCCAATTTGAAATTCTTCTGCAGGGTTGACTCTATTTTTTAAGAAGCTTTCCCACCATGGTTTCATTACGGCTTTCTGAGCTCTTGATGCTACATTCTTCCAGGTTCAAAAACATGAGAAAAATCTCTAAATTCCCACAACAACACCTAAGGCATATTCATTACACTGAGCCAATGTATTTACTGGCAGGCTTTGTGCCCACCTTAGGGGCTGGTGCTGATACCCACATTAACAACTTGTGCTGAAGGTGAGGTGGGGGTGGGTTCCTCCCATCTTAGCTCAGGCTGCTATAACAAAATACCACAAATGAGTGGCTTAAACAAGAGACATTTATTTCTTAGAGTTCTGGAGGCTGGAGTCAATGATCAAGGTAATTCAGTGGCTGGTGAGACTCCTCTTGCTGGCTTGCAGATGGCCAGCCTTTGCTCTATCTTCAGAAGGCAAGGCAAGAAAGAGAGAGAGCAAGTGCCTTCCTATGAGTACCTTCTTATGATCCCATCATAGGACCCCACTCACATGACCTCATCTGAACCTAATTACCTCCCAAAGTTACCATCTCCAAAACCCATCATGTTGGGGTTAGATATTCAACATATGAATATTGGAGGGACACAACTCAGTCCATAGCATGCTCAAAATGCAGAGAAGCTCCAGAATGATAGGAGAAATAGAAAGGAATAAGAAAATATCTAGTAACAAGATGATCTAATGAAAACCATATATTTAGGGCACCTGGGTGGCTTAGTTGGTTAAGCATCTGCCTTCACCTCAGGTCATGATCCTGGGGTCCTGGGATCGAGCCCCATGTCAGGCTCCCTGCTCAGCTGGGAGTTTGCTTCTCCCTCTCCCACTGCCCCCACTGGTGTGCTCACTTTCTCTCTCAAATAAAGAAATAAAATCTTAAATAAATAAATAAATAAATAAATAAATAAATACCCATATTTTCTCAGGATAAAATGAAGATTTTAGATATATAGATTTTAGTAAGTCCCTACCACAGTAGAGCTGGAACATGTTCTGGCACCCAGTCCAAACAAATTTTCATATAAATAGACTCTCTACCAGAAGCTCAGGGTTTTTTGTATTAGTATTATGTATTAGTTTATGTATTAGTTTATGTGTTAAGGCACCACATTGAACATTTCTACCCCTAGATAAAAGTATATGTTTTTGGAGTCTTTTATTTTAATACTCTAAAAATATGATTTAATGAAAAGTTTTCCCCCAAAATTTTATTTAATGGAGCACTGATAACAAGATTGTGTTAATAAACAGGAGATGGTCTTCTGAGGTAATAATAGTATGCATATGAGAGATGCCTCTATTAAAATTTCTATAACACACTCATTGACAGATATTAATGTGTTTTTTAAATCAGGTGAGAATAACATAATATCCAATAACTCTTTGTTATAGTGATCCTCTCCTTCACTCCCCTCAAAAAAATTTTTTTCAATACCTCCTCTTATAACTGAAAAGGTCTCTAAAATGTCTCCCTTTTTTAATGGCAGAATACCAATTTCACGCTAAATGCATGAGAGCCCTCATTCCATGGGAGCACATATCTATTCATCTTTCTTTTTTTTCTTCTTGTTTTTTAAACAGTAGGTCCATTCAGCATTGGATTTTCTTTTAGAAGCTTTACAGTTTTATTTTGTAGTTGTATAAGCCTCAATTATATTTACAATTATACTTGATATGCTATTTCTCTATCATAGTTAGGAAGATCGCTAATGCAAGCAACTTTCTGGTCAAAGAAATGTACAAATGGAGAACAAAATTGTTTCCTGACATCATTTGCAAGTGATTGTGCTGAGACTGAATATCTTTGCACCTTCTGCTAGAGATTGTTTTTATGGCCCTGAATCATCATGTGTGTCATAGTTGAGATGATAGCCTGGGAAGGCAGGAGGAATGAGATTCTACAACAATGGTCTTGTTGCTACTTTACTTTCTGCCCTTTCTTTCTGTTTGCTAGGGAACCCCAACACCATTTCCTCAATTCTTTTCAGCGGAGAACTCAATTGTGAAGTGACTGTGTAGCAGGAAAGTCAGAGCTGTAGTCCTAATGGATGAAGTGGAATATGGCTCTCTAATATTTTCTCCCTTAAGGGTCAATGTACAATGCCCACATGGTGGCAGTCAGTCATTTTCTCTAAGAGGCAAGGTAAGCAGAAACTTGTTCTGAAGTCCTAGTTATTGCAATAAAAAATAATAATAATAATAAAAAAATTAAAAAAAAAACTAAGTTGCAATTTGGAATGCAAAGCAGAACTATTCAGGGAAGATTGCATAAAAATGGAGAGGGAACAGAGGTCTGTTCATGCCAAATTTGGAGCTTCTAAACTCTTAGTAGTCTACTGCTTATTGAGAGTTCTTAAATATATTCTTTCTTGTGTGCTTTTTATTTATTTATTCAGGAATTCATTTTCATTGCCTCCAACTGGATTAGGGAAAGAAACAACATGGAGCACGCAGAAATAAAAATGTCTCTAAGGAGACGACTAGGAAACTACCAGGGCAAAAATTCTCACTGCCCAACCTTACCAATGTCCCTGTACCCCCTCTCTAAATAACCGTAATATTTGCTCTCTCAATTTTATTGAGGTTCTGAAACTCAGAGGTAGGCTGAATGTGTCCTGTAGCCCATTTTGTAAAAAAAAAAAAAAAAAAAAAAAAAAATTTATTTGAGACATAACCACCCCCATTGTTTATATACTGTCTGTGAAAGGCTGCTTTCATGAGACAGTAGAGAGTTGAAGTTTTGAGTAGCTGTGATAGAGGTCATAAGGCCTACAAAGCCAAAAAAAAAAACCAAAAAACAAAAAAACAAACTTATTTATCCTTTTACCAAAAAACTTTTTTAGCTCCTGTTAGATCATTGATTATCACATTTGAACATAGTTCCACAAATAACATTATTTAGACAAATTTGGTTTTAAAAAACTATGTAGCATGAAGTATAAAACTCTTTACATTTTAAAGGCAGAAATCCTGGTAGGGGGAGGCATTTAATCTGTAGAATTTATTGAACAAGACAGAAAAATATAAGCATTCCGTAGACCATGTAAAATAGGAAAGCATATGTTATTTTACGGTTAAAGCTCTTCTGTAATCAGAAATCTTACGGACATGCATCAGTGACTGATGGTTGTATGTATTATACCAAAAATAAATCTAAGCAATCTGAATATAGCAGTAACCTGATTACATCAGGATCTCACAAAGTTGTTTATTTTAGAACTCAGTAATTAAACATAATAAGTAAATGTAGGAGTAACTGACATTTCACTTAAAAAAAAAGCAACATAAAATTGTTAAAATTTAATTATCTAGGGTTTGTCAGTTAAAGTCACATATTAACACTACACCCATAGTAAAACATGTTTGAGTAAGAGGAAATTCAAAAAAGACAGAACATTTGAATCAAATCTTACAACGGCAAAAAGACAGACAACTTTGGGAGAATGCAACTTGTCTAATACTATATGACTTGCCCTTAAGCCTTGCCAACCCTACACTGTGCACTAGAAATCCCTCAGGTGATGCTTTCTCCTTCATCACGCAGTTGTAATACATATGTTAGCAGAAGGCCAAGATCGTAAACTAAAAGGAACATGTGAACTTATCCTCACCTCAATACTCTAAAAACCATAAGACAAATAGTTTTCCATTCTCTTCTTGAAGATTCCATTTTTTCCAACCATGCGACATTGTGTCAACTCCTTAACCTCCCTGCCTCAATTCAACATCCATGAAATAGAGAAAATTACAGTCCTAACTCAAGAGATTGTTGTATTAAGTGAGAGAATACAGGCAAGGTGTTTATAAACTCTCTTTCCCTCAAGTTCAACAAAGATACTTCCAAATGTGCTTAAATTAATTTTGTGATGGAAATATGAATATTGTGATACATGTTTCCTGTTGGCCATTCCATTCAAATGTTCAATGCATACATTAGTATTTTATTGCCTGTGTAACAAATTACAACAAATTTTGTGGCTTAAAACAATACAAATTTATTTTCTTATAGTGTTGGATGTCAGAAGTCCTAAATCACAGTGTCAGTGGGGTCATTTCTTCCATTTCCTTCTGTAGGTACTAGGTGAGAATCGGTTTCCTTACTTTTCCAGCTTTTCCAGCCCATCTGCTTTGCTTTGCTCATGGTCCCTTCCCTTCCCTTCAAATCACATCACTCCAAACTCTGCTCCTATTGTCACATCTCTTCTCTTTGATGCCTTTGTCTCCTTACAAGAACCCTGGTGATTATATTGGGTTCACTCATATGATACAGGATATTCTTGAGATTCTAACTTAATAATATCTGAAAATTCAATTTTGCCAGGTGAGCTTACTGTGATCGTAATTTTATGTGTCAAATTCATTGAGCCACTAGGTACCCAAATATTTGGTATTTGTCAATCATTTTTCTGGATGTTTCTGTAAGGATGTTTTTGAGAGAGATTATCATCAGTAGACTGGGTAAGGCAGATTGCCCTCCTAATGTGGGTGGGCATCATCCAGTCAGTTGAAGGACTGAATACAAATGCTGACCTTCTCCTGAGAAAGGGAGAGTCCCTCCTGCTTGACCGCTTTCAAATTGGAACATCAACTTTTTTCTTGCCTTCAGACTTGAACTGAAACATCGGTTCTTCCCGGTTCTTGAGACAGCCGGCCTTTGAATGGAGCTATACTATCAGTTCTTCCATTTCTCAGGCCTTTAGCTCAGACAGCAGCTAAACCTTTGGCTCTGTTGGGTTTTCAGCTTGTCAACTCACTTTAAAGATCTTAGAATTTGTCAGCCTCCATAATTGCATGAGCCTATTCCTTATCATCAATTTTTATTTCTCTCTTATAGACAAAACACACACATACATACACACACACACACACACACACACACTATTTGTTCAGTTTCTCTAGAGAATTCTGACTAATAAAGAGAATACACAGAGAATAGGTATGGATATTTTGGGAAAGCCATTTTTTCTCTCTGATTTTAAGACATGTCAGTGGTTATTTCTCATGTCCTAGTTCCTGCAGGACTTTCACTACAAATCTCTGGAGTCCTGCTATAGAAAACTATTTCCCTCTGCCTCAACCTCAGTAGATCAACAGCTTAACCCATCACCCACCTCACAAGTGTGAGCTCTCTTGTGCTCCACAGTGAGTGAATATACCACTTCTATTAAGTTTCTTGGATCATGATTCTCATTATCATTGTTTATCTTTCCCTCATCTCTTCCTCTGATGAACCAATGTATCCTCTCTTATTTAACCTCTTTCAAATTGTTCAGTATTTAATGTTACCTTTCCGCTTCTTTCTACTCTTGTCCTCATCTTAGGCCCAGCTTCCAACACCTGCTATTAGCTTACTGTAACAGCCCCAATATGGTTGACTTCTTTTATTATTTTTCTCTCTCCATTCTAGTCTTCATAGCATAGTTACAGCAATCTTTCGACAACATGAATATAATTCTATCACAACAACACAAATATAATTCCATCACCTAAGACTTGTAATCTTGCAGCGGTTCCTTATGGCTTCGATAAAATATTTGAACTCTTTGGCTTGGCACACGGGGTCCTTCAGAATCAGTCTCCAGCCAGCTCTTGAGGGTCATACTCTTGTGATTCTTGCTCACCCATAACCCACACATCCCTCATTCTATCCATACTGAACTGTTCATAGTTCTTTCAGTGAGTTATGTTATCTCTTATTTTCAGCTTTCAGTACAGGTTGCTCACTTGATCTGTAATATACTTCCTATACCACACCGTTATCTGACTAAGTCCTAACTCAGACACCTCTTCCTTGGAGAAACCATTCCAGACTTTTCTAGGCTTTACTAGTTATCTCTTTGTACTCCCCTAATGTCCCCAATACATAAGTATACCTTAATATTATCTTTGCTTAGAAGACCTTTAAGTAACAAAAAAAAAAAAAACCCTAATACAAATTAACTTAGATAATGGGGAGGAAATGTTTTATTTCATGTTAAAGCCCCCACAAAATATGCTGTCGTCAAGTCTCTGGTTCTCTCTTGGCAAATAAGTGGGGTTTTGCATGCTTCCTTGTGTTGGCTTTATTCTCTGTATGACTTCCCAGTGAATCCAAGGTAATTGCAAGAAATAATGGAGCAAAATGTCTCCTTATTCAAGTCTGAAAGATGAAAGAGAAAGCCTTTCCCCATTATTCTGATTAGACCAACTGGACCAATGGCAGTTGCTGAAGAAAACTATAATCTCATTCCTGAATTACTAAATCAGGAAGGCATAGGGTTCCTATCCTCAGTTTAGACCAGGGATTCTTAATGGTGAGAGCACTGACATTTTGGGCCAGATAATTCTTTACTTTGTGCATTGTGGAGTATTAGCAACATTCTTGAATTCTAGGCATGGTGTGCATCCACCAGGTTGTAACAATGAACAATGTCTTCAGACATTGCCTAGTATTTCCTCAATGGCCACACCACTCCCAACACTCCCAATTGAAGACCACTGGCTTAGACTAACAAAAACATACTTTGGATCCCTAGCCTTATGGAGGACATTCGATTTAGAAGAAGGGAAGAATGAATGTTAGGGAAATAACCTATAGTACCCACCAGCTGTATTGTACTTATATTTTGTCTTTGTCCCCTACTAGAAAGGACATTTCTAGAAGTCATGTTTCTTGCTTCTCATATCTCTAGTACCTGGCAGACACTGTGTCCTTAATACATTATTTTGAATTGACATATGAATTATGCATTGGAAAAGGGATTTCTGTAGTGCTTTTTCACCTCTACTCAACAAGCATTATAACACTGATTCTACAAGTATCTATGCTTTCAATGGCAGAATGCTTTCAGGTTTATAACCAAAGATACTGAAAACACATTTTCCAACTATGGGGAAAAGACAGAGCAATGAAGTAGAAGTGAGGGGTGAAAGAAAGGTGAAGTTACTATTTTTAAGCATGGAAAACTTGTCTAAGTAAAGAAAGGGTGTGCAATTACCACGTTGGTTGTATAAATAAGAGAAGGCATCTGTCCAGACCAGTCACTTGTAAGTTTCTTTGATTTAGGAAGCAAGAGTTGAAATTGTGGCTTGTGACACAATATGCCACTACTGATTTTTCCTATGAACAAGTCATTCCTAAATCACTTGTCCCACATCAAAGCTTGCCTGTATTTGGACACATTGGAATACATGAGTAGTTTCTTCATTTCAATTTGTAACTTAACATCAACATAGCCAATAAACTATGAATCACCTTTTCATTGGAGATTCACATGGATTTTTCTCTACACTTGCTTGGTTTTTCTAGTAATAGGGCAATCAGTTTCCATTCTCAGGTTTTGAATTTAATTAAAAGGTTAGTACATGACAAAGTAAACATTAATTTTATAAATATTTACTTTTATGCTATGACTATTAGCTTTGTGGAAATTTTCAGAAAAATTGAAATTCATTCTCCTTTCAAAAAAGAATTTCATGTAAATGAATGCAATGTTAAGACTGTACATCATATTTTAATTTATTCTAATTGCTGAATTTTGTAAAATTTCACAAAATAATGTAATTTCAGTATTTTTGGCCAAGTTTCTGTCTTGAAACCTAAAGACATGTTGGGTTTCCTTCTGGGTAACTCTGGATCATTGTTTAGGTGCCAAGCAATTTGTCACAGCTCGAGTTTCTGCTTTCATTTAATAACTGAAACCTAAATGTTATGATCAAAAACCACTGGTCTGTTGCGCAGTGATCCATGTGAGAACAGTGAACTTATGTCTCCGTAAATTTGTTAGTCATCTATGAGGAAACGCAATGCTGACCTCGTAATGTCAAATCCCATTTAGAGTTGGTGAATAGGTTGGATGAGGTACTTGATGCCTTCTGAGCTGTATTAAGAAATACACTTCAGTGTAGGAGGATAAAAGCCTCGGTAAATTAATGTGGAGATTGTAGCCTATCCAAATAATTTATAGGTGAATCCTATCTTCCAGAAGAAAAGAATGCAGTTAATAAAGGTTCTGACTTGAGTAAACAGCTTAAGGCAACACATGTTATTTAGTAAGTGCCTGAGGTACTAACTGTGACCTTCCACCTTCATGGCTTCCTACTGGTGACCTTTTCTAAAATCTTATTAGTAAGAAACTGTTTACTGCTTCTGTCACAAGCAGGAATCCCAAGCTCACTGAAAGGACACAAACTGGATTTTAAGACTGTTTTATGTGTCTAGGACAAAGAATTATGTTACACAGTATTTTTTAGTCTTTTTTTTTAAGCTATACATATCAAGTCAAAAGCAGCATTTTTAGGTAAAACAAATTGTTAGGCATTTTCATATTTTAATGTCATCAAAACATAAAACAAGATTTGGCTTGAATTTATTAACTATTTGCCAGGTGTGTGCCTGTGGTACATGTCAGTACATGGCCGCCCCCTCTACCATGGGAAAGAGAGTATTTCCCCCAAACTGCAACCACCATGTGTTTTAGTAGGAATTTCAAGAGAACAATATCACTTGCTGCTGACTCGACTGCATAGTCTGTGCTGTAGCTAATTAGAAAGAAATAGCATTATGTATAAATATTGTTTGATAGGGTTTCTATATTGAAAACCTGAATCGAAAAGGTCTGTTTCTATTGCCTTTAGGCTCTCGTAATTTCTCTGTCAGATAAATGCAGTACCCTGTCTTCTGTTTCTTTTCCCTCCAAGCCATCTTATACACTGACAGTGATTAACCTCGTGGTTTATAAATCTAACTGTATCACTTTCTAGTTAAAATCTATCTGAGGTTTGGTAATGGCTTCACTTGCTTTGGTTAATGTTCAAAGTGCTTATGATGATAAGACCTATTCTGGTCTGAATTCTGCTTTCTGTTTCCCTCTCACCACCCGTCATCAATGGGCGAACTGAACCACTTTTCATTCCCCAAGTGTACCCTGCTTGCTTATGCCTCTGTTTGCTCCCATTGTTCCATCAGTCTAGGAGGAACTCCCTTAACTCTTGTTCTTCTCTAAAAGTCAGATCAAGTGTCCTTCCAAATATTCTCTGTGGGCCTCTTAGATATCCACTGTGTACACACACTTGCTTTGATGTAAGGTACAGTAAGGATTGATTTTTTTGTTCTGTCTGACCCATTAGTCAGTGAGCCCCTTGAGGGCCTGGCCATAAAAGGCAAATGCTGGACAAATGTTTGCTATGTGAAGAAAAGAACAAACCACAAGATGATGATTGTGTGCTTTCCACATGTGCTTTTCTTTTCTTGTCTATGATCTTTCTCTGGTTAGTGTGAAGCCACCACATAGCCTTGAGGAAAATTATTACAGCTGTTTTATGTATCTAGGACAAAGAATTATCAAGTGCATCAAGTACAGGGGGTAATCTGGAAATGCTTATTTTAATGTTTATTTTTAACTACAACAGAGACTTTTAAAAATGAAAGAGAAATGTTTTGAGGAAAGCCTGGCAGAGTTTACACCAAAACATTAGAATGGAGAGAAGTTAGAGGGGGAGATAAACAATATTATCCCCAGACCTGGGAGGACTGCATAGAAGTAACCGGGGTTGGAGTCAGAAGGAGAACAGCACGGGGAAAGGGATATGAGCTTTTGGGAGCTCATAGCTTGGAACAGGTCCATGGGGAGTGTTGGAGAGATAGGAGGCAGCCGTAAGAGATTAGCAAATGTTCCATTCCTGTTCTTCTCATTGCTGTCATCCTATCCTCCCTGGGTCTATCTCAGCTACCCCATTTCACCCCCTTGAACCCAAAAGCAGTGGTAGTATTGACAGGAACTCTCCTAACATCTTTCCCTGGGAGGGATAAAAACAGTAAAGTATGCTTGATTTATGCTAAAATGTAACACTTAGGGAAGCACAAATGAATGCCTCAAAATGTGAGGTTGGGAACATCTAATTTATCTTTCATTATCTAAAAGGAGATCTAAGAAGGAGTTTGAGCTTAACGTTTGTCCTCGTGGGTGTTAGTTGGTTTCTCCCCGATTTTAAGATTTGAACATTAGAATTATTACTGAAAGACTGTCAATGTTTGCAATTTAAGCATGAAGGCCATTGAGAAGGGTGGGTATAGTCACTTTCATTGCTTGGAAAAATAGGCTCAATAAATGTGATAACAAGGTGAACATTGGAGCAAATGCATTTGTATCCTCTTTATCTCAAGCACAGAGCCAATCTGGAACTCTAATTCCTTGAGAAGATGATAAATGTTTTCTGCCAGTCTTTCCAACTGAACAAACTCTGTTTGATTGGTATTAATCACTTCTGGCAGGCGATGCTCAAGCCTGCTCACTGCAATCTAGGTGAAAAGCTTGTCATCAGTATCACATAATGAAATGAAAGAGTATGGGACAAGGAGAAGAAATATTTCCATTTACCTAGTCATCGGAGTAAGTGTCAAGTTAAATAAGATAGGAACTATTTATTTTCACATGAACAGTTTAAAATGCAAGCCTTTAATAAAACTATTTTTTTCTTAAATTTTATTTAAAATGAGAAATTAAGCCAAATAATAATCTGACTTGTTTATGGTAGAAGAACATCCCGTATTCTCCCAAATTCTCTGTAGCTTTAGAAAATTATCCTAAAATCAAATTTCCCCCTGAACAGACTACACATGTATAAAGAACGTGTGGACAAAGAAGTCTCATCAAGTGCAGGCAGGGGGTAATCTGGAAAATAGTCTTCTATAGAAGGGATATTTGTGTATCTCCAAAATTCATTTGTTGACACCTATTCCTCAAAGCAATGATATTAGGAGGTGGGGTTTGAGAAGTGATTAGGTCCTGAGAGCTGAGCCTTCATGAATGAGATTAGTGCCCTTATGAAAGGGATCCCAGTGAGCCTCCTTGCCCTTCTGCCCTGTGAGGTTATAGCTAGAAGACTGCCTTAGACACACCGGGAAGCTGGCTCTTACTAGATACAGTTCTGCCAGTGCCTTAATCTTGGATTTCCAAGCCTTCAGAACTGTGAGAAAGAAAAATCTGTTCTATGAGCGCCCAGTCTGTGGGATTCTCTTATGCAGCCCAAGCAGACTAGGATAGACTTTGAGACGGTCAAGTAAGATTTAACAGTTTAAAAATGTATCCAAGTTCAACAATATCTCCTTGTCATAATTTGATTTTGTTTTTTCATTTTGCTGTGTCATATTCCCTGTAAAAATTTGTCCATTGAAAATGCAAAAACCCCTGGGGCCGGTGGGTGGAGCTCTCACTCATTCACTTCTTAGAGTGATTCAATCTGATTGTCATCCTCCTAATGCCTAGATAATAATAGCTAAATTGGAGGAATTAGTTTGCTTCCTGGAGCTAAACCCAGGCAGAAATTGTAGCATTTTATTTGATAAATCAATTTACTTTTTCGTCCTCTGTCAGAGAACTCATATACATTATTCTTCAAGTTAATGATTACTTTAAATTGTGCGTTAAAGGTGACTTAAATACATCCATTAAAATTGATATTTTGAGGAAGGAATAGAACGTTTCTTAAAATAAAAACAGTTAATTGATGTTTAATGGACACCTCTATTATTTTAGTGATTAATTAATTGTATTAATTCCTAAGTTGTACCTTGAAGCTGTCACTTAACATTTGCAGGTTAACTCAAGGCAATCCTTTTGAAGCCAACTGTTTTGAAGTGAATGAGGAACTTAGGCAACCCATATATGGGGCAGAAAAAGCTCTATTTTGAGAACTGTATAGTGAACTCAGCAGTTAAATTCAACCTACTCTCTGAAGATAACATTGGGGTTATCCATACAGTACTAATTTTTACATACTAAGTGTGTGGAATTTTGAGTGTTAAATAATAAGAAAAACTTAAAAATCTTAAAAAAAAAACCCCTAGATTTCACTTACAGTAGAAAATAATTTTTCAAGATACCGTTTATAAGATTTCAACTATCGGTCATGTGACTTCCTTTTCTCATCTTGGCCTGGAAAATGCTTGTCTTTTCAGTCTCTAACTTCCAGACAATCACCACCACCACTGTCTTAGGTCATCTTTGTTCCAGCACTGAAGTATTGGTGGCCCACTTTTCTCCTGTAAAACCAGTAGAAGTGGTTCTTAACCATCAAAATTTCAAGTTTTTCAGGGACCTGTTCTTACACTTGAATTATTTTCTGTTATAAATAATTCACTTGATAGAGAATTATTTTTAAAAATATGTTCATTTGTAATCTAAAGTCCAGATCTGGATTGATTTACACAAGTATTTCTGATAATTACAGGGAAGTCCTGGCAGGTACTAGAGAAATTGCTTTGTGAAGATTTTACACGTTGAGGGCCGCCTGGGTGGCTCAGTCGGTGACATGTCTGCCTTCAGCTCAGATCATGATTCCAGGGTCTTGGAATTGAGTCCTGCACCAGGCTTCTTGCTTGGCAAGAGCCTGCTTCTCTCTCTTCTTCTGCTCCTCCCCCCCTGCTTGTGCTCCTACTCTCATTCTTTCACTGACTCTCTTGCTCTCTCTTTATCTCAAATAAATAAAATCTTTTAAAAAAATTGTAAATGCCATGAGGGCATCTAGGTGTGTGGGCTGACTGACACGTTAACGCCGTGATTAAGGAGTTAGCCATACAGGAGAGGGCCGAGTCTGTGAAGGAGACGGATCATCATATCACTGCAGCACGTACAAAGAACACTGAAGTGGGAAATACAGCAGCAAGACTGAAGAAATCCCACAGTGTGGTCTCCAAACACTTAAACTGAGTTCCTCTGAAAATCAAAAAATATTTTTTAAAAAGTATAACGTCTGAGATTGAAAAAGAGAGCCTTGATAAATTCACAAAGTTAAGGGGGTGCTTTTGTTGTTTTTTAAATCTATTTGGTTTCGCAACTAATAGAAATTAATCATGAAAGCACAGGTTTTATGAAATAATAAGTAATTATGGAGTATATTACAGGTTTCTCCCAGTATCCAAAAGTACAGAATTCCTATGAAAGCTTTCATAAGTCAAAATGGCATAAAGCAAAGAAGCAATTACCATTAATTTATAAGAACAAATTTTTGAGCATTCCAGACCCCCAAAACAACCTCTCTTTGGCTTTTCTGATACCTTAGAACACACCTTGCTGACAAATGCACAAAATAAATTAAGATAAAGCACAGATGTTCCTAGACACAGTTCAAAGCTACGGCAGCTGAGATGCTGAGTGCAGTTCCCAGGGAAGGCTCTTGGTGGGGCCAGTCTTGCTGCTCCAGCTCCTTCTCCCTCACTCTTCACCTTCATTACAGCTTACAGACCACTTCCAACCAAAATAAAAAATTGAATTCTAAATCATAGAATGTATCACTGTTTTCTGGAACACCCAATATTTTTGATCACATGTGCTATCCTTGGGGAAATTTCCTTCTTTTGACTCCTGCCTCTGCCAAAGTAGATGCAAGAAAAGCCAGCTTCCCCAATTTTTGTGTCTGGTACCTTGTCTGTAACAATTAGGTAGACTTGTTTGAGGGTCTGATTTAAAGATAAATACACTGAGGAAGGAGGTTCCATACAGAATCAATTGTGCTGGTTAGGGGAGATGTCAGAGGTGCCTAGCCATAATTATAAGGTCAAGATCCTGCATCATTAAGTAGGGCACGCGATATAATGAGCCCTGGGTGTTATATGCGACTGATAAATTATTGAACACTACTTAATGAGGTACTATATGTTGGCTAATTGCATTTAAATAAAAAATTTAAAAAAGAAAAAGATCCTGGAAAAGGAGTAGCAGTGTTCTAGTTCCTGGCAATAATACTCACTGCTTATCATCCACTATCCGCAGCTTCTGAGGAAGAGCAATGTTTTCTCATTTGGTCGATTTGGTAGCCAGGTTTGTAGCATTGTTCCTGAAAGCTCACCTGCGAATCTGTTAACGGTTTTCTAGCTTTCTCAGTTCTGGAACCACTGCTATTCTATTAATAAATTCTTCTGCTGCTTAGTCTGCCAGTCAGCTTTTGCAGTTGCAATTAAAAACACATATTAAGGGTTTCCTAAATAGAAATCTTTTCTCCATCTGTGCTAATGAAGGTTCCTTATTCCTCCTATCATCTCCTGATTGGTCTCCTTTCAATGATATTCCTCTTCTTCGATTTGTCACCTCAGTTAATTTTCTAAATATATACCTTATCACATCTATGCTTTTTGGTTTAATACTTACTACTGTAATAGTTTGACAACATTTACTCATTTTACTCACTTCACCCTAATAATCATCTTTTTAAAAATTTCTCGTATTTGCTGTCAAAGTCGTTTGAAACAAGTAGTTGGCCTTTTGGTTACAAAGGTACGTCTGCAACAGATGGTTGACATGGAAAAATACAATAATTGAGGCTTCTTTGTATATGTTGGGTTTGTTATTAAAATAAAAGTGGGTAGATGAGGAAGAATCCTGGGGAAAATAGACCGGCATGATAAAGGGTCAGCCCTTGATCCTCTAGATATTATACCTGACCTTGTCTTTGTCACATAGTTTATTAGAATGACAGATGCCAACAGAGCAAAGATGACAGGAGACTGATCATAAAAAAGCAGAGTGCTAATTTAGTAATTTAAATGATAAATATAAGTGTTAAGTGAAAGAAATCTTTGCAGCTTGCTTATCAGCACATTCTCTCCCTGTAGGCAACCTTCATGGAAAGCAAATCGACAGAAGGTTGCTGGCTGAGCTTCAGATCAGAGCAAGAACTCCCATCCTAATAATTCAAAGATTTCCTGGTCCAGACTCTGATGACCACATATATGCTGACAGATTGTCATGAAATTAGATAATTGATTTTTCTCAAAGAACACTCTTTTCCCAGATGGTACTTGGAGGGGCCGGTTCAGCGTTGGTTCCTTGGAATTGGCATTTCTTCTTGTTCATTTCTATCTCTTTCAGGTGATGTCTGGCTATCTCAGTTAGGATCCACAATGTGTTGATTTTAGAGTTTAATTCCCAAATGATGTATTACATACTTCTCAGCTCTATTCTTGTTGCCCATGCTGAAGGTACATTAGCAGTTTTATATTTAGGGTTGTAATAGCTGCATTTGTAATACGGTATACATCACTGTAAGTTTCTTTTTATGATTATTCTTTACTTTTTCTTTATATTCATATAATTTTGTAGTTTACCAGAAGTTAGTTATTGAAGTTAGAAATAAACATTATATACCTATTTTTCAAAAAATCAAGCATTTTCTAAAACCTATTGTTAGTTTTCTTCCATTAATTTCTAGTGCTAACCAAACAATTCTGGAATTCCTTTCTTCAAGAGAGGTAAAATTGAAGAGAAAAAAAATTTGATGAAGATCATTTGCCGTATGTTACCTAATTAAATCATCATAAACATTTTTAGCAGTAGACCGTATCCTCCTTTATAGATGAGATCATTGAGATTAGGTAGCTGGCCCATGGCCAAACTACTTGGCTTATACCTCTGTACTTTGGATTCTTCAGTATCTCTTTAAGCACAGGCTTTCATTAATTCACTACATCTCTCTTTTTTTTTTTCTCCAGTCAATCATTACTAATTCTTAAAACATTTACAAAGTCATCATCTCATTTATGCTAATTTCAGATAGTGTTACCTATCTAGTTGAATGTTGTAGGTTTCTGTCGACTTGCTTTACCATTTGCGGCTTGTTCATTTTTTTATTATTTAAAAAAAGTATTTTCATTACAGGAAATTTGGAAGGTATAGAGAACTTCAAAAAAAGAGAAAAAATTGTGCAGAATTCCACTGTACGGCAAAAACAACACATGAAAAGGCCTGCATAACACCTTTCTAACCACGTGTAGCACTGCTTACCTCTTGTGTGTCTCTGTTCTTCATAAAAAGGTTTCCTTTCATTTTCGCTCCAAAAAATGCAGACTTGGTCTGAAAAGACAGTGTGTAAACAGACAATATATGCTCCTATGTACCTAAACTTTCTTGCTGTGATTTTGCTCAAAGGAAAGAAAGCACACATTCACATCTAGTCCTCTATGTTCCATTCCAGCAGGTTGGCCATATCCTCAGAATAACATTGCCTTGGCACATTGATTGAAACTTAGGTTCTAGCAGTATTTAAAAAAATAGAACTTTTCTTTCTCCCCCCCCCCCCCCCAGGTCTTTCTCTGTTTTTGAATAGTAGCCTTTGCATAGGATACTAGAAGTAACACCTGGGTAAAGATATAATAACATTCATTATTTTCCCTTTGCATGTATTCCTTTGTTGTGTTTACTTCAGGGAAAGACTCCTTCTACTAACACTTCCCCGAAGCAGCGGCCTCTAAATTGTAGTAGGTTTGGCTTTGGAGGGGCTTTATTAAGTGGTCTGGAAATAAAACCGGAGTCAAAGACTATAAGTCCTTGAAGTCTTATGGGTTTTGGCTTCTCTACAATTTTATGTATTTAGGCAATGAATACTTACTGAGCAACTATTATGTGCCTGACACTATTGTGGTTCTGAACAACAAAGGCAAACAACAGCTACTTGGGCTTGAATGTAAAACAGAAATTAGGTTAAATCTGATAGAAAAACATTTCTCTCTGGGTATTCTGGATTTGAAAACAAATAAAAAGACAATTTTCGGTAAGCTTTCCTCATCCCCACTTCTTAAGAAAAGAAATTGTGAATTAGGTAATTGTGATTTTTGAAGTGTTTACGTTTTCGTTCTGATTTATAACACTGGGATAAAAGTGTTTATTTGCTACTAAAACAGATGACAAAAGTAAGAAAAAATGGCCCTGGAGGTAAACTATTGCCAGGTACTCTCATACATATAGAAATATGTGAATTTTATATGAACTTAATTCTCAGGATAACTCCATTTTACAGATGATAAAACTTCAGCACAAGTAAGTTAAAAGAGCTTGCTGAAGCTCACACAGCTAAGCCAATGGCAAATCTGGGATTCGAATCTGATTATTTTCACATTAGAACCCACACTCTTAACCACAATATTATCAGTACACTTTTTACTGTCCGGGAAGAGAAAGCTGAAGTGCAGAAATAAGTTTGTAGGGCATCACGACAACTGGGAAATACTGCTGTCACTTAACAGAATGGAAGGTAAGGGGAAGAATAAAGATGATGCACTGTATATGGCAACTCTTTCTTTAGGATAGATCTCAAAAACTGCCCTGGACACTACCCCTTACATGACATTGGCCAGAAATAACTCACATAGTCTCATCTATCTGCAAGGGAGTCTGTGTAATATAATCATATTCTGGATGGCAATGCACCCAGCTAGCCATTTTACTACTATGGATGAAAGGCAAAATGGATTTAGGGAGAAAGCAAGTAGATTCTGTGATAGCCCTATACTCTAATTCCACAGTGTTATAGTGGGTTCTACTGGAATTGTTTAAACAAAAGATCAAATTCAGAAGACAGGATGCCTACTGTATATAATATGACCTTTTTTTTTTTTAAAGATTTTATTTATTGATTTGTTTTAGAGAGAGAGAGTGACAACAGGGGGAGGGGTGGGTAGCGGGAGAGTAGGGGAAGGGCAGAGGGGGAAGGAGAGAGTCAAGCAGACTCTGAGCCGAGCAAGGAGCCCAGTGTGGCGCTGGATCTCATAAACTTGAGATCATGAGCTGAGCCAGAATTGGAAGCTTAACGAACTGAGCCACCCAGGAACCCCTATAATATATTCCTTTTGTGTTAGGATTAATGGAAATGATTTTACACTTTAAAAATTAGCAAGGAAATAAGCAATATTTTAGTCATCATCTAAATACTGTGTATATAGAGAGATAATAGGTAATACAATAGATAATATATAAGCACCCATATTTATGTGATCCTTTCTAGCCAACCGTGTCACCTTCTGCTTGAAAGCAGCCTATGCCCTTCTATTTCACTCAGAGTAAAGCAAAGTCTCCCAATGGCCTATAAGATGCTAAGCGATCTGATTCTTTTCCTCGCTGTCTCCAACTCCTACTGCTCTCTCACCTCACTTTGCCCCCAACCCCCAACCTTTCCGTGCCATCCCTAGGGTAGCTGAGACACTCTGGCCTCTGGGCATTTATGCTAGCAAGCTGCAGCCAGAAAGTTGTCCCCAGATACCCCTGAGGCTAATTCCCAACTCCCCTCCCCCCGCCCCTGCTTTCAAGCCTCCTCCATTCTTGTTAGTCTCTCAGCAAGTCCTGACCACCTTTTCATATTTCAACGCTCACTCCAAGCGGGCAGTTTCTGTCCATCTTTCCTGCTTTATTCTCCCCGTAACACTCAGTACCTCTAATATTCTATGTAATCTCCTGGCTGCAATTTTTTTCTCTATTGTCTATCTTTTTTCACTAGGATGTCATCCTCAGGAAAGCTATTTCCACCAAAGTCATCCTCTTAGAAAGAGGCTTGGCAACCAATAGTGAATAGTTTAGATGATTACAAATGTGAGGGTGAGTGAGTCTTTCCCTCCATTAGTCAGTTCAAGTTACCAATTTTATGTTGTTTTTACTTTTAGCCCTGGGCTAGCTATCTGTCGACTCTATGTCTTTAAACATTTTTGATACTTTAAATCTCAAAGCAGGTTGCCCAGTAACTATGTTACCACCGGGCCCCATTTACAGCCTGAGGCTTACTCTCTCCAAAGCACACACTTCACCGAGCAGAAATGCAACTCCAGCTTGCCAGTTTCGAAAGAGTTGCTTGAATTGTCTTTGTGTTCTACCACACTTTGCCTCCACTTCCTCTCCTAATTTATTTTGCAGGGAAATCTAATTTCTTTTCTAAATTAGAGTTGGGTCCTGCCAGTTTTGATATTTTACTATCCACATTCTCATCAGCGTTATCATCTCTAAACTTCTGAATCAAAAGCAGCGCAGAGAATTGTTTTGGAATATATGTTTTGATTGAAGGACCCTCTTATTTAAACATATCAAAATTAATTGTGCTTCTCATACCAATGTCTGTGTGTGTCTTTGCATATCAGATTGTCTCTTAAATGCTGGCAAGAATTTAAGACTCTCTACTTGGTGATCACAGAATTGGACCTGACTTGAAAACTATCGCTATTTCTCTTGTTAGCAAAACAGTTATCGCATATTTTCTGAGGATATGGATTTTAATTCATATCTTAATTAATATCCCATAAAGTCAGTTGATGACATTTCATGGTTTGGCAGAATATTTATTTATTGCACATAAACTCTCGAAGATTTCTGAGAGACATGAAAATATTAGATACAGCAAAAAAAAAAAAAAAAAATCATGTGTATTATTTGTGGCCGGCTTAAGTTGCTTTTGGATTTTGAAGATAGAAGTATGTTTAGTTGATTATTCACGAGATTAATTTCTCTCTTTGGTAAATTTTTGGAAAGCGTGTGAGATTTGGTATGTGTGTTTGTGTGTGTGCATTTGATGCACATATGTTAAGTGCGGGATGTGTAAGTTTCACTATGAATGTCGTTTGTGTACCTGGGTAGAATTATAATGGTACACTACGAAATCTGCCTTACAGCCAGGAATATGAAATGCCAATTATGTTCATCGGGACATCAATTTGTCATCATGTGCAAGGATATTTATGCAAAGGTTTAATTTCCTTTTTCTTTATTATTAATGATGCTTTATACTTGAAAGAAATTCAATCTTGAAAGCTTCTTAGAATCATTAATCCTCATGATATGTATGAAGTAGTTAAGAATTCTTATCCATACTTTGAAATGGGCAAAGTAAGAAACACCTAACATGGATAAGTAGTCTATGTTGTAGAAATGTAGTCTTTTGTATCAGAAGAATGATTCACATAGAAAACATGCCTGAGCAGAGACAAGTTGATTGTGCTTCATTTTATGTGGGCTTTTAATTTTTTCATATGTTTATGCACGTGTGCATAGAATAATTTATAGCTTCAGGAGAATTCAGACGTGAAAAGATTATTACCTTTTCTTTTGTTATGGACCAGTATCTGAATTTGTCTTTTCTTGTATCCAAAGCTGTTTCAGTAGTGAAGACTGAAGCTGTAATTGTTGTCATGCATAGAGAGATGCATCCAAATGTGCTAATTTTTAAAAAGCCCCTTTGAGACATCTGGTCTATTTAGAGCCTCATCTTACATAATAATGTCTTTCTTCAGGTGACTTTAAAATTTACAATATTTCTATTCAATGTTTTAATTGGAGGTAGATCAGTGACTTCTTTTATGTTGTTCAAATCAATTCTTTTCCAATGCCGAAAATAACTTCGTGTAGAAATCAGACAAAATCCTAGCTATTAGCATTCACGTTATAATTTAAAAAATGAAAGCAAAAGTTAGCAAAGAAGTGATCCTAAAGAAAGGATGATGAAGAAAATTTCTGGAATAGGATCCTGAAGATGATTTTTAAAAATACAAGAAATATTCCTATTAAGGGGAGAAAACACTGAAATAAAAATAAGTATAGACTCCGAAAGCTAAACGAAGTGTAACAAAGAATGATAAATGGCAGCAACCTCTATTTGATTCTGCTTTTGATGATCACTTACTCATTCCTTCTTTTCTGCTCCCTTGGCAATTTGTTGGTGCCTTTCCTAGGGCACTTACAGCTCTGCAACTTAATACTCATATAAGCCTCTCTGCCTTCAGCCTACAGGCAACCCAAGGTCAGGGACAGAGTGCAAAGCATCTTTATATACTTATTTCTTCTATAGCACCTAGCAGATATTAAGTACTCAATAAATATTTGCTGATGAAAGAAAGAGAAAAAGGAAATTACTAGGATGCAGAAAATGAGTACATGCAGACATTTAATCATAGTGGGAATGGTTGAGAAATCCCATGTCTTGTGCATAGCAAATCTTTTGCACTCTGATTCCCACGTACCCAGGCCTAGTTCTGCCTTCACTTAGCTTTCTATATGAGTAACTGAGAATCTCTACAGGCTCTTTTTCTTTTGTTTCTCATTTGTTTGTTTTCTTTTCTATCCTTTTTCCTTTTCAGCCTCCATTCTGTTGTCTCCTTATAGCCTTACCATAGCCTCGCAATGGCCACATGAAAATTCTCCTTACCCAGTACACCTTTCACAACTGAGATATTTACAAAAGGCACTAAGCAAACTGATCTAAAAAATATGTGTTTTAGTAGTTCAGATAGTTGTGGAAGTAAACATACAGAGATTTAAGACAAAAAGATTTTTTAAGAGTCCTCCTTTTACTTTTAATAGCTTGTTAAAATGATTTTTGTAGCTGTAAAAATAGTATCTGGGCATAAATTTGTCAATCTTCTGCTTTCTCAATAATTTTACCAACTCCTTTCACTCTCTCTCAAATGATATCTTCACATTTCAGGATTTCCTTACCTCATTACAAAGTCAGTGAGATACTATTTAACATTCATTTACATACATCTTAGTATTTCTATATGTCATTTTTAGTTCTTTACAAATTTTAGCTAATTTAAACATTAAAAATCACCATAACTTAGGTGGCATGATTAGCCCTATTTGACAGAAAAAAAAAAAAAAAACCCTTAGAACCAGTAATTATTATAAACTAGGATTTAAAACCAAACAGGTCTGATTTCAGAATTCAAAGTTATGCTACTTCTCAAAGGCATTGCAACTTTTAAGTTAATACAAAGAAACAGAACTTGCATGTTTTAAGTCGAAAGAAATGCTTTCCATACTAATCAATCTAGATATGGCCATAAGCAAGTTGCAGCAGATTTTGACCATCCAATCCCCTGGAGGTATTTGTCTTAATCAGCTGCTCCCTTAAAAGGGCCCAACACATTCTATTGTTTAGAATGTTTCTACACATACATTACTTCTTTAAATCTCTTCCATGTAATAAGAATTTCTAAGTCTTAATGTTAGGTTTCATAAGACAACTTCAGGAGACCATGAATTCCCTAATGGGAAATTCCTTATAAGGAAAATATTATATGCCTATATATATTTTTTCTGAATGTATATCGATAGCTTTCATCAAATTTTCAGTGACCCAAAAAAGTAGAAATATTCTGTTTTACATCCATTTAACATTTATGGAGGACATGTAAGGTGTTAAGTGCAATGATAAGAAGGCTTTTCAATTTCATTAATTTTTTTTTAAAGATTTATTCGTCTATTTGAGAGAAAGAGAGAGAAAGAGCATGAGCGGGAGGGGCAGAGGGAGAGGGAGAGAGAATCTCAAGCAGACTCTGCACTGAACACAGGGCTGGACCCTGAAATTGCGACCTGAGCCAAAACCAAGGGTTGGATGCTTAACCAACTGTGCCACCCAGTTACCCCTCAATTTCATTAATATTAACAAAAATTCTTAAAGGGCAGAAGCTTTGTGGGTCTTTGTATAATGACCATTTGCTTTTTGTCAAGCATTTAATGCCTATTTAATAAATATCTGTTTAATAAATTGAGTGTGGGCTGCCTGGGTGGCTCAGTTGGTTGAGCGTCTGCCTTCAGCTCAGGTCATGATCTTGGGGTCCTGGGATTGAGACCCACCTCAGGCTCCCCACTCAGCAGGGAGTCTGCTTGTCCCTTTCCCTCTCCCTCTGCTCTTCCCCCCAGCTCATGCTTGCTCTCTCTCTCTCTCTCTCTCTCTGTTTCTCTCTCTCAAATAAATAACTAAAACCTTTTTTAAAAATTAAATAAGTAAATAATAAATTAATAGAGAGTTTGGTGCCTGTGTATGTATTGTAAATGGTTTGCACGTGATTCTACAACCGTCTCTAAACAGTAAAGATGCTGCATCATCAGAGCCCTGCCTAACTATCAAAGAAATCCTTCTGCTTTCAACTGAATCCTTTTAAAAAGCATAATAAAACCTATTAGTATCTTCTTTAAATAATAGAATGTGTAAATTACAAAGTGATTAACATCAATATGATATTTCTTCATTAATTATTAGGGTTAATCAAGAATCAAATATGACAATTTTATCTGATGTTTTTCTTCCGCTTCTTTCTTTAAAAATACCTTTGATTTTTTGCCTTGACTTTTTTTCTTTTTAACTTTTCTATTGATTTTTCTACAAAGAAATTCACAGATCATAGGTGTTATGCTTTGATGACTTTTGACAAATGTGCACACTCATGTAGTCAATACATACCAAGATGAAGAACATTTCTATGCCCACCTTTTCCAACTTATAACTTCTATTATAATAGAGTATTATTGCCTTCATAGAACTTCATATAAATGAAAATGTACAGAATGTGTTCTTTCTATGTGCCCTTTTTACTTATCTAATGTCTGTGAAATTCAGCTATGTTGTATTTATAAGTACTTTGTTCCTTCTCATTGCTAAGTATATCTAACTGTGTGGATATATCACATTTTTTAAAATTCATTTTCTTATTAATATACAGCTGAGTCTTTCCAGTTTGGAGCTACAATAAATAAATCTGCTGTGAATATTTGTACAAATCTTTTTGAGAGCATAGATGTCTATCTCTTTTGTATAAATGCCTAAGATTTGAGTTTGTAAATTTCTTTTTAACCAATTAAGAAAACTTCTGGTTTTTATTTTCATTTTTAATCTGTCCCATTCTCTTCTCCTCTTTTGGGTAAATTCAATGTTCTTTTGACCTTTCGGTATTGCCATGTAAGCCCTGAAGTTCTGTTTATCTTCATACTATTTTTTTATCTTCTTTTTCTTTCTTCTCACCTGGATATTTTCTATTGATCTATCTTGAAAGTTGCTGACTCTCTACTCTGTCATATCTATTTTGCTATGAATCCTATACAGTGTTTAATATCAGCTATTACATTTCTTCTCTTTGGTCTAGGATTTCCTTGCTCCTTTTATTGTTCCTATTTTTCTGCTAAGCTTTTCCATCTTTTCATTCAGTATGAGCGTGTTTCTTTACTTCATTGAGCATAGTTAAATAACTGCTTTAATGACCTCATGCTATCTGTAACATCTGGGTCGTCTCAGAATTGGCAGATTGTTTTTTCTGTACAATCTGTAGTTTGTTTTTTCCTTTGAGAATGAATCAAAACTTCTTAATTCTTCATTTATTGAATAATTTTGTATCATATCCTACATATTGCAGAGTCTATGTTATAGATTCTTCTATACTCTTCTGAATAGTGTCAATTAATTTGGTTAGACACAAATTGCAATCTCTGTCTCTTGGAGCTCAAATCTGTCAGTTTTCTTTTAAGTTTTTATTTAAATTCCAATTAGTTAACATAAAGTGTAATATTAATTTTAGGTATACAATATAGTGATATGAAACTTACATACAACACCCACTGCTCATCACTGCAAGTGGACTCCTTAATCTCCATCACCTATTTCACTCATCCCCCCCCACCAACCTCCATTCTGGTAACCCTCAGTTTCTATCTATAGTTAAGAGTCTGTTTCTTGCTTTGACTCTCACTGTCTTGTTTTCCCCTTTGTTTATTTTGTTTCTTAAATTCCACATATAAGTGAAGTCATATGGTATTTGTCTTTCTCTGACTGACTTATTTCACTTAGCATAATACTCTCTAGCTCCATCCACATTGTTACAAATGGAAAGATTTCATTTTTTATGGATGAGTAATATTCCATTGTATGTATGTATGTGTGTGTGTGTGTGGATAGAGAGATAGAGAGAGAGAGAGATAGAGAGATAGATAGATAGATAGATAGATAGATAGATAGATAGACGGCATCTTCCCTATCCATTCATCAGTCAATGGACATTTGATCTGTTTCCATAATTTGGCTATTGTTGATAATGCTGCTATAAACATTAGGGTGCATGTATCCTTATAAATTAGTATTTTTGTGTTCTTTGGATAAATACCTAGTATTCTTTGATGGATTGTATGGTAGTTCTATTTTTAACTTTTTGAGGAAACTCCATACTGTTTTCCAGAGTGGTTGTACAAGTTTCCATTCCTACCAATAATGCAAGAGGGCTCCTCTTTCTCCACATCCTCACCAACACTTGTTGTTTCTTGTGTTGTTGATTTTAGTCATTCTGACAGATATGAGGTGATATCTCATTGTGGTTTTGATTTGTATTTCCCTGATGAGTGATACTGAAGATCTTTTCATGTGTCCGTTGGACCTCTTTTACTCTTCTTTGAAAAAATGTCTATTCATGTCTTCTGCTCATTTCTTAATTGGATTATTTATCTTTTGGGCATTGAGTTGTATAAGTTGTTTATATATTTTCAATATTAATCCTTTATCAGATATGTCATTTGGAAATATCTTCCCCATTTTGTTGGTTGCTTTTTAGTTTTATTCATTGTTTCTTTTGCTACGCAGAAGCTTTTTATTTTGATGATGTCCCAAGAGTTAAATCTCAGTCAGTTTTATCCCCCTTCAGCTTGCTTGGACTCAGTCTTACACAGTCATATCTCAGAATTGGACAGGGAATTAAAAAATTTATATAAAAATTTGTGATTCCCATGGGACGCCTGGGTAGCGCAGTCATTAAGCGTCTGCCTTTGGCTCAGGGCGTGATCCCGGCGTTCTGGGATCAAGTCCCACATCAGGCTCCTCCACTGGAAGCCTGCTTCTTCCTCTCCCACTCCCCTGCTGTGTTCCCTCTCTCACTGGCTGTCTCTCTGTCCCATAAATAAATAAAATCTTTAAAAAAAAAATTTGTGATTCCCTTTCTTTGGCACTCTCCTTACTAGGATCATCCCACATTCTCCCCACCTCACCCGCTTTATTGAGGCATAATTGACAAATAAAAATTTTATATTTAAGGTGAACAGCATGATGATTTAACATGTACAAATATTATGAAATGATCACCACCATCAAGTTAATTAATACATCCATCACTTCATGATTACTGTTTTGTTTTTGTCCTTGGGAACACAGGATTTATATATATTCTCTTTGCAAATTTCAATATACAATACAGTTAATAATACTGTATTATTAACTATAGTCACCATGCTGTACCTTAGATACCTGGAATTTATTTATCGTCTGACTAAAAGTTTGTATCTTCTGATCAATATCTCCCCATTTCCCCCACCCCTCCCAACCAGCCCCTGGCAACCACTGTTTTACTTCCTGACTCTTTGAATCAACTTTTTTAGATTCCACATATAAGTGAGATCATATGGTATTTACCTTTCTTTGTCTGGCTTATTATTTAGCATAGTGTCCTCTAGGTTCATCTATATTGTCACAAATGGCAGGATTTCCTTTTTTCTCAAGGCTGAATAATATTTCATCGTATATCTACTACATCTTCTCTATCTGATGCTAGACACAGATTGTTTCCATACCTTGGTTATTATGTTTAATGCTGCAGTGAACATGGGAGTGCACACAGCTCTTGAAGAAACAGATTACGCTTCCTCTGGATATAGCCCAAGAAGTGGGATTTCTGGATCATATGGTAGTTCCATTTTTAATTTTTTTGAAAACTCAACATACTATTTTCCACAATAACTGTACCAATTTACATTCCTACTAACAGTATATAAGGTTTCTCTTTTCTCTACACTCTCACCAACATGTGTTTTTCTGATAAAAGTCATTCTAACATGTGGGAGGTGTTATCTCATCATGACCATCCCACATTCTACATCTGCTTTATTTGCCCAGAACTCTATCCTCCAATTCTTCAGACCACAAACACTGCAAATAACCCTTGAGCTAAATGTAGTAAAAGCAAGAACTCACCCTATAATGACTCCTACTTCTAGATTGTATCTTCTTTATAATCTGTCTGTTTTTGTTTATTTTCTGAAGGCTTCAGGTTGTATTTGTTTAATTGGTGTTTTGCTCCAAGTTATGTTTTTAAATATATACAGAAAGGATATATATTTTTTTACATTGTCAACATATTTTCCATTTATGGAATTTTTTTCATGTATATAAGAGCTTTGGATCAGTCAAGGTTTTCTAGAGAAACAGATTCAATGTGCTATATATCTCATTGAGATACATATGTATATACAGAGATATACAAAGATTTTTAAAGGATTAGCTCACATGACTGTGGGGCTGGCAAAGTGAAATCTGCAGGACAGGCGAGCCAGCTGGAAGCTCAGAAAGAATAACTTATGTATTAGTCTCCAGACAGGTACCCATCTTCTTTGGGAAAACTCAATTTTTGCTCTTAAAGCTTTTGAGTGGTTGAGTGAGGCTCACCTACATGTGGAGGGTAATCTGCTTTATTTAAAGTCAACCGATTGTAAAGGTTAATAACATCTACAAAATACCTTCATAACAACATCCAGCCTAGCATGTGATTAACCCACTGTGCATCAAAGCCTAGTCAAGTCGACAAAATTAACCATCACAAGTTTTGTCTAGATTCACATTTTTCATCCCAAAGAACTTCCATTAACATTTCTTAGTGCACATCTGCTGGTGGCAGATTCTCTTAGCTTCTGTGTATATGAATAATTTTTTTTGCCATAATTTTACAGGCTATTTCTGTTGGACACAGAATTCTAATTTGACAGGCTTTTCCTTCAGCATTCTAAAAATGGTATTCCACTAGCTACCCAATTGCATGTTTCCCTGATCAGCTGTCAGTTGTATTTATTTCCCTTTATGTAATATATTTCTTTTTGAAATTTCTTTGAAGATTTTCTCTTTCTCTCTTCCCATCCCCCTATTTTTTTTTCTTTTAGAAAATTTAACTGTGACATTCCTATGTGTAGACTCTTTGTGTTTATATTGGTTGAAGTTTTTAAGTTTCTTGGAACTGAAAGATACATTTTTATTTTGGAAAAAAAAACCCATGCAGTTACCTTTCTGCCCCCAAATATATAAACTCCTCATTTATTCATTTCAATATCTTTATCATCTCTAGAACTGTTACGGCCTTTTTTTCCCCCAGGTCATGTTCTCTTGCTTCTTCATATGTCTAACAATTGCATGCTGGGTATTGTGGATGTTACATTGTTGAGAGTTTATATTGATGTCTTCCTTTAAAGAACATTGACTTTTATCTTAGCAAACAGTTGGATTATCTTGATCCTTTTGTGGCTTTTTTATTTCCAATTTTATTTTTCCAATTTTTTTTTTTTTTTTTTTTTTTTTTTTTTTTTAGACTAGGTCTATGGTAGCCTTGAGTTCACAGTGTATACTCTTACTCTTAAGACACATTCTTTCTGGTGTCTTAATTGAATGCCCAGTCTGCTCAGTGCAACCTCTCTACTCTGTTTTTTGGCAATTGCCTCTAATTTTCCATAGTAGTTCCTTTTGTTTCAAAGGTTTGAGGCTATCTGTTTTATATATATTCTTATTTAATGGATAGTTCCACCCTTTTTTTTTTTAAAGCATTGATTTCGTAAAAGAGGATAGTATTTCCATAACAATGATAAATAACACATTTAAAATTTTCTGAGTAACATTTTTCCTTTGATATAGATAGATATTGTTGTGATAGCAAAGAAAGATCTAAAAAAGGGGGGGGGATGCCAGGCTTATCTTCACCTCATCTATAGAGTGTGTCTATTTTTTATTCTTTTTTAGTATATCAGATATTGCAGTCATGGAAATCTTAATGCTCACTGATGATAGAAAGTTTTCAGCATAATTTAAGCTTGTTTTGATGTAATCTACTTTGTGTTAACATTTTCAGACCTATCTGGTTTTTTTAATCACTAGGATAAATATTATCAATGTCATAAAATAATTATGGTAAAAAACAATATATTAATACAATTGTATAAATACTGCAATCTAGATAAAAATGGCATTATTTAAAACTGTTATTGATATCCAATATTATCATGACATGTTTTAACTTATTTTTTCATTGAGGAAAGATACATTTAATTTTAAAAAGACTGAAAGAAGGGGTGCCTGGGTGGCTCAGTTGGTTAAGCACCTGTCTTGGACTCAGGTCATGATCCTAGAGTCCTGGCATGGAAACCTGCATTGGGCTCTCTGCTTAGTGGGAAGCCTGCTTCTCCCTCCCCTTCTGCCTGCTTCACCCTCTGCTTGTGCTGTCTCTCTGTCAAATAAATAAATAAAATCTTTAAATAAATAAATAAACAAATAAGTTGGAAAAAAGTTTTAGAAAAAGGTGGATATATAACACCTAAAATGCATGTTATTTTAACATACATTTTGAAGTCAAAGCTCATTTCTATTTTCTTTTTTTAAAACAGTCTTGTCAAATGTTATTTCAATTCATTTTAACATCTACATTTTACATTTCAAAAATACATAAGTATCATATTTTGTATAAATATTTAATTTTATTATAATTTCTGTTAATTTTTAGTGATGGATATTGTTTTTTAGTTACTCACAAATTTAAACTTTGAACCATTTTGACTTTAGTAAGACATTTTAAAATCAGCTTTCTTTTTGGACAATTCATATAAATTTCATACACTACATTTCCTTTAAAATTTTCAGGACACATTACTTTTAACAATGGACTAATTATTCACAAAGCTTGATTAATTAAACACATTTGAAACACCTCCTCTTTTTAAAATTTAATAGAAATTTACATTGAATCCTAAAAACTGTCCCTGTCACTAGATCTTTTTTTTTTTTTTGGTGGGTATAGAAAATGTAATATATTGGTTTATTCAAATTCTATTCTAATCCTCCATTAGGATACTTGAAATAATTCAAAAGAGTTAATTCTGGTTAGGGAATTGGTTTATGGAGTTCTATTTCTGAATTATAACTTTAAAACAATCATTTTATTCTGTGTCTCCTTTAATGACTGAATTTAAAATGAACTTCGATTTTATATTTAGTATTCAAAGGAAGAAGATAATTGTCCTTATTGACCTTTATAATCACCTCTAAACCAGTTTATTGTGTATTTTTCTTTTTAGTAAGAAACAAAGTAATACTTTAGAAATATCATCTTATTATCTGGTACTTCACATGTGAACCAAATTTAGCTGTTTATAAAATATCTGAATATGGTATTTTCAAGCTTAATGGAAAAGTCATTAGTACCCCTTTTTTATGCCAAAATAAATTTCCCTAATTTTATAGTCTCAAAATCTATTTTACCTTCCAGATGTTACAAAAAGAATAAAATATCAATATAACTATTAGAAGGTGTTTAGGATTGTAAGTATACATTTTAAGGCAGAGTAAAATTATGTAATTTTAAATGCCTTAACATATAATTATAATAACTTCTGAAATAAATTCAATTAAGTCAAACATAGTTTTAATTTTCATAGATTTAAAATAATAACAATCATTTGTTTCTAATATTAATATTTCTAATATTTATACATAATGATAAAGTTTTGAAACACTAAAAATTTAAACTTCAATTCTAATACACTTCAAAATATTGAGGGTTCAAGATTACTGAATCAAAGTATCAATATCTTCTTAATATGATATAAATGCATTCAAGAACAGAACAAATTAATCTAATGGCTAGAAGGGATCATAAGAAAATCTCTTTTTTCTGGTTTTAGGCAGAAAAATAGTTCAGCTATCCACAAACATAATACCTAAAATCAAATACATACAATCCCAATTTTGTTTTAAATTTATTAATCTTATTGTCTAGAAGATGTTTACATTTATGTTGTTCAGAGAACTGAAGTGATAGTTTTATCATTCTATAATTAAGGTAGATGTACTCTCGCCCATACTCCACTTTGAGATATAATTGATACACATCACTGTTTAAGGTATAGAGCATAATGGTTTGACTTTCATATTATTATGAAATGATTATCACTATAAGCTTAGTTAGTATTCATCATCTCACATAGATACAACAAAAAGAAAAGGAAAAAGCAAAAAAAAGAAAGAAAAAAACACTGTTTTGTGTGATGAGAAATCTTAGGAATTACACCCTTAACAATTTGTATGTATATCATACAGCTGTGTTAACTAGAGTCACGCTGTGTATTATATCCCTAGTACTTATTTATCTTATAACTGGAAGTTTGTACCTTTTGAGCACCTTTCTCATAGTTCCCTTCCCCCCACCTCTACTTCTGGTAATCACAGATCTGATCCCTTTCTCTATGTTTGTTTTTAGATTCCACATATAAGTGAGATAATACAGTATTTGTCTTTCTCTGACTTATTTCACTTAGCATAATGCCCTCGATGTCTAATCATGTGGTCACAAATGACAGGATTTCAGATGTACTTTCTTAACAGTTTGAAACATAATTCTTATGCTATACATTTCACCTACTTAATGTGCACAATTTGATGGCTTTTTGGAAAAGCAGAGTCAGACAAATATCACTAAGAGAAGAAACTGAACACATTAGCAGTCCCTCTCCATTTTTTCCATTTTCTTCAGCCCTAGACAACCACTAACCTATCCTCAGTCTCTATAGATTTGTCTATTCTAGAAATTTCATATACATGAGTTGTACAATATGTGACCTGTTATGTTTGGCTTCTTTTACTTAGCATAATTTCAAGATCCATTCATGTTCTAGAATGTACTTATACTTCATTACTTTTTTTTTTTTTTTACCAAGTAGCATTCCATTGTATTATATACTATGTTTTGTTTATACATTTATCAATTGATGGACATTTGGATTATTTCCATTCTTTGGCTGTTATGAATTATGCTGCTATGAACATTTGTGTATACATTTTTGTAGATGCATGTTTTGATTTCTCTTAGGTATATACCTAGTAGTGGAATTCCTGGATCATATGGTAGCTCACATGTTTCACATTGTGAGAATAGCCAAACTTTTTTGCAGAGTAGCTGCAGCAATTCTCATTCCAACCAGTAATGTTTTAGTCTCTTAATTTCTGCATATTCTTGTCAAGTCTTGGCATTATTTGTCTGATTATAGTCATCCTAGTGGCGAGGAAGTAGTATTTTATTTCTTTTTGTGGTATTGGTTGTATTTTTCTAATGGCTAATCACATGTAGCACCTTTCATGTACTTCTAAGGTATTTGGATATTTTTTGGAAAATGTTTATTCAGATCTTTTGTCATTTTAAAATTACATTGCCTATCTCGATATAAGTCCTTTATCAGATAAATGCTCTGCAAATATTTTCTCCAATTCTGTCAGTTATTGTTTCACTTGATGATATCGTTTGAAGCACATGAGTTTTTATTTATTTTATTTTTTAAAAATTTAAATTCAATTAATTAACATATAGTGTATCTTTAATTTCAGAAGTAGAGTAGAATGATTCATCAGTCTTATATAATACCCAGTGCTCATTACATCATGTGCCCTCCTCAATGTCCATCACCCATTCCCCTACCCTACTCCCCTCCAGCAAACCTCAGTTTCTTTCCTATGATTAAGAGTCTCTTATGGTTTGTCTCCTTCTCTGATTTCATCTTGTTTTATCTTTCCCTCACTCTCCCTATGATCCTCTGTTTTGTTTCTTAAATTCCACATATGAGTGAGATCATATGATAATTATCTTTCTCTGACTTATTTTGCTTAGCATAATACACTCTAGTTTCAACCATGTCAATGTAAATGGCAAAATTTCATTTTTGATGGCTGAGTAATGTTCCATTGTATATATGCACCACATCTTCTTTATCCATTCATCTGTTGATGGACATCTGGGCTCTTTCCATGGTTTGGCTATTGTGGACATTGCTGCTATAAACTTTGGGGTGCAGGTGCCCCTTCAGATAATTACGTTTGTATCTTTGGAGTAAATCTCTAGTAGTGAAATTGTTAGGTCATAGGGTAGTTCTATTTTCAACTTTTTGAGGAACCTCCATACTGTTTTCCAGAGTGGCTGCACCAACTTGCATTCCCACCAACAGTGTAAGAGGGTTCCCCTTTCTCTGCACCGTCACCAATATCTGTCATTTCTTGACTTGTTAATTTTAGCCATTCTGACTGGTGTGAGGTGGTATCTCATTGTGGCTTTGTGTTGCATTTCCCTGATGTGAGTGATGTTGAACGTTTTCTCATGTCTGTTGGCCATATGGAGGTCTTCTTCGGAGATATGTCTGTTCATGTCTTCTGCCCATTTCTTGATTGGATTATTTGTTCTTTAGGTGTTGAGTTTGATAAGTTCTTTATAACCTTGGATACTAGCCCTTTATCTGATAAGACATTTGCAAATATCTGCTCCCATTCTGTCGGTTGTCTTTTAGTTTTGTCAGTTTTGTCGACTGTTTCCTTTCCTGTGCAAAACCCTTTTATCTTGATGAAGTCCCAATAGCTCATTTTTGCCTTTGTTTCCCTTGCCTTTGGAGACATGTCTAGCAAGAAGATGTGCTGGCCTGGGTCGCAGAGGTTGCTGCCTGTGCTCTCCTCTAGGATTTTGATGGATTCCTGTCTCACATTTAGGTCTCTCATCCATTTTGAGTCTATTTTTGTGTATGGTATAAGAAAATTGTCCAGTTTCATTCTTCTGCATGTGGCTTTCCAATTTTCCCAACACCATTTGTTGAAAAGACTGTATTTGAATATTCTTTCCTGCTTTGTCGAAGATTAGTTGACCATAGAGTTGAGGGTCCATTTCTGGGTTCTCTATTCTGTTCCATTGATCTATGCATCTGTTTTTGGAAGCAGATGAGCTTTTAATTTTGATGAGGTTTATTTTGTCTTTTATCACTTAAGCTTTTGATACCATATCCAAGAAGATTTTTCAAAAGTTATTGAAGTTTTTTTTACAAAATTCAAAAAGATTTACTGTTATGTCTTCTTCTAAAATCTTTTATAGTTTTGGATCTTATATTTTGGTCTATGATACTTGGAATGAATTTTTGTATTCTGTACCTGGTGCAGCCACTCTGGAAAACAGTATGGAGTTTCCTCAAAAAGTTAAAAATAGAACTATCTTACCGTCCAGCAATTGCCTACTAGGTATTTACCCAAAGAATAAAAAAATACTAATGCAAAGGGACACATGCACCCCAATGTTTATAGCAACATTGTCTACAATAGCCAAATAATGGAATCTAACCAAATATCCATTGACTGCTGAATGGATAAAGAAAATGTGGTGTGTATATATACAGTGGAATATTACTCATCCATAAAGAAGAACGAAATATTGCCATTTACAACAACATGGATGGAACTAGAATTATGCTAAGCGAAATCAGTCAGCCAGAGAAAGACAAATACCATAAGATTTCACTTATATGTGGAATTTAAGAAACAAGACAAATGAGCAAAGGGAAAAAAAAAAGACAGTGAGAGGCAAAGCAAAAAAACGGACTCTTAACTATAGAGAACCAAGTGATGATTACTAGGGGAAGGTAGGTGGGGGCGGTTAAACAGGTGATGGGGATTAAAGGGAAGATTAAAGGGGATTGTGATGAACACTGGATGCTGTATAGTAGTGTTAAATCACTATATTGTACACCTGAAACTAATATTACACTGCTAATCAGTTGAAATTTAAATAAAAACTTAAAAAATTGTATGCTGTAAAGAAGAGGTACAATTTTATTTATTTGTTTGTTTATTTATTTATTTTCTTTGCATGTGGATATCTAGTTATCCAAGTACTATCTGATGAAAAAACTATTATTTTTCAGCCATCATTTCTTCATATTTTTTCTGCTCCTTTTTTCTCTGGTACTCTTATTATGTATATGTTTCTAGTCTTAATGGTATTCCACATATCTTTCAGACTATTCATTGTTCTTCATGTTTTTTCTCTCTATTCTGTCTGCTGCATAATATACATCAATCTATCATCAGGTTAACTTATTATTTTTCTTCTGCCAGCTCAAATCTACTGTTGAAAGAAAATTTTTTAAAGATTTATTTATTTGAGAAAGAGAAAGCATGCACGATTTGGGTGAAGGGCAGATGGAGAGAATCTTCAGCAAACTCCCCGCTGGGCGCGGAGACCAACATGGGGCTCTATCTCACCACCTGAGATCAGGACCTGAGCCAAAACTAAGAGTCGTCTCTAAACAGACTGAGCCACCCAGGCGCCCCTACTACTGAAATTCTTTAGTGAATTTTTCACGTTGGTTATTTTATTTCTCAACTCCTATTTGACTTTTTAATATCTTCTATCTCTTCATTGATATTCTCTGTTTGATGAGACCTTGTGACCTCTTTACCTCTTTATCTTTTTAAGTATGTTTTACTTTCCTTTCCTTTTCTTTGTCTCTAAAGTCTGACATTCAGGCCTTCTCAGAAACCAATTCTTATTGCCTGTTCTATCCCCTAGTATATGGGTAACACCTTTCTATTTTTTGCATGTCTCATTTGTTGTTGTTGGAAGCCGAATATTTGAAATAATCTATAGTGGTGATTCTGGATACTGGTCTAGCCTTCCTGCTAGGGTTTGTTGTTATTATCTGCTTGTCTATTTGTTTAGTGAATTGGCTGGACCATCTCAGTAAAATTTATTTTTCCCATAGTGTGCAGCCTCTGATGTCATTCATACAAGTGACATGGCATAGCCTTAGCCATGCTCACAATGGTATGACAATGGAATGACAATAGTTTTAGCAGGACTTTCTTTCATGGTCTCTTCCCTGATAGCTCTTAATTCACCTGCATCTAAGTACATCATACCCAGCCGTTAACCTCTGCTAATTGCCAGCTAATTTATCATTTTTCACAATGCTCTGGGGCATAAATTGTTCCACAGTTTGATCCTTTAAGTTCTAGCCCTTTTGTAGGGGTAATTTTTGAGACCAGACTTCGAGACTTGTCCTCACCCCAGGAGGAGACTTAGAGTCTCTCCCTGGTTCTGTTAAAATTCTAGCTATTCTATGGTTTATCTTATTACTCTTATGAAAATATTCTAGTGATTTTCACATGCAGTAAGGTAAGGAGTAATCTCCTAGAAGAACGGAATTATTTCCTGTCTGAAATACTCAGATATAGGACTATCACTATAAAAGTGTATGTATTAGAGTGACAAACTTAAGATGATAGGATTTTATTTCATCACAAAAATTAAAGTAGCTAGTAATATTAGTTAACCAGTAACAGCCAAAATTAGTCCTGTCTATATAAAACATAGACTGGCCTGAGACCTGTATTACAAATATTCCTTTCTATATACTACTTAATTTATTTTTACTGAATCCTGTATAGAGGATGATATCAATGACTATAATTTAAACAACTTGTTATAGATTTATTGCTTGTAACTTCATACACACACACACACACACACACACACACATGATAGTGACAGCCACATAAAGCAGTCCTTTTAAGTAGGTAATTCTAAAACTTAAGGAATTGTAGAGAAATAACTACATCATATAATATTCATGTATCTTTTAAGAAGGTTTGACCCCTCTAGGCTGTAATAGAGTTAAAGATGCATTAATTTATAAAAAGTTTCCTAGTGTCATTTAGATAAAGCAGGAATGTATGACAGGTGAGTAAAGCAAATGCACTGCTTAGAAATGATTCTTATTATAACTTGATGATGGAAGCATTGCATTTTGGGATAAAATAGAATGACACATGAGCATAAAGTGTTATAGATGCTGACCAGAGAAACTACACAATTATTTTATAATTTTCTCTAGAAATATTTATTTAGCAATATTAACATCAAATATATTATGCAATACCAGCATGCAATTAAATGCATTCTGGCTTTAAAAAATTTAAATGCATAATGATGTATATAGAGTCTACAATAATTCCACTGTAGTAAACAAAAAATATAGTTAAGCATTAAAAACTAAGCATTGGAAATTCTGCCTTATTACCACATTAATACTTTGTTGCAAATAGAATGTTGTTATAGTTGTTTGTCAGGAATAGTGATGGGTTGTTCAGAAAAACATTCTGCCTCAGGTTGATCACTTCTTCTTCAAGGATTTGGTTCCTTACCCTGTGATTTGGAAAGCTTAGTTGACAACAAACCCTCAGATAATCAGTCCTTGGCAGACACACTTACAGAAACCAAATTCACAAGAAAAAGTTTTGTAGCTAAAGTCAATTAGTTTCTCGTGAGTGTTATACCTGCCTCAGGTAAAATGTAATTCTAAGTGGATTGGGCATCCACATTCCCAAAAGAAATAATCCAGTGCAATTATTTTGGATTAGTCAGGAGGCTTTGGTCTCAAAATCTCCATTTCATACATTAGAAATAAAATAGAAAAAAGGGTAGTGAAATTACTATGTGTATGAATAATTCGATCAGAAAATAGAATGCAGCCATGGATTCATTGTACCCAAACTTCCAGGACTATGAAAAAAAAAAACTATTTGTAATAGTTGATGGAATTTTTAATAATGATAATAAGTGGATTCCAATTTCTAGAATTACAAGTCTAGATTATTATAGGGATGCACATGTCTATGAAATTAGGAAGATATGTGCAATTGGCCTAGGGAAATTATCAATTGTAGAGAGTCCAACATCTTCCCTGTAATGCTCTACTATCAATTTGGCTGTTCTTTCAACTGATTCTTTTCTAATGTGCCACTTTTCAATTTATAGTCTCTCAACTCCAAATACTCACTTCTCTCTCTGTTTTATGATACTCAGACTTAAACTCTGTAAAGCACATTTATTCTTTGCCAGTTATTTCATAAGAGATTGTGTCAGTGAAAAACACTGGAAAGAGATAGCAAGGCTGGAAAAGAAGTAGAAACTTGCTCTTTCCTTTCTGTTTCCTGTTTTCTTTCTATCTTCTTGCTGCTTCAATGAGTGTCATCCTACCTGCTCTTGTTCACCAGGCCTGCAGTTCTCACCTTTGGTAGCAACTGAATCCAGTATGCAGATTTTCTAACAATTGCATAACCAGTTTAATTATTCCCCCATCAAAGACAACAGCACCCAAGTAGCTGGCATTCCCACCTTAGAGATACGTGTCTCCACACACAGAGGGTTCTCCAAGCTTCTAACTGTAATAATTACAACCTCTTCTTTTTGTTCTTGTAGTCCCAGTGGTAGTAGTTATTTCGTACAATTGTAACCTCTGTGAAAACATAGTGATCTTTATTCCTATTTAGTTAACTAAAAACATTATACCTAGGTAAAAATTCCTTATATTTGGTTTTCTTACTCAGATAACTGATGTGGTTTCTGTCAACTGACTGGACCCTGATTGAAAAGAAATTTTTTGCAGCAAAGAAATCATCAGTTATGGTTTGGGATTTGTACTGGTCATATTATTGTCTTTAATGAAATGTTGTGTGTGTTTGTTTTTGGCAATGGGCAATAGAATGCTAGTAACCTCGAGTGTGCATTTTCATCATAGTTAAACCAATTATCACCTGTCTTGTCTTGAAATGCTTACCGAAGCAAGTGCCTCAGCAGACCAAACACCTGTTGTACTTTTCAATTACGGAAGTACTGCTGACCAAAAGGTCTGTGATGCAGATTCTCTGAGTGCACAGAAGTGCTTACAGAAACAAAATGATATGCTCACATCTTTATTTCTCAGGTCAAGTGACCATCGGGAAACATAGAGACCTATGACTCCCATAAAACAAACAGAGCCAATATGGCTAAAACTGAACATAAATTTTCACTGTTTGGGTTGCAGAGTTATAATGTAAGATAAATTCACTGCATTGCAATTCTCTCACATGAATGTTATGACAATGACTGTGAAGGACCGAGCATCTAAAACTTGGAATGGAGAAGTCTAGTTGGACCCAGATGAAACTAAAGAACTCGAACTTCTTGGTCACTCTTAACTTCTCTTGCTAATGGAAGCAGCTTCCCTCCACTAATATCAGGAGTCTTTCTCTGCTTACATATCTTGTACTAACATTATTTACATCAGTTTTATTGCACATAAATGTTAATTTTACTTAAGAATAAGCCCCCACACATTGTTGCCACTAGGCCCATAAGTAGGGATAAATTACAGATTATAGCCTGTTTCAGACAGGTGAGTACAAAAATTGCTCGGGAGGAAATAGCTTAAGTGTCAAAATAATTTCAAGATTTCACTAATTCATATCAGAAGAAATACGTGAAATACATATGAGAATATATTCTAAGGATGTTAGATGAAGGAGGATGAAATAACACTAAATTGGGTTAAATTTACTGAGATGAATGTGCTTACTAAAGATTCTGAGTTAATGTGTAACCTTGTGCACCTGAAAGTGGCTATAATAGTTTACTCAGTTGGTTGACTAAAGCTTGGACAAAACCATGGTCTGAATTTAATGAGGCTGAATTGTTACAACTTTTCTGGAATAATTAAGAGAAAGAAATTCAAGTAATTAGAGCATAAGGAATATTGCAGTGGACTTTTCACATGTGATATACATACCTAAGCTCCCAATAAATACCGTCGTAGGATTCCGAGAACCTTCCATTGGTTAAGATATTAAAAAATATATTAGTGAGTGGAGCATCAACATTCTTGAAATCCTCTGCCTTTGCTGTCCTTTGTCGAACAAGCATGATGGTAGAGATGATGTAATAGAAATGAGCTTTCTAATTTTAGTGGGGGTAACTCAATGCCAGTAATACAGATACTGTGTGGCAGAGCTTAACTTTTTTTTCTTTTTTTCCTTGTTTTTACTGAAAATAATACCAAGATAATGTGGTAATTAGAAAGTTTTGATCCACAGGGATCTGTTGGTGGTTAAATATTTATTGTGTCTCTATAAATGAACATATAGTCCAGTTACTAAAAGTTTACTTGATCTATATAACAGACAGAAACTCCAAATGTGATCACTGAAAATCCAATTTGATTCAGCACCATATTAAATCATTGTTGCTCGTCCAGTTTCCAGAATTAAGATAGTTCACAGGGCTAAAAGATATGTATTGAAGGACAATCTAGATTCCCATGAGGAAGAACCCTCAACAATGCCACCAGTATATGCTCTAAGTATACACTTCCTTCAACCTTTTCCCAAAGGGAATTGTAGCTATTTATTAGAGTGACTACACACTGTGGATAAGTAAATACCTGAACCTTTTGGAAATTACCAGGTAACTGTCTCTGAAATGGTGGCAAATCATGAGAATACAAGATACCATACTTGTCCATGGTCCACCAGCCCAAAGAGGGTTTTATTTGATTCCTCCACACTGCCACCTGGCCAATGGTGTCAAGCCACCATAGAAGGAAAGATGATGTAGAAGCTGCTAAAACTTCCTTCTCTTCCAAGATGGTAGATGAGAAGCAGTGCCACATTCTTAGGGTATTGCAGATAGTAGGATGGCCATTAAAATTTTGAAAGATGTGTGATCATTCCTAAGATAGTCCTATTTAACTTGCCTCTTTTAGCTGTGCAGGATATGAGTGAATCTTGGAGAATATGAATTATTGCAACTGAATCAGGTGGGGATTCCAGTTGCCCCTGCAGTGCAGGTATGGTATCTTTTATGGAACAAATTGACATATCTCTGGACACTTAATATACAGCTATTGACTTGAATAATGCAATTTTCTATACCAATTTTAAAAGGTGTTCAAAAGCTACTGCTTTCACATGGCAAAACCAACAGTACACATTAGGAAATTTTGCCTCAGGACTATATCAACTCTTATGCTCTCTGTAATAATGCAGTTCACAGAGACCTTGATAGCTTTGATATCCTACACAACATCATATTGTTCCACTGGAATAATGGGTTAATGGACTTTATCATACCAAGTAGCAAGTACTTTGGGTTCCTTAATAAGACCTGTGTGAATCAAAGAATGAATATGAACCCCAGGAAAACTTAGGGGCTTATTAACTCACGGAAATTTACTGAGAATACAAAGATCTGTGGTTTGTTGTAATATTCCCTTCCCCTTGAAAGACAAGTTGTTGCACTTTGCACTGCTACCAGCATAAAAGAAACACAACACTTGATGGGTCTTTTGGATTTTGGAGCATCATATGTCTTACTTGAGTATGATAATTTAAACCATTTACCAAGTAACCAGTAAATCTGACAGTTTTCGTGGGAACCAAAGCAAGAGATGGCTTAGCAGCAATCATAGACTGAAGTCCCAGCTACTCTTCTAATTTGCCTTTTAAACAAATAACCCAATATTGCTCAAAGTGTCTGTGGCAAATAGGGATGCGGTATGGAGCTTCTTATAAGGACTAATAGAAGAATCACAATCCTCTGTGGTTTTTGAGAAATCATTGCCCACTTCCACAAATAGCTGATCTCCCCTTTAAGACATAGCTCCTTCCCTGTTGTTGAGTCCTGGAAGACAATGAATACTTAACTATAGTACAAATGATTGTATGACCTGTGCTTCTTATTATGAAATGATGTCATCTGACTGACCAATTCTTAAGTTCGGGCATTTGCAGCAGCAATCAATCCTCCAAAGGAAATATAAAGACTTATGCTTGAGGAAGTCTAGAAGGCACATGTAAATTGAAAGAGTATAGGCTCAAACTTTTTTAACAATAATTTCTGTCATATTGATTCTTTTTCTCAATCTATACCTATGGCTTTTTGGGGAGTTCCCTGTGACCCACTGACAAAGAAGTAAAATATCCAGGCCTGGTTAACCAATCGGTCATTATAGCTTCAGAGTTGGCCTTAAAGGAAAGTTTGAAGGAATATATTAAATATTCTAGTGTCCAGAACTTCAAGCATCACATTTGATTGTTTACTTTGTCTAGACCAAATGATGGCCAAAAGAACAAATCTATATCAACTTAGGGGTAGCTACTAATGGCATTCCTGGACAGTCAGAAACTTGTAAAGAATAGGATTGTAAAATTGATGACAATGATATCTGGGTTAGAGATGTGTGGATCTGTCAGTGTGAGTATAGAGTTTGAAAATAATTGCATCACATTTGAATGCTCCTTAAAGGTCATCCACTGCAGAAGACATTCTCGGGTTGACAAAATGACACATTCTATGGACTTCAGTCAGTGTTTTTATCTAGACACCAAATTCTTGCTATGTTCATGATAATCATACTGGCAGGAAGAAAGCCTACCATAGGGCTCATTCACATGGATATCCTTCATCAATGCTAAACTTACTACCTACTGCTGAGTTCTGTATCTACCAACAGCAGAGACCAACAGTAAAATCTAGTAGGGAACTATTTCATGGAGTTACCAAACACTTGATAGCAGGTTTATTACACTGGAACACTTTCATTAAGGAGGGAAATGAGTTTTGTCCTTACTGAAATAGATTGTATTCTAGATATGGATTTTCCTTACCTATACTTAATTCTTCTGCCACTACCACCATCCATGGATTTATGGTATGGCTTATTCGTCATCATGATATTTTGTATAACATTGATTTTGGTCAAGAAACTTATTTAATAGCAAAAGAAGAACAGCAAAGGGCTCTTACTCATGGAGTTCATTAGTCTTATCAGCAGCTTTCCTAATTCATTGATGGGAAGACCCAATGAAGACTGTTAGAGTGGCAGTGTGGGGGAAAATCACTAACATTTGAAAAGATGGGGTTTTGTCTTTTGGGTACAGCATCTGTTTTAATCACTGACCAAAAATTTTCTATCTCTCCTATATCCAGGATACACTGGCCTAGGAATCAAAGAGTGGGTGTGGCTCCTCTCACTAACAAAATCATAGGTTAAATCAGAGTTTTTGCTTCCTATTCCCTCAACTTTGCTCTCTGTTTTGGAGGTGCTGCTTCCAGGGGAGAAAGATTTCCACCAAAGATACATCTGGGTTCCATTAAATTGCAACTTGAGAGTGTCACCTGGCCCTTTTCTTCTCTCCACGCCACAAAACAGATGGTTACTCTACTCACTGGAGTGATGGATACAGATAAACAAAAGGGAAATTGGTTACTACCAGAAAATGAAGACAGCAAAGGTTATGTATGGAATCCAGAGAGCTTGGGGGGATGTCTTATAAGTTAACGGAATTTTTTTTTAAAAAAGGATGACTAAGGATTTAAACCCTTCAAGAATGAAAGTTTAAGGGTACCACACTAAGAAAAAAAATATAAATATATATCTATATTTATTTCTTAAACATAATTACATAAATTAGTTATATAATCAGTTATATAATCAGCTAAAGGCAAAAAAAAAAAAACCATGGATGGAGTTCTAGAAAAAGGAAGTTATAAAATATCAACTATGGCCTAAAGCCCATGGCTTAAGGGCAAAAAAAAAAAGGGGGGGGGGGAGTAACTAATGTAAGACTGAAGCCATAAATATCAACTATGTCCTCAAGATCAGTTACAGAAATAAGGAATTCCCTGCTTTATATATTTATATTGGTATTTATACTTATATATTTTCTTCCTTGCTTACTGTATGGATATATGCATGCATGTGTGCATGTGTGTGTATGCTTTTCTTTTTGTAATTTTTTCTTTCCCCTCATTACTTTATTCAAACCTTGTAGAAGGTTAAACGTATAATGTAGTAACATAGTTTACCACTCAGGTAACAGGATTTATAATTCAAGGAACAAAATATGTAGATGTGACTGTGACTGAATTTGAGGAAAAATTAACATAAATCAGAGATGGATAATGTGACAGTCTCCCAAACTCAGACACAATAATTGTTGGAATTTTATACCTTTTTTTTTTCAGTAGAGTATGAGAACATCTTCACTTGAATGAAAGATAATTGCATTGTATTAAGAAGAAACAGAAGTTGTTTTGTTGTTGTAGGAAAGTTAAAATATATATATAAGAGCATATATGAAAGCTTAGTAGCCAAAGTAGCAGAATATAATAGTTACTAAGATTTTTTTTTTTTTCTTTCTCAAATTTAAACCCATCCTTGTCTAATCTGCTTTGTGACACCGGAGCTGAGATTCTACAAGCCATGTATCTGTTTTGCAGGCTCCTTGTTGGCCTGTCAATAGAGAGTGTTATAAGAAGAACAGATGGCTAGAGGAAGAAGAAGGTCCTTGTTCCTTCTTGGATGCTTTCTATCTGCTTGTTTCTGTGAGCATGACTCTAACAATGATTAATCCAAAGGCAGCAATTCCTTCTTCTGGAGAAGCAAATCCAGTTCACAGTTTTTTCCACATGTGCAGACCCAGCATGATCTTGCCCTGCTCTGAGACACCAACACCAGAAGCTCGTGTTCCCTTTTTAAAGGTCTGGCCTGGGTACCGGGCAATTCAGGTTTCTCCACCAAGGTCAGAAACCTCAGCACCATTGGCCCGCATCTTCTCCACAGAAGCCAGAGTAATAATAATTAAAATTGTTTTTCTTTTCCCCCTAGTCTTAGGGATGGTAGGTGTTGCAATTTAGGGATGATAAACTTATTGCTTCTTCTCATCTTTGAAGTAACATACAAAAATTCTCTACATTCTCTCTATCCAAATCTCTGAGTGGTTTTTGTCTTCTGATTGAACTCGACTTATACAGCCAGCCACAAATAGATTGTTTCTATTTGTCCAGTTGAAATTCCTGTAACAAGGAATTTGTTTGGCCTGGAATATTTTTTTCATGTTGGTAGCCCATGTTTGACTAGATGAGGGAGTCTACTCCCAAACAAATCACATACAAGTAAGAGTGATTCAGTGAAAACACATAGTACGACTCATAACCACCTAATGCCATACTTTTAAGGAGACCTATAGATGGAGAATCTCTTAAGAGGTTAAAAACATATCAGGAGCTGTGACTTACAAGTTTAGAATAAGCCATTACTTCCTAACCTGCAGTGGAATTTGGGGTATTCAATGAGAAAATGTATGCAAAAATACTTCATATGGTACCTGGCATGTGTTTGGTTTATCATTCTTTAATTGTTCTTTCAGTTTGTTATTCATCTCTATGTATGTAGTCATGCATATTTATTCCTTAAGCTTAAAATAAATTAGTGTGGCCCGAATAAAAGAAATATTAAAGAATCTCCAGCCCTCTGTGTGTACTGTTGTCTGTTAACTTTTGGATGGTTATATATCCTGTGCTAAGCTGGTCGAGATGGTGATTGGAGATTGGATACTAGTGCCTTCTAGGTAAATTGCAAATAAACTATTTATTTATCTGTCATATTTATTAATACTTGTTTGATCCCAATGCTCCTGAGTTCCAAGCATGAAACAGGCATGACCTTTTTATAATATTGTGACTATGTTATGGGATTTTCCATTTTTAATATTGGGGTACATTAGCATCTATTTGTGGATCCATCTGAAGTAATAGCATTCACTTTTACAATTTAGATACACTACAAAAAAAAAAAAAAAAGCCACTTGCTACAACTCTGTCCACACTGTTTCAAGGAATGAGCAGTCTTGACAAGTTTTAGAAGCTGTTCACTTTTGGGCCAGAGCCATTCTTCTGAATGGACTCTATGCGGTTCATTTCAGATATATTGATTTCACTGATTCTACTGCAGTGGAAAGATAAGGAAATGGTATATCAAGGTTTAATTTCTCTGTCAGTGAAGTCTTTAATAATTTCTAGTGGTTCTCCTTTATTGGATTTCAATCTTGGCTTTGCTTGTTAGATTTATATAGTGCTTTTCCTCCTAAGAACACAGAGCTCTGTGCAAAGGCTTTGGAAATAGTAACATTTAATATAATAAAAGTGAAAAGACACACACACACACACACACACAATGAGACAGTACTGTGTAGGCAGGAGGGTTGGGATAAAATAGTAGGAAAACTAGGTAACACAAATTTGCAAATTCTCAGTCAAGGATGTTTGTGTGAAGTCCCTGAAAGATAGTAGAGGTAATAATCTGCACTTCTCCACATAAAAGAAAAAGGGATAAAGACTCTGTTAAATCGATCATGGTTTATCCAGTATCTGGTTTTTCATTTTGCACCATTATGAATAAAACTCGATGTGGAACAGCTTAACTAGCAAGTGTATCTACAATTGTAGAATCTCTAAGGTTTCAAGCTGTTAAATGGGAGAGAGAATTCAGTAGTTTTGACCTCCTTCTATTTATGCTCTTATCACTTTCTCTCTTTTTCTTTTTTTATTATGTTCTTTCATCCTCGGAAAATCCATTTAAATGTCAAGGACAGATGGGAAAGCAATAGGGCAGTGAGACCAGTTGATGCAATTCCTTTTTAGTAATTATGTTTAAGAAATATAAATTGGGAGCTTGTACCAAAGATCTCAAAATAATTAAATCCATGCAAGTGCTGTACAGAAGAAATATGACTTTCATTTAGTAGATTGTATTCTAAAAATCTTCACTTTCTTACAAACTCTATGCAAGTTACTGATAGATGATGATTAACTAATGTATGAATTTAATATATATCATATCATCAGTGAGGAAACTTAATTCTTCTTTTTATGTAATCACTCTTTTAATTAATTTTCAGAATATTTATACATATGTGAGAGTAGGACACTAATAATTATTAAATGTTTCTAAGTAACGGTCACTATTCTAGACCTTTGATGAAATATCTTATTTACTCCTTACTAAAACACTATAGATTTGGAACTTTTGCTTCTGGAAAGATAGAGTAGTAGTAGTTTTTTTCCTTATTCTTCCTACTAGATACACCTAAAAACCCTAGAGACTATCTATAAAACAAACTTAAGGAGACTCTGAAATGGGGAGAGATTCAAGGAATAACATGGTGGCGAGGTCACTGAGTTTTCTTTTTTGCCCCATTTCCTCAAGACTTGGTGCTGGAGAAGCTAGCAACCCAGAAATGGCAACTATCACTGAAAATAAACAAACAAGAAAACAAAGCTTTTTCTTTTTAAACAAAAGACCAGGAAAAAAGGCAGCCCAACAAGACAGACATATTTTATATAAGAAATCTTCCATTCCAACCAAATACTACAGAAAAATCTGTGGTTCCATCCTCACCCCCAGCATCAAAGGCTAAGTGGGGAGCCATGACTTACATCCCCAACAGACACACAATTTCCCTACTGGGTTATGTCAGAGAAGCCCAAGTAAGGAGCCAGAAGTTTTCATCCCCCCTTTTAAGTGTAAATGAAGACTAGATGAGGAGTCTGTACTCCACCTCCACTCTGTGAAAATGAGGCACTCTCCTTTCTGGGGTGGCATCAGAAGAGGCCTTATGGAGAGAAAAGTCTTTCACCACCAGCCAACATTAATGAGCCCTCCCTCTTCCATCAGTGACAGTGGAGATCATGTGGGGAGAAGTAACAAGACATTCTTGCCCCTCCCAGCCAGGCTGGTTTCTTTTGAGGCATACTGACAGCTGAAAATTCCACCCTACCCCTGCTCAGCAATAATGAGGAAACTTCTCCTCAACCCAGGTGTCAATGGAGACCGAAAAGGGAACCTAGAATTTCATCGTTACCTGGGAAGTAAGAAGGCACTACCCACCCTCCTTCCCCTTCTGAAGCAGTGCCAGAGAACTAGTTAATATAAGCAAACAAATAAAAAAGTTAAATGAGATCCAGAGTCTCATAGTATAATACTCAAAATGTCCAGTTTTCAACTGAAAATCAGTTGTCATATAAATAAGCAGGAAAATTTCAACTTGAATGAGTAAAGTCAATCAATAGGTATCAACGCTGACATGCATGACAGATACAGTGAAATTATCTGACAAGGATGGTGAAACAGCCGTCATAAAAATATTTCAACAGGCTATTATGAACAAGCTTAGAACTAACAAAAGAGAATGTCTCTTCAAAGAACTAGAAAATAGCAAAGAAATAGAAGACATAAGTAATAACCAAATGTAGATTTTACCCAAAAAATATGATTACTTACAAAATAAACAAACTAAACCACCCACAATGGTGGGATTCACAGCAGAATGGAGGTGGCTGAAAAAAGAATCAGTGAACTTAAAATATTAAACAATAGAAATCACTCAATCTTAATCACAGGTAGGAAATGAGTTGGAATTAAAATGAACAGAGCCTCAGGAATCTCTGGGACAATTTAAAAGAGATATATCAATCATGTAATCATATTCCATTAGAAGAGAAAGAAGATGGGATTGAAAATTTGTCAAAGAAATAATGCCTGGCAGTTTTCTAAATTTGGCAAAAGAAACAAACCAACAGATTCAAAAAGCTGAACAAACCCCAAGCATTATAAACCTAAAGAAATCCATGCCAAATATATCATAGTAAAGGTTCTGAAAACTAAAGACAAAGAAAAAAAATTGAAAGCAGTAAGTAAAGGAAATTAAGGTACTCAGATCAAAAATGAAGAAATAAAACTGTCCTTATAGGTGACATAATGGTCTGTGTAGAAAATCCCAAGGAATCTACAAAAATAATTCCTAGAACTAATTAGTGAGTACAATATGTTTGCTGGATTTGAGAAAAACACAAAAATCAACTGTATTTCTATACACTAGCAATGAATATATACACCAAAAACACAATATAATTTACAATCATTCCAAAAAAAGGTAAATACTTAGATGTAAATCTAACAAAACATGCATATAACTTGTACATAGAAAACTAGAAAATTCTGATAAAAGAAATCTAAGGAGGTATAAATAATGAGAAGAGTTAAAATTTTAATTTTGAAAAAGGATAAAAGAAAAGAAGAAATCACTCTACCTTACATCAAGCTTTGTATATCTACAGTAGTCAAGATTGGTACTGGTGGAGGAAAGACACATAGATCAGTGGAGCGGGATAGAAAATCCAGAAGTAGGCCTATAGAAGTATAACCTACTGGCTTTTGAAGTCATTAAATGGAAGAAAATTGGTATTTTCTACAAACGGACATCGAGCAATCAGACATCCATTCACCAAAAACCTTGACTTAAGCCTCACACATTATACAAATTTAACTTAGAATAGATGATAGATTTCAATATAAAATGTAAAACTATAAAACTTTTATAGGAAAACATATGAAAATATCCTTGGCACATAGGGATTGGTGAGGTATTCTTACACATAATGTCAAAGGCATTATGCATAAACAAAAAAAATCAATAAAGTAGATTTCTTCAAAGTTAAATCTTTTGCCATGTTAAAAGGATAAAGAGAAAAATTCCAGACTGGGAGGAAATATTTGCAAACCATAAATATAAGAGATTCAAAATATATAAAGAACTTCTAACACTTAACTGCAGAAAAAAACCCAAAACGTCCAATTAGGAAATGAAGGGGGAAAAAAAAAAAAGAAAAGAAAGACATAAAAGACATTTCATCAAGGATGTTATACAAATGACAAATAAGCTCATGAAAAGTTTAACATCACCAGCCAGTAGGGAAATGCAAATTAAGACTAACATGGGATAATTCTATGTCAGGGTTTAAAAGACTACCCCAAGTTGCTGATTCTCTGGGAGGACTCAGATGATTCAGCATATACTCACAACTATGATCTATTACAATGAAATGATACAAAGCAAAATCGGCAAAGGGAAAATGTACATAGGGAAAATTCCAGTGCAAAGCAGGTGCAAGATTCCAACAGTTCTCTTCCAGTGTAGTCACACAGGACATACTTCTTCCAGCAGTGAGTTGTGACAATACATGTTAAATGTTGTGTTTTAGGGAAGCTCATTAGAGAGTCAGTGCTAGGGTTTTTTTAATTGGGAGATGGTCATGTAGGCAGCCCCTGCCTCCCACATATCAAAATTCCAGATTCCCAGGGCTGCCTAGGAAGCCCAGTCAGTTGAGTTTCCCATTCTTGGTTTCAGCTCAGTTTGTGATCTTGGGATAGTGAGATTGAGCCCCACCTTGGGCTCTGCTGGCGCAGAGTCTAAGACTCTCTCTGCCCCTCGCCTCTCTCTTACAAATCAATCAACCAATCAAGCCTTGGGCTCTGCACTGGCGCAGAGTCTGACTCCCCCTCCCCTACCCTCTTTTTTACAAATCAATCAATCAATCAATCTCTCTAAAAGAACAAAAAACAAAGCACAAAATTCCAGACTTCCAGAAGGAAAGCAGATGTTCAACATAAACCAGATTGTTTTACAGAGAGTTTAGATACAGTGATCCATTCTTACTAGGGGATAGTGGGAAGCCTCTCTAAATCCAAGTTCCATGATATCAGCCAAGAACAAACCTGAGACAGCAATCTCAAGCCCACTATGTAAATTCTTCTGCACAATTACACATCTACTTGGAATAGTTAAAATAAAAGTAGTGACAATGCCAAATGATCGCTCATACATTGGTGGTGTGTAAAATGGTACACTCATTCTAGCATACATTTACCATGTGACTTAGCAATTGTATTTCTAGATCGTTATCCCAGAGATTTGAAAACACATGTGCACACAAAAACATACACAATTGTTCATTGCAACTATTTTTGTAACAGTCAAAAACCAGAAAAAATAGATATGCTTCAGTAGGTAAACAGTTAAACTGTAGTACATACACACAATAAATTATGATTCTGGATAGAAAAAGATTAATCCTGCAATGACTTGCACAGATCTCAAAGACACTATGCTTAGTGAAAAACCAGTCTCAAAGCCTGCAAACCGTATGATTTCATTTATAAGGCATTTTCAAAATGACAAAGTATGAATCTGGAGATCAGATTAGTGGTTGCCTGGAGTTATGACTGGAGGATGGGGAAGAGGTAGGTGTGACTATACAGCACAAAGGAAATGTTCCAGGTGGTGTAAGAGTTCTGTACCTTGACTGGTGGTGGTTTCACCAGTCTACATATGTGAAAAAAGGTCAGTTTTCTAAATGATAAAGTTGATTTTCTGGTTTTGACCTCTTTGTGAATCTATAATTATTTCAAAATAAGAAGGTAAAAAATATGGATTAATAATTCCTCTCATTATTTTGGAGATGAGCACATAGTACTGTTTCTGCCTTCATTAATTTTTTTTCTTCCAATTTTTAAATTTGAATTCCAGTTAGTGTGATATTAGTTTCAGGTGTAGGATTTAGTGATTCATTACTTACATTTAGCCCCCAATGTTCATCACAAGTGCCCTTCTTAGTACCCATCACCCATTTAACCCATCCGCCACCGACCTCCCCTCTAGTAACCCTCAGTTTGTTCTCTATACTTAAGAGTCTATTTTATGGTTTGCTTCTCTCTTTTTTTTTTCCTTGCTGAATTTCTAAAGTGCATGCTTAAGCAAGAGTGAAAACTAACCCATATTTGAGCTGAAATATCAATCTATCTTATTTCTAAAAGGTAAACTAATAAATTTTAAAAAGGGTAAGTTTGAGGAATAAAAAAGGGAGATTAGAAGCAATTGTTTACGAGCGAACTAAAATCTGGAAAAAAATGGGGCACAATCTCTATATGTAAAAGTCTCTGTTATGCCTAATTTTCTATGTGTCTTAATCTTATAATACATACTAAGCTGTGTAGTAGGGCCTTTTTATATTTTTAAAAGACTTAATTATCAAAATAAAAAAAATCCCTGCAAAATAGATATTGTCATTCTTATATACAAAGGAGACTGCAATGTTTCAGAATTTAAATAACTCAAGATTACAGGGAAAGATCTTTGTGGTTTTGTATCACTCTCTTTTCTCAAATGAATATATGCTTTCATATGTTAGTTGTAAAACTAATATAATTGTTTAATATAATAATTATAATATGAACTATATTAGTTTATATTACATATTATATAAACTAATGTAATTAATTTAATCTATCAAGAGGCATGCATATTATTCATGTTTTCTTCAGTTTACATATAATATAAATCTCTTGAGACCAAACACAAATATTTGACATTTACTCCCCTCATAGGTATTTTATTATTTTTCCTTCCAAATTTACTTTAGGAATTTAAAAAAAAATTTAAGGAAAAGAATTCTACACTTATGGAGCATTATCTACAATACTTGTAAATTAAAATGCAATGAAACAATTGTAAAATATACTTAAATTATGATATATCAAATATTTTATCATATATGCAACATGGAGAATGCATACAATATCATGCCAAATTAAGTAACCAAAATTTGCTGTATGATTATAGTTATGATAATGTATGGTTATATATGGGTAAGAAGTGAAAAGAATCATGTATAACTGAAAATGATTGTTTTATTAAAATTTTTTAATTATAGCTGTCCCTTAAAAGTTTGAGTTAATGCTATTTTATTTTTTCAGTAATGCCTTCTAAAAATGTATTTTAAATATTTTTTAGATTTATTTTTAAATATGTTTAAAGATTATTAGTTTAATCAAGTTACCTATTTGATAACATTTAACTTAGGAGAGAAAATTGGTATAACATAAAATCGGTTTACTTTTATAGGTACACTTTTGTTTTCTGTGCATTATGCCAGTATTCAAAAGAAAAATGCACTGTCATTTGGAAAGATTTGGAAAAAATGTAAACTGATTTAGACAATGGTTAAAAATACATCTAATTCAGTATTTGTTGAATAAACTATAATATATATCAACAAACACTTCTGGAACACAATAAAAAACCTAGTAAGATGTTTGAGTCATAGTGGAATGGTATTCAAGAGGGCTCTGGATAGTTTTAGAAGATCTTCTCTTTATTCTAATACTGAGGTTACATAACCATTCTTGGTGAGACTTCATCAATTTTCACACCATCTGTCTCACCTTACCACTGTTTGGCCTTTCCTAAGTTTTCTTTCCTATCTCCATAACTACGAGGATTTGATTTAGAAGTAAGAGTTTAGAAGACAGGGAAGATATTTACCCCTCTCTTCTCCACTCTATGAACCACCACCTTACATCTTCATAGTATGAACTCTCAGCCTTCTTAATGTGACTTCTGAGAGTTGAAAAGTAAAGGAACTGTAGGGTTTTTTTAGGGGGTGGTTGGTAGAGGGCACCAATTATGTTTCTAGAATTTTGCTGAGGAATGCTGGTACTAATAAAAATGAGTTTCAGAAATAGTTTAATAAATTGCCCAGTTTTCCACCAATCATGAATAAGTATCTTTCACCTCCCCAAAGATAGAGAAATCTAAGCCTTCCAATGTATGATATAAAATAAATAGCAAGATCTATTAAAACTTTCTAATTATAAAAGTTCCTAAATTCTAAAGGACTTTCTAGAAAAAATACATTAAAAATTCTCATATTTCACCAATTCCTGAGTTTATTTTGATCTTTTGTGGAGAATTTTCCACAAGAACACCATAGATTTTTTCAATTACTGTCTCCAAGGGTAAAAATACAGAACATATATTTAAGCCTTGCACTTATATTGGCATACTAAGAAGGCACAAATCACAATTGGTGGGAGAGGAGGGAGTATTTTACTTAACAGGCCAAATGCCAACCGTAGTTAAGAAAATATATGACTATAAATTAATTTTATTCACAGAATTTGGTTCTTTTCTCTTTGCTACTGAAGTTAACATTAGAATATAGAAATAAGCTTGATTAATAAAAAATAACAAAAAACTATAATTTACATATAAAAAGTGAGTTTCAGCACAGCATCATTTTCAACAGATATATTCATTTATTTAACAAATGTATGTTATTACTTCCATTATACCAGACCCTATGTTAGGTGTTGAGGAAAAAAAAAAAAAAAAACAGAGGAAATGAAGTTTGAACTTATTTTACCTATTAGAGTAAGATAGACGACCCAGAAGCCAACAGACTATAATAAAATGTAAAAAAAAAAAAAAAAAAAAAAGTTTTATTTGCTTATGTATATGGTTCTAAGGGATCACAGAAGATAGAACAGTGTTTCTTGGGCATTACAAAGAATATCACAGTGAAGAGGTGATATTTAAGCTGGGCCTTCAATGATAGGACTTCAGTACAAAAAAGTAAATAAATAATCAGGGAGGGAGACAATTCCAGGAACTGAGGGGCAAACTGTACCAAGCTGTATGACTATGGAAGAGCCTACTGTGCCTAGGGTACAGTGAAAAGTTTCATGGACCACAACGTAAGAGAGGGAGGGGAAGATTGTACAGAGCTGCAGCAAATGAGGTTGACAAATGTGGATCAAGGTTATGCTGCGAAACGTATGGCTGCATTTTATGCCTAGCCAATGGGCTGCATTTTATTCTTTATGCTCAGGGTCCCAACACAGTTCTAACACTGGTAAGTAGATGACTTATTTGCATTTTGAGCCTGATAACTGGAGTGGCAGCAGGACAAGTCAAATGAAACCAGATAAACTGGTTGTATAGAGAGTTGCTAAAAGTTGTTTTACAATATTTCAAGTGACAGATATGAGGGCCTGAACTGAGCAGCAACACTGAGAGGAAAGAGGAGAGAACAGATTTTTAGAGACGTATCTCCGATACGTTTGACAGGATGATACTGGAAAGACTTGAAGAACAGTATTAGCATTAAGTGAGTAAGGAATAAAAGCAATTCTCTTCCCTGTTTTCACATTCCTTGAAATCAAACAAATCACTTTTAATTTCATTCTTGGGATTTGAAATACAATATTTAGTTGCTCCTTCTTTCCATCACATGAGAGTCCCTGATGGTATGCGTTCATGATAGATTATCGAATAAATGAATGAATCAATATAAAACATACTGTGTACATTTATATTGGTTTTTTGTTTGTTTAAAATTTAGGTTACCAGGTTTTTTAGTTAAAATATTTGGCAATGTAACTTGGCTTCCTGTCAGATTAGAGGCTCCTTTATCATCAGCTTTGCTGTCTATATTGAACTTCATTGCCAGAATTTTCTGCCTCATCCCGTAGCTTCGCACTATCTTTCTGAGGTTTACTGCCATCTATGCGTCAGGTCCCTAAACTGCGAATGCCAAGTCACTAAAGGGTTTAGTAAATATATGGTTCTTGTGTTTCAAAATATTTATGAAAATTTAAAAAATGTTCATTTAGTGTTGGTCACCAGAAAATCTTATTATTAAGAGTTTTTCATTCAACACCTTTTTAAGGGACAATCCAATAGAATTTGTATGTATATATACCTGTCAGTGTATATATTTCTAATTACATTTGTTTCATGTTGTTGAATATTTGCCAATTCTTTATGCTCGTATCAAATGTTACATTTTATAGTCTTTCCTCACTTACCTAAATGTATATACTCTGTTACTCCTCTGAATTCCTATAATCTTTGAACCTCTTTTATTGAATTTACAATATTCTCTATTATGTTTCGTTTAACTGCGTTATCTTAATAGTTAACTCCTTGAGAGTTCAGACAGCATCAAATTCAACTATTTTCTATAGATATTAGGAAAATCTTTTCTTTGAGATAATAAAGTGTGGACTTTGGCACTGAAAATAATTAGAACTCCCAAGCAAACCAAAGAATATTTAAAATAATAATATAGTTCAAAGTACCTATTACAAGTTTACAAAAAAAAATTAAAGACTGAAGTAATTTCTATGTCTATGTGTACAGTATCAGCAGGTATATATGAGGATGTTATTTCAGGATTTACACCTTGAACTGTTATACCACCAAATTTGAAAACATGTACTCAATGACAGTACTTTTGTGGGTATTGGATAATCCTCCTTGACTAAATAAAATTTTATTCTAAACTTTTAATATCTTGGAAAAATGGAGTATTATGATCTACTCAAAATACATGTCTTTTTGTTGATAATTGGCCATGAGTTGATAAATGAAAATAAATTACAGGTAGGTGACAGTTCAAAGTATTATTCCTTCCACTTTTATCTATCTCTTCTAAGTTTTCATGGGATATTAAAAACTGTTTTTCTAAAACTTCTTTATATTACATCTCTGGATATTATTTTATTCATTTAAAGATATGGTTAGGACAGAATGTCACTCATATTCCTTCAAATATTCTGGAATCTATAGCCCAGTCTATAAAATAGGATTTTGGTAATAACTACAAATTAGTAAATTGAAGAAATCATTGTAGAGTCACTCATTCCTATGTACTGCTGAGAAGATCTTCAAAATTTTATGTCAGCAATCCAGTAGTTAAATTATCTGCTTATTATCCGTATATGTATATACGCCTTGAGAATCATTTTAGAAACAGAATATTACATATAAATTTCATAAAAATGTTTTGGGTAACATACATCGGTACTTATTAAGGAAATAAAGAGAATTACGAGAGTTAATAATTTAAGAGAATTAAATTTAAATTAAATTAAATTTAAGAGAATAAAATTAAACTACTCAATAATGGCTTGGATACATGGAAAGTTATGCTGAGACAGAAGCTTCTATTTTATCCTCAAAATTGTTTCCTCTTCTAAACAGACCCATGTTTGGTTATACTGCCCCTGGCATCCTTGGTGATGGTTATGTGATTGAAATCACAGTTCTGCAGGTCAGAAGTCTAGCATGCATGCCTGGACCCTCAGCTCAGGGTATTATAAGACTGGAGTAAAAGCACTGCCCAGTCTGAATTCTCATCTGGAGTCTCTGGGGAAAACTTTTGCTTCCAAGATTATTCTTGTTGCCAGAATTCAGTTCCCTATTGTTGAGGAACTGAGGTCCTTGTTTACTTGCTGGCTAAAATACAAGGACCACTCTCAGCTCCTAGAGGCCAAATGTGTTCCTTGACATGTAGCTATCTCTATCTTCAAGCCAACAATGGGTTACTGTATCTTTCATGTACTTCAAATCTCTGATTTCCTTTTCTGCGATGAACTAGAAAAATCTCTGCTTTTAAAGACCTCACTTGACCATTGTCAGGCCCTTTGGATTATCTCCCTAAATTAATGACAACTGATTTGGAATCTTAATTACAACTACAAAAGCCTTTCACAGCAAAACCTACAAGTGTTTAATTTACTAATGGGGAGAACAGGGCCCTGGAATCTCGGGAGAGGACATCTTAGAAATCTTTCTACTACAGTCTGGTCATAAAAAAATCTTATTAAATATTGTTCATATCCTATACCCTCTCCCAGAGATAATAATCTACACTCGTGTATTCAATGCATGCTTTAAGTTCTATAGTAAAGAAATTACTTAAACTTTCTTTGTGACCACCAGCCACCTTTTTATCTTATTTACCTATTAGTATCTTGCTATCACTCCCTCGGTAGTAGTGGCTACATTCTCTTCTCCAGGTCAGCTTTTTACTTACTGAAGCAAGTGGTAAAGGTTGATTGAGAAAAAGGGAAAAAATTAAATTATCATTATTGTATTATGGTGATGATGATGAACAAGACAGTTATTTCTTAGAGTCCAAGGTGAAAAGTTTTTCTTATCTTGCCAGAAAACTTCCTGTGAGAACTTTCTGTGACAAGATCAACTATCTAGTCCCTCAGCAGCCACAACTCACAAATAGCTCTGTGACATTATCATTTTAATAGCTATTTTTTTTCGTACTTTTACATTTTATGGTTGTTTTCTAACCTCTATATTTGTCATCTCCTCATCAACCTCTGACATGAAATAAAAAACAGATTCTGAAATTATGTAAATAGTGTTTTAAAATTGTCTCAGGGACAATTAAAATTTTATTCTCATCTTGTCACGAATACTTTTAATGTGATTTAAATTTAACTTTAAATCTTTAAATGTCTTTAAATCTTTAAATCCTTAATGTCTTAAATCAATATAAGATTGAAACAAAAATGTCTATTTATCATCAAAATGATAAACTATATCGTTTTAAGAACATGATACTTTTTTTTATTTAAGCAAAATATTGAAACAGAAATTGAATGTGTCTCTACAAGCAGCAAGTAAATATTTTGAAATGGAATAACCCTGAAGCAGGGATGACTCTGAGATGGAGAACTGGATTTATGTTGGAACTGTGTTTTCTACTCTTAGATAAACAAGTGCTTTGCTCTATATAGAAATTTTTTTTGTTATTGCCCAAATTTTGCTATTCCTTTTGGACAATGAAGGGAAATGGTATCACAGGGTGTGTTATAAATCTTTTAAGGCTTGAATATTGGAGTAATAACTGATTACTGATGTATGGGCAGCTTGACACTCAAATAATCCACTAATATTTTAGTTAGAAGCCAATTAGGATACAGTTCTCTTCATGTATGTTAAAGAGAACAGCCTGCTACAATGAAAACTTAAAATCTAGCTTCCCAAAGTTCTCAAAATGATTCATTGGATATCAACAAACACTAGAAGTGTATTATACTGGTGCTATGAATTGTAACTATACTTTATATTACCATTTTAAATGTATCTAAAATTTGTCTTTTAAATGCAGATTAATTTTTCTTAAATTGCCTCTTGGTGCCATGGCAAGCATGTTTGGAAAGTCAAACAGAGAGTTAAGAGTAAATTGAAGTCTGAAGTATTTTGCATACCACTTCTATCCCTTCTCTTTTAGAAATGTTACTTGTATTCAGCTGACAGAGGGAAAAATGAGGTCTAAGAAGGGTGACTTGCCAGGCTTTATTAAGGTGAAGTATGTGGGATGCATTGCTACCATTCAAGCACTCACATTTCCTGAGCTCACTCATCTGGCATGATTCCATTTTTATGTCCTAAATTCTATAGACTGAATGAATGCATGACTGCTGTATCAGGCAGCCTGTGCAAAATACTTGACTTCAGCAAATCTTTGACAAGCACCGTTCATTAATCTTTGTTTCATAATTCTCACCAGTATGCACACCCTGCCTTTCTGTCCCTATCTGCAAGTAAATTGGTTTTTAAGAAAATGAAGAGGTCAGCAGAAGATGTTGGAGCACACATTTTTCTGCTAAAACCAATCAGTAGACCAAGGGAGCAATGTCAATGGTTAAAGTTAGTAGAACTTGTCCATATTTCAACTGAATCATCAATTTATATTAGCAATACTATTTTTTTGGATGAACACAGAAATTAAAATAAACAAACGTGGTATAAAGATGGAACACTTTTAACCTACAGACATTTTTTACCTTAAAATATAGTCATGTAAGACATACTTCAACTGTAGTGAAATGTTAGGAATAGTGTTTAATTTTCAGGTCCAAAGAAAAGTTACCAGAGTTCTCTTTCCTATAACAGTCAATTAGTTTTCTTGAACAAACCCACATAATGAGAACAGATAGAAAATATAGAAAATATATGTTGTAAGTTAAACAGCTACCAAGGTAATAAAGAGTTACAGAATCAGGATCTGAGAGAGAGAATGAGAGAGAAAACTCCTTCTAAACATTGAAGCCTTGCCTGTCTTATTTGGCTTAGAATTTGAGAGAAACTTTAGACAGACTCACAAAGATAAGAGAACAGCAATGGAGTTCAGGACCTACCGAGTGGTGGGAAGACTGATGAACCCAAAAGGCACTATCAAGGAAAAGCAAAGTGCTACATCTTTTGTGTACAGGTCAACAGGAAACAAAACAACTCTTAATAAAACAGAAGCCCACCTTCAAACTATCTTAAAAATAGATTGGATTAAGTTGATTAAGGTTGTGATTGACCTTAGCTATTTGGCAAAAGAAACTATAAATGCCCCGGGTAGAACTCAAATTCTTTCAGGGCTCAATTTATCTCTACCGTTCATCTACAATGTCCAGCGCTCAATAAAAAATAATCATGCATTTAGAATAAGACAATTTGATATTAGGGGCAGACTCAGGGAATCTAGATTAGAAAGACATCAGATATAGATTTAAAAAAATAAAACTATGCTTAATATGTTAAAGAAAATGCAAGAGGAATTTAAAAACTTTTAAAGAGATCTTGATCTTGTAAAAAAACAAATGGAAATTTGTAGAGTTGAAAATTATAAATAACAGAAATTAATAACCTGAAGAATGAGATTAATAGAATAGTCAGAGCTGGAAAAAAATTAGAAAATGGAATTATAGGATGGAAGAACTGTTCAGGATGAATCATGGAGTGATAAAAAAATTGTAAAAAATGTACAGGAGACAGGGAAGATATGGTGTTATAATCATGTTTTCAGTTTTGTCTTAATAGTTGTGAAACCATATAGTATTTTAGTTTTAATGTATTTTTATTTCTAGATGATCTATTTGATACAATTTAAAGTTCCCTACCCCTTGCAAATATATTCATTTATGTTAAAATAGTTCTTTATAGGAATTTACATATGTTTATATCTGTTATTTATATATATATTAAATTTTTTTCTATACTATGTAATAATTTAATATCCCAAATCTCTCTGTGTCTGTTTCTATAGCTAAACTTATACTGATTTTTTTGAGTGACTTGATTGCTTTGATTATATTCATGTCAATGTATATGAAAAGGAAATATATTTGAAGGTATAATTTGAACCCTAAAGAAAAAGATGTCTTTGCCATTTGACTGTGGTCATTGCAGGTAAAAGACCACCTCAATTTAAGGGCTTGAGATTTCTCAGAAGATCCAGTTGAGCTATATTTCAGTTGTGAGTTCCTCATGAAGGTTGGACAACTCCCGGTTGACTCTAACACTGAGAAAGGGATGATTCTCTTTAAAGAATCACCATTTCTGTAGGCATAGGCTTTTATTTTACTCCCCCAACATCACATTCAAATTTCCCAACTTCAGCAATTATTCTCAGAGACAGAAATTTTCTTAGTTATTTATCTCTCTGGGTTTTGAACTTGACTTCAACTTGACCCAGTAATTCTTTGTGATCTTTTCAACTTTGAATAATTTTAAAGAAATATTTTGTCAGTGTTATACCTAGAAGTCATAGTTTGAGGTTTGGTTCTGAAAATTTAGTCTATCAATATCATAAATAGGAAGTCTTGCACATAATTATTAACATTTTCATTTGTATATACATGGATATGAATATATAGTAATATGAATATATTACATTACATATATATTTAATACATATAAAATTCATTTTTGTTTTTTATGCATTTGCTTCTTTTTCAAATCTATCTAGACCTTTTTGATAGTCTTTTTGCTTTCTCATACTTTTAATTCTTTAATTTCTCTAAGCATATTAAATATCATTTTTATATTATGCATCTGTCAATCCCAACAGTTACAGTCCTTTTGCTCTGATTATAAGATTTTTGTTTCAATTAACTCACTCAGGATGTCTATTTTGTTGTTTACCTATGATTTTTGTTAATCTTCTATTCTTAAAAATGAATGTTGGAGATTATTTGAAGGTTTTACTTAAAGTTCTTTTTTCCTGAGACTATTTGTGTTACTTCTCTCAGGTAAGTGGGGGGAACCTGCCTAGGAGTGCTTTAAGCTAAATCTTTAGCTTACAGTTTGAGCAATACATAATAAATTCTGATGTCAAATATGGTTGATGGAAGTCTTTGTTTAGGAGATTCTAAGAGAGATTTTTTTTTTAAAGCAAAATTGTTCCAAACATATCCTTCTGCATTTTAGGATTCTTTGATCTCTATCTAAATGAAGTAATTCATTTTCAGAATTCCAACTTTATGGAGAGTTTTCTAATTCAACATCCTATTCAGGCATTGTCCCATTTGTGTGTGGTACACAGTGTTAAAACAAAAGCACCAGGCAACTTTAGATGAAGGTTAAATATGAATTAAGGAGGGCACATATTGCACGGTGCACTGGGTGTTATATGCAAATAATGAATCATGGAGCATTGCATCAAAAACTGGGGATGTACTGTATGGTGACTAATATAACAAAATAAAAATTATTAAAAAAAAGGTTAAATAGATGCTTCTAACATAAAGCAGTCTTGTGCTTTATGTCTATTGAATTTCATTTTCTTATAATTTGGGAGATTCTGATAATTTATTTTTCTAACAGCACACATTTTTTAAGCATGAATTTTTGGATTTTATCTAGCATACACTGTGTTCCATATCAAGAAGTTTTATCTTGATGTGTAGTCTGCTTAAAGTGGAAACATGACTGCCTCATGGACAGAGATTTCCTGAGATGGTATGAGTAAATTAGAATATAAACTTTGCTGAAATTTTCAATTTTAGGGATGTTAGATACTTATTAAACTGCATTTTTCCCCTAATATAAAATATCTTTTTCCCCCTTTATACCACAGCTATATTTGTAAAACAAAACTATTTCCCTTCTTTGGTAAGCCACTTATCTTGTAATTTTCACTCATGTATTTTTTTAAAAAAATATATTCATAATTTTGTTATTTCAGAATATTTTCCTGAACAAAATAGCTTTCAAGTTTGTAATAAACAGTTAAAGAAAAAATAGACCCAATGTATAGAATTTTACCATTTTGAGGGGAATACATTTACTCAATATATAAGAGTACATTTTCTGAAATAAAAAGAAAGTACAAATGGAGAGAATATGCATGATGAATCTGCAATGTCTTTCATAGTTCTTTTTTTGCACAGGAATAACAGAATAAAGATAATTCAAGTTCTTCCATTGTGTTTGGACTTCCCAGTGAGTAATACTGTCTCTTCCATTTTGTCTTTAGATTCCAGTGTACCTTTTATGTTAATTTATCATGTTTAATAGGTGAGAGGTTTGTGTTTTGCCTTAGAAAAGAACTGATAAAATTTGCATTGTACAATACCCAAGAGATGATGATGAAATTTTTTTCTTTGTTCGTTTTTATATTACAGTGTTCTGAAATGTATTATCGATGAAACTACACAGAAATAATGCTTAAGAGATCATACTGTTCTTTGTTGCATAATAATCTATTACATACTGAAAGCTTATGGTTTTTGATTGCCTTTAATTATTAAAAATATACCTATGTAAAATAGATTCTAGCATATTACCATTACATTTACGTTTAAAACACAGAGGAAATTAAGAATATAAATTAGTACCTATAACATCCCCAAAGTCCCTGAAATTCACTACATTATGATAAATTGAAATGCTATTTGACAGCTAACGAAAGTATGTATACCAATCCTCATTGGCAAGATATTTATTTCAATATATTGAAATGAGTCTCTCTTTCTGGTGATAGGTAGAGCATTTTATTATTAGAGTTAGTTTCTATGTCTTTAAGTGGAACGTCTTTTCTTTTTAAACACCTTTTTAAAGAAATAATCAAATTATTTTTAAGTTTTTTCATTTATGTTTATTTTTTATGTGGAGACTTGATTACAATATTCCATGACTTGTGTTATAATAGCTTACATGTGTACAGATCTACGTCATCTACAAAGCACTTAACTTTGGCATTACTTTTCTCAGTGAATATATTCACATAATACCTTAAATAATGGAAAGAATTTCAGGCACTGGTAGGCTGGTCATGGTGGTGGGTATATGTAAAAACAGGCAGGTTTTTGTTATTTCCTAGCTTTCTATTCCACATACAGAGGGGATCAGGCATCTAAATATTGCTTTTATACAATGCAAAGCACACAAATTGAATGTTCTTGATTAAAAAAAAATAGGTATCACATAAGCATAAATGAAGAGCAAATATTTTGCCTATTAAATTTTACAAATTAAATTTCAATTAAAACTCAAAAATTTGTACCAGAGTCTCTATAACAGGAGACAAATATTACATAATCATAAAGGGAGTGATCCAACAAGAGGATATAATAATTGTAAATATTTATGCACCCACCATGGGAGTACCTAAACATTTAAAGCAACTATTAACAGACATAAAGGAAGAAAGAGATAGTAATACAATAATAGTAGGGGATTTTTAACACCCCACTTACATCATTGGATAGATCACCAGATGGAAAGGCAACAAGGAAACAGTGGCTTTGAGTGATACATTGGACCAAATAGACCTAACAGATATATTAAGACATTTCATCCAGAAACAGTGAAATAGACATTCTTTTTGAGTGGACATGGAACATTCTCCAAAAATTGCATGTTAGTCCATAAAATAAGTCTCAACAAGTTAAAAAAGATTGAATTATATTATGCATCTTTTCTGACCGCAATGGTATGAAACTAGAAATTAATCACAAGAAAAAACCATGGAAAGGACACAAATACATGGCAAATAAGTAACATGCTATTAAACAATGCATGAGTCAACCAAAAAATCAAAGATGAAATAAAAAAAAAAATACATGGTGGGGCACCTGGGTGGCACAGTGGTTAAGCGTCTGCCTTCGGCTCAGGGCGTGATCCCAGCATTATGGGATCGAGCCCCACATCAGGCTCCTCCTCTATGAGCCTGCTTCTTCCTCTCCCACTCCCCCTGCTTGTGTTCCCTCTCTCGCTGGCTGTCTCTATCTCTGTCAAATAAATAAATAAAATCTTTAAAAAAAAAAAATACATGGAAACAATGAAAATGAAAACACAATGGTCCAAAATTTGGGGGATACAGCAAAAGCTGTCCTAAGAGGGAAGATTATAGCAAAACAGGCCTATATCAAGAAGAAAGAAAAGTCTCAAGTAAGCAACTTAACTTTTCATCTTAAGGAGCTAGAAAAGGAAACAAAACTCAAGTCCGTAGGAGGAAAGAAATAATAAAGATTAAGGCAGATATAAATGAAATAAAGACAAACAGCAACAACAGAACAGATTAAGGAAACAGTTGGTTCTTTGAAAAGATTAACAAAGTTGATAAAATTTTAGCTAGACTCATCAAAAAAAAGATGGATGGATAGATAGATAGATAGATAGATAGATAGATAGATAGATAGATAGATAAAAGAACGAAAGAAAGAAGCAAGAGGAAGGAGAGAGAGGATTTAAATAAAAAAAAATGAAGGAGGAGAAATAATAATCTATGTCATGAAATAAAAAGAATTATAAGAGAATGTTATAAAAATTATATAGCAAAAAAATTGAACAACTTAGAAGAATTAGATAAATTCCTAGAAACATATAACCCTTCAAAACTAAGTCAGAAAGAAAGAAAATTTGAACAGACTAATTACTAGTAGTAAAATTGAATTAGCTATATTAAAAAAAAAATCCAACAAACAAAAGTCCAGGACCAGATGGTTTCACAGGTGAATTCTACCAAATATTTACAGAATAAATACCTATTCTTCTCAAACTATTTAAAGAAAATAGTAAAGAAAGGAAAGTTTTAAAATTCATCCTATGAGGCCAGCCTTACGCTGATACCAAAACCAGATAAAGACTACAAAAAAAGAAAACCACAGGCCTATATCTCTGATGAACATAGATGCAGAAATCCTCTGCAAAATATTAGCAAACTGTATCCAAAAATACTTAAAAAAAATAATTTACCATGATTAAGTGGGATTTATTCCAGGGATGTAAAGGTGGTTCAGTCTTTGCAAATCAATCAACATGATACATGATATTAACAGGAAAATATAAACCCCTATGTTTATTTCAGTAGATGCAAAAAAGCATTTGACAAAGTACAACATCCATTCATGATAAAAACTTTCAACAAAGTGGGGTTATAGGACACACACTTAAACATAATAAAGGCCCTATACAGAAAACTCACAGCTAACATCATATTCAATGGTGAAAAGCAGAGAGCTTCTCTTCTAAAGTTAGGAGCAAGACAAGGAAGTCTACTCTTACCACTTTTATTCAACCTAGTACTGGAAGTCCTAGCACAGGAATCAGACAAGAAAAATCAATAAAAGGCATCCAAATTGAAAAGGAAGAAGAAAAATTGTCAATATTTGCAGATGACATAATACTACATGGAAAACCCTAAAGACTACACCAAAAAACTACTTGAACTTATAAATGAATTCAGTAAAGTCATAGGATCCAAAATTAATATACAGAGGCCTGTTGCATTTTATATACTAATAATGAAGTAGGAGAAAGGGAAATTAAGAAAACAACTCCATTTACAATTGCACCAAAAATAATAAAATAACCAGGAATAAATTTAAGCAAGCAGGTAAAAAGACTTATACTCCAAAAACTATAAAATATTGATGAAAGAAATTGAAGATGAAACAACTGGAAAGATATTCCATGCCCATGGATGAGAAAAATTAATATTGTTAAAATGTCCATACTACCCAAAGAAAATCTACAGATTCAATGCAATCCCTACAAAAATAGCAACAGCATTTTTCACAAAACAAGAATAAATAATACTAAAAGTTGTATGGAACCACAAAAGACCCCAAATGGCCAAAGCAATCTGGAAAAAGAATAACTAAGCTGGAGTATCACAATTCCAGATTTCAAGATATACTACAAAGCTGTAGTAATCAAAACAATAGGGTACTGGCACAAAAATAGACACATAGATCAATGGAACAGAAGAGGGAGTCTGGGAATAAACTAATGTTTATAAGGTCAATTAATCTATGACAAAAAGGGCAAGAATACACAATGGGAAAATACAGTATCCAGCAAATTATATTTGGAAAACTGGACAGGTACATGTACAAGAATAAAGCTGGAACTCTTTCTTCTACCATACACAAGAATTAACTCAAAAAGTATAAAGACCTAAACGTGAGACCTGAAACCATAAAATTCCTGGAAGTAAACATAGTCAGTAATATTTTTGACACTGATGATAGAAATATTTTTCTAGATACATCTATTACGACAAGGGAAATAAAAGAAAAATTAAACAACTGGGACCACAGCAAAGAACACTTCTGCACAGTGAGGGAAACCATCAACAAAACAAAAAGGCAACCTACTGAATGGGAAAAGATATTTACAAATGATATATCTAATAACAGGTTAATATCCAAAATATATTAAGATCTTATACAACTCAACATAAGAAATAGTAATAATAATTCAATTAAAAATAGTCAGAGGACCTAAATAGACATTTTTCCAAAAGTCTATTTTGGAAAATAGACATTTTCCAAAGACTTACAGAAAACCAACAGACACATGAAAAGATGCTCAACATCACTAATCATCAGAGAAATTAAAATCACAATGAGATATCATTTTCCACCTGTCAGAATGGCTAAAATCAAAAACACTAGAAATAACAATTGCTGGTGAGGATGCAGAGAAAAAGGAACTCTCATGGACTATAGGTGGGAATGTAAATTTGTGTGGTCACTATAGAAAGCAGTATGGTGGTTCCTCAATGAATTAAAAATAGAATTACTAAATTAAGATGAGGGAGGAGTAGGGGGACCCTGAGCTTGCCTTGTCCTTAAAACACAGCTAGATCAACATCAAATCATTTTGAATAACTAAGAAATTGTCCAATGATTAAGAAAACAATCTGCACAATTAGAGGGAGAGAACATGGCAGATACAAGGTTTGCAGCTGTGATTTGGGGGAGAAAAAAGCTGCAGCGCCAGGAAGGGGAGGGAGCCCTTTTCACAGAGCCAAGTCAGAAAGAGGAGAGAGCAGGAGATCAGTGTGTAGGTAGAGTTCATACAAAATGCTGTGGTGTAGTGATACCCTGGGTCACAATGGGAGAGATCATTTCCCTTTCCTGGAGCACATATGGAAGAGCCTATTTTGCATCTCTGAGGACAAAACTTGCTGGGCATTGAGTGGCCATTCCACAGCAGCTTTTCCCTATGCTTCACCATAGACTCAAGGCACCTACTACAAGCTGTGACTGCTTTTCTGGGACAGAATGATGCTGGGTGCAGCCTGTGAAGCTCTCAGGAGGGGATGGGGGCAACACATTCCTGGGTCTTTTAAAATTTGGAGTTTTAAATCCCAGCCACCAGCCAAAGATAAAACACAGAAGTGAGGTGCTGGGTGTGCTGACGGCCCAGACACAGAGAGGTTGAGGGCAGAGATCTGACAATAGCTGGGACAAAGGAGGGGAGATTGTTTGCTTTTCTGTAAGGGCTTCCTGAACAGCATCTACCCAGAGTTCCCCTTCCCAGGGTTGAAAGGGCAGGGTGATGCCATCTTCCACACACTGTGCCCCTCCCTCCTCCTAACAGCATGGTAGGACTTCAGAGAGAAACATAGCACCTCCAGTGGAGGCTGGAGTCACTTACATCAAATCCTGCCCCCTCGCATCCCACAGGGGCATTTTTACCAGAGCTGGTCTGACTGAGAGCCAGCACAGTGAGACTCTCCATCAGAAGACCAGCACAGGCCCCTTGCATGTACCAAGTCAGACAAACTAGAATTTTTTTTTTTTTTTAAGAGCAGGAGACAGGGAGAGAGAGGGCAGGAGAGAGGGAGGGTGAGAGAGAGAATTCCAAGCAGGCCCCACACCCAGCATGGAGCCTGATGCAGGGCTCTATCCCATAAACCTTAGATCATGACCTGAGCCAAAAGCAAGAGTCAGAGGCTTAACTGACTAAGCCACCTAGGTGCCCCCAGACAAACTAGATTTTAAACCAAAGCCTGTAATAAGAAATGAAGAAGAGCACTATATCAATAAAGGGGTCTATCCAACAAGAAGTCTAACAACTACAAATATTTATGTCCCCAACTTGTGAGCAGCCAAATACATAAATTAATTAGTAACAAACTTATAGAAACTCATTGATAATAGTGCAATAATAGTAGGGGACTTTAGCACCCTACTCACAGAAATGGACAGAGCATCTAAGCAGAAGATCAACAAGGAAAGAATGGCTTTGAAAAACACATAGAACCAGATGCATTTAACAGATATATTCAGAGCATTTCAACCTAAAGCAGCAGAATATACATTCTTTTCAAGTGCACACACATGAGACATTCTCCAGAACAGATCACATACTGAGTCACAAATCAGGCCTTAACCAGTACAAAAAATTGAGATCATACCATGCATATTTTCAGACCACAATTCTATGAAACTTGGAGTCAACCACAAGAAAAATTTTGGAAAGACCACAAATACATGGAGGTTAAAGAACATCCTACTGAAGAATGAATGAGTTAACCAGGATATTAAAAAAAAAAAAAAATACAAGGAGGCAAATGAAAATGAAAACAACTTTCCAGAACCTTTGGGATGCAGCAAAGGCAGTCATAAGAGACAAGTATATAGCAGAACAAGCCTTCCTCAGGAAGAAAGAAAAATCTCAAATACACAACCTAACTTTACATTTAAAGGAGCTGAAAAAAGAACAGCAAATAAAGCCTAAAACCAGCAGAAGAAGGGAAATAATTAAGGGTAAAGCAGAAATAAATGATATAGGAATAAAAAAACAAACAAACAGTAGAACAGATGAATGAAACTAGGAGCTAGTTCTTTGAAAAATTAACAAAATTGATAAACCCCTTACCAGACTTATCAAAAAGAAAAGAGAAAGGACCCAAGTAAATAAAATCACAAATGAAAGAAAGAGATCACAACCAACACCACAGAAACACAAACAATTATAAGAGAACATTATGAGCAATTATATGCCAACAAATTGGGCAATTTGGAAGAAATGGACAAATTCTTAGAAACATATAAACTACCAAAACTGAAACAGGATGAAATAGAAAACCTGAACAGACCCATAACCAGCAAAGAAATTAAATCAGTAATCAAAAATCTCCCAACAAACAAGAGTCCATGGCCAGATGGCTTCCCAGGGGAATTCCACCAAACATTTAAGAAGAATTAATACCTATTCTTCTGAAACTGTTCCAAAAAATGGAAATGGAAGGAAAACTTCCAAACTCATTCTATGAGGCCAGCATCACATTGATCCCCAAAACACACAAAGACCCCACTAAAAGGAAGAATTACAGACCAATATCCCTGATGAACATGGATGTAAAAATTCTCAACAAGATACTAGCTAATCAAATCCAACAGTATATTCAAAGGATGACTCATGCAGACCAAGTGGGATTATTCCTGGGTTGCAGAGGTTGTTCAATATCTGCAAATCAATCAATGTGATACACTACATTACTAAAAGAAAAGATAAAAACCATTTGATCTTCTCAATAGATGCAGAAAAAGCATTTGACAAAATACAGACTCCTTTCTTGATAAAAACCCTCAAGAAAGTAAGGATAGACGGAACATACCTCAACACCATAAAGGCCATATACAAAAAACCCACAGCTAATATCCTCAATGGGGAAAACCTGAGAGATTTTACCCCAAGGTCAGGAACACAACAGGGATGTCTGTCCACTCTCACCACCGTAGTTCAACATAGTACTGGAAGTCCTAGCCTCAGCAATCAAACAACAAAAAGAAATAAAAGGAATCCAGATTGGCAAGGAAGAAGTCCAACTTTCACTCTTCACAGACAACATGATACTCTATGTAGAAAGAATCTATCAAAAAAAAAAATGCTAGAACTGATACAGGAATTCAGCAAAGTCACAGGATATAAAATCAACTTAAAAACCAAAATCTGTTGCATAGCTATACACCAATAATGAGGTAGCAGAAAGATAAATCAAGGAATTGATCCCATTTAAAATTGCACCAAAATCCATAAGATATGTAAGAATAAACCTAACCAAAGAGATAAAAGATCTGTATGCTGAAAACTATAGAACACTTATGAAAGAAATCAAAGAAGACACAAAGAAGACACAAATTGAAGAAGACATAAATGGAAAAACATTCCATGTTCATGGATTAGAAGAACAAATATTGTTAAAATGTTTATATTACCCAAAGCAATCTACACATTCAATGCAATCCCATTCAAAATGCCACCAACATTTTTCACAGAGCTCAAATAAACAATTCTAAAATTAGTATGAAAGACCCAAGTACCCAAAGTAAAGTTGAAAAAGAAAAACAAAGCAGGAGACATCACAATGCCAGACTTCAAGCTGTACTACAAAGCTATAGTCATCAAGACGGTATGGTACTGGCACAAAAACGGACACACAGAACAATGGAACAGAATAGAGAACCCAGAAATGGACCCACACTGTATGGTCAACTAATCTTTGACAAAGCAGGAAAGAATATCCAAGGGAAAAAAGACAATCTCTTGAACAAATGGTGTTGGGAAAACTGGACAGCAACATGCAGAAGAATGAAACCAAACCACTTCCTTACACCCTACACAAAAACAAATTCAAAATGTAAGACAGGAAGTCATGAAAATCCTAGAGGAAAAAACAGGCAGCAACCTCTCTGACTTTGGCCACAGCAACTTCTTACTAGACATATATTTGGAGGCAGGGAAAACAAAAGCAAAAATTGGGGGACTTCATCAAGATAAAAAGCTTCTACATAGCAAAGGAAACAATAAACAAAACTAAAAGGCAACCAACAGAATGGGAGAAGATATTTGGGTTTCTAGAAGGGTGACAGGATATGTAATGGTGTCCAGTTTGGAGCCAGATAAGGTTCTTGTAGCTGACACGTGTCCTCCTGACCCTGCAGGAGAAGCCCTGGGACTTGGGCAGCAGTGAGTCACTCAGTGCCATGAACCTTCTTGTCGAGTAAACACATCTGCACCATTCTTTGCAGTCCTTGTGGGAGACTACGTCAATAAATTTTAAAGACAATTTAAAAAAACGACATATTGGATAAAGGGTTAGTAACCAAAATCTCTAAAGAACTTGACACAAAATCTCTAAAGAACTTGACACCCAAAAAACAAATAATCCAGTTAAGAAATGGGCAGAAGACATGAATAGACATTTTTCCAAAGAAGACACCCAGATGGCTAACAAACACATAAAAATATGCTCAACATCACTCATCATCAGGGAAATATAAATCAAAGCTACAATGAGATACCACATCACACCTGTTAGAATGGCTAAAATTAACAACTCAGGAAATAATAGATGTTGGCGAGGATGTGGAGAAAGGGGAGCCCTTTTGCCCTGTTGGTGGGAATGCAAACTGGTGCAGCCTCTTTGAAAACAGTATGGTGGTTCCTCAAAAAGTTAAAAATAAAGCTATCCTACAACCCAATAATTGCACTACTAAGTATTTATCCAGAGGATACAAAAATAGTGATTCCAAGATGCACATGCACCCCAATGTTTATAGCATCAATGCCCACAATAGCCCAAATATGGAAAGAGCCCAGATGTTCATCGACTGATGAATGGATAAAGAAGTGGTACCATTTATATACAATGGAATATTACTCAGCCATCAAAAAGAATGGAATCTTGCCATTTGCACAACGTGGATGGAACTAGAATGTATTATGCTAAGCAAAATAAGTCAGTCAAAGACAAATACATGATTTCACTCATACGTGGAATTTAAGAAACAAAACAGAAGATCATAGGGGACGGGAAGGAAAAATGAAATAAGATAAAAACAGAGAAGGAGGCAGACCATAAGAGACTCCTAACTATAGGAAACAAACTGAGGGTTGCTGGAGGGGTGGTGGGTGGGGGGATGGGATAATTGGGCGATGGGCATTAAGGAGGGCACTGGATGTAATGACCACTGGGTGTTATATGCAACTGATGAATCACTAAACTCTACCTCTGAAACTAATAATACACTATATGTTAATTAATTGAATTTAAATTAAAAAATTAAAAAGAAGAAAAATAAAAATATTAAAAACATAAACTCATTTTATCCACATATTAAATATATGGATTTATATTATGAATATATTAAATATATTGATTAGTTTAAGAAAAAAAAAAAAAGAGACTCTTAAATCCAGAGAACAAACTGAGAGTTACCTGAGGGGAGGTGGGGGGGGAAGGGTCAAATGGGTGATGGGCATTAAGGAGGGCCTTTGTTGTGATGAGCACTGGGTGTTGTACGTAAATGATGAATCACTGAATTCTACTCCTGAAACCAATACTACACTATATGTTAACTAACTGGAATTTAAGTGTGTATTAATTAATTAGTTAATTAATTAATAAAATAAACAAATTTCAAGTAATGTATTGAGCATTCATGTCTATCATCGTAAAGAAAGATTGTTTACATTATTAAAAATGTGATTGCAAATAAAACTCATATTGTAAGATGGTGATTACACAGTATTTTGTCTTTGTGTTTATAAATCAAAAGCCTACGCTGTCTTGGATTTTTTTAGTTGGAATTCAGCCCAAGGGCAGAACCTAGATGGAATAGCCCTTTCTTGGTCTTTATTCAGCAGGGGCAATACATAAAAATCCAAACTGTGCAGATGCAAAATATTCAGATATCTCTTCTTCTCTCTTTTAGGCTCATGACATACCTACAGTGAGAAGAGCAGACTAAAGAAAAATAACAGGAGTTGGATTTTTTTTCCCCCTTCTCTTTTGACCCACAGTATCAAAGAGACGCATATCCAAAAATTTTCAGAAAGTGTCAAAGGAGCTCTCTCCAGGGAGCAAAGTCTGTGGGCCTCTGAGACAGTACGAGGGCAACAGAGAAAGAAGGAAAGAGAAGTAAACTTCTTTTCCCCCTGGTTTGGGAGTTGAGCTGAAGCACCTAGACATGACGGATCATGCCATTTTACAGTAACTCTGCTTTTCAAGCTATTAGGAAGCTGATAAAAGGCAAAGGTTAATAAACTCTTCTTGCTCACTTCATATGGCTGACAATTACTTCTCTCACTTGTAAAATCTGCTAATGTTTTTCTTAAATACTTCCTGAATCTGTCTCATTCCGTCTACTTTATTACCACTGCCCTAATGCAGACCATTATCAACTTTTGCATGGATTACAACACCCTCTTGCCTCAGTCCTAAACCTTTCAATTTATTCCTCCAAAGAAATGCCAGAGTAATGTATCCTAAAACACAAACCATCATAAAATCTATTATTCTTGCTTCTAGTACGAAGTTCCAGCTCTTTACTATGAAGCATCCTGCATGGTACATGTGAGCCACCCAAATATTTTTTAGGGAATAAATGGAAGATCAATGAACAAAGAAATGAGGACAAGAAGACGCTATCTAGATTCCTATCCACTTTTCCTTCTTTATCTCTTCTATCTTTGCTGTGTCCTTTTGCCTCTCACATTGACCCCTTACAGAGACTCACTCTCTCTTTCTATGCCTTGCTAATGTCTAGTCATCTTTTAAAATTCAGCTCAGAAATTACTTCCACCTCTCCTCCCTCTCCCCACAGCATTTTAATTACTAGGAACCTCCTCCCATTAGGTTCCATATTAACCTATGCACATATCTATCTTTGTGTGTCTAGCTCCATTGCATTGTACTCATTTATGTTCACATCTGCCTCTATCTAGACTACATTACCTTGAGGACTGTATCGTACATACACTTACATATTTACATATATGAATTTCAAGTAATGCATTGAGTATTCATGTCCATCTTCATAAAGTTTGTTTACATTAAAAAATATGATTGTAAATAAAACTCATATTGTAAGATAGTGATTACAGTTATGAGATATATATATATAACATATATCATATATATCATATATATAACATATATCATATATAACTGTATCTTTGCTTCCTAATATAAAATCCACTCCTCTCCCTATATATAGTCATTACTTAATATATATGCTTAAGAAATGAATGTGTGATTGAATAACAACTAACATTGAAGAGGGACTATATTTTCCTAATCTGTATGTGTGTTGGGGGAATTATTCATGAATATAATATCTTCCTTTTAAAATTAGCCACAATTACATTTGTAAAAATATTTTGCTAAAATGTATAAATATATTCAGATGAAAAATTTAATTTATAGTATATTTTATAAATATTACCACTTCTTGGTTCCTTATCAGAAAATACCAAAGACTGGGGCGCCTGGGTGGCTCAGTCGTTGAGCCTCTGCCTTTGGCTCAGGGCATGATCCCGGAGTCCTGGGATCGAGCCCCGCATTAGGCTCCCTGCTCCGCTGGGAGCCTGCTTCTTCCTGTCCCACTCCTCCTGCTTATGTTCCCTCTATCGCTGGCTGTCTCTTTCTGTCAAATAAATAAATAAAAAATCTTTAAAAAAAGAAAATACCAAAGAGGTTGAACAATTTACAAATATGCTTTAAGGAAAAATCCCTATGTGATCTTGTTATGCTTTGTTCAAAACTTTGTTTTTTTTTATTTATACCTTTGACTGGAATTATGATTTTTTATTGAATGTCATACGTATATTTGGTCAACAAAATTTCTTTAGATTGTGTTATAGAATTAAATGTACTAACATATTTTGGCATGCTGCTTAAAGTACCTTCTTGAGTCATTTACATTATGCTAAGGTGCTGTTGTACACATTAAGGATTTAGGAACACATATGATAAATAATGTTCTCACCGTATTGTATATATTTGTAAAGTGAGGCAGAAATAATACATACAACCAAAAAATGAATAGTCACTGGGCAGTGATAAATTCCCAGAAGGAAATAGAATATAGAGTATTACTGGTGTGGTATTGGGAGCTACTTTAGCTAGGATCATCAGAGAAGTCCTCTCTGGATAGCAGGACTTTCTGTTGAGACATGAATGTTAAAATGAAATAACCAACAGGAAGTATTGAAGAAAAGCCTGGCAGGCACAGAAAGAGCCAGTACAGAAGCCCTAGTTAGAAATGGACTTTTTGATTCATGGAACAGAATGGTTAGTGTGACTGGAGTGTGTGTCAAGAGTGGGGTAGAGGCGCCTGGGTGGCTCAGTCATTAAGCCTCTGCCTTTGGCTCAGGGCATGATCCCAGCGTTCCGGGATCAAGCCCCACATCAGGCTCCTCTGCTGGGAGCCTGCTTCTTCCTCTCCCACTCCTCCTGCTTGTGTTCCCCCTCTCGCTGGCTGTCTCTATCTCTGTCAAATGAATAAATTAAAAATCTTTAAAAAAAAAAAAAGAGTGGGGTAGTAAGGGAAGACTTAGAGAAGTAGACATGGGTTAAAATGAGTAGTTCAGATTGATTATCACAGGACAAGCAATAGAATGGTTTTCATCAGGAAATTAATAAGAAAAATGTCTAAAGAACTTGCTGTTGATTTAGATGTGAGACAGGGAAACTATAAAAGAATGAAAGATGACTTCCAGCTCCTTGGGTTAAGAAACTGGGTAAATGGGTGGTATCTTAGTCAATTCAGACTGCTATAACAAACACCATAGATTGCATGGCTTAAACAACAGAAGTTTATTTTCTCACAGTTCCAGAGGCTGGAAGTTCAAGATCAGGGTGTCAGCAAGGGGTGGGGGTGTTTCTCTGAGTGCCTTTTTCCTGGCTTGCGACGGCTTCCTTCTATATCCACACAATCTTGATAGTTGTGCCCTCACATGGTAGGAGGAGAATGCTCTGGTATCTCTTCTTTTTATAAGGGCACTAATTCCATTATGGAGGCTCCACCCTAGAAATCCCATCTAAACCGAATTACCTCCCAAGGCCCTACCTCTTAATATTATCACACCATTGAAGATAAGGTCTTCAACAAATTTGGGGGGACACAAACATTCAGCCCATTACAAGGGGAAACTTTGCAAAGGGTGGAGATAAAGAATTGAGCGAGAATACTTTTGAATTTGAGAAGCCTATTATTCAAAATGCAAGTGAATATATCTCCTAAGTGCTGTGTCAACAGACCAATTATGAGAAACTTAGGATAGTATAATACATGCTAAATTATTAATATGTTCTGTGACTTAATGTGTTACCTTTCTCAAGTAATATATTTGCATTTTAATGAGTTTTTACTAAATGCTTTGACCCAGATAAATTGCTCTAATACCGTACCAGTGATATGACAAACCGTGAAAGTTGTATGCTGGGATAAGCAATAATCATGCTGAAATGTATGGGTACTCCACCACTCTACCCAAACATAGATCTCATTGTTATCTAATACAATGGTCTACCTCATTTCCTTTCTCAAGTTTACTGCCTCGACATTCACATTTATAGAAGGCGGCCTTGGGTTATAAGAAGTTCCCACTCATGCCCATTAGGAACATTTCTTGATATAATTTTTAAAAGATTTGTGAAACTATTCACTAATTTGGGGCCATCTGCTTTCACTCAATGAAAAACTTATTAGGCTTCTAGCTAGTAATGAAGTAGAGAAGGTATTATTAGAATATTTTAAAATATTAATGAATAAAATGTTGAGGATGTGTAACTATACTTTTTTGTTGTTCTCAACAAAGGAAAACGTACTCTCCAAATAGTCTATTTGTTATATTTATAATCTCAGTCTACCTTTTCAGGGTCAGAAAAATCAGTAAAATCACAGCAGTGACCTGGGACATATTTATCTCCTATAGTGAAATCAATAATTTGGGACTCAGTGTTTATTGAGAAACCTTCTGATCTGGGAGGCGTGGGAATAGGCACTAAGGGGAGGCAAGGAAAGATAATGTTAGTGTTTTTTCCATCCTTACCTAAAGTTCTAGTTGACATTAATAGGGAGATGGACACATCCAAGGTTAAACTTTGTTCATTTCTGGATAATGTATTATTTGTATGTTATTATATTCTTCATAAAGCAAATACTTTCCATTTTACTTTTCTTATATTCATGATATAGCTACTATAACTAACAATAGCTGTATTATTTCACCCCATATACATTCTGTTAGAGTCTAAAACTAGGATATTTGACATGGCTTGTTAAGGGCTGAATCCGAGAATAGATATCCTAAAATTTTATAGGATAAAACTTATCTTGCAATCATATTGAATTAAATCTAGAAAGATAATTAAATGTAAAACTTTTAGGAATTTAGAAACATGTCTTTTATTCCATACAACTGCTATCAGTCAGCAATTGCTTATAGCAACCCACTCTAAAACTTTAATGGCTTAAAACAACAAAAATAACAATGACAACAAAACACGCTTATTATTTCTCATGAGTCTACAAGTTCTCTGGGCAGTTCTGTTGCGCTGGGATAACCTCTGCTGATTTCAGCTGGGTAAGGTGACTATCTTGGTCAGTTACCTGATAGGATAGCAAGGGCCTGGATATCTCGACTGGTCTTGCCTAGGGTTTACTTATAGCTAATTAGGGATGAATCTGAAAATAGCTCCTTCAAAGTTGCAAGTAGTCTTTCAACAAAATTATATCATTTCCTTAATTTTGAAAACACAGTGAATAGGTGTGTATGAATCTGGGGAAGTGTGCTTCATTTCCAACAGCCAAATAACAGCAACAATAAAAACTCAATCATTATTTCCATTTTGCATGCATAATACAAAAAATTGTGTGATAGAAGATAACTTCATGCTTGGAAGCCTGGAAAAAAGGTCTTGCCCTCAGATTTGTTTCTATTATACTTAAATGAAGTAAATATCCAGGTCATCCTTTAACTACTTGGTGGGTCACACAACAATATTTATTTGATTGAATTAAGAAAAAAAATAGATTTCCAAGATTTTAATTGGCCTCCATGTTTTATAGGTGAGCCAACAGTTTTATAAAACTGATATAATCTAGTTAAGTTTCAATAAATTTCCTTTACATTAACTTCTGAATGAAAAGAAAGTATTTCCAAATTACTTAATTTAGTATAATTTTTATGAGCTTGCATCACCAGATCCCTCCCAGAGATAATTCATTTTTCAAAGAGTGCAAGTAGTTAAAAAAAAAATCACATGGTTCCTAAAGAAAATAATGAGTAAATGATATGCCAACAAATTATATTAAAATATTTTTCTGAAAGTAATATATAAATTATAGAGATTAGAAAATACAGAAGTACACAAAGAACAGGAAAAGCATTCACAAGTTTGTAACGTAGAAATTAACCAAATTAACCATGGTATAATATAATGTCTATGGAAAAAGATTTGAAATTGCTTTTTTTTTTTTTAAGTTTTTGTTTAAGTATGTGACAGAGAGACAGCCAGCGAGAGAGGGAACACAGCAGGGGGAGTGGGAGAGGAAGAAGCAGGCTCCCAGCGGAGGAGCCCGATGCGGGACTCGATCCCAGAACGCTGGAATCATGCCCTGAGCCGAAGGCAGCCGCTTAACGACTGTGCTACCCAGGCACCCCTGAAATTGCTTTTTATTTCATTAATACTACAGAATGAGCATAACTCCCTTGCATATTTTTGAAGCATGGGTTTTAATGCACAATCCCTACAGTATGGTAGGCAGAGGAAAACGTGTTAAATAAAATTTCTACTCATGAATGCAAAAATTTTAATATTCTATGGGATCTTTATTTTTTTAATATTTATTTTGCTCTTAAAAGCAAGGCTATGATGAAGCTAAGTATATATGCATATCACTGAATACTTTCTTCCTGATACTGAATACTTCCTGATGAATTTCTGGAAGTCAACTAGTAGTCTATATCTTTTCCTGTACCTCTCCAACACAGAGTGTTGTCTCTGTCTCTGTCTCTCTGTCTCTGTTTGGGTCTCTCTCTCCCTCTTTTATTCTAGATCTCTAACTGTATTTGATTCCCTATCAATTTGAGAATCCAAATAACAGTCTTGAATTATTTTTCTTTGCATCGTATTAGTTACTAGTGAGGTGATTTTGTCAAAAATGCCATTTGTATTTCTTCTGTGGCAAATTGTGTGTTTATTTATGGTACCATTTTCTGTTGGAATTTCAAGTTATGTAATAAACTATTATCCTTTTGTCTAAAATTGACTTTCCTTATTTATCATTTGATTTTTTTCTTTTTAGATTTATGCTTAAAATGACCTCCTTGCCTAGAGTTCAGAGAAGTCATAATATTTATTCTCTTTATGACAGAGATACTTTGTAAATTGTGATGCTGCATGCATTTTTATTAATATGTGTGGTAAAAACAAAGGCAAGGCAGAAACCATAGAGTCAAAATATTAAATAAAAGATGAAATGATAATAAGGAGAACTTCAAAACATAAAATATGGTGCTAGCGGGTCACTGCACATAGGAATTCATCCTGATGGGAACTGCCTAGCCTGGTGCCTTTATTCGTCTAGCTGATAAACTGTCACATGTGGCAACGTGGCAGACAGCACATTATCATAAAACTTTTAGAATCAGACTCAAGGCCAAAGTACATCATAGCTATTTCTTATCCCTGAAGACCATTTGAAACCAATAGCTTCTCTAACTCTCTTCATCTCTTTAAATATTGTGCACACTGCACAAGTCATAGAGTACCTTAAATTGGTAAACCATCTCATTTTATTTTATATTTCCACGGAGATGACCCAAGCACGGAGTTTCTTTATGAAGACTTATGCTTGAATAAGTTCTGCTACAGTGTAGAATCAGGAATGAAATAGATTTGGGGGTTCACATTTATATCAAGGTCAAACTCATTAGAAACGAAAAAAATAAATTGATATTTATACAGTAGAATAGTCCCTTTTATATAATCTTTTAAGTAGCAAATTATTTAGTGACGCAGCCTAGTTTGTATTTCACATTGTTTATAATAATCTAAAGAGAGAAGGGATGTATTCATTTGAAGAAATCCTGGTTTCCTCATGTAAGAGTAAAACAAATTTTCACTTCCATAATTGATAAGTGAATGATGGTCTGCTCGTGTTTTATAACATGGTAAAGAACAAAATAAAAGTGAGAATATGTGGAAAGCAGTTTAAGCTTCAATTGTTTATTTTTTCATATATTAGGAAAGTATGCATTATTTAACTGGAAGGAGGGAGGTTATAAACACTTGAAAAAAGACTAACGGTAATCTTAAGGTCAAATAATAAATGATTTTTGAAGCTTTTTGATTTTTCTCCTGTAACACTGGTGAAGAAACATAGAGTCTCTTCTATGAGGACTAAAACCGAAATCCTTCATTTTATTATGTTCACGTTTCTAAAAAAAATTGACATTGATGAGTTTTATTCAAAGCAGAATGGATTAGGAATTGCTGCACTTATTTATATTTTTACAGTCAAATTCACACATGGAAATTACAGAATACATAGGGCTTTTCAATAAATAATGACTGTTCATTCATAAATAATAATTTTAATTGGTTTTTTTTGGAAGATTATGAGAGAATCAGCAAGATCTAAAGTTATTTTAGACAAGAATGAATAGACTACAATTTCAATAAGAGGTTGAATACTGATAAAAGAACAAAGCTCACTGAGTTTATTTAGCTTGGAAGTCAATCATGCCAACACAATGACAATTTATAGTCTGGGGTGTGCACATATCTAACACCTAAGACAAGGTACTCTTTTTCAACTCATTATGAAACTTTGGATGAAATTATTATTTTTAATGGTGAACAAGCGTAAGATGGGAAGGGGATATATAACCCAAGCTAATACATTTTAAAAAGCAAAAACCTGGGGCTCCTGGGTGGCTCAGTCATTAAGCATCTGCCTTAGGCTCAGGGCGTGATCCCAGAGTCCCGGGATCAAGCCCCATATCGGGCTCCTCCACTGGGAGCCTGCTTCTTCCTCTCCCGCTCCCCCTGCTTGTGTTCCCTCTCTCACTGGCTGTCCCTCTCTCTGTCAAATAAATAAATAAAATCTTTAAAAAAAGAAAAAAAGCAAAAACCTGTAAAAAATAAAGCCTGAGTTCTCCAGCCTTAAATGAGGCTGACAAAAAAAAAAACTAAGACAAAAAACTAAAGTAAATATAAAGACAACCAAACCTGAGTTCATAAGGCTACTTGGGGCAGGTAACAGAATTTCTTTTTGCGACACTATATGGGGTCAGAACAAGACAAAAAGAACAAGATCTGTAAATTAGACAGGGTTATTGTTAGGAAAGAGCTCTCAATAGTGTGCCTTGTTCCTGAAAAGAATTTATACTTTATTAATATCAATACTATTAGATCCAGGATAACAGACACAAATTTCCCGTGGCATGTAGGTGAGGCAGCAGGGTGCAACCATGACTCACCAGCTGGGATTAAAGTCTGAGTTTCAGTTATCTTATTGTAAATAACAGACTAATATAATTTTCATTGACATTTCAGTATTCTTTGGAAAGTATGTGCAAATATCTGAAAACAGCTTTTAAAATAATGATGTGTCATACTAACTTCAACTAATACATTAAATTTCATGTTTTATTTTGGAGGGAAAATTGCAAAAGGGGGTTCTGTTTGGAAGAGGTTAACGATTATTAAAAGCTGTAGGAACAAAAAGCTATGATTTGAGTGACCAAATAATTTCTTGTCCAAGCCGGGACACTTTTGATAATAAAAAAGAGCTGCTAATATTAAATTTTATACATTTAGAAATACTTGTATAGTGATTGACTGATTTGTTGAATAAACTATAAAACAGCTCCAATAAAATCTATTTTTAAAATAGTTCACATTTTTAGTCCTCTTTATCTCTAGTACCAGAGTTCACAGATATTTTCCTGAAGAATGAATTTTTAAAACAGTTTCAGTATGATACAATTTAAATATCGTAAAATTTATTTGTTTTTAGTGTACAATTCGATGAATTTTAGTATATTTACAGAGTTGCACAACCACCATTGCAATCTAATTTTAGAACATTTCCATCACCTTAGGCTCTTGATTTGTTTATATTATTGTATAGTATTCCCTAACATAATATATCAAATTGTATGCATACATTCTGCTGGAGGTGACCATTTAAATTATTTGCAGAGTTGGCTTCTATGAATATAGCCGCCCTGAATATACTTGCATATATCTGCTCTTGAATTGGGGCACACACATCTGTTTGATCTATTCATAGGAGTGGAATTTCTGGGTCATAGCACAAGCATTCATTTTCCTTAAGTAGGTAATTCCAAATTGCTTAGCAAAATGGTTCTCTGATTTACATTCCCCTTTACAGTATATGACAACCTCTGATATAGTATATGTATGTTAAAATTTTAAACTTTTAGACACCCTTGATATGTGTGTAGTGATATTTTATTGAGGTTTTTACATTGTATTTCCCTTGTAATTGATAATACTAAGTAAGTGTTCATGCTTATTTGCCCTTTGGATACCATCTTTAGTGAAGTTCATTCCTCATTTTTCTATTGGGTTGTCTATCTCTTCCTTATTGGTATGTTAGAATCTTTCTATATACGTCTGCATAAAACATCTTGGTTGGTTATATATGTTGCCAGACCTACTCTGTGGCTCTTCAACATATTAATAGTCTTTTGAGAAACAAAAGTTCACAACTCTTATGTAGTCCAATTTATATCTTTTCTTTGTATTCTGCTGGAGGAATACTTTCTTAATCCAAGGTCATTAAGGTATTGTAATATTATCTAGATACAGTAATTATAAATATTATAAACTTTGTTTTTCCTTGCACAATTAGATCTAAAGTCCACCAGGAATCTATGTATATTGTGAGTTAGGGGATAGTTTCATTCTCTTTCTTTCTTTTTTCCCCATTTTAAATAGACAGTTGAGTCAATTCTATTTACTGAAAAGATTATCTTTTTCTCACTGCTCTACACAGATACCTTTGTAATAATTGGACAATACACACACACACACACACACACAAACACACACACAAACACACACACACACACACACAGGTTTCTTTTCATTCTCCCTATTCTGTCCCACCAGTCTCTTTTTTTCTCGAGTCATACTTCATTACTGTGTTTTTTAAGTCTTAACATATGGTGGAGTAAGTCCTCACATTTTATTCTAAAGACTTATCCTAAAGACTTTCTTGCATATTTTTAATCATTTTCATGTCTCGGTTATTTTTTTAAGTTATTTGTCATTTTCAAAACAAAAGTGGACATTTAGGTTAGGATCATATTAAACTGATATCTTTGTAGTATTATATGTTCTAATGCATAAACATGCCATATCCCTCCATTTATGTGTTTCCTTTAATTTATCTAAATAATGTTTTATAATTTTCTATGTAGAGATCCCTAGGCATATTTTGTTAGTCTTTAATTTTTTAAAATACTTTGTTGCTGTTTTAAATGGTACCTTTTATATTTTATTTTCCAATATTCATTGTTAATAAGAATATAATTGATTTGTACTCAGAATCTTGTTTAAAACCACTAATTAAATCTAATATTTTTTTTCTCATTTTAAAATTTGTTTACATATATAAAGAAGATGTTTATGCATTATAAATTATAGGTCATTTCAATACCTGTGGAAATCCTTTTTTTGTCATTTCACTTTCAAGAATTATCCTTCCAGTGCTGAATAGTAGTAGTTATGTATTTATCTTGTTGCCAGATCACAAAGAAAAGTCAAAATATATTTTTTTAAATTTGATATTTGCTACTGCTGTTTTATAGTTATCCTTTAAATGGTTCTTTTAAAAAGTCTTTTAGATGTAGTATGCTAAGAGTTTTGATAAAAAAATAGATGTTGAATTGTTTAATAAATAATTTGTGCATATATAGAAATGATTATAATTTTCAAACATTAAAAACAATTATATTTTTCTGGATGTGTTAATTCTGAATATACTTCTAATATTCATTGATAACTTGCATTTTTGCATTTATGCTCATGAGTGAGATTGCCAGGAAAATTTTTCCTTTTTTGTAATATCATTCTCAAGTTTTAGTATCAAGCTAATTCTGCAATAATAAAATGGGGTAGGAGGTAGATTTAAGGAAAAGTGGTAAATTTGGCATTATTTCTTCATTTAAAATGTATAACTCTGTTAACGTGTTAGCTCTCCAATGATAGTAAAGTGAAGGCCCTTTGTTCAGGTTTTGTAGTTGGTCACAGTGGGATATTGGCTCCAAATATCCATTCCTGCGTTCTCAGGAGCCTGAAGCTCTATATAGGGCAATCAATATATATAAAAATTCTTAAAAATATGCAAAGTAACTTTGAACCAGCAAATTCACTTATAAAATTTTTTTCTAAAGAAATAATACAAAGCTGTTAAATGCTGTAAGTAGAATGATATTCACAAGGAGATGAACTTGTACATAAAATGACTTTCATTCCAGTATTTTAGAATAGTAAAATATAATAAAAAGTGTATATGTCTGTTAATAATGAATGGATTAAGTAATTATAATATCTTTCAGTGATAGATTATGCATTCAATAAACTCTGGTAATAAGTATATGTATATTTCTAATGTTAAGATATCATTGCATAATTGAATAAGGCAGGTATAAAGTGATACGTAGCTTAAAAACAATATTATTTTTAAGACGTGACAACGTGTATATGCATTAAAATGCTGACACATTATACAAAAATATTAACAGTTTTTGTCTGGATTGTGAGATTATGGATGATTGTGCCTTTATTTTATTTATTATAGATACTTCATATTGTTATTTACATCATTTATGCAATGTATTATGATCTTATTAGAAAATCAATAAAGCTCTTTTTATTTTTAGAAGCTATGGTTGAAAATGTATCATTTTGAACACCAGTTATTCCTTTTCATCACTGAAATGATAATTAGTATTACTTGTAGATGTTACAGAAGGACAAAGTTTGGTTCAATAAAAAAAATTACTTTTTAATAACTATAACCTATCACAAATAGAATGGCCTGCCTTGTAATATTCTAATCTTCCTACTCCTTGGAATGTTTAGAGTCTTAGGGAATTTTAGTCAGGGTTTCTACAGAATATAAAAAGAATTATATTGGATGCCTGGGTGGCTCAGATGATTAAGCGTCTGCCTTCAGCTCAGGTCATGATTTCCAGGTCCTGGGGTCAAGCCCTGCATCGAGCTCCCTGCTCAGTGGAGAGTCTGCTTCTCCCTCTCCCTTTGCCTCTTCCCTGCTTGTGCTCTCTCTGCCTCTCTCTCTGTCTCAAATGAATAAAAAAATCTTTAAAAAAAACAGTTTTTAAAAAAAAGAAGAAAGAAAGAATTATATATTTGCTGAAAGATTAAATTTTTAAGCTTCTTATTTTAACATCTACATGTAAAGTTATCACGTGTTGTAAATGCACATATATACATATACATACATAGATACATACTTACATGTATGTATGTATATGCTATTCTATATTGCTTAAGTAAATTTTCATAAAATGTGCACAAGAAGTGAAATAAAAATAGATTTGGTAAGCGCTAGCAAAATATCCAACCAGATATCATTATTTCTATACTTTCTCCTCCCCTTAAAAAAACCAAAACAGAACAAAATAAAACAAACAAAAAACTTCTACTGAACAAAATATTTGCAAACCACATTTGACAATACATTAAAAGGATCGTTCACTAGGATCTAATGAGATTTATTTGAGAATGAAGGCTGGTACAATATTTACAAATGAATTAATGTGATACATCACATTATAAAACCAGAATAAAAGATAAAAATCATATAATCATCTGAATAGATGCAGAAAAACCATTTGGCAAATTTCAATACGCGTTCATGCTAAAACCTCTTAACAAAGTGGATTTAGAGGGAACATACTTTAATATAAAGGCCATATATAAAAAACCCACAGGTCATATCATCTGCAATGGTGAAAAACTAAGAGCTTTCCTATAAGATCAGGAATAAGAAAAGGATGTCCACTCTTGCCACTTTTATTTAGCATAGTACTGGAAGTGCTAACTACAATAATCAGACAAAAAAAAAAAAAAGAAATAAAAGTTATCTATATTGGTGTGGAAGAAGTTAAAGTGTCACTATTTACAAATGACATGAACTGTACATAAGAAAAAGAAAAAACAGACTAAAGAATCTACCAAAAAACTGTTAGAAGTAATCAATGAATCCAGTAAAGTTGCAGGATACAAAATTAATATACAGAAATTGGTTATATTTCTATACACTAACAACAACGTAGCAGGAAATTAAGAAAACAACTCCATTTACAATTGCACCAAATAGAATAAAATACCTAGAAATAAACTTAACCAAGGGGGTGAAAGAATTGTACTTTGAAAATTATAAAATGCTAATGAAAGAAATTAAAGATGACACAAACAAAGGGAAAGTTATTCCACTCTCATGGATTGGTAGAATTATTATCGTTAAAATGTCACTACTACTCAAAATAGTTTACAGATTCAGTGCATTCCCTATCAAAATGCAAACACCATTTCTCACAGAACTAGAACAAATAATCCTAAAATTTGTATGGAAACACAAAAGATAGCAAATAGCCAAAGCAATCTCGAGAAAGAAGAATAAAGTTGAAGTTACCACAGTTCCAGATTTCAAGATATACTACAAAGTTGTGGCAATCAAAACGCTATGGTACTGCCACAAAAACAGCCACGCTAATCTATAGAATAGTTAGAGAGCCCAGAAATAAACCCATGCTCATATGATCAGTTAATTTACGACAAAGGAGGCAAGAATATATACTGAGGGAAAAGATACTCTCTTCAATAAATGCTACTGGGAAAACGGATAGTCATAAAAAAGAATGAAACTGGACCTTTTCCTTACACCATACACAAAAATAAACTCAAAATGGATTAAACACCTAAATGAGACCTGAAACCATAAAATTCCTAGAAGAGAACACAGGCAGTAATCTCTTTGACATAGGCCGTAGCAACATTTTTCTAAATATGTCTTATAAGGCAAAGGAAGAAAAAGTACAAATAAACTATTGGGACTACACTAAAATGAAAAGCTTTTCCACAGTGAAGGAAACCATCAATAAAATGAAAAGGCAACCTACTGAACAGAACACACGATGCCATGGACAACGAACATTAAAGGTGCCTTGGCTGTGAAAGTGTGAAGATCATACACTAACAAACTCTGTGACACTCGCTTCACAACAGATATACTAAGATTGGGAACACAAAGAAAATCTGCAGGATAAAATACAAATTCATTATATCCTTTTTTCCTTCTATCTTCTCTCTGCATTGTTTTACATAAGAAGGTGGTAAATTTTAATCAGGGAAAAATCTCAATAAATATTTTTAGAAACTAATATATTCATGAAAAAAATGAACAGAGGTTACTGGAAGAGAAGTCAACCCATTTTCATCTGTATTTGTCTGTTATAAACATCCATACACTTTACATAAATTTGCTAATCTTCTCTAATATTGAATACTGTAAAATAAATTTACAAAAACTTCCCACAAACCGTTTAGAAATTAAAATGCGGGGTCAGGCGATGCATAAAGTACAATTCAGGATAAGTCTTTAGAAAAATAGATAACTTTTCAATTGAGTTGAGAAGATAAATAAACAGAAGAGATAATATTTTGATACCCCCCCCAAAAAACAATTCAGAAAGGAAAAGGAGAAAAGCATTAATACTGATTTTGAAAAAGTTTGGCTTTTGGCTTTCCACTTTTAGATCACATTGATTAGATTTCATACTCATCTAATCGTAACCTTAAAACAAATATATATAAGTAGAGCAGGAAAAATAAAAATTTAAACTTCTTGTCCCAAAGGTAAAATTAGATCCTTGTTTCAATAATATATTGCATATATTTTGTTTCTGTCCCAATTAAGGTAAATTATTGTTATATAATAATACTATTAAAAAGCCTAGACTTAGGATCATAGTTTGAAAGGGGAGATCTCCAGCCTTCATCTAAATAACAAGTGATAACAAAAGACAGCCTGAAACATTTTACTTGTCAATACTTTTATATACTGTCTTAGGAAGAACTTTAATTAGCACACATCAATAAACATTAGATTTGCCATATGCTAGAATTTAAATGATACATTAAGTGGTAATTATTAGTATTTTAATTTTTTTGTATGTATTTTGTGTCATACATGAATACATGTATACCTGTTTTTACAGCTCTCTCCAAATAGGTACAATTTGTCAAACATTTTGTGAAAATGCACAGAAGGCATGATGCAAAGCTGTGATCGTTAAGATTTTATTTTGATTATTGACATTAAATTCTCCCTCCTCTGAGACTCTGAGCACATACTTCTGTATTACAAATAAAAGAAAACTGTTGAGTATCTGTGTTTGAACACTGGTTACTTTTAGCATTTCTTTCCTTTTTGATATAATTTAAAATTATTGCTTACTCATGAAAGTAAGATGGTATGGAAAGGCTGGAAATGTTTTTAAAAGTTAATGTAGATCTAATATGAAAATCGATAATCATTTACACTTTGAGGGACAGATTCACTTCAAGTGGATGAAAGTATAAACTTTACGTTAGTCAAGCCTAGTTTCAAATTCCAGCTGCTCCATTTATGTACTACACAGTGATGTTACTTAAACTTTCTAAGTCTGTTTTTATCATCCAGAAAATGAATATAATAAATGTATACTCTGTAGAATTGTTATGATATGAAATTGGATAACATGTGTAAAATACTAAGATCTGTGTTTAGCATATAGTAGGTGTTCAACAAATGTAAGCCATTAGCACATTGATAATAGTAACTGCCTTCTTTGTATAAGTACTTAAACATCTGAAGAATTTTCTTTTCTTATTAAAACTGAAATGAATTTTGTCTTGTCTCTGCTTAGCTGTGTTATCTTGAAGAAATGATTCAATGTCCCCAGTCCTTGGTGGAAAACAAAGCAAGTGGATCCAATACTCACTAAGATCATTTCTGAGACTGTGGTTTGTAATTACAACATAAACAAAGTCAAGGCCATTACAAGAAATGATGGTGATATGATAGTCATAAGGAAAACTGAATATATTTAGGCATATTTGAAATTTTGAGTGCATTAAAACACAAACTATTAGTCAAAAAAAAGCCTGGTGATCACTTTGTATGGTTTGCAAAGCATACTAGATTTTAGCATTTTTCAGGGTTTTTTTCTTAGTTAGTTCTGCTAATTGCTTTTACACTAACATCACCTATGACTCTGGTAGAGAGGGATTTGATATTTTATTTATTTATTTATTTATTTATTTATTTATTTATTTATTTGAGAGAGAGAGAGAGAGAGAGAGAGCACGAGCAGGGGAGAGGGAGAGGGAGAAGCAGACTCTCCGCTGAGCAGGGAGCCCAATGAGGGACTCAATTCTAGGACCCGGGGATCATGACCTGAGCTGAAGGCAGATGCTTAACCAACTGAGGCACCTGGGTGCCCGATATGGATTTGATATTAATTATGTCTAAGAACATAATATAGAAGGAGTGATCAACGACTTATAATAAGAAACTAGAGAAAACTTTATATAGTTTTATTGGTATCTCTGATGCAACTTCCTATAAGAAGCACCCCTCTCAGAAATTTTTAAAAAAGATCAAAAGTTAAACATGGAAGCCAAAATATAATCTTTAATTCCAATAGGGGTTAGATTGAAAATCAGAACTTGTTTTGAGAGATAATTTGGCTTGTTAAATAAATCCTAGATTTTAACCTATTAGGTTACAGAAAAGTAACAAGCAGTGCCAAGATGGAATTGAAGAGATGAAGGAATAAAGCAGAACTGTGAACTCAAACCTGTGACATCTAGAAACCCTTCCAAGAAGAGATAGTTGCTGTGTCATTCTTGCCCAGGTTATTCTTTATAAATTTATAGATAGAACCATTCAATCTACATCCAGGGGCAAGGAAGATAATGGGACTAAGAGAAGGTCAAGTGTGTTTAGGAAAACAATTCTTCCTCATAGCAACCAAATACAACAAGAGTTGTGCAAATGTTTCATCGTTCAATAAAATGAAAGTGGATAATTTAGTCTTCTTTCATTGTTAAATCAAATAGAGAGGTTTAGCAAAATAGATGAAGACACATGCTTTGTGTGGTAAGGTTAGTTTCAGAAAAGAATGAAGAATGAGAATTTGTTTTCATATTTCTATTCCTTGACACTATTGCACTCTGCAATTTTTTAAATAAATGCAAAACATTTTTGAAGTGTGTTATATATCCCAAATTTCCAAAATGGTATTTTCCTTACTGTCTTTGTCTAGTTGATTAAATTGCAATTATACATATATACATATAAATGCATTCCTTTCTTTATTGCACTATAAAGGCCCAAATTGAACTACACACCTTACATCCTTTTTTGTCAAAGTCGTGCCATTCTTACGGGGAGAACTTCACAGAAAACCTCATTATCTTGAGTTTGTTTTCTGTTGCCTTGTTTCCCCTCACAAAGCTACTAGCGGGAGATCTGGTTGTTGGATATCTACCAACAAAAACTGGGCTAGATCTCTACATTTCAAACAAAGGCTGTAATTAAATAGTCTTACAGTTCATTTTCCATTCTCATTAGAAGAGTTGGACCCAGCAATAAAATAAAAAAGACAGTTTAAAAAATTCTCAATATTATTTAGCTCAACCTCCTCTTTGAGAAATAGAGAAATTGCAGCTCTAGATATGTCTAACTAGTGAGTGCAAATAGATACAACCTATATTTCACCTTATCAAGGCTTCTGTAGAGGAAAAGGGTTAAAGCACATTAAAAATCACTGCCGTTCAGAAAACGTAATTGAAAGGAAGTTTTTGGAATTATGTTAGCAAGATGTAGAGAACAAGTCCTCCCAGCTCAGACACCAAAAATATTAAATAAAACATGAAGAAGATAAGACATGCTTTGTTTTAAACGGATCAGCTGGAGGGAAAGTACAGAAAACAATTGGAGGTCAGAAATAAAGGACAGTCCTAAAGGATGAAGGGATCCTGAGTAGCATTTACCCAGATAGTATCTGCCAAACCCTAGTGGCTTCTAAAATGGCATTAGCAGGATGTGCACATATGTGGGAATTAAGACGAAATCATGAGTCTAAGGGAGATGAATGGTCAGGTCAGAAACCTTTCCCTATCACACACACACACACACACACACACACACACACACACACAGAGGATTCCCTGAGTCCTCAGTGAGTCAACCTGGAAAAAACTAGAACACAATAAGGTACTTAATTTCCTGTCTTGGCCTTGGCTTTAGGTATAACAGAAAAAAAAAATGTTAATTTTTTTTTGAATCAATAGTTATCTGGTTGGTTTATAAATATTATGTTGGATCCGAAGTCTATGAAATCTGCCTACAGATTTTGTCGTGTGGCAGAATTATAAGTAAATTAGAGATGAACACAATTATTATATATAAAACATTATTAGGCTGATTTATAAAAATGATTCAATGTGTAAATCATTTTGGGAGAAGATTTGGTTTGAATAAAATGCTGGCTTTGTTTGCTAAAAATGCTATTAATATGTTGCCCAAAATTATACAGTTAATTAGAAAATATCTCAAGGAAATTTGGAAATAATAAATGTATTCATATTGCTTTTGTGGGTTAGAAAGTTTTAGCTAGAATAAAAGTCTACTTGATGTCATTAGTTTGGGGGATACTAATGTATTGAGGACTGTAACTCTTGAATAATAGAGTAGTTCATTCTGTTTTTGCATTTTGAGATTATGATTTATGCATGTCCTTATTCTGGATAGCACTAAGCATTGCTCCTTCATTAGTGGTTCCCACTGAAAGTTATGTTTATATTCAAAAATTCTGCCCTGGGATGGATCATATTGTGTGAGAAATAATTACAGGGCAAAAGTGGAGAGCCACTGCTTAAAATGTATTAGAAATTATCTGCTTGATGTGCCTCCCAGTTTCCATAGTGTGATTCTGTCTAATTATCCCTGGGGATCTGCTAGGCTCTCTGACTATTAAGCAGATAATTTTTTAACATTGGGAAATATTTATTTTAAACTGGATAGTTATATTGAGCCTGATGCTGTAAGACGAGTATTTTCTAATAACATCATTTAACTATTTAAGGGCACCTGAGTACTACATGTTAATTTGGTCTATCAATTGGTGACACAGAAGCTATTCTATTGTCCTGAAATATGGTGGGAAGTGATAAAGTTAAATTTCAGTTACCCCCAATGTTGAGGTTGTTGCTTCCAACAGACCATACCTAGCAGACTAGCTATTATTTTAGATATACCAATTAGTATAGCAAAGCTTTACAAAAGTCCTGGTTAGCCTCAGAGAAGACAGGTTGGTCGACGCAAACGAAGTTCAGCCCAATTTACGTATCTGATATCTGTATGCACATAATAGCTCTCATTGCTGTATCCGCCTAGCTTCTGAAAACATGTTCAAAAAGCTCTCCTATTTAGTTTTCTGCTAATGAAGTGCCAGAGCAGTAGTGGCTGCCTTTATCAACTATTTACTCTGCTTAGTTGTTAAGGTTCTGGAAGCATTTTGAGTTTAGCATTTTTGCACTAGACTGGGAACCTGGGAAGTATATTTCTACCTAAATTGTTTTTGAAGAAAAAGGATTGTTTACAATTAACTGTTCATGAGTACATCAGATCTTTGAAAAATTACTGGTACCTTATTTAGAGTGTATGTGTGAAAAGACAGTTTAGGAGTAAGTGGATTTAGTGAAGATAAATATAGAGAAGAAAATAGAAAAGCTTTAGAAGTTTCCAGATTAAATGTACACACTTAAGAACTCACATATATGAGGAAAAAGAGATAGTACATTTCAAAATTGTTTTAATAAACTTATATCTTGTTCAAAAAATGGATTTCAGGCAGCATTCAAAAATACAAATAATATAATCAGATTTTTTTGATTGAGAAATAAAACATGTTAAAGATAAAATCAAAGTCTAAAACACAAACGCAAAAAACAAAGACACAACCATAACACACAAAATAAATGATTAGCACACAAAATATGTCCAAAAGTCATGATACACTTGCTAGATTTTAGCCACAAATTTCTCCTTGAGCTTGTCAGCACCCAATGAGTATAAGAAACCTATTACATGTATCCCACTGTTCTAAAGATGAAAACAAAGTGATTTCACATGGGTGTAATTACCCCTATCTACGACATATGAAATAAAGTTTTCCTGTGCATAAAGAGGAGTTGCACGGTATTATGACAAAATCTTAAATAATAATTATAATAAATGCAATGATGAGTTTTAAAGGATTGTATTTTTCAAAAAACCGTCCAATGGGCCCTGCTGTACAACATATGCAATAGAATAAGGTAACTCCTAGGTGGTGGGGATTTAAATAGCATGGCCCTTGTAGATATTCTTTGGATCCCTTAATACATCAAACTAGATTAAATTATTCAGAGTAGTGTTTTCCAAACACTCTCCTTTACATCTAGGGTAGTCTAGGGTCTCAGGGGCTAGGATCAGGGCTCCCCACTTGCACTCCAAAGTCATTCCATAGCTCACATTACATAATGATTGTTTATTTAAAGCCTTGTCTGAAGAAAGGGTTTCAGTTCAGTCAAGTTTTAAGAAGCAATAATTAGTGGTGAATTTATGAATTAAAGAGTTTATGCCCTTTGAAATATGCCTAAAAGCAGAACTGTGTTATATTGGAAAAGAATGCGGGCATATATTTCAACATTCAACTAAGCTCAGAGTAAACTTCACTTCCCCTTCTCAAAATTGATGACTCAAAATGAAAAAAAAAAATCCATGAATAAGGGCAAGATTTTTCTGAAAAGAAAAATGTTTGAGATCACACCAACTTGAGGTTCAAAAAATCTAGGCTATACGTCACATCTATATTGATTTTATCTGAATAATACTGGGCTTATTCCATGTCCATCTTGCCAATTAAATAATATTGGTAAAATATGATATCCATTGTAAATTCAGCTGACACTAGAAAGTAACTTTTTCAAATATATTTATAAGTTGTTGAATAAGTCAACTTTCTGAAGAATTTGTTTACCTATAAAAAATTGGGAAATATCTAGCTCAAATAATTACTCCTCATGGTAGCAAGTAAGTTCCAGGCTCATTTCTCTGCTGAGATCACTTCTATTTCAAGAAAATAATTATTTGCATATACAAGGTGGAGGAAATTTCTCTCCTCCACATAGAGGTGTATATATATATATATATTTCATTTATTAAGAGATATTATCAAAGTATCAATACAGAATTTTAAATTACACAATTCCAGAACACTTTTATCCCACATGATAAATCCATCAAGAGAAATGCTGATTCTGAGTATATGTTGGTATATGAAGACATACATTCTGTATGATCATCCCAACACAAAGCTTTATTTTGAAATAAACATTGAAAATGCTCTTCCTCCTAAAGATTTATGGAGAAGCTCAGACTTGTGGCTTACATAAAAATAAACTGACATATATTTTCAAGTGAGTACTCAATTAGCTAGAAAATTTCTACTTTGGGGGCAAAGAGATGGAGGTGGAACCATGGTCCACCAAGAAGGATCATATTCATAGAGTTACAAAAGTAAATAAATCACTGGAGTTAGAAGCTCACCATTCAAAAAAGAAAAATATCCTTAAAGATTTTAGGGACAAAAAAACATCATTTGGGATATTATTGAGTAAATTTTTAAAAACCAACAGTGTTTTTCAAGGACACATTGTTAAAAAATCAGTCAGAAAGTGGCCTATGGAGCTTGGGCATTTACCTATCAAACTGGGAAAGCAATCTCCATAGACAACATTCAGAATTTGACCTTCCGTGGCCTCATTCACCAAATTCACACCTTAATTAACCAAGCCTTAGTATCTCACTTCATTACCAGATCTGAAGAATAAACAGTATTTTCATATAGCTAACCCATACTTGAGTTTTTTGAGACATTAATAATGTATAATCAGAGTTGAATTTGATAAAATCCTTGGTGGCCACTTCTGAGTTTTGTTGTATATGGCAATGGTATCTATCAGTGTTCTTAGCTGTAGGCAACAGAATCTGACTCTGATTATTATTTAAGTAGAAAATACATCTTTAAAAACAGTATGAATAGATTATAGGATAATTTAAGCCTGGAGTACCAGGTACAGAAAAAAGAGTATCCAGAAAAAGGATATGCTAGACAGCAGTCAGGACCTTAGCCAAAATCATGCCACAAAACGTAACAGACCTCTAGCACTACATACTGTGGATGAAGCTGCTATGGACATTATAGGATGCCTCTGGGAACATGGCTCCTGTTGCTCCAGAAATTAACATGCGTCTATTTTATAGCCACCATTGACAGTCAGAACTCAGTCTTCTCTGTCCTTGTTTTGTTTTGCTTTAAACCTTCTGTCAGTATATTTCAATTCAGAAACCATAGAGGATGTTTCTGATATAAAAATCAAGGTTATCGATGCATCCTGGATGCAAAGAGAGACTGACAAGCAATCATAGGGTATTTTCAGTCTCAAGTAAGAGGTAAGCTCCACCTCTCGCCAAAATACCTAATATTTAATGAGTACATCTTCTGCGTTAGGCACTGTTGTGTGAGTTTCATAATGTGAGAATTCATTAAGCTAGGAGAGATTCATACAGCTCCATCAAATATGCAAAGAAGGGTGAAATAGTCACTTTACCCATTCCAGAACACATTTCAAACAGTGTTGTAGATAGAGAGGAAATAGTTTTAGAATAATTTATGATGTTGTTTCCCCAGAGCAAAAATAAAAGTAAAATTCTCCCTATGTTGGTCCGATATATCAAAATTCAGCACCAGGAAGTTTAGTCTATAAACACTTTGGTGAAGATTTTTTCAATTTGGTTGATGTCGTTAGAGAATGCCCCATGGAGAGCCAGATTTGTCTTCATTCAGTCACTTCAGAGAGAGTTCAACAGACCAGCCGCATCCTGGTATTCAAGACCCCGGAGAGCGGTGACATTTACCAAACTGCAGTTTCCTCACTACCAGACGATCAGCAAGGCAAAGCAAACACACATCAACGCCCTCCATATGTTGAAGCCAGTACCATACATGTAAAATCTAACTTTCGTAACAGATTATATAATGTCAAAATTTTTTTTTCTCTCAGCCAGATTCTCATTCCAGTGTCTGAAAAAGACAGGTGAGAAGTCTTAGGATACCAAAGACAGAATTGAGACAGAGACTGAAAAAGACTGAGGAGGAGGGGTGAGTGGGGGGAAAGGAAAACAAGGGAAGGGGAGGACATCAGAGAAGACAAAAGAGCACAAGAGATCTGATTTTTGAAGTGTGGATACATAAACAGAAACTAAATAAAAATGCTCTTGACACTCTTAATCACAGTCTCCATCCGTCCTATCTGCTCTTCACTTCACTGACTTCTTACCTTTCCCAATGGACTTTTCTCAAATAACTTTCATACTATTTTAGTTCCAAACCTAACTTTACACTGTTAATTCTTGGCAAATGCTCTATCCTTTCACTTAGCAGAGTAGACTCTCTCTATATGTCTATATCTATCTATATATATATGCACACACATATATGTATATATAGTGAATAGATCTAGTGATTTATATATATTAAATATATTTGATTTATATATGTACATATTTATGTATGTATTATATGTATTTAGGTATGTGTATACACATGTGTATGTGTATATATGCTATATATATTTATATTTATATACAGATTTGTATATATTAAATGCCCTCAGTCTGGGCTGGGTCTAGTAGAAACACTTGGGGTTCTCATTCTCATGAATATTCTATATTTACAACCAGAAAAAAAGCTAACCACCTGTATATCCAGAAACTGAGTGACACTTATCCCCTTTCTGTTTACTATTTTACTAAAACTCCAACACTGTCTTTACTATTTCTACACACATTCAAACACATAGAGTCTCTCTCATGATTTCCTTAAAATTATTTGTGGTGTTTCTGAATATTCTGGGACTCAAACAAAGGAATTAAGAAGAGTTCTATTTCTTCTGTTCCTCTTCCATTTCCCAGGGAATTGAGACATCAGGATGCAGGTGAATGAAGAGCCTAGATCTCCTATCCTCCAACTTCTCCATGCTCCCTTCCAGCCTCTGAGAACCATGCCTCTGTAGCAGTTTCTTCTCCCTTCTCTCTGCACACCTGTGCCTGGCAAACCTATTTCCAGTATTAAAAATCTCTATTGCACACATCTCGATATATAACCAAAAGAAATGAAGGCAGGGACTTGAACAGATCTTCGTACAACGAGGTTCATAGCATCATTATTCACAAGAGCCAAAAGGTGAAAGCAATCCAATGTTCATTGGATAAATAAAGTGTGATATATACATATAATGGAATATTACTTGGTTTTAAAAAGAAAGAAAAAATCAGACACATACTACAATAGAAATGGACCTTGAAGACAACGTACTTTGTGAAATAAGCCAGTCACTAAAAGACAAATACATATGGTTCCATTTATACAAGGTATCTAGAATAGTCAAATTTATAGAGACAGATAGTAGGGTGGTGGTTGTCAGGACCTAGAAGGAGGAGGGAATGGGGAGTACGTTTGAGGAGTATGGAGTTTCAACTTGGGAAGTTTAAAAATGTTGTGGAGATGGATGATGGCGATGTTACACAACAGTATTTACGTACTTAATGTCACTGAACTGTACACTTAAAAATGGTTAGAATGGTAAGTTGTATGTTATGTATATTTTGCCACCATTAAACAAATAATAAATAAAACCTTACCTTGTGAATTGAATTGTTGAGGAATCTGATCTGTATGTTTAGTCTGCTGTTATAGTACTGGTTACTCAAAAAGATTCATGTACTTAAATGCCTAGAAAAAACTGGACTAAAACATTGATATTAAGGTTTAGTAATTTTCTAAGAAACTGTAATTCTGTGAATAAGGAAACAGAAAAGAACATAAAGTTTAAATGTGTACCAGCAGGTAACAGCACTCTCATCAGTAATATAAGAAAAATACACTCCATTAGACAAATGCATTGCCCTCTTTGGTACCTCCACCTGCACCTTAATCCATATTATTACTTGCATCAGTCTTGAGTCACACGGAATCACTTAAGCCTCTCTGAGCTGTGCTCTCTGACTTTTAACATTGTACACTTCCCTCACATAGCAGATTTGTTGCTCCATAAGTAATTTGGATAGAAAACTCTTCTAGCAAAAAGCCTATTAAGTTTCACTATTGCTTTTATTCATTAAGCTGTGACAGTGAAAGAATAAAAACACCTAATAACAATAACAACACTGAATAGCTTGTACTTTGTAAAGCCACTGTTCAATGCACATTGGAAACTTTATATTGAAAATCTTAAAAAATATTCTAGTTTTGATTACTGTTGTAGAATAATTTTATATGGTAAAATACTGACATATAGCTGTATATATGTTTACCATTTCTTTCTCCTAAAATTCGCCTAGGAGCTTCCAACCTCCAATGGCAGTGGTGTTGGTCATTCTTCCATTGCATGGAGATGGGAGCCAGCCTGCTCTTCCGTGTGATGTGCACTAAACAGTGGTGACTCTCATTCCATCAAAATAAATTGACTCAGAGGTGAGTACACCCTAAAATAACCCAAGTCAGAAAAAGATTGCATAAAAACATGACCTTAATGAATAACTCTTCAGTAAATACTTCTCATGGAATCAGGAAGAGTCAGGATTTCTTTTGCTCTCATTTCAGGTAGTTGGAAGAGATAAATAAAATTATGGAGAATGTGCCAGATGGCATATTTGAACCCAGTGAGATCAACCAGATGGAATGCTGCTATTTTGTCCATTTATCTATGAATAGAAAATAGGTATGGGGATGGTCTTGGAGCCTGTTAATAATAATGATTTTCCAAAGTTCTCCTTATTTTTGTGGTTGTTGTGTGTATAAGTATGTATGTGTTTGATATAGCTATATTAAATTAAAATAGGAAAAAATGAGTGGAAGGGAGTTTGTTTCCATCTTTAAAAATTACTTCTAAAAAGCTGAAAAAAAAAGTACCAATTTTAATAATTGTGAGGAAAAAGCAAACAAAAATTTTGAGCTAATTAGCATTTGTCAATGTAATATTCTGTGGGATATTCTTTGTGAGAGCTGTGACTGTGTGTGTGGTGTTTGTGTATGTGAGAGAAAATAAAAATAGAAATAGGAATAGAAAGGGAGGACTCTTACACAGGGACAATAAAGTGGTTTTGAGAATTAAAGATTTGGTGAGTTACTGTGACTTTACCACATAAAGGATCGTTTGTACATTCACGGACATTAGTCCTTTTCAATTTGCGCCTTGGGGGAGGGGTAGTGATTTTCAAAGTTTGTTTTTGTTTTTGTTTATTTGAGGGTGGTAGATTTTTGTTTTTTTCTTTTACTCAAATGGCAAATACATTTGTAGCACCGAGAGCTAGAACACACACGCACGTGCGCGCGCGCACACACGTTTCATCAAATGATACTTGCCCTTACTATAAATCATGCACTTTTAAAGTTTCTATCATATTTTTATTCTATTCTAGTTACTATTTAAATGCTGGTTGTGATCCATTAAATTGATTTTATGACTCATTAATAGGTTACAAACACAAAATCATTGCCATAGAGAGTCTGATAAATTAAAATGATTTCTGCTGAAGTGCTCGTCCTTAATCTTCAGTATTTTACCTCTCTTTTTTTAGACATTTCTGATTACCAGACAGTCAAAAACTCCCAAAATAATCTTTTCCTCTCATTGAACACCATAATAGTTACACTTCAATTGTACTATTACAGTTTATTTTGCTGTTCTCTGTTCATTTAAGATCAACTTTTCCTTAAACCAGAGACACTTGCTGAAGAGTCAGGCAAATTACTTAAGTTGCAGTAAATAAATGGTAAGAAATGATGTTTCTTCTGTTAAAAAGAAAGCCACAGGACCAAAATGGAGCCACTTAGGTTAAGGCCCCAAGTCAGCAAACCAAGACTTAATTCACTCTAACCTAATTGCAGTTTTAACCCCCCAGAACTATAACCTTTAACCACTCAACATGGGAATTTCCTGGTCAGCACTAGGACATGTATTGATAGACTCCTTCCATTCCCCCTAGGAGGGTGACCTTGCCTAAAACAATGGATTCCGAGCTACGATTTCCTTTTATCTGCTCCATCTCTACCTTTAAAACCCTTTTCTTTTTTGTCATACTTTGAAACTTCTCCACTTCCTAGATGGGATGTTGTCCCATTCATGAATCCATTAATAAAGGCAATTAGGTCTTTAAAATTTTTGAATTTTTGTTATTTAACACTTCTAATAAACTAACATCTTCTTGCCTCATGTAAAAACTAGCAAGAGGAATGGGAAGCAAGTTTCAGACAGTGGTCTTCCTATAACTTGTCATTTGTTGTTTTCCCGAAGTTCTAACTTTCAGGTGGATCAAAGTGTGGAATGAGCAAAGCATGTATTTCGGCACTGATCTCCAACCCCTGAAGACCTGGTGGTCCAGGCAAGTGTGATTCACACTGGTTCAACCTCCCTTCCCTTTGCCTCCTTTTTGTGCTCCAGTATTTTTCAAGTTCAATTCCTTGTTGCTGCCCTGCTTATCATTGTACTTTTACATTAACCTTGAGCTCAGCAGTCCCAGTTGGTACAGCTCTGTTACTTGAAGCAACAAGCAACTTTTTCTTTCAAGTTAGAAACTTTTTGTACTACTTTTTGATGAAAATAGTTCACTGCTGGAAACTGCTCTAACTCCCCCATAAGACTTAGTCCATGGTCCTGGATTTTCAGAGGCCTTTCCCACCCCTAAGGTGCTTTTGAATAGATTGCTTTATTCATATCTATAGGGTGCCTTCAAAATGTTCCTGTGAAGGTGTGTGTGTGTGTGTGTTTGCACCTCTTGTTATCTTTTGAAGCATAACCTGACTGAACACAGTTAATGGTAAACTGGATTCAGGGTTAAGACATAGGCCTTAAAAAAAAAAAAAAAACTAAAGAGATAAAACAATGAAATTGACCACTTGAGAGACTAATTGTGCTTTTTTATAATCTTTGCTTACTATTTATACCCAATTGCCTTATGGCAGGATACGCATTGTGCATACCATTAAGTATGTACTAAATATACTTTGTTGTAAATTTTATTATCACTCTAAATTTTATTCATGTTTCTTTCATAGATCATTCATAAGTAATCTAAAAATTACTCGGAGATTGATGTATAACTAGGAATTAAGGGGCAACCTGGCACCAAATAAGAATCTAGAGCCCTGAGTTCTGCATGTGACTCATCCAAGAGTGAGTTGCATTTCATTTGGGCAGATATTTAAAATCTTGGGCGCGGGGTGCCTGGGTGGCTCAGTCGTTAAGTGTCTGCCTTTGGCTCAGGGCGTGATCCCAGAGTCCTGGGATCGAGCCCCACATGAGGCTCCTCCTCTGGGAGCCTGCTTCATCCTCTCCCACTCCCCCTGCCTATGTTCCCTCTCTTGCTGGCTGTCTCTCTCTCTCTCTGTCAAATAAATAAATAAAATCTTAAAAAAAAAGAATGTCATAATATTAAAGGGGCGCCTGGGTGGCACAGTGGTTAAGCGTCTGCCTTCGGCTCAGGGCATGATCCCGGCGTTATGGGATCGAGCCCCACATCAGGCTCCTCTGCTATGAGCCTGCTTCTTCCTCTCCCACTCCCCCTGCTTGTGTTCCCTCTCTCGCTGGCTGTCTCTATCTCTGTCAAATAAATAAATAAAATCTTAAAAAAAAATAAAAAATAAAATAAAATCTTGGGCGCTTAGTTTCACTAAATGAACACTAAATTAAGTAGGATATGTGATTGTTACAGTGCATTTCTAGCAAGAAGGGAGATATAGAGATAGAAATAGAGACAGAGACAGAGATTTGCTTTAGCCATTGTAGTTTAGAAAGTAGTAATAAAAGGGAGGGTTAGCAAGCAAGCCAACAGATCAGTTTTAGACACTGTCTGAATAAGTATTAAATATTTTGGTTGAAAATTTTTCCTTAATTGATCACAGTTGAAGTCTTACAAATCAAATTTAGATTTTGCACAATCGAATGAATGTAGAATGGGTGAGAGAATTGAACACTTTAGGTTCTTGCTTTTGGTTTATCTTTGTTTTGTGGCTATTGCTTTTCTTTTGGTCTATTCTTATGGTTTTAGTGTATAAAATTAATAAATTATTCAAAATATCTGGTTTTGAATTCTTTGGAACACCACAGTAGTCTATTCTACTTATTTCAACTCTAGAGGTTTCTCCATAGTCTAAGGGAAATACCCAAAGTGCACATTATATAGCAATATAATTATAATAAATTATGCAGTGTCTAAAAATGGAATGTTAAATATGTGAAACAAGGCAAGATGATTTTAAATATCTAAATAAATAGATTTTTAAATGTTTGGTACAATTAGCTTGAATCAAGGGAAAAACAAACAAATGAAAGAACACTTTTTATTATTCTTCCAAATTATGTTTTAGATGGTAATTTAGATAACCAGTTCATACACTTGCAATATTTTCCAAAATGAGTGGAAGTATTTAGACAAGCAACATTATTTTTAAAATGTCACTAATACAAACTACTCAATTTATTTGGAGTCAGTTTTAAATTGCAATTTCTATTTTCATGCCTCAGATCCCGTAAAAAGCTTTGCCACTGATGTCAGGAGAGGTTAATTGTATCCTCATATAGTGATGTTATTAAAGTATTTAATATTCAAAGATCTGAAATCATTTTTCAAATACTTCATTCTTGGCAACCTATACATGTTTCCTTTTTTCATTATAAAACCGACTTTTATACAACATAAAGTTATATTAACAGTTTGTGTTCACCTCATTTTTTAAGGCTTTTCTTTTTTTTTTCCTAGCAATAGTTTAGGATTTTTGTTTTTGTTTTTTGCTGTTGTTTTGCTCTATTCTTAAAAATAGTTTATTTCCTTTAACGATGGTGTTTTTGAGTTTTGGCTTCATGGAATTTGAAAAATTTTTATTATATCTTACTAATTTCCATGACGATACTAGCACTTTCCTCTTTGTCTTCCTTATCTTACAAAATAGTAATTGGCAGATGATATTTACTCTTGCTCTTAATGTCACTTAATTAAATGCAACTTAACATAACACCTTGTTTGAAAGTATAGCAGGTCAACTGCCCAAGCTATTCAGTAAAGTCTGAAATTAATTAAGTTGATGTCCATTAGAGCAGGGTTGATATTAAACTTCTCTTATGAAGAAAACATCACAAAGCGAGGGTGTGCAGACGTAAGTTGTATAACTTTCTCATTGCAAAGGAGGTGATCTGAGAGGAAAGATAACAAAGAAGAATTTTACACACACAATGAAAATAAAATGAGAGAGAAGGAAAGGACCAAGAGAAAAGAAGCAGCAAGCTGAATGACACTGAGAAAGTGCGCTCATTTTTGTTAAACTGGGCTACCCACTGGTATTGATTGGGTATAAGTATTAGCTCCTCGGCCCTTGTCAGTGCTAATAATGGCACTAATTCCTGGACAACAGCAATGGTAATGTTCTCACCTGCTAATTGTCGTGGTCTTGTTGGCAGTGGCTATTGAAGCAGTGGAATATGTGGGACACTGCAGGAGAAACACAACTCAGGAGTATGTTGTAGAATAGTCTAGGAAATCTTTGGTATGGGCTTAAGTTATCAAATATTTGCAACCATACTAAGCCAAGACACGAAGGATATGCATGCCAAGAGTAATCACAACTTATGAGCAACTCCTCTCGTTTCTGCATAGGATATTTCATTGAGTGGGGTCTCAGTCGGTTAAGCATCTGCCTTTGACTCAGGACATGATTCCAGGGTCCTGGGATGGAGCCCTGCATCGGGCTCCCTCGGGCTCCCTGCTCAATGGGGAGCCTGCTTCTCCCTCTGCCTGCTGCTCCCCCTGCTTGTACTCTCTCTCTGTCAAAAAGAAAAAAAAAATCTTAAAAAAAATATTTCAATGAGCTCCTCCTATTCCTTTTCAACAACTTTCAGTTTTGTTTTTTCAATCCATACTTACTACAAAAGCCTTCCTTTCCACCTAGAAATATTTTTTCTTTGCATTTAAAGTGTTAGAGCCTCTAGCTAAAGGCCACTTCTACACATTTTGGTTTATAAAGTGAACACAGGCATACTAATTATTTTTGCAATTTTATTCTCTTTAATAAGGTCCCTTAAGCATTGCCCTGATTTCAAAAGGATAGAGATGTATCCAGGCTCAGAATTAGGAAAAAGTCTTGTTGATAAGTCCTTGATTTCAATGACTCAGTTTATGTTAAGGTTTGGCAGTTATTGCACATTAATTAATATCTTCAAAATATTGTAATTTCTGATTATATGTATAAATCTCTATTGCTCATTTCTCTGTTATTTTTGATTACCTTCAACTAGTAAACAATATCCATTGGTTGCTATTGATAATTGTTTCTGTATTTAATAACTAATGCATAATTTTAAGTATATATTTTTAAATATGTTGATTCAATACAATTTATCTTCATTTTCTTCACCATTTAAAATAATCAGGTTAGCAGTTATTATTTTAAATATCATGGCCTTGGATGCCTTACACTCAATTTTCCTAACATTATGGCATTTGTTCATTAGTTGTTTTGTTTTTTTTTTAATAAAACCGTTTGTAAGATTGTGGGATGAACATTTGTAATTGTCCTGTTTGTGTATGTTGTTGTTACTATTTTCAGTTAAACAACTGAAACCGTTTGTCAACATTTTTCAAAAGGTTTCTCTTTTTTTTATTACTAGAGTGAAATAATAGGAATATAATCATAGGTTTGTTTAATACAGGCAAAGTCTATGCTAAAAAAATCTACATAGATTGAGTCAGTGGAAATAATAGACTATATTTCAGGAAATAATAAGACAATTGAAAGAGAATAGGTTAGAGATGCATGGGTATTTAGATAATCAGCCTGATTTTATACCTTACCTGGTTAAATTTTGCACCCATTTTGAAATTTAAATTGACTAAAATTAGTGGAAGCCTATATGTATAAATATAAGATTTTATTGAAAATTAATAAGGTTTATATATAAATAATATCAAACATGTTTTTTCTGTTCTAGAGAATAAATATCTTTTATATGAAACTAAAAAATATCTTTTGACATGTTATTTTGATTGGTGAATAGTATGATTTTTAAGAATACGCTCTTTTGAAATAAAACTTGTATGTTTATACATGGAAATAGTATTATTCTAATCAACTCTCTAGTTTAACTTACCTAACTTTTAGCACGTATCTTTCTTGCAGTGGATGAATGAAAAGGAGGAATTTTTTAGGTTACTTTTTGCAGAATAATATTCATACACAACAAAATCTAATGATTAAAAGCACTTCCCTTCTATAATTTCTGAATAAGTCCTTTTTTTTTTTTGCTTCTATTTATAATTTCACATTTATTTTAAGTTGAGCAAATAAAGTATATGTTTAAGAAAATACATACAGGTAAGTCAGGGAGGTTTTATCAACATTCTCTCTCATGAATGTTTAACTAGCTGAACCATTTATACTTCAGTAGATTAATGCAAATCACTTTCTAGTGTGCCGCTTAATATGTAGAGTTACCTGTAAAATGTGCAGTTTCTCAAGAAGCCTAAAGCAAGTTTACTGAATGTGTGCATATCTGAAAGCAAATGTTTTGATCAGAAACACGATTTTAATAGTTATATACGTCGGCATGCTAAAAACTTCAAATGCTTTCAAGGCTAAAATGCATTTAGAGTCAGCCTGCTGATATTGTTTGATTCAGAGATTCTGTCTCTTCTGAAGCAAGTTGTAGGTTTTGGAGATGGGTAAGGGGCAGGTAGAAAAGGAAACTCGTGAGGAACGTCTTAATACAGATCCCAGATATCTGTATATACCCCACCTTACAAAGAACTTTTCCTGTGGGATCTTAACACTTGCTAATCACGTGACAAGACTCTAGTGTCCTTTGTGGACCTTCTGTCTCTTCTTTTCCAGATGATATAATTTAAAACCAGTCTATAGGCTCTTCCTCAACCGTAGACTCTATAAACAATCTAGGAGGCAAGTCCGTCTTTTGTCAGCTGTTAAGTTGATTTTATATCCTGCTCAGTGCCTAAATCTGGTATTCTCTCTGCTAAAGAAACTCTGGTTTGATTCTCTTTTTGAGTATGATTTCTTCTGGTCTGAGAGTCTTGTTTTGTATATAACCCTTTCCTTCCAGAAATTAGAGACCTTTTCCCAAACTTCTGACCCATTATTAGATTTCCTTAATTTTATCTTCCTGTAAGTCAGGATCTTAGCGTCACCTGTTGATAAACTCAATTCCAGTGTTCAGACTTTCTGGATTCCTCATATCATCTGTTGATGAGCCTTGGCCCAATTTCTTGAAACTTTATATGCCAGAATAATTCTTATCATCAAAACTGTAATTGTAAGACAGAACTAAATGAGAATTTGAGCAATTTGACCAGCCTGGTCGGTGTGGAGACGCCCTATTTATTGAAAATATTTAAAATGTCTCATCACCATAAAATCAATGGCTCCATTGAAAGCATTATGGTCCTTTACATATACAAAGCCATATTGCAACATTCCACTTTTATAACAATAAATTGATGATTCTTCTAGTTAAATATGATATATTCCAAATTTATTATACCTGTTATACATATTTGACAAACAAGTTAGGATCTTTCAGCACTTCTTACATATCCGCCAAGTGCTGGTCATCATTAGACACTTTGAGTAAATTTTTAAAAAATACTAAAAATATATGGCCCCTTCAGGACTTTTTAAACCTAGCGGTAAGTCATGGCATAAATGTATCTTGGTCCACTGGACAACATCAGGTTAAGTACAAGGGAAATACAGAGTTAGCTACTCTGATTAAATGTAAATATATTCTTAAATTAAAGGATTTGAAAACTCATGAAGGCTAAAAATCCAAAGGACTGAGGAGCGGTTAATGCAAGATTGTATTAGGCAGCCTCTACAGAATGGTGATGCTGCCAACGGTTAGGGGCATTGTTATCCATCAGAAGTCAGCATGGATTAAAAAAGATTTATGAAAATATTGCAAAAGTTCTTGCCTTAGAAAGTTCGCAGGAACAATTTTATGTTGAGTTATCTTGCCATAGTCTGAGTGGTATCAAAAATACATGAGGAGCTTTATGCTGAGTGACATGACATCAGAACCTATTACTGGCTTTGAGAGTGATTTAGGATTAGGAAGGATATTGTAAAACAAGAAGTCATACAAGTAGTCATTAGTCAAACATAGCTTTAGTGTGACGGAAACCAGATAGCAGGACGCACGGGATTTTTTAACTACATTTAAAACTGAAAACCAAAATATTGATAGAGAATAAATAAGAATAAATGATTGGGGAAGAGTGTTTCATAATGGCGTAAATAGTTTCCTCTGAAAAAAATGTTCCAGGAAATTGTATTTGCCACATATCTGAATTTTGTTTTATCTAATAATAGGATTCATTTTCGTATGCATGCTCAACAATTTTTTTTTTGAGATTATCAAACCCACTCTGGGACTTTAACAACTCTTTTAGGGACACCACATTCCTACAATGAGACCCCCTTACACATGGAGGAAGTCAAAATTCCAGCCAGACAGTATTATTACTTAGTTTAGTGAGATGAGAACCCAAATAATTCTAAGGCTTTTAGCATTTCCTAGGTTTTTAGGCTCTCTTAAAGTAGTTCTAGTTTGAAATATAAATCTCTTCTTCACAATTGTAGGCATAGTTAAAATTGTTACAATGAGAAAACTTTATCAGAGTAAAAGTCAAATTGAATATAATTAACTACACAGGAAATGATATGACAATCATTTTTATTATATGCAATGCTGGCTGGTAAATCAGTTCTTAATTTCCTTATTTGTAGTATTTGCCAATTTCTGTGGTATAAATACTTGCTCCATGGTCAATATCATGCTACCAATGCTGTAATAAGTGGCTTATAAAATTTTAGAATATTTAAAAATTGGTGCTCATGAGCCAGTCATGCAGGCTCCAGCACAGCACTAATAAGCAACATTTTAACCTAATAGATATGGGAGAAGTCCTCTTTATCGCACAGGATTTTGAAACAGTAATAAGTGCTGAATTTAGTAAGCAAACGTTTAAAGTTATAGTTTTCCACCTGGGAGTTCTCAGTAAAATGATCTCACTCTAGCTAATCAATACTTGTGTTTTCACCATAGCCCCATCCACAGTCCCAGTGATTTCTAAGACTGAATGCTCTCGCCCTGTCTCGGTCCTTGTCAGATGGCCATCTCCTGGATTTATAAGTGGACTTTTAATTGGCTTTGTCCTCAAGCAGAATGCAAATAAGACATCTTCATTTAATTCTCCCATAACCCTTCTAAGTTTAAAAAAAAAAAATTAAAAGATGGACTGGAAAAAAATAAATGGAAAACAAAATTTCAATTTTCTAGATGAGATAACTATATCTCAGAGACATCCAATAATTTTCTTAAGGTCATTCATGCAATGGTTCAGACACTTCCCAGGCCTTTCTCTTTCTACTGTATTTCCATTGTATGTTGATTTCTGGTCCCAGAAACACGGTGAGATGGATGAAAGAGGACTGTCTTCCATTAACATATATAGCAGTGCTGAAAAGAAGATACCCTTGAGTTTGAAAAAAGAAAAGACCTTAAAGTCAAAGCAGGAATCCTGCAACCTGGTGTTACATAAACACAGACAGTACTGGACCAGATATAAGCAGTAGGAATGAGGGGGTCAACTTTCAATGCCCAAGAAAAACAAATATGCTCTGGCCAGTCCTAACACAGAAGGTAAATGTGTATTACATTTATCCAACAAAGGGATATAAGAAACAAAACAACAAAAGAAAACAAAAAACAAAAATTTGCATCTGTCTAGATCATTGGGTTTACCAAAGGTAAGAAAAGATAGAAATCTCAAAGCCCCTGCCTTTTGTTACACTCTAACACTGAATCCACTTTATATACCATGTTGCTGGTTTCCTAAATTCAGAAATTAATAATTTGACTGTGGACCTGTGAAAACTGTAAAATGCCAGAGAAAAGCAGATGACAACAAATTCTGTAAAACGATTCTACTACCTAAGGTACGCAGGATTCCACAGGAAAAAAATTAAAACTCTTAATGAAGATGAACTAACAACACAAAGTTACAATCTCACAAGGAAAATCATGCTCCTAAAGTGTCCACTGACATAACAAAAGACAGGAATTAAAATTTTAAGAAGTTATGATAGTGTTACAATCTGTGAGAAATAATAAAATTAGAGTATTTAATTGATTACACATAAAAAGGGGCTATAATGTGAACTAGAATGAACAGATTTTTTTTAAAAGATTTTATTTATTTATTTGAGAGAGAGAGAAAGAGAGCATGACCAGGGGGAGGGGTAAAGGGAGAGAGACAAGCAGACTCCCTGCTGAGCAGGGAGCCAGATGCCCGGCTCCATCCCAGGACCTTGAGATTATGACCTGAGCCAAAGGCAAAAGCTTAACCAACTGAGCCACACAGGCACCCCTATAATGAACAGATTTTTTTAAAAAAATAAAATTTCTAGCAATAAATGTGTGTATAATAATAAAATTGAAACACTGAAGAAATAGATTAGATATAGCTAAAGAAAGATATGAGAATGGAAGATAGACTTGAGCGTCTAATAGGCATAAAGCTCTAAACTTGATGTTAAGAGTATGCATGAGCATAACAGTCAAAATTTAGAAGTTTTTCATCTATACAACTTAAGCCAAAATGATAAATAATGACAACTTTATGGATTCCTCCTAAGACATGATTTCTAATGACTCAAAAATTTCCCCTATAATGTAGAGTATAGAAAATCTCAAATGCCCTTTTGTACATCAATACTCTTATAAAAATTCTGGACTTTAGAGGACACTTTTCCTTTGAACACCAAAATATATGGCATAAGTGGTGGCAGTGCTCATAAGACAAATCTTGCCTTGGGGCACCTGGGTGGCTCAGTCTGTTAAGCATCTGCCTTCACCTCAGGTCATGATCACAGGGTCCTGGGATCAAGTACTGCATCAGGCTCCCTGCAGAGCCTCCCTTCTCTCTCAGCCTCCGCCTCTCTCTCTGTCTCTCATGAATAAATAAATAAAATCTTTAAAAAAATAAAAATATTTCTTTAAAAAAAAAGACAAATCTTGCCTTGATTGTTATTATTACATCTTTGCTTTTGTTGGGAAGATTAAATGTAAAATTCTAAGTATCTAGTATAGTGCCTACCGTATAGTCAATATTCAATAAAACAGTAGTTTTTTTTGATTTTGTAAACAAAATTTAAAACATATTGCAAGAGGTAGACTTACCAAGCATTTTAGGAAATTTCCAATAAAATAAAATACATCCTCCAATAGAATTTAAATAGTGGGTGTATATTCATGCTCCAGGAGTTCTACATTCCCAGAAGCTCTGTGGTACATGTCAACATCCTTAGAGTGCAGCTATTGCTTCCTCCTTCTTCCAAAACTGCATTGTAGCACCTGTGTCTTACCAATATCTTTCTCTACATTTTCCTTCCTTCAAATTTAGAAGTACTATGTATGTTCCTTAAAAAAAAAAAAATATTTTCTACCCCCTCTTGTTCTCATAAAAAAAAAGATTACATTAAAACACTCATTTTAGAGATTAATGTAGTCATTTTCTATTACTGCATTGCAAATTACCACAATTTAATGGTTCAAAACAATACACATTTACCACCTCACAGTTCTGTAGGTCAGAAGGCTGGGTGCAGTATGACTAGGTTTTCTGCTCCGGGTTTTGCAAAGCTAAACCAGTGCTTTGGTAAGGTTGCATTCTCATCTGGAATTCAGAATCCTCTTGTAAGCTCATGTGGTTGTGTCAAGTGATTGAAAGACTGAGGTCCCCATTTCCTTATAGGCTGTCAGCTGAGGGGTCACTCTTAGTTTCTAAAAGCCATCTGCATTCCTTGGCACATGGCCTTTCAATCTTCAAAGCTAGTAATAGGAAATTCCTTTTATGAATCAAATCTTCAATGCTAGGAAGAGCCCTATCCATTCTAAGGGCTTACCAGATTTGGTTAGGCCCATCAGATAGTCTTCTTATTTTTAGTCACCTGATTTGGGATCTTATTTACAGCTGCAAAATTCTTTCACTGCAGCACCTAGATTAATGTCTGATTAAAGTGGGAGAAGGTAGATATACATCAGGTCATGCGACTCATGGGGCCATCATAGAATTCAACCTTCCACAATTAAAAAATGTAGGCTCAAAGAAAAATAATATATTAAAAATCATATGATTGGTAAAAAATCAGGACAGTATTAAATTCTACATAACTTTGTTAGTGTAATCTCACTGTAATAAACTCTACCTTCCTTTTCCTATTATCTTCTGATGTTCTTCAGTTACTCAAGGAAATTGCATACATATTTTTTCTTCTCATACTCCCATATTTTTTCTTTTACTCCCCTCTCTACCACACTTTAAATTTATTTCTTTATTATTTACTCAACACATATGCTAAATAAATGAGAATGAATAAATGAATAACTAACTAAATAAATGGTGCTTATTCCATCTGCCCTTGGGAGGATAGAGGATAAATACTGAAAATGGAAGCAGAAATATTATTAGGAAGCTCTTTCAGTAACATATACAAAATATGATGATTACTTATACTAGGATGATATGAGTGGTGATGAAGAGATGTACTCAGATTCTGGATTTACAGGTAATTGGATGTCCTATGTGTGAGAGAGAAAAGTCAAGAACTGACCAGGTTTTTGGCTTAACCCCCAGTTAGAGCATAGACATTATGTACAAAGTCAAGAAAGACCCAGGGATGGGTAGATTTTAAAGGTGAGTTATGTGAAGAATTCAAAATATGAATACACTGATTTTGAGATAAAAACTCAATTGTTAAATAGGCAATTGCATATGTGAGTCACCAAGTTGTACTGTGCTAGAGATATAAACGTGGGGGTCTTTAGCATAGAAAAAGCATGTTCAGCCCAAAGGTAGTTTAGCTAACCTAAAAAAAAAAGGCAAATTTAAATAGAGAGTATAAGGGTCTATGAATTGATTCCTGGGTTATTCCAACATTTAGAGGTTAGAAGGATAAGAGCTGTGTAGCAAAGTGGAATGTGAATTAGAAGAATCAAGAGGCAGATAACCTCAAAAGCCAAGTGAACAAAGTATTTCAAGAAGAACAGAGTAAGCAACTATTTAAGAAGTTGCTGGTAGATGAATTAAAATAGGTCCTGAGAAAGTGACCATTTAACATGACAATGTGAATGTGATTGGAGAACAATTTCAGTGCAATAATGAGAACCAAATGAATTCATGAGAAAATGGGAAATCAGGGATTGGAAACAATGAGTACACAAAATTTTGTTGAGTTTTACTATATAGGTAGAGCTGAGAAATGAAATGTGAGAAGTGAGAGAGAACTTTTTTTTGAAATTGGAATGACTATAACATATTTGTATGCTTATAGGACAGATGAAAATAGAAGGGAAAATTGGTAATACTGGAGAAGAAACAACTTCAGAATTGATTTCCTTGAGTGAAGAGTGGATGTGATCCATTGCAAATGGAACAGTCACTTTAGATGGGCACAATTTTGTACAAGGAAGGAAGGCAGAGTGTATAGGTTGGTAGCTTGGTGGGAGACCATGTAGAATTTCTCTCTTGATTTCTTTGTTTTCAGTGATCTATCTATTGATACATTTAATATATATGTGTGTGTGTGTATGTATCTGTATACATATATGTATATGTATAATGATTATATATATATAATCTATAAAACCTATGATAAATTATGCTTCACTATGAACAATAAGATCTTCTCTAAAGACACATTAATTTCCTCTAACAAGTATTTGTCTTTACTCAAGGTTATCACACAAAATAAATATCCACGCATAGATTTTTAGTAACTTCTAGAAATGTAGAGAGAATGCGACTAGCAGCCCTAACATACAAAAACATCTTTGCTATAGGGATTTATTAATGAATTGATAATGAATAATATAATTACACTACATTCCCCCAGAATAATCTAGGGGTACAGAAAATTTATCTTTACAAACTTCCATAAAGTGGCAAAAAAAATCCACAAAGTTAGGAGACACAGAGGAAACGCCATGTGTGGAGCTTTGTGGATCAAAGGACATATTACAGTTACAAAGCAATTTCCTAGTTTTGCTAGAGAATTATGCAGTGAGAAAAAGATTCACATTATTCTTTAAGATAACATGAAAACTTTCAATTTTATACTCTAATGGTCTTAGTCCCTCTCAAAATACATTATTTCCTGTGCATAAGAAGCTGTTATATATTTGTTTAGTCCACAGATATGTATGTGTTTTTTTGCATTACATTCAATATAGATCTGGTATTAAAAGGAGACACTGCAAATCGAGAGAGTCCTCTTACTGACTCTTTTAGAAAAAGAAATAAGATTGTATATAGCAAAATAGTTTTTTTTCAAAGCTACACTTCAAAATTACATTGAGTTCCACACTACTTTCATCATTTTCTCATTAGAAATACATGTAACATGATCTGTGGCTATAAAATATTAAGCCTGAGTTTAACATACCAGACATACATTCAGTGATCTCCCTTCAAAGGTGGCCATTATGTTGCACTTTCTGAAACAGTATTTGGAAAATGCCTTTTGAAATCGTCTTCAGGATCTTCTGGAAAATGACAGCCTTGAAGGTAGCATAGTTTTTGATCTTCCCTAATCGCCAAATACAAGCAGAGTGACTATATTATATTAAACTAATGTAATCAAAATTTATAACAAAACTAGATGAAAAGAACCACAAGTTGTAAGTAAGTAGCATTAACCTGGCAATATACAACTGTGTCTTATGTCCATCAGTGCAAAAGAAAACAGATAGAATCAATCGGTAACTGATGGAAGTGAGAACCTAAAACCTCCAAAAGGCAACAAGTATGCATTGGAAAGCACAGACAACCAATTGGAATTTGGTGGCCAAAACTGGACGGGGTTTTGTTCGTTCCAATAACGAATGTATGCATGTGTCCATGGAACATTCTAAAGCTACCTGAGCTTTGTATCCTGTGAACTCTTAAAACTGACCAGTCAGGACTCTCTTCTAGGAAGAGGGCCCACACCTATCAGAAATATTTAGAGTAGAAAGAAATTGAACAGGATAAGAACAGCAGAGATCAAGTAATGAAAAGATCTAGTTGAAAAAAATCAAGGCTTGGGAACAGAGCCAGGAAATGTCATAAAATAAGCCATCATCGTTGTTTAACACTCCCCAAAACTTTGGTAAAGGTAGAAAATCTATCTGATTCAAGCATGTTTAGAATTTAAGTAAACTAAAATTACATAAAGGGGCACCTGGGTGGCACAGTCAGTTAAGCGAACGACTCTTTGTCTCTTGGTTTCAGCTTAGGTCATGATCTCAGGGTGGTAGGATCGAGCCCCACATAGGGCTCTGCACTCAGCATGGAGTCTGCTTAAGACTCTCTCTCTCTCCCTCTATTTTGCTAAGCAAAATAAGTCAATCAGAGAAAGATAATTACCGTATAATTTCATTCATACGTGGAGTTTAAGAAACAGGGGATCATAGGAGAGTGGAGGGAAAAATAAAATAAGACAAAATCAGAGAGGGGGACAAACTGTAAGAGACTCTTAACCATAGGAAAAAAACTGAGGATTGCTAGAGGGGAGGTGGGTGGGGAAACTGAGTGATGGGTATTAACTTGATGTAATGAGCATTGGATGTTAAACAACTGATGAATCACTGAACTTAACCTCTGAAACTAATGATACACTATATATGAACTAATTGAATTTAAATTAAAAAAATACATTTTCTCCCTCTTTCTCTGCCCCCTTCTCTCTCTCAAATAAATCTTTAAAAAATATATAAATAAATAAATAAAATGACATATATGAACAAAAAAAAATCAGTATTAAATTCAACCCAAGGTTCCTATAAGGCAAAGAGAAATAAGGAAGAAAGTAACTTCTCTACAGAAAATGAAAGGGAACCAGAAAACAGGCTCAAAAGAACATATTAAAACTTTACTGTACTATTTCAAAATGAGCTGGAAAATATCAAGAAAAATTATATAATGTATAAAAAACATTTTTAAATGAGAAAATTTTAGAAATGAGGTAGTAGACAAAAAAGAATTAGAAATAAAACATTTTATATATGAAAACTAAACTAGAATGTACAAAAAGTAAACACAACAAATACAGGCCTCTTAGAAATATAAGCTAAATAGAAAAAAAAATAAAATTAAAAAAAATAATGAAGAGATAAGGATTTGAAAGTGAACAATATTGTAGATGAGCAAGTAAAATCAAGAGAAACTGAATCTCAGGAAATTTATCTATACTTAGATCTCTTCTAAACTGATAAATTGATCTTGAGCTTGAGCTTAATGTCATAATAGGTAAAACTTATAGGTAGTTCTATAAATGAGTGCCTAATGATAGAAAAATATATGTAATGTTTTAGACAGAGGGTAGATTAGCTGCTTTTAAACCATGGCTGTAATTTTTAAAAATATTTTTCCTGCTATAGACTAAATGATTGTGCCCTTACAAAACTCCTATGGGGAAACTTAATCCCCAATGTGATGATATTTGGAAGTGGGGGCCTTTGGAAGGTGATTAGGTCATGAGGGCAAAACCCTCATGAATAGAATTAATGCCCTTATAATAGAGATCCCAGAGACATCTCTTGTCCCTTCTACCATTTGAGGACACAACCACAAGATGATGGTCTAGGAGCTAGGAACTAAGAAGCAGGCTCTCACCAGACACTGAGTCTGCCTGGCTTTGATCTTAGACTTCCTAGGCTTCAGAACTGTAAGAAATAATTTTCTATTCTTTAAAAGCCACCCAGAATATGGTGATTTGTTATAGAAGCCCCAACAGATTAAGATAGCACCCATCAAGTTGGGTAACTGTCTCCCATCTTTAATTTGGGCAGGTTTGTAACTGCTTTGACTATTGAGTATGAGGAAATTCATTAAAAATTTTTGCAGTTTTCCCTTTATTCACTGGGAATAACAGAGCCCTGTGTATCCATGTAACATCTATCCATGTAGATGTTCCACCAAAAGTTCCAACCAACCCTGGCCCTAGTCATCCCAAGCCACCAGATGTAAGTGAAAAAGCTCTTTTAGTCATCAATTTTCCAGTCCAAAAACATCATGGAGTAGAGAAGAGCTATCTCCTCTCTAGCCTTTCCAAATATATTTTCCACAAAATCTGTAAACTTAATAACACGGTTGTTGTTTTAGCTATTAAGTTTTGGGGTGGTTTGATAAGCATCAGTATATATATGGGACATCATCACATAATCTAGCACATTTTCTGGAATTTAAACAAAAGGAAAACAAATCCTTCGGCTATCTAAGGGGGAAAATGTGACTCATGGAAAAGGAAATTAGATTATCAGGTTTTCTAACTTTATTTCAGAGGAAAATAGGGTAAATATGTAAGATTCTCAAAGGAAGTAAATGTGATAAGCTATTTGTATCCAGTAAAACGGACCTTCAATTATGAAAGTCATAATCGGTTATCAACACAAAAACTCGGGGAAAATAGTTCCCTTGTTTTTATCCTAATACATATGATAAAGCTCATAGAGAATGACCTTCAGACAGCTGAATGGACTGTCAAAAAATGACTGGAGAAACACTGATGTAAGGACATGGGGTGGGTATGACATACATGGGCAGATGTAAAACAGAGGCTGAGGATTAAGTAGGAGATAGTATTTAATCACTATAAAATTTGATGATGTAAATATAATAAAACATTAATAATGCAAGGAGAGTAGGGAAAACATGTTGAAAAGCATTTTAATGTTTTTTAGTAATCATGATTGATAACAATAGTATTACTGTTGTTTTTGTGAGACTGCTGTATGAATAATGTGGAATAAAACAAATTATCATCCCCTGTGTTCTTCAGAACCAGGTTTCTTAGTGTGGAAGAAAGATGATCTAGATACATTCGGAATGAACTCAAGTAAAAAGCCTATAGTCTAATTTGAATTGAAATTATCAGTATGGGGACACCTAGGTGGCTCAGTAGTAAGCATCTGCCTTTGGCTCAGGTGTGATCCCAGGGTCCTGGGATCGAGCCCTGCATCGGGCTCCCTGTGCAGCAGGAAGCCTGCATCCCTCTCTCCCACTCCCCCTGCTTGTGTTCCCTCTCTCGCTGCCTCTCTCTGTCAAATAAATAAATAAAATCTTTAAAAAAAAAAAGAAATTATCAGTATGAACTCACAAGACATTTTATCTTTAAATATACTGTGTTAGGTATCTACTGCACCACCTGAAACACCACCTGAAAACTTAATGGCTTAAGATAACCATTTTATTTGTTCCTCAGTCTTTGGATTAACAATTTGGGCTCAGTTGGTCTTTTGGGCGTCATTCATATAATGAAGGTTAGCTGATGGTTGAGAGTGGACTGGTTGTGCTCCAGAATGGCCTCCTTCACATATCTGGTATTTGGTTTCGGTTTCACCCGGACCCTCCCTCTATGTGGCTTCTCCTCCTCTAAGAGGTTGACCCAGCTTCTTTCCCTTGGGATTTTAGTCAGCAAGAGGCTGTTATAAGCATTCATGAGGGATTTAGGTAAATAGGAGTAAGGAATCAAACATTTATCCTGCCTTTCCTACTAATGTACAACCAAATAATAGGCGAGGAAAAACATTTCTTTATACAATTATTCTAGTTAGTAAATGAAAATAAAATGATAGATTATTACCATTCTGCATCCTTCAATCAAATAAAGGATCTATGCATTGGTCAGCAACTGATGAAAACATCAAAAAGAATCCAAACCAGTTAAGATGTGCCTCTTGAAAAACAAATACATATACACACAGACCGCTACCCACTGTCTCGCCAAAGGGATCAAATGTAAGCCCAATCAGGTCTCTGGATCTAGTGGCCAGTTTCCAAGAAGTACAGAGGACAAAGTAGTGTTTTGTATAACACAAAAAGCATGCAATCTACAACATCCAGATTGTGGGAAACTCTACAGGTGACATGGCTTAAAGATTAATATTTAAAAATTTAAGAAAAATAAAGGGGTAGAAAAGGACCCCGTAGCTTAAAAGAGACTTAAAATATGTATCATTTAAATGGGCAAAACTAAATGATAATGTCTAAGAACGTACACTTGAATGATAAAAAAAATCATAAAGAAAGATAAGAACATTTCTGATGATAAAAATCAGCAGAGCGGAGGGCTGAGATCAGGGTGGAGAACATAAGGGCCTTCTGGGGTGCCAGGCTCAAAGTTCTATTTTTGACAAGGAAGAATGTTTGATGAGGTTTAGGACAGTGATGACATGAATATATTCTCAGTGAGTAAAGACTTATAGAAATTGAACAAATCTATTACAGATATTCAGGCCAATTCTCCAAGAAAAATTCAAAATGCTTTTTTTGAAAATACTAGTTACTTCTGAATAAACACACAACCTTTAAAAGTGACTACTTGGGAGGTGTTAGTATGGGGATGTGTATAGTCTAATGTTTACTTACAAATTCACAATGCCTTATAGCCACATATGCTTATTTTCATTATGACTTATACAGTGGAGAAAATTTAATCATCTGGTATGAAGGGTGGGAAAATTTTATATAAAAATGTGTAATAAAATGTTTTATTTGCAAAAAATATGTTGTTAGAGTTCATTTCATATGTGTACACACACACACGCACACACACACACACGTTATCTAAAGGGAGGCCTATGTATTTAAAAAGTGTTTCTGAGAATAAAATAAGAAAATGTCTGAGGTCTAGACATTTTGAGCAATGGTGTTTAAAAGAGTGGAACCGTCTAACAGAGAGGACATTTGATTGACAGGTTTGGGGATGACTCAACTTGTGAAGAGAAGGATAACAATAGTGCTTCAAGCGAACTTTCTATTTCTGCTTGGATTATTTGAGAAATTCAGGCAAAATTCAAGCAGTTGCTTCAACTGTTCACATCACCTCTGCAGTAGCATAAGGCTACACTGGGAAAATGAAGCACACTGATTTAATAACTGACAAGGATTCAGGATATGTAGAAAGTACTGGTGACTGGCATTACTGTGCCAATGCTCTGATTTTGATTTTCTATAATTTAAGAGGAAAGTATACATGTAAGATAATCAGTTTCGACATTCTAAAAAAAACTTTCTCAATTGCCTTAATATTTTGATTAAATGTGGATGTAAATAAACCAAAATGCTTTGGATGTTAATGTTTCATTATAAATAGCCCCGTATATTTCAGAAATCTTGCAGTAATTTATTGTATAACAGTATAAATACAACCTATTTCAAAGCAGCAGAGTATAAAGCAAAAGGGATGTTGTCTTTTGAAATATGTTCAGATAAGGCAGAAGAAAAAATCTTAAATTAAAAAAAATGAAAAAGAGAGACAAAGAGGCATATAGCAAGAATTTCTTTAATAGAATTGAAATTGGTTTCCCTGGACTTAAAATACTAAGGAAGGTAATGAACTAGAAAGTCTCTAGGCCAAAATCAGCCAGGAGGTTATTGCCATGAATCTGAGTTGTCATTCCATCCAGGGAAAATACAAGGATATGAGAGTAGATCACACTCATTTGACTCTAATTTTAATGTGTTTGGACATGAATGGCAACCAAATCAATGCTTTTGAGTGGGATTCCCTTCTTATTGTTTCTGCATCTAAGCTTGAAAATTGTATGGCTTCTCCTTCTCATCTGTTTCCCTACTCCTGCTAACCCTGATTACAAAAATTCCTTTTTGGTTAAATTTACATTATCTTCATGCATCTATGCATTTCTCTTTCCACAGGAATAAATGCTGATTTACACAAAAATGAACTCTTCATTGCAGAAGTAAAAAATATCTTGGGAATGTCTTTAGCAAGCCTTACTATCCATGACTTTTATACCACAGCAACACTTTTGTTAGACATCTCTCCATTATCTGGTAATTTAAGCGGTGTATTTCATTGTAGGCTTTAAGGTTAGCTTCTTTGTGGTTATAAATTGAACCATATTCTTCCAAATATATAATCTGGTCATCTGAAATAGCAATGGATGAACACATATTTCTGTATTTGGACTCACGTAAGTTATATTGGACAACAGATCAGTCTATTAGTCTATTTTGCTCTTACACATATGTGTATGTATATGCATAGTGTTGGTCTAGAAGCTAAATAATATAAATATATAAATATCTAATAAATCTAATAAAATATTAATTAGTTTTATTTGTATAATGAAAAAATTAGTCTTCAATTTCATCATATGCAAAATGGGCATGGTTACTGTACTTATTTCTATGGGTTTCACTTGTTCAAAAAATACACACACTAGAAAAAGTTATGCTTTAAATAAATATCTAAATATGCTAAATATGCACAATAGACAATTTCCTCAGGGAGATAATAACTTTCAAGACTATCTTGGTAAAAAGAATTATTTTTGTATTTTTATAAACACAAAGTCTTCTCTAGATACATATATTTATGTTTGAAAACAGTTATTACCACATTTGTGCAATCTGCTTTTAATATAATAATAACATAATTGTATAATACACCACATGGAAAAATAAGTCGCACAAATTATTTCAAGTGGGTAAAAAAAAGATTAGCCAGCTAAATTCAGTAAGCCAAAACTCAGCCTTTAGTCTAATATATTATTTCCTGAGAAAGTTTAAATAAGCTCATGACATGATTGTTTGAAGCCATTTTGATTTGCTCCCCATTAATGAAGGTACTTTCAAACAAGAGTATAGTAGATGTTTCACAGCTACTCAAGGCTAACCCCAAAAGGTTGGTTGCTTCTGTCAGTCTCTAAACTGTCCTCTGAGACTAGACTACTTTTGGAGTGCATCACTAATTCTGATGAGACAGCAGCAAACTTGCACCTAATTCTAAAAACTTTTACAATTTTTCTACTTGGAGCCCCTGGGTGGCTCAATCAGTTAAGCGCCTGATTTCGACTCAGGTCATGATCTCAGGGTCCTGGGACAGAGTCCTGCATTGGGCTCTGTGCTTAGTGGGGAGCTTTGCCCTCTCACTTTCTCCTTCTGTCCTCCCTGCCACTCATGCTCGCTCTCTCTCTCTCAAATAAATAAATAAATAAATATCTTTAAAAAAATTTTTTAGGGACACCTGGGTGGCTCAGTTGGTTAAGTGTCTACCTTTGGCTCCAGTCATGACCCCAGGGTCCTGGATAGAGTCCTGCATTGGGGAGCCTGCTTCTCCATCTGCCTGCTGCTCTCCCTGATTGTGCTCGCTCTCTCTCTCTCTCTCTCTGACAAATAAATAAAATCTTTAAAAAACCTTTTTTATACTACTCGATACAATGGTGGTTGCCAGGGGCTGAGGGGTGGGTGAGATGCGGAGATGTTGGTTAAAGGGTACAAATTTACAGCTATAAGATGAGTAAAATCCAACATAGATCAATGGAACAGAATAGAGAAACCAGAAATGGACCCTCAACTCTATGGTCAACTAATCTTCCAACAAAACAAGAAAGAATATCCAAAAAAGATAGTGTCTTCAACAAATGGTGTTGGGAAAACTGGACAGTGACATGCGGAAGAATGAAACTGGACCACTTTCTTACACCATACACAAAAATAAATTCAAAATGGAAGAAACACCTAAATGTGAGACAGGAAACCATCAAAATCCTAGAGGAGAACACAGGCAGCAACGTCTTCGACCTGGGTTGCAGCAACTTCTTACTAGACATGCCTCCAGAAGCAAGGAAAACAAAAGCAAAAATGAACTATCGAGACTTCTTCAAGATAAAAGAACTTCTGCACTGCAAAGGAAACAAAAGCATGGGAGAAGATATTCGCAAATGACATATCAGATAAATATCCAAAATCTATATCCAAAGGCTAATATCCAAAATCTATAAAGAACTTATCAAACTCAACCCCAAAAATCAAAAAGCAGTCAAGAAATGGGCAGAAGAATGAACAGAGATTTCTTTAAAGAAGACATCCAGATGGTTAAAAGAGACATGAAAAAATGGTCACTATCACTCATTATTAGTGAAACACAAATCAAAACAACGAGATACCCCCTCACACCAGTCAGAATGGCTAAAATGAACAAGTCAGGAAACAACAGATGTTAGCAAGGATGTGGAGAAAGGGGAACCCTCCTACACTGTTGGTAGGAAAACAGTATGGAGTTTCCTCAAAAAGTTAAAAATAGAGCTACCCTATGACCCAACAATTGTACTACTAGGTATTTATCCAAAGGATACAAAAATAATGATTCCAAGATGCACAGGCACCCCAATGTTTATAGCAGCAATGTTCACAATAGACAAAATATAGAAAGAGACCAGATGTCCATTGAATGATGAATGGATAAAGAAGAGGTGGTATGTGTATGTGTGTATATATATATATACACATCTACACACACACACACACACACACACACACACACACACACTGGAATATTACTCAGCCATCAAAAAGAACGAATTCTTGCCATTTGCACAACATGGATTTAACTAGAATGTATTATGCTAAGCAAAATAAGTCAGACCAATATATGACTTCACTCATATGTGGAACTTAAGAAACAAAACAGAGGATCATAGGGGAAGGGAAGGAAAAATAAAGTAAGATAAAAACAGAGAGGGAAGAAAACCATAAGAGACTCTTTAACTATAGGAAATAAACCAAGGATTGCTAGAGGGGTGGTAGGTGGGGGTTAGGGTAATTGGGTGATAGGCATTAAGGAGGGCACTTGCTGTAAGGAGCATTGGGTGTTATAGGCAACTGATGAATCACTGAATTTCACCCCCAAAACTAATAGTCTCCGTTAACTAACTTGAATTTAAATAAAATCTAAAAAAAAAAAAAGTAAGGTCCAGGGATGACTCTAGTAAAGAAGACTGTATCACATACTAGAAAGTTACCATGAGACTAGAGCTTTCACCATAACAGCAACAACAGCAGCAAAATAAGAATTACGTGAGGTAAAGGATGTATTAACAAATCTTATTGTGGTAAACCTTTTCCAATATATATGTTTATCAGATCATACATTGTACACTTTAAACTTATGCAATGGCACAATGTTATAGGTCAATTTTATATCTACAAAGCTGGGGGAAAAAATCCAAAATTTAACACTCCAGATATACTGTAAGCCCAACTCTAAAAGAAAAAAAAAAGTATATACCTCAAGAGTATTGACACCAGCACATTTAAATGACTGCTTTATATAGAATTTTCCCAGCTTATTTCTGAGTTGATTTTCATCTGCCTTTATATGAGTATAGGAGGCAATAAAATCGTAAAATCAATATAACTAAACAGATGAAAAACAATAAAGCAAAAACATATGTGCACATGTTATTATAACAATCCAACTTAAAAAAAAAAAAACCACAAAAACACTGTTCTCTGCTAAAAGTGTCCCACTTGGAAAATCTCATTTTAATGGCTTTTCTGTCATAAGAAACAGTCTTTCAAAAACACTTTTTACACAAAAAATATGCAATTAATGAAGACACCCACACCCCAGTTTCTAAAGCACCTTAATGAATAGATATCGCAGCAGGAAAACAACAAGAACAACACCACTTCTGGTTACAGAGCTCTCACTCAGCTTCAAGGCCACTGCAGTACTTTAGAGGAGAAAGAATTTGGCAAATAGACTACTTGGGAAGCAACAAATCTATTTTGTAAAGTAATGGAAAAACTTCTGTGATTTAGTTATACATTGAAATATTTCTACACTTTTTCATTTGTTGATCCTTGAAGCAGCAAAGAAGGAAAAAAAATAGGTTGATGGGAAGCCTAAGTGAAGTGTTTTCTTCATGTTTTTTATTCTTGCCTTTTCATTAAAGAAAAAAAATATTGAATGTGTTTTTATGGGACCATTGAATCAGAGACTTTAATGGAAATTATCTTTAACCCTTTTTATGAGAAGATAATTTTAAAAGGAATAAAATGGTGTCTTTATAAATGTGTTATTCTATATTCAGAAATTAATGATTTCCGGGTGTTAATGTGGAGGTTAAGAAGATATGAAGTATGAGAGTATGTGTGTAGGTGTGTGTGTGTGTGTGTGTGTGTGTGTGTGTGTGTGTGTGTTCCTATGTATGTGTTGAGGAGGGTAAAGATAACAGACAAATATTTCTCATAGGTACTATTCTATAATTTTCCCCAGCTAGTTCTGAATTACTAATCAAACCTCATAGCTCTTTTTTTTTTTTTTAATTTTATTTATTTGACAGATAGAGACAGCCAGCAAGAGAGGGAACACAAGCAGGGGGAGAGGGAGAGGAAGAAGCAGGCTTATAGCAGAGGAGCCTGTTGTGGGGCTTGATCCCAGAACGCGGGGATCACGCCCTGAGCCGAAGGCAGACGCTTAACCGCTGTGCCACCCAGGCGCCCCAAACCTCATAGCTCTTAAAGTTGAAGTAACTTCCTATTTCCTTCCTATCTTTTGTGAGGCTGATTAAATTTAGCACTCATGATATATAGGCTTTTAAAACAGAAGAGCATATTTGACATGAAGCAATTAGACTAGGAAACACAGTATAGATTTCTTTCTTCACATTTTTTCCCACACAGCTCTGTTCTAATTTCTAGAGATAGGTATCTTTCACTGAAGGGGCTCCATGGGCCATGCTCCTTTATTGAAGAAACAGCAAAAGTGATGGTATTGACTCCTTCTCAGGCTGACCAGCAATGAGGCTTGCTGGTTTTTTCTCTTGGGAAAATGTCCAGATCAGGACCAAGAGTCCTGAGACAATTTAGACTTCTACTGAAATGACAATGGAAAAAAGCTTAGGCCACATTAATGGATATTTATAAAATAGTATATATCCAAATAGCAGGAAATGGATTCTTTGCAATTGCATATGAAACATACACCAAGAATAGGCAATAAATCAACTCTCATAAGTTTAAAGAATTAAAATTACATAGAGTATGTTCTCTGATCATGATGCCATCAAATTAGAAATCAGTGACAAAAAGATACCTGGTAAATCTTCAAATATCAGAAATTAAATAATCTACTCCTAAATAAATCATAGATTTGTAGAATAAAACCCAATGAGTATTTAAATATTTCTTTTTTCCCTTTTTTATTATTATTGTATGTGTTCCCTTATATTTTTTAAATTCAATTAACCAACATACAGTACATCATTAGTTTCAGATGTAGAGTTCAATAATCCATCAGTTGCATATAACACCCAGTGTTCATCACATCACGTGCCCTCCTTAATGTCCACCACCTAATTACCCTATACCTCTACCCACCATCCCCTCCAGCAACCCTGAGTTTGTTTCCTAGAGTTAAGAGTTTCTCATGGTTTGTCTCTCTCCTCTGATGACTTCACATTCAGTTTCCCCTCCCTTCCCCTGTGATCCTTTGCACTGTTTCTTATATTCCACATATGAGTGAAACCATATGACAATTGTCTTTTTCTGATTGACTTATTTTGATATTTCTAAACAAATAATAATGAAAACTTAGTATTTCAAAACTTATGGAATCCCAGTTAGTCAATGTTTGGAGGGAAATATATATTTTTAAATGCCTCTATTAGAAAAAGGGAAATATGCAAATCATGCTGCCACTTTACAAAGATATTTTACAAAAAACAAAATTAAATTAAATTAATAAAGAAATAAAATAACAAAAATAATATCGGGAATCAATGAAATACAAAATAGATAAACAGTAAAATCAATAGTCAAAATTAGTTCTTTGATACGGTTAAAAATTGTTAAATTCCTTGAAATTCCTTGATCATGAAAATAAAAAAGAAAGAGAAAAATACACATGGTACCAATATCATAATAAGAGGGAATGTCATTACAGATGATATTAATATTTAAAATATAACAACATTGTGCCAATAAAATTGACAGGTAAAATGCACATATTCCTTAAAAAATCACAACTTACCAAATCTGAATCAAAAAACCAGAAAAATCTAAGTAGCCCTATATCTGTTGTTGAATTTTTTTAGTTGAAAAAAAAGACAAAAAAATTCCTGACAAAGATAGCTTCACTGATGAATTATATAAGGCATTTAAGGAAGATAAAATACGGTATCATGCAAAGCTTTTGGGAAATTATAAGAGGAGAGAACATTTCCCAGCTTGTTCTTTTGAAGCCCACATAACCTTGAAACAAAAGTCAAGCCTATTACAAAGACAAATGTAGACTGAGATTCCTCATGAACATAACAAAATATTAATCTTATCCAACAATACATAAAAAAGATAATACATCATGACCAGATAGGTCTTATTCCAGGATTGCAAAATGGTTTAACACACAGAAATCAATGAATGTAATCTGCTACTTATTTTTAAAAATCATATAATGACATCAATAGATACAGAAGGCATCACTTAACAAAATTTAACACTGATTCACAATAAAAGCTATTAGATAATAATAATAATAATAATAATAATAATAATAATAAAACTATTAGAAAACCAAGAAGAGAATTTCCAGATCAAAAAGTAGGTAGTCATATAATAACCTGAAGCTCTAATGGGGAAATATTGAATACTCCCTCCATGTCAATATTGAGAACAAGAAGAGGATGTCTTCTTTTAACATTTCTACTCAACTACTCAACAGTGAGATCACATCTGTCCAGACACTTCTGAAGGGTGTGGTGTTCAGACAGGCACAATAGTGATTACTTGTAGCCATAATTTTCTCTAGTCACTACAGTAATTTTTTTCAGAGTTTCTAAGAAAATTTAACCAGGATTAATGTCACATTGGTGAATTATGGTGTCTACCAAATAAAAAGTGTAGGTTCTCTGGTTTTCTAAAAACCACATTAATGGTAAATGAGCCACAAGTTTAATATTTCCCAATATTACATGACTAAATTGATAAGCCTTTGCAACCACATCAAGCTTTATATAATTATATAATTATAACAGCATTCAAAGGAAACAGGTTAAAAATTTATAATCTCAATTCATTTGATTTGAAATTTCAATGTGATACAAGATGATAATTCAAAACATGTGCTTAGAGTATAACAATTTGGAGAGATATAACAGGATATTTTATGGCATCAATGGAGTTTTATTAATTTTAATTTTACAAAATAATATAAGGAGGCATATAGAAATCTAAGATCTGATGTGGCAATTATTTATTTTACAATAGCAGAAAAAAGTTCCCACTGACACTCTAGGATTCTAAAAGGAAAGAAGGCATTTTGGGGCACCTGGGTGGCTCAGCCGGTTAAGCATCTGCCTTGGGCTCAGGTCATGATCTAAGGGTCTTGGGACTGAGCCCCACGTGAGGCTCCCTGCTCAGCGGGGAGCCTGCATCTCCCTCTGCCTCTGCTGCTCTCTCTCTCTCTTGCTCTATCTCTCAAATAAATAAATGAAATCTTCACAAAAAAATAAAAGGAAAGAAGGCATTTTAATAGCACTGTTCCACAGGTGAAAGAAGAAATAAACACCATACATGAGAAACAGCCAATAAACATTAATTGTAGTGCCTTTAAATAAAATGCAAGGAATAATTTGAGTTACAAAATATTGTGCTAATGAATTGGAAAGAGTGAACAGTTTAATTTTATGAGTGTGCTTTCCCAATCTGATTAGGGTCATTCATTCATTTCCCCCTGAGCAATTAGTTATTGAGAAACAACCATATGCCTGGTACTGTGTTTGGTAATGGAAACTGGAAATAGAAAAGTAGGTAAGACATGGAATTTCTGATCCAGTATAAGAAATAGAGGAGACAACTGGTAAATTATTATACCACCACCACATGGTATCTGTTGCAATTATACGAACAGATGTGAGGTATACAGTATCAAGTTAAGTCATGACCAGAAGAGGAAAGAGCAGTGTTACCAAGGATCCTTTCTTACAAGCTTGTTTTCAAGTCAGGGTTTGCATAAAAAACTGGAAGTTTGCTATGTGAGAAGGGAAAGAAAATGCATTCCAGGTAAAGAAACAAAACAAAACAAAACATTGCGTTATTAAATGATACCTTGCTTGTGTGAGAAATGTTGAAAAACTCGGAGTAGTGGGATCCCAGGTTGGACCTTGTAGCAAGCAGGTGGAGAGGCTTGGGGAATAGAAAGGAGACATGAAGCTTGAAAGAGAAACTTAAGCAAGGTGGTGGATCATGTTATAGCCTAAGCCAAAGTGGAATTTTATCCCATAGACTAGCAACAGGGAAGAGCTCCTTTAAAACAGGAAGTTACGTGACAAATTATGTTTTTAGAAAGACCTTTATGTGGCAATTTCTCAAATGGATCTGACCAGTGAGAAACTTGCAAGAAGGTGGCCAGTCGGGAAGCTGAAGCGATGTTTCAACCGAGAAAGAAGCTGGACTTGTACAGCGGCGACAGTGGCATCTAAAATCGAATTCTATACGATCGCTATGTACATGCGCACTGCTGTTTTTTAGAATCAGGTACATTGCATAAAAATGTCTATGACATCTGTAATCCTTCTACACTGTTTCGGTTTGTCTTTGTTTCTTTATTAATTCCTGTCTTTCCTTGCCCTGTATGGCTAACCACTCATCCTTTATGCTAGGAGAGTGTGAAAGTGATCTGTGCTTGAGTCCTCACAACAAAATTCTAGATGGAGATGCTGAAATTTCTTTAGCATGTGCTGAAGCACTTTTTAGAGATAAAAATCCCTAATAATGCCAATCTACCTCTCATTCTCTATTTGATTTTGGTGAAAGAAGAAAATGATATAAGAGGTTTATGATTTTCTCTGTAAGAATGATAATTTTATGCTCTTGCAAAAACAGTAGGATATAGTTGTGTGTTGGCCGGGGGAGCTGGTCCTTGCTACTGGTCATCTTATCAACAGAGGGAAGAGATGAAATCAAAGATCCCAACATGCAGTTGTTTTAATTTGCAGTTTTAAACTAAATTTTAAATAATAAAACACACATCTTAAACTGCCGAAGTCACTTTTTAAAAATTTGGCAAAGCACAATGCTTGGCAAAATAAAGGGTATAAAGTGATGGTCATATTTGATGCAACAGTCTGCTTTATGATGGAATTTTAACACAGTACTTTGCTCAGAATATCAACAGTTTGATGTCTGTTCCTTTCAAATTCCAGCTGATTCTCAAGCTGGCAAGAGACTTTGGTCTGCTATTTTGTAGGGAACCACCTTTAAGTCAGGTAGACGTGTTTATGTGCTCAGAGAATGTGTAATTCCTAGGGGTGTGTACAGCCCTCTAGGTACAGGTGTGAAGGATAAGGGAGGGAAAGGTGCATTCTCCCACTGAGGCTTATGACAGGCTGCTGGAACCTCCTACTAGAGAGAATTGGTCAGTTCGTGCAGCCTGGTAACAACCCTTAGCCTTCGCATATATAGTAGCTCAGTGAGAAAAGGGGGGCATCTTTCTCATCGATGTATCTTACCACTTAAAATAGTCTTGAATATGGTAGACACTTAAACACTGTTTATTCAATCAAATTAGTCTAAATGCTCAGAGTGCTTAATGGATGGTACATTTTCCCTATCTTTCCAATTGCAAAGTTATGTGAAAAAGGATGCTTCAAAGGCAGAACAGAATCCACATACTTTTATTCAGCCTTGGAGGAAAGTGTGGGAAAAAGCTGGCCCTTGATGAACCTTTAACTATCAGTCCAGCTGCAAACGACTGTATTCAAGTTTCCCAGCCTTGCTCAACCTCAGTTTCCCCATCTATAATTAAAAGTGAATGGGAGTGCTTGGCTGGTTCAGCAGGTTTGATGTCTGCTTTTGGCTCAGGTCACGATTCTGGAGTCCTGGGATCAAGCCCCTCCCCGGCTCCCTGCTTAGTGGGGAGTCTGCTTCTCCTCCTGCCCCTCACACTGCTCATGCTCGCTCGCTGTCTCTAGCTCTCTCTCTCTCTCTCTCAAATAAATAAATAAATGTGACTGATTCTTCCACCTCTTCAATGACACAGTTTCCCTGGAGATTGTGATCATGGACAAAAGACAAGGAGAGGGGGAACATTAGTTTTGTGAATACACCCGGGCCTGTGTGCGCGCGCACACACATACACACACACTCCACAGAGGAATATTTAACCTCAGGACAGTTTAGGCAATGGAATCTACCTTTCCCCTACTTTTTCCCACCCACCCCCCTACTTCTCTGCCACAATGAAACATGATTCTTTAAGGAAGGATGTGCACTGGTTGAGATTATCACTCACATTGCAAGTGACACAAAGTCAGCTCTCTCCAGAGGCGTAAACTGCCATTGTCTTTGCTAATTCTACTCATGATTTTACTCTCCCGTCTATTCATTTTATATCATAATGAAGGTGAGACTGCTTGCGACATTGAAGATATAATTTGGCCAAGTATAAACAGAGCACCAAAAATTGCTGAACACGAGCATGATTACCCCGTCAGCTGAGATATGCGGGCGGATTGGGGATAACAAGTAATCGCAGTATTCACAGAATTCTGCGGCGGAGTCTCCTCCGTTCATAAGGAGCAGCTCGTGACATTTAACTCGTCGCCTTGTTATGTCAACACTTATGTATTGGGTTTTTTCAACAACGGTATGAAGTTTCTTCACCTTACCACTATATTTTCACTTCATATTATATCACAATTACAAAAACTGCTTATGTTAACAGTTATCATTTAAGCTGGAATGCTTTACGGGCATATAAGAAAAAGCACAAAAAATATGTAGATGGTACTCTTAGATGAATTTCTAATAAATGTGTTTTTTTCTGTCAAAAAAGATAATTAGACAGTAACTATTCAGTGACTTTAGAATCGAACTCATCCTGTAAGCCTGCACGAACCCTGGGTCACCCCCTCAAGTCATGATTTATAGTCGAGGTTCTGGGCACTGCCAGGACATCTAAGAACTAGAACACTTTCTTGCAGCTTTTCAAAACTTTCCACTTTGAAATCACAAATATTTATTAATGCTAGAGACTCTAGAAGTCTAGGGGTCCCCTGTGTCCTGGAGAAATCTCTGCAAAGAGGTGGTCTGTACCTTGGCTTCTGAAAATGTACCGTGTTATCGGAAGAAGCTCTGAATCCTATTAAAATGCAGATTCTGACTCAGTAGCTCTGGGAAGGGCCTGAGAGTCTGGAGCTCTAACAAGCTCCCCAGGGACACGAGTGCTAGTGGGTAGTGGCACACACTCTTAAGTGGCAGCGGTATAGACTCTGCCCTTCCCAGGAAACACTAACTGCTGGCTTCTTGCCGCATAAACCACATTAAAGATGAAGTTGTGGAGGCTTGTTCGCCAGATGCCGTATCAAGTGATTACCGCGACTAGCACAGCGCCTGGCATAAGTATTATTGCATATTTGCTGAACTATTAGTCTACACTGTGAAGTTTGATCCAAACAAGGGTCCTGCTTGTGTAACTATCACAACTACGGTGAAGTCAGAACGGTGTTAAATAGTAAGGACAGTAAGAGCTGTGAAAAAGTGAGGAATCGTTTGCAATCTCTAATGAAATACCTTCTAAACGTAAATAGTCACAAGATATTTTTCTCTGATTAATTCAGGTGTTAATTTATACAGCATTAGAAGTAAATGGAACTTTCGGAGCAGGAGTGTGGAGACTTTTCGTTATAAAGTTATTTTAAATTTGTGTCCGGTTGTGCTATGCAAACTTATGTGACTCGTGTTAGGTGTCTCCAGGTGTAATTATTTCTGAATATCTTTTAAATAAATATATGAACTTATTTTTTTACAGATTTTATTTATTTGTGAGAGAGAGAGAGAGCACTGCGTACATGGTGGGGAGGGGCAGAAGGAGAGGGAGGAACAGACTCCCTGCCTAGCGGGGAACCTGACAGGGACTCAACTCCAAGATCCCAGGATCATGACCTGAGCCAAAGGCAAGATGCTTAACCAACTGAGTCACCCGGGTGCCGCTTTTTGTGAACTTTAAATACCACATTAACGTTATTAATGTGTCAACATCTAGGCAAACACATATTTCCTATTTTTATTTCCATTTTTTAAAGAAACAATTTATTAAACACATAACACTCTATCAAAAGAGAATTTCCAATATACTCTCAGAGTTGCCACTAAGAAAATCCATAGGTCTTTGGGAGATTGAACATCGCTTTTCATTTGACTACATGATGTGTATGGGGGCCGCGTAGATAAACCTGCCCCCTAATGTTATGTAGTCTGAACTTTTTTTTTCCTAAACAATGAAGCTAAAGAGATATAACAATAATATGAAGAGGAGCAAATACTGGTATAATAGCTGTGAATGCATTTTTTTAGTATTACTGACATTTCATAAATTTGAGGCAAGATTACAAATAGAATGCAAGTTATAAATGGTGTTCATTTCTTCACTGCATCAAAACAAGTTACAAAAAACTTGATTTTTAATTTGTCTTAAAACAAAAAATGTTAAACTGATTTAGGTTGTTCTTATTTATTTATATTAATTTTAAAAGGGACTGATAAATTGACTTTAGGATTCTCGCGACAAGTTACTTTCATGAGCTTCCACTGCTGGTTCAATTTGAGACTGTAGAGAATGGCTCCCTCTACTGGTCAAACTGTTGGTGATGTATATGTAAAATATTTGAGTGACCCAAATTCCAAAACACTGAACATGAAAAACATTTGCCACTTACAAGAATAGCTGTTGACTAAGTTAGTGCTATTTGTAATGCTCTGAAAACAAAAAGAATGAGGTATGCAGTAATACCATGAGTCCTTACTTTATAAAAAAATGCATTGTCTTCTCTATTACGAATTAACCAGAAGAGTCAAGATAGTTCTAAAAATAGTAAAGATAGAGTGATAACCAAAAACATTTACTTAAATATAAAATACCATATTTTGCAGCAATTATACCCCTTTTCTAAGCTAACTGATATCGCAGAATATTATTTTTCTGAATTCAGATGTCTAGATCGCCTCCAACTGAATATTTAATATGGACACATACAGTTTATCTTTCCAGTTAAATTATACATTTCCTGAAAGGAAGAAATATTTCCTATATTCCTAATTTAATACTCAAACTTTTGATACATTCAAATGACTTTTGTGACTTTTGAAAAATTTAATCCTGCTGAAGTTTTTTCATTTCCAAATTGTTTACAAACCAATTTCAAACTGATAAAAAAGGAGACTTTCTTATTTCGATGCTAATATGTAACTACATTTTAGATCATATATAGAGCATACTAAAGGGATTATTTATTTTTTTTTAAAGATTTTATTTATTTATTTGACACAGAGAGAGACAGCCAGCGAGAGAGGGAACACAGGCAGGGCGAGTGGGAGAGGAAGAAGCAGGCTCCCAACAGAGGAGCCTGATGTGGGGCTCGATCCCAGGACTCCAGGATCACGCCCGGAGCCGAAGGCAGATGCTTAACGACTGAGCCACCCAGGCTCCCCTAAAGGGATTATTTTAAGTTTCTCTTATAGTATATCATTTTTACTTATATATTTTTTCTCTTTTTAAATCTGGTTTGCCATAAAATCAAGATTTTTTAAAAATTATACTAAAAATTAATAACTTGGAAGATCTCAAGGTTTTGTTCTACTTGCCAGTAACAGTGATCAAATTTTTTTATGTTGAAGAAAGAAAAAAAAAAGCACACGCATGTGAAGTTATTGCCCCAGCAAAATTCACATAGTCATTACTTGGTAGATTGCCTCTTGAATGTCAAATCAGAGCTCATTCAACTAGAACCATCTCACTGATGCCTTTTAAGGTTTACAGGACCAAAGTTTTGCTACACCTGGCATCCTTCAACATTACCTCCACAAAAGATATTTCTGTACTCAAATTCAGATTTTGAATTCTGCCTATCTTTGTGGAACTAATAATTTTCTTTTTGAATTAATTTTTTATTCTTTTTACTCTAGCTATTTCGCAATCCATCCACAGCTAAACTGCCAGAAGATTAATACATGTATTTTAAATTGAATTACATTTTCAGTACAATCATTTTGGACCTTATAGATTCAGGGTTCTTCCGTCTTTCTCTAATCTCTTAAAAATATTATTACAGAGATTTTCATAATCTTTTCTTGCATATAAAACATTGGTAACTATTCAAGTGATCATATTACATTAGGTTACAACGTAACCTCATTGGTGTGAATGCAAGCCAAACTTGTAAAAAAAAAACTATAAAAATTGCAAATTCCTCCATTCACAATAAAGAATTGCTTTTTTCAAACATTACCCTAGTAAGAGGATGTGAAAAAACTGTGTTTCTATGTATAGATTATAAATCTATTTAAAATTGTAATGGCCTTTGAGCTTATCTAAATGTAAAAAAAAAAGTATTACCATAAACTGTTCTCAAAGTGAAAAAGTATGCAAATGAAATGGGTCTCTAGAATTATAACTTTGGGAGCAGGTGGCTACGGGTATGAAAAGTTTAACTGATGCTGAACATTTAACAAGAGAAGTGAATAACCTTACTTTTTTCTAAGCTTTTTCTCATTGAAGAGCAGTTTTAATAGCCAAAAATGGCCTTTAATTTTTAATTAAATGTAAGCTTAAAAAACATGTGGCTTAAAGACACCATGGGACATGATTTAGTAGCCCATTAATACTTGTCTGAATCTTGTGTTTCAGTTTTAGATACATTAGTGGAACTCCAAAAAATATCTTTAGAATATGTAATCTAATCCAATCTTAAAATTTTGGAGAATCCTAGAGGTTACCTAATGCAACCTTTTGTTAGTAAATCAATCTTATACCATTTCTAACAAATGGTTATCTAGCTCATGCACAAACACTTTTAGTAATGGGTAGTGTATAACTTTTTGAAGATATTAGTGGGAAGATACAACTTTTAAAAAAAGTTTATCTATCAAACAGGTAAAGTTGTGGTATATATATACAATGGAATACTACTCAGCCATCAGGAAATGAAATTTTGCCATTTGCAACAACATAGATGGAACTAGAGGGTATTATGCTAAAATGAAATAAGTCCATCAGAGAAAGACAATTATCATATGTTTCACTCATATGTGGAATTCAAGAAACAAAACAGAGGGGAATAGGAGAAGGGAGGGAAAAATAAAACAAGATGTAATCAGAGAGGGAGACAAACCATAAGAGACTCTTAGCCATAAGAGACGGCACTGGAGGAGATAATGCTAAGTGAAATAAGTCAAGCAGAGAAAGACAACTATCATATGATTTCTCTCATCTATGGAACATAAGAACTAGGATGATCGGTAGGGGAAGAAAGGGATAAAGAAAGGGGGGGTAATCAGAAGGGGGAATGAAACATGAGAGACTATGGACTATGAGAAACAAACTGAGGGCCTCAGAGGGGAAGGGGGTGGGGGAATGGGATAGACTGGTGATGGGTAGTAAGGAGGGCATGTATTGCATGGTGCACTGGGTGTTATACACAACTAATGAATCATCGAACCTTACATCGGAAACCGGGGATATACTGTATGGTGACTAACATAATATAATAAAAAATCATTAAAAAAAAAAAAAAACTGACGGTTGCTGGAGGGGAGATGGGTGGGGGGATGGCGTAACTGGGTGATGGGCATTAAGGAGGGTAAGTGAAGTAATGAGCATTGGATGTTATATGCAACTGATGAATCACTGAACTTTACCTCTGAAACTAACAATACACTATATGTTAATTGTTTAAATTTTTAAAAAATCAAACTTCTTAAAAAAAAAGTTTATCGATATGTTACCTCAAAAAAAAAAAAAGTCTCCTTTTAACTTCTACCCATCAGTCCTTTTTCTGTATCTTGGAAAGTGTTGGTGGTTTTTATTCCATAATTTCTCATATGACATAATCACAATATATTTTATTCTGATTACCTTTTTCTGAATGTTTCTTAATTTGTCATTATTTTCCTGAAAGTCTACAGTTAAGAATTGAGCAATTTTGGGGGCACCTGAGTGGCTCAATAGGTTAAGTGCCTGCCTTCGGCTCAGGTCGTGATCTCAAGGTCCTGGAATGGAGCCCCATGTCAGGCTCCTTGCTCAGTGGGGAGTCTACTTGAGATTCTCTGTCTCCCTTTCCTTCTCCCTCTGTCCTCCCCACCCACTCATGCTATCACCAATAAATAAATAAAATCTTTAAAAAAATTGAGCAATTGTTCACACACAGTTCATAAAAATAGAACATATAGAAAAATAGATTCTTCATCATCACAAAATCTTTAATGTGCATATTTTGTATATATTCAAATACTAAAATATATTTATAATTTTCTTATAAATTAAAAAATAAATAATGCCAGTACTTAGAACAGCTTATTGGTTATGCTCATAACATTCCACAAAAATTATGTGAAATGTGGGCTATTGGGACAAAGCTGCAGAAATTGATAATTAATTATAAAAGATATTGTTGTGGGATTATTAAAGAGATTCGTTTCTTTTAATTAAAAATGAGGGCTCCAGACACCATCTCCTTCCCAGAAGTGACTTTGACCAGTCCATGTGCCTCCTCCCACAAATATTGTAGCTACTGTTGCTTTATAAAAATGTTTCCTCTCATAAGTGTTATATAATTCTGCATGTAAATAAAGTGTATGGTGATGGGGAAAGAGGAAGTGGAATTATCTTTGAGATTTGAATTGCTTTCACTTTGACATTTAATAATTTCATGTACATAAGAAATAGTACATTTACCTTTTAGCCTTTTCATTTTTCAAAGATGGTAAAGATAAATCTGTTTCCTGCTGGGAAAATATTCAAAGAAGTTATAGAGTTTTCAAAATAGTTATAGCCAACAATTCTAAAGATTTCCTTCTCAAATAGTATGAGGTAGTTTGCAAACTAATCATTTGATAGAGATTATAGTTTTTTTCTATAGGAAATGGGTTTTTAGATCTAAATTGTCAGGGTTGCACTGTCTTTATTTATTACTCTGATCGTTTATAGATATTACAAATGCTCTCAGATGCAGAATTTCAAGAAGAAAGATAATAGTTTCACAATGAGTGGATGGACTTAACAACTAGAGACTTTAAGAAGATTATATGCACTGTGGACTGCACTTTGCTGAATTGATTTTATCCTTAGGTAATTGTTGAACACACTTTTTGAGTAAACAAGTGCCAAAATTTACTCCTAATTTTTTGTTCTGTATTTACTCAATTTTATATCTAAAAGGAAGCTAAAGTTAATTGCTACAGCATGAAATGTCAAATTACAACTTTATATGTCTCACTGAATATGTAAGATTGAAAAGATTGTCCTGGTTTTTAGACATTAGTAGTGAAGAATTATTTTTCTGTTAAGTTACACTATTTTACCAGTAATTCTGTCTCTGTAATATAGGTAAATTTTGTTAGAATCTTCTTTTTGGAAATGCATACTATACATATTTATACAACATTAGCAATTATTAGTATCACTGTTATTTAAAAGTAAATGTTCATAATTTTTTAGTTTCTTGTAATTACTTTAAAGAGTTGTCACTGATTATGTGAAGCTTGCCTTTCACGTGTATAAAAAATAAATGTTGCTCAAAATGGATCACAGACCTCAATATAAAATATAAAGCTAGGAAACTCTTAGAAGGCAACGCAGGAGAAAACTTAGATGACTTTGGGTGTAATGATAACTTTTTAGATACAACACTGAAAGCACAATTCATGAAAGAAATCATTGATAAGCTAGACTTCATTAAAATTAAAAACTTCTCAGTAAAAGACAAGAGAATGGGAAGACAAAGTCACAGACTGAAAGAAAGCACTTGCTAAAGACACAGCTGATAAAGGATTCTTTTCTAATATATACTAAAAACCCTTAAGACACAACACTAAGAAAACAAACAACCAAATTAAAAAAATGGGCTAAGGACCTTAAGAGACACCTCAACAAAGAAGACGTACAGATGGCAAATAAGCAAAAAAAAAGATACGCCACACCGTATGTCGTTAGGGAAACACAAATTAAAACAACAAGAAAATACTACTACACGCTTACTAAAATAGCCCAAATCCAGAACACTGACAACACCAAATGCTGGTGAGGATGTGGAATAACAGGAACTCTCGTCCATTGCTGGTGGGAATGCAAAGTGGTACAGCACTTTGGAAAACAGTTTGGCAGTTTCCTCCAAGGTGAAACTTACTCTTACTGTGTGATTCAGCGATTGTGCTCCTTGGTATTTACCAAGAGGAGTTGAAAATTTATGTCCACACAAAAACCTGCACATGAATGTCTATAGCCGCTTTATTCATAATTGCTAAAGCATGGCAGCAACCAAGACGGAATTCCGCTAGTAAGTGAATGAATAAACAAACTGGTACATACAGACAATGGAATATTATCCAGCATTAAAAAGAAATGAGTTCTCAAGCCACAACTTTTTTAGGAACCTAGATGCATATCAGTAAGTGAAAGAAGTCAATCTGAAAAGGTTACATACCTCTGAAAAGGTATGTGATACCAACTAAAATCCTATTGTTATTTCGTTACAGAGCTTTAGCATATTTAAAGTTGAACACAGGAAAATTATTTGAGAAGGGACTATATCTAAAACTCAAATTAAATATAAATATCTATTTTGAAAATTGATTTTTTACTGGTTAAAAAATTTCCCCAAGATTCAAAATCCCTTTCATTTATAAGATCTCTTTTATTTATAAGGGGATTAATTTCTTTTCCTTTACATATAGTAGCAAAAATTAAATATTGACAAGTTGAAACATCATAAGAAAACTAATGCTCTTTGTTTTTTTTGTTGTTGTTGTTTTTTTAAAGATTTTATTTATTTATTCGACAGAGATAGAGACAGCCAGCGAGAGAGGGAACACAAGCAGGGGAAGTGGGAGAGGAAGAAGCAGGCTCCCATCGGAGGAGCCTGATGTGGGGCTTGATCCCATAACGCCGGGATCACGCCCTGAGCCGAAGGCAGATGCTTAACCGCTGTGCCACCCAGGCGCCCCAAGAAAACTAATGCTCTTTGATTAATGTCTTCCAATGACATGATTATGTGTAAAATCCAGAAACTATATCATATTAAATTTCTGAAATGATGAAACATTATAACTCTAATTCCTGACGTATCCCCTTCTATGTTCCTTTGAGGACGTGGATGAGCATTATCATCGCTTACCTAAGATGAATGGTCATTTTGAGGAAGATAAAGAATATTCATATAATAGGAAAAATCTTTTTTTAATGGGATTTTTCAATATCTGATAATTATCAATAAACTAATAATTAAATTACCATTATTATCCACGGCAAAAAACCCAAGCTTAGCCCAGGAAGGTGCAATAACCTTATCCACTATTATTTTTGAGTGATTTATCTCACTCACCGTATTAATAACTTCGTTTCTGGATGGATTACTTGCCTTGCATGCGCAGAGCTGTAGGTGACCATCAAAGGCCATTGCAGTGCTAAATTGAGGAAAAGGTTTCGTGTATGGTCTTTCATTTTTTAGCTGATTTTCTCATGAAACCTGATGTCACTCCCTAGCCTCTCTCCAGAAATTAATTCCACATGATTGGAAACTCATCAGCATTTTGCATTAGCTAGGGCATGCCTGAGAATATTAACTATGGAAATTCATATTACCTGTTTAATTCACCGCCTTTTCTGTCATTGCAATGAACACTGACGTAGCAGAATTCTCTCCTTGGGACTCTTAAAAGGCACTGTGGACACACAGATAAATGGGAAGATTGTAAACTAAAGAGCCTCATACTTCCAAGGCTGCATGTGAGGTCGGGGCTAAATGAAGGCGTTTTTGTTCACATGAATAAGTGATCTTACATGGATTATACCTACATGGATGATGAGACTTCCATTTCAAAAACAGGTGTTTAAGTGTCTGCTTTGCTTGTTTTGTTTTTAAATCCCTTCTTTTGGCAACATTAAAAACATGGCTTCAGAAAATCATTTGTGTGTAATTTTTCAAAAGTTTACATCATATATATCAGCTTGTGTTTAGAATTTTCTAAATATTTGAAGATAAAGGGGGAATATCATTTATATTATTCATGAGTACAGAAAAAAAAACAAGTTAAGATGAATTCTGAGAAACAGGGAAGGAAATTTTCAAAAGATTACAACATAGCAGTTCTAAATTTAGAGAGAGTGATAGTATATAAATTAATTTTGCTTGTAAAATAAGAAGGAAACATCTTTTTCTCAGACTTCCCTTTAAAATGAGAAAGCATCAAACATTTACAAGAAATAATTTATGAAGATGATCCTTCTTTAATAATGATGAACAACACTAATATTTGCCTTAAGATGCTATTTTAGCTCACCATGCCATAACCAATTTTTTTTATTAATCTATTTTGTTCTGGCATACATGATTTGCTTTTCATGATATATGATTATATAAAGGAATAAGGCATATTTTAAGAGACATTATTATATTTCTAAAGTAAACTTTGAATATCATGTCAAGATAGAGACTGATTTAGTGCTGGCTGAATAACAGTGAGGCACAGACAAAATCCTATTTTGGCTCTGAGACTTTAAAAGTCTTTGAAATAAAATTTGAAGTTAGTTAACTCATAGGCTTGTAAGATTTCAAGAATGTTTTGCAGACAAGGCAAGTGTTTTTACATTTTTTTTTCTTGCACACGTAATTTAGATATTCAATAGGGTTTTAGAATATTAAGTACTTATTTACATGGAAGCATTCACTAACAGTTTTTAAAACAATTTAATAGACTGAAATTATTTTGGCTAATTTTAGCAATATATAAGGACTGATGATATGAGACAAATCAGAATATTTTAATTTAGAGCGAGCTGAGCTGATTACAGAACACTGTAAAGATAATTTTATTTGTACAAAAAAGACTATTTCTCATTGTTAAAGCGTATTTTTTGTCTTTAACAAACTATACGGCACAACGAATTATACATGCTATACTGATAGGAGAAACTGAAACAGAGCAAAGATCCTCCATTAAATCCTGTTTTGATAAACTCTTACCCAAAAAAAATTGACACACATTCCTTTTTCTATTTCTCTATCTCTACTTCAATCTCTCTATTAGAAGAGCTGAGAAGATTGATTTCCCTCAGTAAAACCCACACATATCTAAAAATTATGTATTTGCCAGATTTTTCCCTCATTCAAAGGCCAACTATCCTACTTAAAGCAAAAATGCTTATTTGAAAATTTATGCTCCCCTGTACTTATTGTGGCATCATTACAATAGCTAATCTATGGAAGCAACCTAAGTGTTCATCGGTAGATGAAAAAAGAAGATATAGTGTGTGTGTGTGTGTGTGTGTGTGTGTGTGTGTGTGTATACATACCATGGACCATTACTCGGCCATAAAAATAAGATCTCACCATTGGCAACAACATAGACGGACCTAGATGTTATTAAGTTAGGTGAAATAAGTCAAACAGAGAAAAACAGATGCCATATGATTTTACTTGTATGTGGAATCTAAAAACAAAATAAACAAAAAAGGCAGAAACAAACCTGCAACTACGGAGAGCAAACTGATGGTTGCCGGGGGGGGGGGGGGGAATGGGAAAAATGGACTAAGGAGAGTGGAAGGTATATGCTTCCAGTTACGAAATGAGTAAGTCATGAGGAGAAAAGTACACCATAGGGACTATAGTCAATGGTACTATAATAGTGTTGTATGGTCGCAGATGGTAGCTATCCCTGTGAGCACAGCATAACCTATAGATTTGTTGAATCACTATGTTGTACACCTGAAAACACTGTACCATTGTATAACTATACTTCGATTTAAAGGAATAAACAATTTAAAAAGTCAACTATCAGTTTACTTCAAATTGTTTTTAACGAAGTATGATTAGAGTCTCTTAAATATTAAGATGAAATTTGTTTTATGCTTACTTATTTGAGTTCAATTTATCTCAGCTGTCAAGAAAGAAAGGGTTGTAGGATATTTAGGCTAAGAGACTCTCCTCATCTATTTTAAAAATATTTTAAATAAATATTTAAATATTAATATTAATTAAATAGAAACATAAAATATTTTTAAAATCTTTTAAGCAGTTCAGCTTTACAGCACATTTTTTAAACAGCATGAAACAAACTTAATTAACTCAAATTATTGACCAAGTGCACAGTGTCAATGATGTTTGCTTCAGAGAGCCTTGCACACAAGTCAGAGATTATACTTTCTTCAATAAAGAGGATAAAAATTCCATATCTTTCAAGGATTTCAGTTTTAGAGACAGCTACCTATGGAGGGCTTTACTTAGCTCTGTCCATACATACATGGTAGAAAATAAGTCCTCTTATTGATAGTTTCCACTGGAAAAAAAATAGATGCAAAAGAGTGTTGTTAACTTAGAAGGATAGTACAAATAATTACAAGATACTCTGGTTACAATCCAAATAGCAGTATGGTTAAAAAACAGACTCTGGAACCAGAGTCAGAATTACAATATATTTTTAGAGTTCTGTGTCAACCTCGACCATCCTGCTTCTGATCTTAATCACTTCTTCGCTCTGTGACCTTGGGCAATCATTTAACCTATCTGGACCTTGGTTTTCTCATTGGTAAATGGAAAAAATAATAAAAGTATCTACATTATAGACTAGTTACAAGGACCAAAGGAAAGATCTTATATTGGTACCTGAAATATATTATGTACTACAATAGGTTTAGGATTATATTCTCCAATTCTGTTCCTTTTTGCTTGTTTTTCACTCCTCAACCCTGAGAAATTTACCCAGAGAAAATGCCAATAGATTGCAACCAAAATAACAGATATCCTAAGTGATTTTATCTTACAATGCACTTTAGGAGAGATTGCTTTATTGTCCTTTACTTGAAAAAAAGACACGCTTAATATTAATTAAAAGTTATCATATATATGTTTATATATATATATGAAAATAAATATTTATATTTGGTACTATCCATAATTTCAGGTACCCACTGGGGGTCTTAGAACATATCCCCCATGGATATGGGGGAAACTACTATATGAATTAGATTTGTTATTTGTAAGTGACAGGAAAACAACAAAGCTTCATATCATTTAGTAAAAATTCAAATAATAAATTATATTTGCCTTTGTGCATTTAATCATTAATGTGATATTTCCCTAAATTATTTAGCTTCACTACTTTTATTGCTATCCATGTAATGTCATCCTTTACTTATTGTTATTCTGTCACAAGTGATTTTTACATGGTATCCATTTACCAACTATTGAGATTTTACTATATGTAGAAACTAAGCTTTTCCTTCCTAACAAAAGAGGTTTATAAAACTAAAATTATGGGGGGCCTGGGTGGCTCAGTCGTTAAACATCTGCCTTCGGATCAGGGCATGATCCCAGAGTCCTGAGACTGAGCCCCACATCAGGCTCCTCCACTGGGAGCCTGCTTCTTCCTCTCCCACTCCCCCTGCTTGTGTTCCCTCTCTCACTGGCTGTCTCTCTCTCTGTCAAATAAATAAATAAAATCTTTAAAAAATAAAAAATAATAAAATTATAACATATTTTAGTGTTATATGTCACCTTCAATCTACCTTCTATTCAAATAATAGAGTATATTGTCAATTTTAGTTATGATATGCAAGAGATTTATTTATTTATTCATTCAGTCCAGCCTATCTACCTGGTCGTTTCACTTGTGGTGAATAAAAGAGATACGGGATGTGGGATCTAAAGTTAGAAGTGAGATCTGGATTCTCACACTGAAATTGAAATATCAGCAGTTGCCTTTTTACACTAAAAATTAAATTGTTTACCAAATAATAAGCTTTGTACAGATTAAACATTTCCAGATTGTATGTAATTTTTCCTTTTTATTCGTCTTTCTCCCTTCTTCAACTCATCCTCTTAGAGAGAAACTTCCATATTTGGAACAATTCTTCTTAAACCTAGTCTATAACATGGTACGGAGGGAGAGACTAGTACCACTTTCTTTTCACACCTTGGCCAGGCCAATAAATGGAGATTTTGATGGTCAGTACCCATGTGAACAGGACATTTCCTGAGCTGTGATTGTGATTGGTGTCATCAACCTTAAAAGCATGGGATCAGAGCACATCTACAATGGTACCATCGAACACCTTTAAACATTCTTTTCTTTTTTTTTAAGATTTTATTTATTTATTTATTGGACAGAGAGAGACACAGCAAGAGAGGGAACGCCAGCAGGGGGAGTGGGAGAGGGAGAAGCAGACTTCCCGCTGAGCAGGGAGCTGGATGTGGGCCTGGATCCCAGCACCCTGGGATCATGACCTGAGCCGAATGCAGACACTGAACGACTGAGCCACCCAGGCACCCCACCTTTAAACATTCTTAAATATCATTGATCTGCCCTCAACTATCATCCATAGCCTCTAGATAATAAAGTTGTGAAGGCAGCCTTACATTTGTAAGAAGAACCAATCAAGAGCTATTTGATATCCTTTAGAAGAGTTTCTCTCTTTAAATGTGCTTAGAGCCGTTTGGAAATTTTCTTTGAAAATCTAAGTCACTAAAATAATTTAGCAAAAGATAACAAATACATTCATACACACACACACACACACACACACACACACATATATATATATATTCATTATATATATAAAAACATGGATTGAAAAAAAACATTCTGAATAGAAACTCCATGATTGTGCATCATATTCACTAACTCTGTGTCTATAGCCTTGACTTGTGAAGGTGAATATACATAAAATGCAGATAATAAAGTTTATTATCCACACTGGGTCCATGGGAGTTAGAGCCTAGCCACCTCAGTCAATATTGCCTAAACACATACGCAGGTGGATCCACAGATACGAATCTCACACACGGATAAAAGTGTGTTGTGATGGGTACATAGAGTTATCAACATTAAAAGAAGTATAATAGTGTACTTTTGTAGAATAATTAAATTTGGTCACATTATTCCCCCATGGAAAAGTTATTTTTATTTTAAATATAAGTTTGTGATAATCCAGGCTGACCTCTCAGCTTCTGGTTGATATCATTTTTAACCACAGGCATAAATCCTCTAAAGAGTAGTTACTGCTTAAATAGTACAGTATAAACCAAGGTGTCCACTTAATGCAGTATATAACCAATTAATTATCTTCACTTTTAATATATATCACGTTTTAATCATGGGGCCATCTGCTCATGAAAATCTGAGCTTTTGTAAGCATGTCATAAGGCATCCTTCTCAATGTAACACATATTTAAAACAGGGATGAAAAGGAAGCTGTTTTTCTTAATGGAATCCCCAGGGATATACTGTGTTTTACACACCTGTGGAGCCGACCTACATATTTGCTTACATGTTCAAGAAGGCCAGATTACATTATCAGCAAATGTAACAATCTTCAAAATGATAGAAAGGATAGCTAGGAATTCATTTTTATTTCATGTAAGTTTAGTGCTATAAAAGTTAAAACTTATGACATGGGCCGGGTATGGGATTAGGAGCCATAAAATATGCTTGTTTTTAATGGTACTGTTACACGCTATAACCACATTGCTACTTCTCTAGGAATAGGCCACAAAGAATCTTGTCTACTTTTTACTGGTGTCCTGTGCCTTGGGAGGGTGCTGAACAGTGCATGATTCTTCTCTTTGTCCCAGTCTCTTTCACTTTCAAATAGATCTTGATTTGTACAAGAAATAATGGGGTCTTCCTGCCCATAGACTAGGGACTGCATGAGCTATTGGTGCACATTATCTCACTTAATTCTTAATACAATCCCATAGGTGTTGTTATATGAAGAAAAAAACATTCAAAGATTTCAGATGATGCAGATCAAGTCACACAGCAGTTACAAGTGCCAAAGTTGGGATTTTGATACTCAAAAACCCTCTCTTATGTTATGTAGCGTTTCTAAGTGTGTTAAGTTTTTTTCCCTTTGTTTTGTTTTTTCAGAGTTCTCAGTTGTCATGTAGTCATCTATTACCTCAACAAAAAGTCATGGGATAATGCTAACCTAAATTTCTATTTTAAAACTTTTTAAAAATTTTCTTGAGGGAATAAATCATTCAATAATTGGCCTTCATCGATTGTCAATTATTCTATTTTAATCTTCATCCATTCAACTAATAGAGATCGACTATGTCCTAGACAGTGGAGTATACATAATGATACACTTTTCTCTTAATAAACTTACCGTTTAACAGGAAAAAAAAAACCCAAATGACACAAATGCATTTTGTGATAAATGCCATGCTAGAGGTATAGGTAAGGTATATGAGAAAGGTTAGAGCATATAAGGGAAGAGCATATAAGAAATTGTGGTGAATCCTTGAGTTATTAGGATGTTAATTCTGAGAGAAGAGTCCTAAGGAGCAATAGTAGTTAGTTAGATAAAGGTGGGAAGCAGAACCTTCTGACAAAAGAGGTAACATATAACAAGGACTTGCATTCAGAGAACACGTATCTTAGGTTATCTGGAACCCAGAATTTGAGAGTGGGTATGATGAGATATGAGGATGTCGTAGTGCTTTGGGGGGAGGGGGGGAAGAAAATGCAGTTCCATAGTTCTCATCTTGATCCTTCATTCTTGCTAAAGAAGCAAAATAATTGGTCTAATACAAGTTTTAAATAATCAAATCAATGAAAATGTATGTATTAGCAAGTGAGAAGCAATGTTCAGTGCAATGGATCTCAGCCTAGGTAACTTTTTCCCCTAGAGGGCATTTGACAATGGAATGTTATAGAATAGAATGACAGAATTATAGAATAATTATTGGGTAGAATGAAAAGAACACTAAAGAAATCCCTTTCCCAATGGATAATTTATGTATCCATTCAATAACAATATATTAAGAATCTAGCATATTCCCAGTACTAGAAATAAGATAAATAAGAAACAAAACAAAACCTAAAAAAAAAAAAAATGTGTATTCTAGAGGCCAAAGGCCTATAAGTAATTACTATATGGCTAGTGGATACTCTAAATTATTTAGCCAATATCTACATCTTCTTTCTTCCTTCTAAATAGATCCTTGATTTTCATTTTTTCCTCCTCCATTAAGTCATGATTCCTAATAATCTGATCAGGGTAACCCAGTGCTTCTCAGCTGGGGGAGATTTGTCCCCAGGGGACATTTGACAATATCAAGAGACATTCTTGGCATCTAGTGAGTATAGGACAAGAATGCTACTGAACATCCTACAATACATAGCAACTTCCCCTACAACAACAACAACAAAAAATTATCTGAATCAAAACGTCAGTAGTACTGAGGTTGAGAAACCCTGATGCAATAGTTAAGAGCATAATTTGTCTGGTTTTGAATTCAGCTCTACATATGCTGGCTAAGTGACCTAAACGAGTTTCTCTTCTTTTTTTTTTTTAACAACTTTATGAAGGTGCAATTAATATGCAAAGAACTTTACATACTTATTGTGTACAATTGGATGAGTTTGAACATATGCAAACACCCATAAAACCATCACTCTAATCAAGGTTATACACATACCCAACACCTCCCAGAGTCTCCTTATGTACCCTTGTTTTTGTTTGCTTTCGCTTTTGTGGCAGAAACACAACATGAAATCTACCCTCTGAACAAGTTTTGAGGTGCATAATATTGTACTATTAATTATAGCCACTATGTTGTACAACAGCTCTCTAGAACTTTTTCCTCTAGCATAACTGAAACTTTATACTCATTGAATTTCTATGGATGTACTTAATCTTTTAGTGCTTTATTTTCCTCATCTATAAAATGATTATAATAATAGTTCCTATTTCACAGAATGATTTTAAGTGACTGGCATACAAAGCACTCAATAAATATTAGCTAGTATTAAGTTCTTCGAGAATCAGGGAATGGGACTATTTACAAAATGGATCAAGGTTGTTTGAAGAGTAATGTGCCATTGACAATTCAGCTTTCTTATTTCCTTTGCAGGGTTCTGGCCAGTGTACTTCTTATATTTGAAGTTTACATTTTGTTGTTAGTCCAAATACTTTTTCCTTAGAATATACTGGGTGTAGAGAAAGCTACAATTTTTACTCTTACAGTAACTTAAATTTGCAAACACACTTGAACTAATTAATTTGGACATTTTAAATTGTGAATATCTAGGGCTTGGCCAAAATGTGTCTTTCACAAAGTGAGGGAAAAAAAAAAAGTTTGCTGATCATTCAGGATATTGCTGGAGAATACATTTTTCAGGAGTTAAATTTTTCAACTTTTAAAAACCCTTTATATAAAATAATGTGCCGATTACAAATACTTCATCTACTTCATTCCATTAAAGCAAAATATCAAAGGACTTCCAGAAAAAATATACCTTCATTCCTATTCTTTAATAATTCAGCATTAAAAAGACATTTCCCTGCATTATACGTGAAGTAGTAAATAGGAAATAGTATATCTCTTCTTTAACTAACCAAGACTTTGACCAGAAAACAGCTATATATATACATATGTGTATATGTATATATGCATATATATGTGTATATATGTATATATATATTCTTTATTACCAATTTTGCAAAACAAATTTTAAAAGTTATCAAATGCAGCCAGATGCTAAATAATAATACTGATAACATCCTTACAGGTATTTAATATTTGGACATTAAAACTATTATATTTAAATTTAAGTTATGCTTCAGAAACTATCAAAATTGGATTTAGAAAATGTAAGGAGAGTTTACATATAAATATTTATCTGAATATATTATTGTTTTCTGTGAATATCATAATATTATCCAAAAAATTTAGTTTTGGAAATGATCCCAAATTACATTTAAAAATTTGGATTTGACTGTCAACACTGTAAGTAAATAAAAGTAATTGAATAAATGTTCTTTTTGAAATGAGGTTCAAACCCCAAGAACAACAGCAAGAAAAAACTGTGTGCCACTTAATATTTTTAATACCCTGAGTCATTTTTTGAAGTTTGAACTTATAAAGTTTTTCATACACATAGGCACATATGATGACGCATAACTAAACAGTGTTGTAATATCCATGCTTTTTTTAAAGAACAGCTTTTTTCTTCTTTCTTCTCTTTTTGTCTTTGCTTTTTTGTTCTTTTTTATTTTAATCTTCAAAACAGCACCATTCTGCACACCCGCCTCTCTCAAGAACTTTTTAATCATATAGTATGGACTCTTCTCTATTCTTTTCATGCTTAATCTTACAATAATAGGGATACGTTATAAATGTGTGCGTGCATACACATAAACGTACAAAGGGTTTGGGGTTCATTGGGCACTTTATACAAACATGAATACTTCAGTCTCCTGCACCTTGCTTTTTTCATCCGCAACCACTTTCTAGTAACTCTTACAGACTACTGTTACTTCAATTATATCGTTTAATGGGCCCATAATACAGTTTTACAATGAATGCTCCCTAATTTATTTCATCTTTTCTTATAGATGGTCATTCAATCTGTCTCCAGGTTTGTTACTACCTACATACACATATGCATATACTCGTATTTACCCAATACTGTTTTGTTTTCTACAGCATAGAATCCCTGGATGATGGTGAAAACTAATCCAGAATTATTTAAGAGAGGCGTTTGTGAATATAATAAAAGTATTTATGAAAATTATCGAGTTGTCCTATCGAATAAGAATGCTATACAGCTTAAAATAGATCCTAAGTGACATAAACCTCACTGTATTCAGAAAACAAATAACAAATGTGAAAACACTAAAGTTAATTTTAACTCTCTCCCCTAAGAAACTAGAGAAAACCGTTCATTTGCCTTGTGGGTCTGGGAACAGTTTTCCTGAGTCCTAAGTTACCCAAGTTCTGCTGTTACACGTCGGCAGCGTCACTTTGCCGTTCTTCCCCAGGGTCGTCGGCACCAGTGCGTTCCTATGTTATGTACAGAAAATCTGCAGCCTGTGTTTATACAATCGTTCAACAGTCCTATTAGGTACTGACCCTTATTAATCTATGCTGCCATTTTCCCTCCCTTTCATATGCTCAGCCAAACACGGACACCAGGTCCTTCTACTGAAGAAGAGCTTACACCTCCCCTTTCGCCTCCCTTCGTCTCGGCTCTCTGGGCCTCTCTTACTCATTGCCTCTATAGTCGGCTTTCGCTACTGTAAAGGGAGGTATTCTCTCCTGCCAGCTTTTTACACAAAGAGTACTTTTTTCCAGACGGAGTCTGGAGTGAAAGCTTCCTTGGTCAGACACAAACATGGGCTCATGCTTCCTGTGTACCCCCCATTGCACAGGCCCCGTAGCTGTTTAATGAGTTTATGCTCACAAATTACATCAGCTTCACTTTCACACACTTTTAGAAGCTTTCTACCCCCTCCTGAAAAAAAAAATAATTCTGCCTTTTTGTTAAGTCGATTGGATAAGAGCAATAATTATTTTCTGAATGAGTAAATTGTTAAACAATTGTTTATTTACCCCTTCACATAACCTCTACATGGATTCTAAACTAAATGGAATAAACCTGTGATCTAGTAAATTAAATGGCAAAATTTGAACCTAGAATTCTTTGCTTTTATAAAATAATGTCACAATTAGGCAAGGATTACATTTTCTTACATTCTGTGGACACTCAAAAAAACGCAGTTTAAAGTTCCATTAAATACTGGTGTTTCTTCCTGGCACTATTTTAAAAAGACAGTGAGTGTGAGTGTGTGCATGTGTATATAATTTTATCAAAAGATATAGAACATTTAATATTTATTTTTATTCACAGGTTTGAGGCTTTACAAATCCTGAACCAGGGCTTTTGTAAATTTTAAAATTAGAGCAGTAGTTAAGTAATTTCCTAAATATAGTAAAATTGATTCATAGGTGTGATGTTTTTGAGAAGCTTAGATTATTTTATTTTAAGCATGGCTGTTCTTACTCATTATTTGATCCTTGGTGCTTAGGCCAATATTGAGCACATAATAAGCATCCCATGAATGTTGAGAGTAAATGAATGAATGCCATGATTTTGAAGGCTTGGATTAGCCTTTGAAACCAATTAGAGAGAAATTTCAAAGACCAAGAAACAGAACTTGGCATCTTCTCTATTACCCATCTGAAGGCAATGCTAAACAAAATAAAATGCACTCCCTGAATTTATCTTTCTTACTGCTGAGATCAATTTCTTTCTTTAAACATCCAAGAGTCTGTCATTATTTGTTCGGTGGGCACACACAGAGGGGTGTTCTGGCATCCACTGCTAACACAAGTTAGAGACTGCTTTAAAGAGGGAATGTCCTCATGTCTTTTGCTAATGTTTTTAGGGCATACATGATGGGCACAAGTGAAATTCAATCACAGTCCTGTTACCTTTGCTGAGGCAAGTTCAGTTGGCATTTTTCCCTACCCCACCCTTTAACTTTCAGATTAGTAGCAATTAGGGCAAAAATATTTTACAAGAATTTTACAAGGCTACATGATTATTTCTCTTTTTGTAATATTTGTTGTTTGTAAGCTTTTTGATACTTATATTTACAAATACCAGTGTTTTCCCCCAAAAGACATGAAACAAATTATTAGCTGTTCTGTAAGAATCAGAGGTTTGTATGATTATAAAGGAGAAATAGACCAGGAATGTCACAGACAAGTTTTGTCTAAAAAATAAATACATGAATAAAATTTTGTAAATTGAATCATATTTTAATGCACTAAGGTTCTTATTATTAGAGGTTAGCTGGGAATGTTTTTGTAGTGCTGATTATTACTTCATTTATCTCCATTAATAAGTGGGTGTATTTGTGTACTAGGTTTCATTAAAAAAGACAAAACATACCTATACATTCTGTCTTACACCCACCATGTAACATAATTTTATGTATTAGTTATTTTTAGAAAGTATAATCTCCATATAATCAGATTAATTATATGTTGTTATCACCCTCATGATCTCCTTATCATAATAACTTCCCTAGAAATCCATAGTTTGAAGCCAACTACAATGTAAGATCAGAAAGTTGATGGACCATCATAAGTCTAGATTTCGTATTGCGTAGAGTGATAGACTATACTTTGCAGGTGCTTATCTGATATTTGAGCCAACCTTAATTTTTTCTTCAGCATCATGTCTGGTTCTTTCCCCTGGCTTGGAAAAACAGTGACTCAACTCTCAGACTGAAGAGAGTAAGCTATCATACTCTGACACTTCAGAAAAGAGGGAAGATCTGCTTGCAACCCTATCAAGGTCAAGAGAGACAATTCCTGCCTGTCCTTTTAACAATCTTGTTTGCAACAGTGATGCAAACAGGCTGAATATGACCTTTTTGGGATCTATCTATATTTGTAAAGAATCAGTATGATTCTGAGAGGTGAAATTTGATATATTCTATCTTCCTTAAAAATATATTTAAACATAAATATAATACTAAAAACTAATCACAATTATGAGCACTAAAAGGGTAAGAAGATTAGGAGAATAACCAGAGTCTGTATCCTTGAGAAAATTTACATTCCCTGTGATTTTACGGTGATGTATGCTATCATGTTTTGGAATATTTAGCTCATGCTTTAAAGCTGATTAACCCCATAATATTATTGACCCCTTTGGCTTAACTCTAAGAATAGAGCTATTAGATAAACCATATTCCATATTAGAACAATCTCTGAGGGTTCATTGAAGCATTCATTTTTTTCCTGCTGTTAATGACAGGCAACTGAGAGCTCAGATTTCCAGAAACATCCTCCATGAGGCAAAACTTTAGAACAGGGAACTAGAATCAACATAGGTATTCTTTAGAATATTGGGATTGACTGAAATAAACTTTAAAATTTGAGTCCAAACTTGAATTACAAAAAGTAGTTCTAAAACTTATTCAAGGAAATTATTGAAGGAAGTAATTGAATGAAAGTTCAAAGAGAAGAAAGATATATTCTCTTTGATTGAAACGAACAAGACTCATTACGCTATTTTTGAATAAATGAATGTAAAAGTGTGAATAATCAAATGAAACAATATTTAGAATGGGGTGTTTGAGAAACCAAAGAAATAATTAATGCTATAATTTTGACAAAACTTAATAAAATTAATGAGTTTTCTTATCATAACCTTAAAAATCTAAGATGACAAAAATAAATGTTCAATGTGTCTAGAAAGAAAATGGAGGTATGCAATGTTAAATGCAATGAAAGGGTGAGGTATTGGAATGTAATGAGTTAGAGCTTTGTTAGTTTTCTTGATGTCCTCAGAAGACAGTGGTATTCCTAATTCCTTTAAATTAAAATTCCTCTGCAATGGAGGCAAATTGTTTTCAGTTAGGATAAAGAAATCCTTTTAAAGTAGTAAATTTCTTTTCTATAATACAGTATTCAACAGACAACCTCTTGATCTTCATTAATCTGAATAAACTTTTTCACTTGGAAGGGACTATGGTGAGCAGATGCCAAGTTCTCCTACCCAGTTGTAAATTATTAGCATTCTGGCTTATAAATCAATCTCTTTTAAGTATGATCACTGAGAATGAGAGACTGATCACACTTGGCTATACCAACAAAGTGAGCATCTGAATCAGGAACGCTGGGTCATGGTGAATCCGTGAGGATGTTAACTCCCTAGCAAGGCCTGGCCTGAGCAATCAGATGACTTTACCCGTCACGTTATTATCTGGAGGTACAGAGAGCCTGCAAATTTCGAAGCTATACCCATGGATTATAGAATGGTACTGAAAGCTATCACAAACTCTGTGGGTTTATGGAGCCAGTATACTACAGAATTTAAAAGCCCACAGCTTAATGAGTAAAGTGAAGATTGGTGTAAATGCATAAATTAATAAAAATAAATATCTACGGATTATTTCAAATGACAGATTATTAAAAGATTTTGGAGAAATTTAGTGAAGATGATGGCATAGAAAGATCCTGAACTCACTTCATCCCATGAACACAAATCTACAGCTACATGTCAAACAATCCCCTCTCAAAAGAACCAGAAAGCTAGCTGAACAGCACCTCTGCAACAAAGGATAAAAGGGCCACAGTGAGACGGGTAGAAAGGGCAGAGGCATGGTCTTTCAAGAAACCCCACTCCAGGCTCTGCTACCCACAGTAGGGAGAGATCTCATACCATGGAGCTTGTCCCTGAGAAGCAAAGAATTTGTATCTCACATGAGGCATTCCAACCCTTGGGAACTGTACCAGAGAGATGAACTTCCAAAGTTTCTGGAATTAAAAACCTATGAGGCTTACTTCCAGGAGAACCATAGTGCACAGGGAATGGAAAATGTTTTCTTAACGGGCTCACACAAAGACCCACTCACCCTGGAACCCAGTACAAAAACAACAGTCTGAAAAATACCTAAAACACATGCAAAGACACTTATTTGTTATTCTTAATGTGTCTGCTGGAGAGGTAGGAATCTGTTGGGACCCTCTCCAGGGCTGGAGGCTATAGTGGGCACCATTTTTGCATTATCCTTCTGCCTCGTTGGTGCCAGTGCTGGAGGACGCCACTTTTTGCACCACTCCTCAAGACAACTAGCCTTAGTGGGAGTCCACCCCCACACACACAGCACAGCTGCAGCCTAGCCCACCTCACCCCAGCCAGCAAGCACCTGCAGCCCACACAGAGCATGACCTGTTAGCACCTGGCTATGGTGGCCATGGAGGATTGTGTTTCTACGTTCAAGGGTCTAAAAACAATCACAGACACAGTCCTTTGCAGTCCTTTGCACTGCCAGGGCACTGCACAAACATTAGACAACACTAATTTTCATGTGATAAAGGCCTATCTTCTTGTCCTGGAGTTTCAGGCTGAGGGACAGACCTCAGGTCAGCCACACTTCCAGAGGCTAGAGAGGTAGCACCAGCCCAGAGAATGTGGACAGGGAGGCACCATATTAGCGCCCTCCCTCAGCCTCTCTGCTGCTTGCTGATACTTCCCAGGAAGGGGCTTATACACACAACAAAAGCCACATTTTTTACAACTGTCACCCAGCAGAAACTTCCAGATCTCTGGTCTGGAAGTTAGCAGGATTTACAACTGCAGACTTCCAAGAGTGTATATATTTATACTTTAAAGCTGCTGCTTGAGTGTCCTGCTTACATTTAGCCTGAAACTAGGCACTGTCTGAGATCCTTTCCTTTGAAATAATGACAGCACTTGGCATACTCTCAACAACTGGGACCTCACAGGAATAGATCAGGCTACTTTGAAAATCACAAAGGGCCAAGAAACAACAAAAGCTAGGGCAAGGTTGAACAATCAGTTCAGAAGATAAAGAAGGGTATTACATAATAATATATACACAAACAATGGACTACTACTCAGCCATAAAAAAGAATGAGACCTTGCCATTTGCAACAACATGGATGGACCTTAAGGGTATTATGCTAAGTGAAATAAGTCAGGCAGAAAAAGACAAATAACGTATGATTTCACTTATATGTAGAATCTAAAAAACAAAACAAATAAACAAAACAAAAACTCCTAGATACAGAAAAGATTGGTAGTTACCAGAGGGGAATAGGGTTCAGGGGATGGGCAAAAAGGTGAAGGAGTTCAATTTTAAGGTGATGGAAGGTAACTAGACTTACGGCGGTGATCATTTCGTAGTGTATACAAATACCAAATGACAATGCTGTCCACCTAAAACTTATTTCATGTTATATACCAGTTTACCTCAAATTAAAAAAAAAGGCTCTGAATGCCTGTGGGATGGATAACTTGTGTAAAGATTAAAAAAGCAGGACATTGAGCACTGAGTAACAAGGAAAGCTGGTTTGGTTGTAACACAATTCCAAATTACCTAAAGTTTATATTTTTTTCTCCTCAATTCCCTGATTAAGGCAATTCACAAAGCCATTTTGAATGTCCCGCTACATTCAGTTAGATTTTAAGCAGCAACATTCTTTATTTTAAAAGATTCTGGGGGCGCCTGGATGGTTCAGTCAGTTAAGTGTCTGCCTTCGTCTCAGGTCATGATCCCAGGGTCCTGCGGTCGAGCCCTACGTGGGGCTCTCTGTTCAACTGGGAGCCTGCTTCTCCCTCTCCCTCTGCCCCTCCCACCTGCTTGTGTTCTCTCTCTCTCTCTCTCTCAAATAAATAAATAAAATATTTAAAATAAATAAATAAATAAATAAATAAATAAATAATAAAAAATAGAAGATTCTGTACCCAGGCCTTCCATTTGGATCATAGAAAACAAGCAAGTGATTCTTTTTAACAAAGATGACAAGAAAGTTATTGATATATCTCTCCTGTCAGTTATTAAAATTGTTTACATAAAACAAAACAAAATGCTTTATTTTGAGTTACAAAATCTAATTAGGAGTGTGAATCCATACTTCTATTAGAAAAGTACAGATACGGTTTCCAAGTTAAAGTCATTTTAAGAACGATATTGTTCATGTTTACTGATACCTAAGACATAAAGTTAATCTGGAGAAGATACTATAATTTCACACCTCATGTAACTAATATATTAACAGTTCAGAAGTGTTCAGAAATTATCATTTAATGCTGTAGGATTGTATATTTTGAGCTTCAAACAATTCTACTGCTTAAACAAAAAAATATGACATTGTTTGGAAACAATTGAACAATGACTTTTAAAAATTATTATCTTTCTATTTTATCTTTTAGACCATATGGTTCAAAGCCATAATGATAGAATAAGAAAATTTTTGGCCTTACCCAAGCATAGGTCTAGCATAAAGTAGGTACTAAATTAGTGTTTGTTGAGTCAATAGGTATTTAAATTTTGAGTTATTTGAATTTGATAGATGTTGAATTTTGATTTGACCAGATTGGGCTCTATGTGACTTTGGGAATGGTAATACTTTGTAGGAGCCCCCATTTTTCCATCTGACAGTTTTCAGACTAAGTGGAAGGAACAGATAAACTTACTACATTAAACTACTTTGAAAACTATGAAATTTCGTATCTATATATTTGAATAAATTCATAATGGTGTTTTTCAAATATTTGCATACATTTTAAAATATGCCTAAATTTAACTACCTGCTTTGAAAGAAGAATAGATTCACAGAAGGTCTAAGATTTTTATTTGTCATTCTGTTGACATCCAGGGTAGATTGGTAGAATTCAAACACTTAGTGTCTCCTTCCTCTCTTTCATGTGCTTCTCCTCAAACTTCTTCCTTGCCTGAAGTGAGCAATGAATTTTTTTTCAGATAATTTGTACAGCATTTTTTCTAAGTTATGTATCAGAATTATATTAAATATAGCAGAGGGTTAGCTGGATTCTATGTACAAATGCAGTGACATGTGTGTCATACAAAACTAAAAGTTAGCCCAACTAGGATGAAATCTGTGTTCTTCCCCTTATCATGATGGTATAAATTGTCATTTAATTTGTGGTATGTGGACCTAAAGAGGGGACATTTTCAGAAATAGGACACAACATAAAGATACAAAAGTGAGTTTGCAACTAAGAAAACTAAGATCATTAGTAAATGTTCTCAGAAGAAATGAGATGAAGGAATTAAGTTTGCAGTAGGTCATGGATTGATTTGACACGAGGATAAAAAATCTGTTTTTCATTCTTTGGTAGTGGGGGTAACTTGAAGCTGGTATATGCTCTGAATGATGGGGATGTGAGAAGATGACATCCCCAAAGGAAAAAGCTTTGGCTGTGATTTATCACTTAACTCATTTGATATGGTTGAAGACTCAGACACAATTAAATGAATAGAAAATAAAATAAATTTATGGAGCAAAGAATGTGAAATCTAAAGTAAGTCAGAGCATGGAGCCACACCCAGATATGTGAGAGGGCGAGACCCAGGAGGGGTCTGTAATATTGTTTCTCCAAGACACAACTTGTATCTGGTAGGTCTTTCAAGTAGAGCTTTTATGATCAGATTCTTACACTATGTCTGCATACGTATCAACCCTGCTCATAACGAGCATTGAACCAGTGGCAAAGCACAGCAGTGTATCTGAGCTTTCATGTATGCCATGTACCCATAAGAGATGCACGTCTCTATGGCAGAAATGCCCCAAAGTGTCGGATTTCATCAAGACTGATCCAATAGGAGGAGATGCACAACGTGGGCTGGTCTCACATCTCTGAAATGGTGCTGCGGCTCTGGCCACAGAAGATCCATTTTTAGATTTCCGAAGTGTGGGTATCTCACACGATATAACATTGTTTATTTCTATATTTCTTTCTCACTCTTTCCCTAAAGTTACTCACTAGGCCATGAAAGAAAAGGATTGTGCCTAACGTGCTGTATTAGCTTCCTGGGGCTGCTGTACCAAAGCATCCAAAACCGAGTGGCCTGAAACAACAGAAATTTCTTGCTTCAGAGTCTTAGAGGCTAGAGGGCTGAAATCAAGGTGCCAGCAGAGCCACGCCCCCTCTAACAGCCTAGGGGAGCAGCCTTCCTTGTCTCTTCTAGCTTCTGATGTTTGGAGTAATCCTTGGCATTCCTTGGCTTATAGATGCATCACTCCAGTCACGAGGCTGTCTGCTCCCTGGGTGTCTCCCTACCATCTCTCCTGCTTGCCTGTTTGTGGCCAAATTTCCCCTTTCTATGAAGATTCAAGCAATATTGGATTAGGGATCGCCCTATTGACCTCGTTTAGCTTGAACTTTACCTCTGTAAAGACCTTATTTCCAAATAAGGTCACATTCCCAGGCACTGGGGTTTAGGACTTTAATATATCTTTTGGGGGAGGACATAAATCAACCCATAAGAGCCCTCAACACCATTTGTGGACTTCTAGTGTCATATGCTGTTTTTTCACACTGGTATCCCACTTCATGGGTGTTTCTCACAAGATTTCAAAGTGGTAAAGTAACTGCGATTGAGTTTAGGCAACTTCTGCTTGAGGAATTACAATTTTAGGGGTACTGACTGACCGACAGGACAGAGACACATTGTCTTCTCTCTCGTTTGGCTTGTGAAGGTCCAGAACACAGCTCATGTTCAGTTGTTCAGTGTGCAGTACCAACAACATATAAGTCAGCAGAAAGAATATTTAAGTCACAAGATACAGCAAAATGAAGGAGGACGTTGACTAAGAATAAGGCTTGTTCAAGGAGTACTTCCGTCATTCTGTCCTTACCGTGTTGCTGCTCAGACAAAACTTCTTTTTTTATGTCAACTTGGCACCTTTGCTCAAAAAGGAAGTCTGACCTGACTTTTAAAGTTACTATGAAGAGAACTTTGTTTTATGTTATACAAAAATGGCTCTAATATTAAAAGATTAATCCCTTTTGCCTCTAAACATATGATTAACCATAAATTATCACACTAGACCTGATCACATCTTTCAAAAGCCTATTAAAAAACAAATTAACCTTTTCTCTCTAGTCTGAACTCCCTTGTTAATATGAAAATCAGGAGCAATTCAGGACTCTTAGCTTTTGTTATCCCAGCCATATTCCTTTGTGTTTTTCAAGTTGAGTTGTGACTGGAGAGTGAGTCATACCAGCTTAATTAATTTAGTTAAGAACCAATTAAAAGCAGTATTTTGTGCATGAGAAAGCTTGTCTGAAGTGTTTTGAATTTCATCAGGAGTTTGCTCATTACCCAGGCTTCTATATAGATGGCTGTGCCATGGGGTTGGTGGGAGGGGGGCAGTGGACACACTTACTGGGTTAGACATCCTTTAATTCCTCATCATAAGTGAATTCATACGAGTTTTCAATTCTAAAGCAGGTGCAATTTATATTTACTCTCGTAAATAAATACCACACATCAAAAATTATTACCAAATTTCTTATTGTAATAATAATGTAGCAAGGTTTATGAGCAACTAAATCATATATTTTCTTCCTCCAGTAGACTAAATGATCTAAACATCACTGTAGGAAGAGGATTAAAGGGAGATGTATTCTTTCTGTATCCTTCCCACCTCATTAATCTGGAGTGGAACAATGTAACATGATATATTTTTAAAGTAATGTGGTTAAGAGTAGTGTAGTTTAAAGCAGTCTGATCTTCAGATTTTTGTCCTATAGAAGCAGATGTGCAGACAAAGCACTAACACATGAATCTCTTTATCAGGTTCTATAGGTCTCTGTGTGTTATTTGTACCTATGTATGAGGCAAATCCAGCAAACAAAAACTGTGTATTAGGAAATAATGGGAAAAGTATTGGACAGTGAACTGGCTGATTTAAGGCAGAGTCAGCAAATGTTTTCCAAAAGGGACTGACAGTAAGTATTGAAGGCTTTGTGAAACAGATGTCTCTGTATTTGGTCTCTGTTGCAACTAATCAACTCTATAGTAGAGGCATGAAAACAGCCATTGATGATATATAAATTAATGGACACGGTAGTGTTCCAATAAAACTTTATTTACAAAAACAGAAGAAAGACTGAATTTGACCTTCAGGCCATGGTTTTCGAACCCATAATGAAGGATATGGTAATGGCGCTGACCCTTAATGGGTGGGTAAGACTTTCCTCATGCTGGTGTTCAGTTTCCTCATCCTAAAATGAGGAGGTTAGACTAAGGAAGCCAGAAGGACTTTCCAGCTTTGCATTTTTAGGTTCATATACAGAAATGGTCTCTAGAAATACTTCCAAGTACAGCTCTAGGGTCAGGAAGCTGATTCTCCAGCAACCTCTTTGGAAAAAAAAAAAAGAGTTCTCAGTAAGAGAAAATATAAGAACTTCTTTTCTTTGTGTATGGGTGTTATCCAGATTACACATGAGACTTGAGAACAGTTATGACTTTAAGATTTTTGAATTCTTTATTCTCTAGAGGCCATAGCTCTGTTTAGGAAAAAAGGTAGATATAACTATTTAGAAAGATTTCAAAAACACTTACTTAGGAGTTAGAAATGGACTTTCCACACTTGCAAATGACAATCTGAGTATTAGAGGTTTCAGTGCTGGTAGACCACAGGCTAGAAAGTAGCTTTCAGAAACACTTTTTTTTTTTTTTTTTTTTTTTGCTAAGGGTAAACTTCACTGGGAAAATTCTCTTTGTTGGAACACCTCATTACACAGCAATGCAGAATAAATGAGGCATTGCTCTCTATTGATTTGCCACCACAGCCTCTATAACTAAACATGGCCTGAGGCAGTTCTGCAAACAAGAGGATCCCTGTTTAATTGTTGCTTGAATAATTTTTCATTATCATTACTCGGGGATTAGAATTTCTATTTTTACTTGATGTTACTTTAAATATACCCTTTGTGTAGCGTATTTTCCAGCATATTAGAATCAGTCACCTACAACAAGAATATCATCCAATGTACACACTGAGAGTAATTCCACTGCAGTGTGACTCAGAACTACAAATACACAAATAGTCAGCCCTCACTACTTATTTCCACTGCGTTAAGATAAGTGCACGTATAAATTTCACATGTTTAGACTATATCACCTTTATTTTGAACCCCATTCGTAATGAAGCTCCCTGTCATTGCTCAGAGTAACCAGAATTCTATATATTTTATCTGCAGGTCTCCACATGAGTTGGAACTGTTCTCTATGAGATTATTCAAATAATGGCTCGACTGGAGTCCATTCACAGAATTTTTCTACCTTAGGCTTTTCTTTTTCTCTTTTTTATTTTCCTTAAACATAGGATGCATTATTAATATCCTTTCAAGGGAAACAACAGAGTTAGTTCTATAATTTGACCTACTTCCTTTTATTCGTGAAAAGCAGCATATGTAAAAACAAATTAAAATGTGGTTACTAGGTATTTAACCAGACCAGTAAATACTGAGTAGTCATGGTATCTTTAGTTTTCGCAATAAGGAAGAGATACAGAGAGCAATTGAATTACATGGATACTCTGTGGCATGTATTTTGGATCAGGTTTATGTGACTAAATTACATAAGCCACAAAATCTAGTTCACCCTCCCAAGCCCTCAAATATTATAAAAGGTGATATTATTGCCACTTTATCAGATAAATGTTTCTGGCTAAATCTAGATCCCTGTTCTACCAGAAAATTTTCTTTAATGTAACTATTATTTATCCTGCTAATATCTTCTGCTTGTGACCACTTTCACTGATAATACTTGAAAAAGTGAGATGGTTTGAAGATATCTACTCAGCCACTTGTTTCTTTAACACAGCTGTTCAAAGGTTTCGCTCCCATAACCTTAAAACTCTGGTTTTTACTGAAGTCCCAGATGCAGGACAAATATAGACAAATTTGTAAATTTTGAAGTACTGGTAAAAGACTATATCTCCGTAAAGAATGTCGAGTTATTTGAATGCGTATTTAGGTCTTTGTTCAAGATAGCCTAAAATTCCTCAAACTGTTCAGTCCATTTTAATGTCATAAGAATTCTTTAAAGACTTTAAAATTCTCTTGAATATTCTATTAGATGGAGAGGGTACTATTAAAGAAAACATAGATAGATAGATAGATAGATAGATAGATAGATAGATAGATAGATAGATAAGAATTACAGTAAAAATTGAATCAAGCTGGCAAGAGGAAAATAGAACAGTAAAAGTAAAGTGAGGAAATCCTCACCAATTTTTTGTTAAGGAATGTCCTTAATATTGTCTATGAATGCAAATATACTTCAATTTACAAATCTATTCATTCTTCCTCAGCTTCATAACGAGTAGGACTTTGGTCTGATTATATAATTACATCATATAATAATTGTTTTATATTTTGATATACCTGTAAATAAGCCACCTTCACAACCCCAGAGATTTTAATAATCCAATATTTGAGAGAAGGAGAAAAAAACAAAGGAAAAACGTGATCCAAAATTCTTACCTTCTGGACATCTCTAACTTTACGGTGTTTTAGAGTGTGTATGTGCTTGTGTGTGTTCATCTTTGTGCAGCTTTTAGCTGGTAATCTATCTGGCACTCTGGATTGACCAAAAACTCTACACAACCATAAATGGAGAGGATGAAAGGCAAAGTGAGATTTACAACCTTGATCTTGAAGATAAAACCAAGGTGGCTGAGAAAAAAATATTGTCCGTTAGAAAAGAAATTATTTCTGTTGGAGTATATCCTTTATAAAAGGTATTTTTATTCTCTCTATTAAAATTGTTCATCACCAATGCTCTTTAGGATTATATCACCCAGAAAAAACAATGCTTGAGGCAAAAGGTTGAAGATTTTTTTAACAAGAAAAAAGCACTATGAGATTTTCAAAGGAAATACAGAATGTTTCTCTAATAAGCACATTAATAACTTGCAAATGTGTTGTCACATTTAGGGCAATAATTTATAGTACATTTCTCCCTAACTATAAGAATTTCTGCATTAATTTAAGGAAAACATAAAGAAGAAATAAAAATGAAGCAAAATTACTTGTTGAAAACAGTTTTAAATTTAAAACTTAGTTGATTCAGTTCTTACACTGACTACTTGTTGACAGTTTTTCATAAATATTCGGTTACTTTACACATATGCTTCTATCTTAATTCAGCTTTTTGAGTTATTTTATGTCTTTCTTAACCTTTTTGTTGTTAGACAGTAGTAGTTGGTTTGTCACTCAATTCCATCGTAAATTTACATAATAAAAACTTGCTTATAAACAATTCAGAGTATCTTACATGTTGACACATATCACCATGCTATAGAGTAAATAACTCAATTTTAATAATAAAAAGTAAAAATAAAAATTAATAATAATCACCAGTGCTAGAAGGATTGCTGCTGCTATGATTACTCCTGTTATTTTTTGAAGGCATTTGAAATACTGTGTGTGAGGCACACATTAGGGAAATTTTGGTTGCCAGCGTCACAAACCAAAGACAAGCAGGATCAAGCGCGAGTGATGTACACGGAAAGGACTACTCACAGTTGTTCAGAGTTCCAGCTCTGCTGTTTACTTTCCATGTGACTTCAGACAAGTTATCCAACCACTGTGTGTTCCAACTTCTTCATGTGTAAAATGGAACTAATAATACCACCTATCTCATAAGGTTATTGTGACCACTAAATGACCTTGTTTTTCAAAAGATATAGAACAGAGCTTAGATGTGTAGTGCTATCGACTGTTAATAATAGGTTGTTGTGCTGTTCTTATTCCTGTTAAGGCATTTCTAAAAATCCAAAGGGAAGTACGCAGTTGGTCCTCCAGAAAGAAAGTAGGATCAGGAGTGATAGAGGAAACAGAGGTGTTCTCTCCCGTCTCCTACTCTGTATCTCTGTACATCTATTTTAATCTAGCAGATGTTATTATTCCCATTTTACAGCTGGCAAACCTGAAACTCAGGTTAAATACCTTTCCAAAGTCACTCACTAAGTGCCACAGACAGGATTTGAAGTCCAATTTTTATAACTCCAAATCCTTGTTAGTAAAAACTACACTAGACACATCAATCAAGATTTCTAAATGTTTCAAGTAATATCAAATGATGAATTATGTAGTTTTTCCATTAGTTAATTTTTAATAAATTGATAAGTACTTACATATGATCTGATCTGATCTTCAACAGTAGGACATTCAGTTTAGTTGGGTACGCAGGGAGGGAGGAGGATCTGCATCACTGCATGCGTTCTTATTCTATTTCTTGGTGTCTTTGACGCCAGTAGTCTCTATGGTAACAACACGGCCATCCCATTATCTAAAATAATGAAGTAAAAGAGGCTTTTAAGGATGGGACACACATTGTCCACCATATTAAGACCATGTTATCCACCCTTAATCTAAGAAAGCTAGGATATAGGAAGCTGATAAACTTGCCAAGAACAATATCATCATGAGAGAAATACTTAACTTTACAATCAATGGTCCTTGGCACTTTTGACAAAGGACAAAAAGGAATTGAAACGTTATGAAGAAAAAACTTAAGCGATCTGTCAGAGTTATAGAGAAAAATAAACAAGAAAAGCCATCATTTTGGAATGTCTTTGGAGTGGATCTGGATCCAAAAATTTTTAATTTTAGTCTTAGAGAAATACTGAAAGAATAAGTAGAATTTTATATTATAAGGAAAGATATACGGATTTCTCAATACTTGTGTCTCAACCATTTATATTATAAGGGAAGATATACGGATTTCCCAATACTTGTGTCTAAACCATTAAAGAACTTGGAATCAGCTCACTAATTAGAAAGTGGCTTTGGGAGCCCACAAAGGGGAAGGAAGAAAGGAGCAAAAAATAATTCTTTCTGATATGGGCTAGGAAAAGGAGTACAAAGATCTCTTCGGGCTCAGTGTTCCCTCCATGGTCTCCTACAGCAAAGGTGGTCATAATCAATGTTATTCAATTGTTAGTTAATTGCAAATCAGTTGCTGTGGTGATTATATCAGGATGCTGTTCTAATTCAAATTTTGTTACACTGTTTGAGTCAACTGAAGTTGATAGACTTCCTTTTTCTGTTTAAAGAATTTGAAGAAGGTACAAATAAAGGAAAGCTAAAAGTGCATCATAAAAGAGGATGGCAGGAAATCAAAAATTTAGCCGTTGGAAAATGGACATCATTTGCTCATTTTATTTATTTAGTAAAGTATAATAATTCAAAAGTCCAAATGAGAATTTGTTATAGTTGGCCTATTTTATCACTATAATATTTTGTTGTTATAGCTGTAGACAATATTTGAAAGTATTAATTGATATGTTGGAAAAATGTACCAAATATAGAGTGATAAAATATATCCTTTTTAAATATTTGTTAGATTTTTATTAAAGGAATAAATATATTTTCTGGATATTTGGAAAATATAGACATGTAATGTTTTAACATTAATTTAAACATCAAACACAAGGAAAGCAGAGGAAAATCATTAATATCTTGAAGATTATCAATGAAAAATATATCAATAATTTATGACACACATTTGCTATCTTATCAGGTAAGAAATCTTAGACCATAATTAATTATATTAAAATTAAAAGTTGCTTATTACATATTAAAATTCTAATTTGGAAGATATTTATCAAAAATTTAACCTGTTATTTAAAGTCTAAATAGCATATCTTCTGATTGTTTTAAGATTTATACTTTTGATTTGTGCTGTAAGATTTGCAGTTTAATATTTTAAAATAGTCAACACATTTGACATTATGGTTATTTTAAATGCTTCTCTAAAATGTAAGTCAATCCAGACTTTGTAATGCAAAGAGACAATGAGACGTTAAAATTTTATTAGCAATCTTAGTATAGTTTTTTATTGCTCATTTGGTTCTAATATATTAAGCTACATGATATTTCTATATTTTAAGATGCATTTCCAATGTGCTTTCAAAAGTATTTTTAAGTAAGCCCTAACAGAATATAACAAATGAAAATATTTATTCAAGAAAATCTTCTAAGACTTGGTAAGAACTACAAAATCTGCATTGTTTCAAACAAGTCCTGCACCCTCTCTCCAGCCTCCCAGCTCAATAAGACAGAAACTCCGCTTCAGTTGGTATAGCCAAGAACACAGGGTTCTAGGGGCACCTGGGTAAAACAGCCGTTAAGCATCTGCCTTCGGCTCAGGGCGTGATCCCAGCATTACGGGATCGAGCCCCACATCAGGCTCCTCCACTATGAGCCTGCTTCTTCCTCTCCCACTCCCCCTGCTGTGTTCCCTCTCTCACTGGCTGTCTCTATCTCTGTTAAATAAATAAATAAAATCTTTTAAAAAAAAAAAAGAAAGAAAGAACACAGGGTTCTCTCTCCTCCCAGCTCCCAGTCAGAGGGCAAACTTCGTAAGACGGGCAGGACAGCAGCAATTTTCATCTTCCCCCAGCTGCCTGTTGCTGAAGCTAAGTTCTGTGCCACGATGGCCCTGAGAGAAAAGCATGCCATGGTTCTCACTGCTGGCACAGGGCAGTGGCTCAGAAATTTTGCTCAGAGGGGAAAGCAGACTATAGAAGAGAGCCCCAATCCTTCCCCAAAGAAAGTGGACTTAATTTACAGCAGTACATGGAAAAGATCAAGCCTAAGGACACTCTTAAGAACAGCGAAAGTTCTAGTGAAAGGCAATCAAAAGGAGATTGATAGACTCCTTGGAGATGGAAGATCAGCTGTAGGCCGGTGAGTCTGTGGAAAGAAAGAATAAAAGACACAGCTAAGAAGAGACTTCTTGGGGTCAGATAAATCTGAACCATTGACCTCAAAAACTATCTCTTCAAAACCTGGATCAGTCTGTGAATCAATTTATGCCTAAAGGCATTGTTGAAAATAATAGAGCAATCAGCCAGCAAATAGTGGGTTTAACTGTTAGGTGTGGTCAGGGGAAGGGAAGCCTGAGACATAACCAGCCCGGTGAAGTAGGGTAGAGGGGAGCTCAGAACACAAGTTTGCTGCAGTATCAGTTGATTCTCATTATTCATGGTAGTTATATTCTACAAAGACACTGCAAACACTATATCAGTGAATACTGAACCCTTTGCTCCTAGGGCAATACAGGGGTAAGTTCCTGCATTTTCAGCCTCTGACAACATTTTTGTCAATGCATCAATTCACAACCTTATCATACATGTGTTTCTGCTTAAAGACACCTTATTTAATATATATTGTTGATTCATAAACATTGAACTCACAACCAACAGCATATAACTCATGCTTGACCAAAGCTTATCTAACACATGTATTTTCTCCTTAAGGCACATCACAACCTCGTTCAGCACTATGCTTGGGGCAATTTTAAAGAGCAAAAATCACCAACATAAAGCACAAAAACACAACTCTAAATAGATTCTGAAAAGGACACTTGTTTATAATTTGGGAGTGGAAACAGTGAAGGGAAAGCATCAATCGCCTTGTTCGACCTCAATTGGGAACATGCACATTGGGTGACTCAAATTTTTCACTGTTCTGTGTATATCTGTGAAAGATCACAAAAGCACTGTGAGTATTGATTTTAGGTTACAATAAATTTTAGTGAAAAGATAAATTCACAAATACTGAGTCTGTGAATAATGAGGATCAACTATATTATCCAGAAGGTCCATTTTCCAACAACAAAACGAATTGTAAGACATGTAAAGAAACAAGAAAGTATGACCCATACACCAGAAGAAAGCAGGCACTAGAAACTGCCTGTGAAAACAAATGGATGCCACATTTAAAATACAAAGACCTGTAAGCAGCCACTATAAATATGTTCAAAGAACTAAAGGAAACCATGACTAAACAAGCAAAGGAAGTTATGATGGCAATGTCCAATGTCCGTTAGTACTGGGTTGTAATTGAGCTGAAGATAAATACATGTCTGGATAGTTTCATTTTGTTTGCTAAGAATAAGTCATGTTTTAATTTGTAGAGCAGGTCACTGAAAAACCGTTCATTGACATGGATTTATTCCAAACAATATATGATCTAATTATATAACATATGTGAATGATGCTTTTTTTCATTAAGCCTAATGAAATAAAGTGAAATAATTCACAATGTTGTAAGAATGCATCGCCCTGCACATTAATATAACATGAATAAAATGTTGAAATGGAGCTTGTTTTAGTCTGTTCAGGCTGTCCTGACAAAAATGTCATAGACCAGGGTGGCTTACACAACAGCAATTTATTTCTTACTCTTATGGAGGCTGAGAATTCCAAGATGGAGGTGCACGCAGCTTAGCTTCCTGGTAAAAACTTCCTTCCTGGTTTGCAGAGGGACACCTTGCTGTATCCTCACATATTGGAGAGAGAGAAATCACCCGTCTAGTTACTAACTCTGCCTATAAGGGCACTAATCCCATTAATAAAGGCTCCACCCTCATGACCTAATTATTTCCTAAAAGTCCCACTTCTTAACACCATTAGGAGTTCAAAATATAAATCTAGGGGGAGGAGAGACACATTCAGTCCTTAGCAAAGAGTAACAAACATTCTACAGAAAAAAAGGAAAAGAATTATGATAACAACTTAGAGGAAAGGCAGCCGTCTAGGCTGGGAGCAGTACACACGCGCACACACACACACACAGGCCACACACGTGCACATTCACACACACACACACACACGCATGCAGACGGAGAAGGAGATGCTTCCTACTTTGTTCCAAAAATATTGCTCATCTTTATAGTTGCTAATGACAAAGAGATCTCTGTGTTCATGGAGATTTTAGTAACCAGGAAGATAACCATAAAGGAAGGAATTATGAGTGTCATACATGTTAGGAATTCTTCAGGGGAAAAAAAACAAAAAAATCTGTTTAAAGAAAAAAAAAAAACCAATATCCAAATAATTAAATTAAAATTTTAAAATGTTAAAAGAAAGAGAAAGAAAAAGACTGTCATAAAGGCTTCAACATGTCCCACTAAATACCAATAAAAATTTAGTACACTCAAACAAAATATGCATCTCTTATATTTAACACCAAAAAATTATGTATAATGGGACAAAATTAGACTTGTTTAAATTTTCAATGAATTTCTCACTAAATACTAAAAGAAAATGACCAAATATTTTCAGAGATTTGAGGGAAAAAAAATGTTGATCCAATAATTTATTCTCTTTGTACACAACAGAAAAAGATCTTTAAATATGTAAAGGTTCAACAATTACTACCACCTATAACCTCCATTTTTAAAAGTAATGTGATACAAATGTAGTTAATTGGAACATATATTTAAACTATTAGGATTGGAAAAGTTGTGGTAAAAGATAAAGCCTTGTAAAATAGTGTGAAATTAAAATATTATACAGCCGTTTATATTATATATTCAAAAAGTTTTAAATGACCTGAGGAATAACGTCTAACGGGTATCATTACTTCCTACGTGCCAGCTGGTGTGCCAAGTATTATACATGTATTATTACTTCACTTATTCTTTACACAACCCCATCTTGGGGTTGCTTCATTTTACTTTTGAGGAAACTGAGGCACAAAGAAGTTAAATAAATTGTTCACTCATGAATATGGTGTTTGAAAAAAAAATAATCTAACTCCAGATATCTACTTTTCACTACTTCTCATAATATGCTATTAAGTGGGAAAAGAATGCAGAACAGAGTATTGTACATATGGTATAATTTCCATACCATTTATTTCAATCAAACTTTATGAAGGCCAGCCTGGAGTAAAGCACAGTGGCTATCACGTTTTAAATTTTTTACAATTAGAACATATTGACTGAGAAAATGTTTTATTTTTTTAAACAGTACAGAACAGTACAAAACATTTTAAAACTTGTGTATCTATCTTTCATAATTAAAAGTGATTATCTCAATTTTGTCTTTATGTAATTTTTTTAAAAATAAAATATTACAAATAACCTTTACTCCCTTCTTCCCAGCAAAATTTTAATTCCATCTCTCTATAGAAATGAGGAGAGAGAGGCAGGTGGACAGTCGTAATTTAATGTAATACTTTGTAATCCTTACATTTATAATTTGTCTATATATAAATATTTCTATAAACACAAAGAAGGATTGTTTATGTGTTATAAAACTACATGAAATCCTTCTGCATCTTGATTTATGCTCTTATTTTCTTGAGATATAGCCAAGTTGATGCATGTAAAGCTACTTCATTTTTAACTTCTTTGTACAAAGTGTTCAAAGTATGCACTAACTGTATTCTATCCGTTCCCTTACTGATGGGCATTTATTTCCATGTGTTTTGAAATATAAATAATGCTACAATGAACATCTTTGTACATACATTCTTGTACACATTGGGAAAGATTTCTCTAGGGTGTAAATCTAAAAGATGGATTTCAGGATCATCAGAGACATGCAGTGTTTTTCAATTTTAATAGCTATTGCTCATATCTGGTTTCCAATTCCATATATGAGGAGCCTGGAACGCACCACCCCATCCTAACAGCAAATTAAAAAAAAAAAAAAAGAAGAAGAAGAAGCTTGGTGGACTGAAATATCTACAATTCGTCTTGGATTCATAAAAGAACAGAGGACACAGGGCACGCCAATTCGCCCGAGACTAGAGAGACATACAGGCAAACACAGGGAGTCATATCTTACCTGGAACAGACTCATGGGCAAAAACCATCTTAGGAGCCACCCAGCTGCAGTAGGAAAACCTGAACTGGTTTGACAAATAGCTGGAGGCTCAGTGTAGACAAGTTTGAGGGTTAAAAATTCCAGGAAAACCAAGTAATATAGAGACCCCGACCCCCTACTATATTGTAAGATTTATCTTTAGAAGCTGGAGAGGTTCCCATAGTAAATATCTGAAAAAAATCACCGTGGGCTTCTGGCAGGGGTCAGGGAAGAGGAACCATTTTAAAATCCGCCAGAGTACTCTGCTTTTCTTTACAAGGTCTACCTTCAGGGGAACTAGTTAACCAGACCCTAATGTGCTGGCGCATTATCAGAGCCTGACTGACCTGGGGAAGGAAAATCACCAACTCCACGTGACTCTAGCCTTCCAGGTGGAAGAAGGGAAAAACCTACCTCCAGCTCACGGTAGCTGCTTGTCTCACCTAAGTGGGGTGAAAATGAGAAACGCTTGTGAGATTTACAGTCCAGAGGCACAGGCTTACTAGGAGTCTGAGACCTAATGGTCAAAGGATTACAGAATGCTTGACTCCCCCGCCACCACCACATTGTTAAAAGGCCTATTTAGAGCAGTTTCTTTGCCTGATACCTCATGTCTGGTTATAAAAAACCAAAACCAAAACAAAAACAAAACAAAACAGAAAACACAAGAAAAACAAAAAGCAAAATTTAAATTAAAAAAAAAATTATAATAAGGCATACCGAAGGCAAAAAACACACTTTGAAGAAAAAGGACAAGTATCAGAACCAGATGTAACAAGGATGTTGGAATTATCGGACCTGGAATTTGCAACTATAATTAATATGCTAAGTGCTCTAATAGGTAAAGTAGCATGCAAGACCAGATAGGCAATGAAATAGAGAGATGGAAATCCTAATAAAGAACCAAAAATAAATGCTAGACATCAAAAATACTGTAAAAGAAATGAAGAATACCTTTTTTATGGGCTTATTAAATAAGAACACTGGATACTGGATCTAGCTGAGGAAAGAATCTCTGACCTAAAGGAGGATATATCAATAGAATTCCCAAAAACTAAAAAAAAAAAAGAGAGAGAGAGAGAGGGAGAGGGAGAAAGAAGAAAGACTAAAACAAACAAACAAACAAAACAACAAACAAACAAAACAAAAAAACCCAGACAGAGTAGGTAAGGACTGTGGGATAACTATAGAACATATAAGATACACATAATGGGAATACTGGAGGAAGAAGAAAGAAAGGAGCAGAAAAAATATTTGAAACAATAGTGATTGAGAATTTCCCCCAAATTAACATGAGACACTAAAACACAGACTCAGAAAGCTTAGAAAACATCTAGTAGGATAAATGCCAGGACATGCATATATACACACATAACATAACATACATACATACATAAAACTACACCCAGGCTTATCATTTTCAAACTGCAGAAAATCAAGAATTAAGAAAAATTCCTGAAGGAAGCCAGAGGAATAGATACCTTACCTAGAAGAGAAAAAAGATAAGAATTACATCTGACTTCCCAGAAACCATGCAAACAAGAAGAGAATGAAGTATTTAAAGTGTTGAGGAGAAAAGAAAAAAAAACCCAAAAACTCCAATGTAGAATTCTGTACTCTGCAAAATTATCCCTCAATAGCAAAGGGGAAATAATGATTTTGCCAAACAAACACAAATTGAGGGAATTTGTTGCCAGTTGACCTGCTTTGCAAGAAATATTTAAATTCTTTAGAGAGAAGGCTCTATTTTATGTCAGAAACTCAGATCTACATAAAGTAATGAATAGCATCAAAGAAGAAATAAATGAAGGCAAAATAAAACCTTTTCATTTTCTTATTAATCTAACATAATGGTTTATTCAAATTAATAATAGCAACAATGTATTCGACTATGCATGCTTATGTATATATCTTATGCATACATATTATGAACATATATACATATATGTGCTTATTTATGCATTTATATGTAAGTGAAATGAATGACAGCAATGTTATAAAGGATGGGAAGGAGGTATAAGAATTATTTTGTTATTATAAGATATTTGTGCTAACCATGAAGTGATATAGTTTTATGTAATATAATACCTTGGATTAGCTGTAAATGTATTTTGCAAACTCCAGGAGATCCACTAAAAAAAAGTAAAAAGAGAAGTATGACTGATATGCTAAGACAAGAGAGAAAATGGAATCATAAATTGCTCAGTAAAGAAACACAAAAAGCAGAGAAAGGGTGAAAAACAAAAATAGAAACTAAGAACAAGAACAAAAATAAAACAGTAACAAGCATGGTAGATAGTAATCCAGCTATATCAATAATCACTTTGGACGTCAATGTTCTAAATGCATCAATTAAAAGAAACCATCAGAGTAGATCGAAAAACAAGACTTAACTGTATTTGTCTATAAGAGATCCACTTTTTATTTATTTTTATTTTTTAAGATTTTATTTATTTAATTGAGAGAGAGAGAGAGCATGCGCGCATGAGTCGGGGATAGGGGCAGAGGAAGAGGAAAAAGCCGACTCCCTGCTAAGCAGGGAGCCAGATGCAGGGCTGGGTTCCTGGACCTTGGTATCATGACCTGAATGGAATACAGGCACTTTGACTGAGCCACTCAGGCGCCCCTAAGCAACCCACTTTAAATATAAAGACATATCTAGATTAAAAGTAAATGGATGCAGGAAACTATACCATGCTGATACTAATCAAAAGAAAGCAGGAGTGAGTACGTTAATTTCAGATTGAGCAGACTTCAAAGCAAGGGAAGTTGAGAGAAAAACAAAGCAATGTCACCAACGGAGTTAAAAAAAGTGCCCATGTAGGTATCCACAAACCACTGAAAAAGTTGCCAATTTCACCGTGTTGTCAACTCTGGGTGAGTCATAGTTCTAGACATTACAATCTGATCTTTTAAAAAATTTTCCTTCTCTTTTAAAACTCGTGGGGTTGAACTTCATTCTGTGTACTTACCAGCAGTTTCAATTTCTTTTGAATAACTTTTTTAGTCTATTAGTCCACTTCTATAGGATGGTTTCATCTTATTTCTTACTTTTGGAATTCTTTAGACATTGTGCATACCAATTGTTGGTCAAAATATCACAACTCTTTTCTCAGTCTGATTGTTTTAAACTTTTATTACCGTACTGTGGTACAGAAAACTGTAATTTTGCTGTTATCCATGTTTTATATTATAAAATGATCAATGTTTTCCAAATGTGTTGTCTTTTTTTTTTTTTAAGATTTTATTTATTTATTTGATAGAGAGAGAGACAGCCAATGAGAGAGGGAACACAAGCAGGGGGAGTGGGAGAGGAAGAAGCAGGCTCCCAGTGGACGAGCCTGATGTAGGGCTCGATCCCAGGACCCTGGGATCACGCCCTGAGCCGAAGGCAGATGCTTAACGACTGTGCCACCCAGGTGCCCCCCAAATGTGTTGTCTTTTGGGAGGTCTTATTTAAGGTTTTTTTTTCCTTAACCTGAAATCTTTCTCCTACATATTGTCCTTGGAGTAGTCAGCTGTAAGTTTAATTGACACTCTTTGAAAGTAGTGTACTTTTTTGTGTATGGCTTCGAAGCACCTAAATATATTATCTTTATTTTCTCATGGAAAGCCAATGGACCCCAAACTATTGATTTAAAATTCCCTTTGTTGTTGTTCTTCTTGCAATCCCTACACATTTGGACATTGTCCATATAATTGTGGATTTGTTTCTAAGTTGCCTCTTTCATTTACTCCTTGAAGCAACAGTCCCCTATTTTATATACTATAGTTTAAGTCTTGATATCTGATAGGGCAAGATTTTCTTTTAAAAATGTGAATATTTATATCCCTTCGCTATTGTGCCAGTGAAGTGTCTTAGTTACAGACAACGGAGAACTGGAAAGGGGATTTACTAAAGATGGGATATCCAGAATAAGCAGGCAAGTTTGCTTGGATATACACAGCCAGAAGTAAAGCAATCAGGGAAAATGTCTCAAAGTTTCTGTTTGTTTGTTTATTTGTTTGTTTGTTTTTTAACCTTGGGTCAGCCTGTGTCACTTGTCTCCCAAAACTTAGTCATGGCTCTATCAGAAATACCGAATTCATACCATGATACTTGCTACAGATCCAATCTTTTTCTGAATAGTTGACATCACGTGTTGTTAACTTTAATATTTTGTGCAGGTTTGCCTGCTTGGCTATATGTGGGTCTTAAGCTTCTAGGAATTCTGAAGTAAATAGTTCTTAGCTTTGTAGTCTTCATTATAATATATGACTATCTAGAAACAGGTTAAAATCTGTGCTGGCAAAGTCTTATTTATGAAAACACAGAACACATTCGTAACATTTTCTCTCTTTTTTGATAACTGTATTATACAGTAAGATACATGGATCTTAAGTGCATAGTTTGATAAATTTTGACAAAAGTATATCCTATGTAGAACATTCTCATATCTCAGGAAGTTCTCTCAAACTACTTTCCAGTCAACCCCCCACCCTCACCACAGAAGCATTCACTATTCTGAATCCTATCACCATAAATTAACATTGGCTCATTTTGAAACTCACATAATCCAAGTACTATATATAATTTGTGTCTGGCTCCTTTTTGAGATCACTTTTGCTTTTTGAGATTTATCAATGTTGATGTTTATATTTTATTTTTTTTACTGCAGAGTAGTATACAATTAAATAAATGTGCCAAAAATTTTAGCATTATGAATAAAGCAACAATAGGCATGCTTGCACAAGTCTTTTTGTGTGTGTGTGTGTGTAAATATGTGCTTTTATTTCCTAAGGATAAATGTTTTGATGTGAAATTGCTGAATCATGAACATACGTAATTTTATTAGAAACTACCATTTCCCAAAAGATTTGTATACATTTTGTACTTTCAGTAGTGATGAGTGAAATTTTTAAATTGTTATTGATCTTCTCTAAATATTTCACACTTAGCCCTTCATAATTTGACCTACTTCATATATATGTAGTTGTATCTTATTGTAGTATTAATTTTCTTGATGATTAATGGTGTTTAGCAATTTCTCATACACATTTTAACTAGTTGTACATAGTCTTTTGAGTGTTAGTCTTTGGCCTATTTTTAGTTGCATTGTTTCTCTTTATAATTATGATAATTATCTATATATTCTGAATACGAGTTCTTCATCAGAAATATTTATTTTAAATATTTCTCTGTGCTTTGATTTTGCTTTTGTAAGGAGCTTCCAACAAGTAGAGCTTTCTTATTAAGTACAGTTTATTTATTTTTATTATTAGCGATTTTTGACTTCTGAATAAGAAATTTTTGATGAGACCAAGCTCCCAAAGATATTCTCCTATATTTTGTTGTAGATTTTACGCTTAAATCCACAAATTATCTCTAATAATTTTTGTATGTTTATGGGGCATTATCAAGTCTCATTTTTTTCCCATTTGGATTTTTTGTCTGTGTTTATGGAGTATTATCAAGTGTCATTTTTTCCTGCTTTCGAATATTGTTCCAGTGCATTTGTTGGAATGACCTTTTTTTTCCTTATTGCATTGCATTGGTGATTTTACACTTCTGGTCTTTTGAGTTATTTGTTACATTTATTCCTGGGTATATTTGTTTTTCTTTTTCTTTTCTTTTCTTTTTTAAAGATGTTATTTATTAATTTGACAGAGAGAGAGACAGACAGCGAGAGAGGGAACACAAGCAGGGGGAGTGGGAGAGGAAGAAGCAGGCTCCCAGTGGACGAGCCTGATGTGGGGCTCGATCCCAGAATGCCAGGATCACGCCCTGAGCCGAAGGCAGACACCTAATGACTGAGCCACCGAGGCGCCCTGGTATATTTGTTTTTCTGATATTTTCAATGGTCTTGATAGAACTCACTATCTGGACCGACAGTTTGGTGCCAATTACCAATGTACCGCTTCTCAACTTCATATGAACCCTTCTTTGCCCTGCTTTGTGAAGTGGAGCTGGACCTGGAAGCCACTTCTCCTTTGGCAGCTGGACCAATGTCAGACTTTGCCAACAGACTGTGCTCAACGGACACTATAAGGCATAGAAGTGGAAGAGACTTTTTATCCTGGTTTTTGGGTGGTTTTCTTCCTTTAATACCAGAGCTGCCTTCAGCATGCAGGAAAGCTGGTGGTGCTCACCTTCCAGGGAGTTTTTACTGCACTGTAATGGATAGCTTCTTGTGGACCAACTCCAAACTTCTGGCAGCTGTGGGTGAATTCATGTGCGCCCCAGCAAGTGGCAGCGCGCTTCACCGTCCTGTGAGCTGCAGCCATACTTTCTCGAAAGCCATGTATTTCAGCCCTGTGAGAGTCCCACTTCCTAGTATGTTCCTCCCTCGGTGTTCTTCCTAGTAGCTGCTCCCTACCTTTATTATTTCTTATAATTTAGAACCCTCTTTTATCCCTTTTTAATGGGTATTATCTCCTTTTAACAGTTAATACTGCTTTATATCTAATTCTCTATGTTCAAATTGGCTAGTAGGGTTTCTGTTTCCTGATTGGACCCTGATGGCCAGTTTTCTTTGAAAATTTTAGTTATGAATTGAATGCCTTTATAGATATAGGGTTATTTGGATTTTATATTTTTTCATGTGTCAGATTTTTAGATTTATTTTTTGATGAGTTTGCATATTTCATCTAAATTTGCATTTTTATTATAAAATGACTTAAATATTCTTTTATTACCATTTAAATGCCCTTGAATTTGTGGTAATAGTATTTCTTTCATTTTTTTAAGTTGAATAAATACCAATTTTTTTCTCTTATTTCTATCAGTTTCTATACATTTTTGTTGGTATTGTTGGCTGCATATAATTTTATGATTCTCACCTTAAATTCAATTTTGATTGATAGTAATTACTATAAGAGCTTTATATTGGCTAGCATTTGTCTGGCGAAAGTATTTGTCACTTTTACATTTTCACACTTTCCGTATTAATTGCATATTTGTTTACGGTATATCTTTAGTAAGCATTATATCACTAAGAAATAAAACATAATAATTTCTGATAATTTGTATATCTTAATTAGTAACTTAAAATCTGTCTTTACCTTGTGATTACTGACCTATTTAGACTCATTTCTATTATGTCCTTATGTCTCATCCTTATTATCAATTTTTTCCTTAGATGTCTTTACAGACTTCTCTTGGATTTTTTCTTACTGATTTGGATATTATAGATTATATATCTACTATGTTATCTACTACATTTAATATTTTAGCAAGCATATTTACTTTCATAATTTGTTAGATTTAAGGATACGCAGTACATCAATCGTCCTCCCTTAAAAGATGTGAATCTCATCTGTCTTTAACTCATTATCTACTAAATATATTTTACTATTATTATTAAATTCATATTTTCCAGCTTGTTTGACAAATTTTTAGCTTGTATTGACTCTCAGTTAAATGTTTAGATTCAGGGTAACTTACTAGTTCTTTTTCTAGAATCTCTAAGTGGTAAATTATACCTGAAAATGTTCCCATTTTTTTTTTTTTGAGAGTTTAGCTAGAATTTAGAATATTAAATTGAAAGCTATTTTCCTTCATCAATTTGGAAATATTAATCCAGCTTTTTTTCTGTAATGAAGTTTTACTAATAAAAATTCTATTGCATAAAGGACATCTGCAGATTAACTGTTTTACCTTCTGAGTAACTTTTTTTTTTTTTAATCACTGACATTATTTTCAATCCAAAAATTCTGAGTTTGGATGTATTTTTACTTTTTTCTTTAATACGTATTTTCTCTCTCAGGATTTACATTTTCTTTCGAGTCTTGAAAATTCTCTGGCATTGTCTTTTTGAATAGCACCTCTGTATTCTGTGTTCTCTTTTCTACTTCTGGAACTTTTATTAGACATCTGTTGGGGCACCTCAATCTCTTCTTCATTTCTCAAATTTATTTTCATCTTTTAATTTCCTCATCTATCCTTATAATTAATTCTGTTTTCAGTTGTGACCGACCTAACCTGTCTCTCTCCTATCATATTAATGATGAATTTATCTATATCTATAAACATATATAAATAGATATATCTATATCATCTTCTATTTGTTTCTTTTCAATTCTCTCTGGTCTTGGTTTATGTCTGTTTTTCATCACTTTATAAACTGTGATTCTCTCTTTTTTTTTTTTTGGCCATTATTTCTACTTTTATATCTTTGGGTTCGTTATCATACTTATGTCCTTTTCAGATGGTTCACTGGAATGAACTCGGTGAAGTTAATTCATTGGACTGAATCAACCCCCTTATTGATTTTTTTGGCTTTTGTTCCTTTAGTTTTCTTGGTATTTATGAGATTTAGATTACAGGCTCATCTTGAGAGTTTCTTCTCATTCTTCTCTTCTTCTTCCTCTTTTTTATTAACTCTTTCCCTCCAATCTCACAACATGACATCCCCTTCATTTCTAGAAGAATGCTTACCTCCACCATATAAACGTGGTTTTCCATTTCAAAATCTGACTTTATATTGATAATACAGGGCTCTCATTCTACAGAGATATTGATCTAGTTTTATAGCCTATGCTTGGCATGACGATGGTCCTGATCATGTGGCTTTCCCCACTCTTCCTGTTACTGGAGCAGCAGCTTAAAGCTAGAGGTAGACCTAAGCAATAATTGTAAGCATTTAATGTCCTTCCATGGACAGAGAGAACCTACACTAGCTCTAGCTCTTCCCAGTGAGCCTGGCTCTCCTCCTCACCATTTATGAGATAGTTTTGCATCCTTTTTTCTAATCTGAAGTTCAACAGATCTGTGGTTGCTGTGTCTTAGGTAAACAAACATAACTTATTTTATTTTTGACCACAGTTATATATTTTAAATATTCTTTGGCATATGTTTCAGCTATCACTGCTGTAAATTTCAGGAGGGGTTTTGGGTAATTCTGTGCAAATTCATATGATCTTGACAGGAAGAGTGCATATTTTTATAATAGAGGTGCAGTGGGAATGGCTAGAGAGGAAACTAAAAAGATATATGATCAGAAGGCACAAACATCGGGGCGCCTGGGTGGCTCAGTCATTAAGCATCTGCCTTTGGCTCAGGGAGTGATCCTGGCATTCTGGGATGGAGCCCCACATCAGGCTCCTCTGCTGGGAGCCTGCTTCTTCCTCTCCCACGCCCCCTGCTTGTGTTCCCTCTCTCACTGGCTGTCTCTACCTCTGTCAAATAAATGAATAAGATCTTTAAAAAAAAAAAAAAAAAAGAAGACACAAACGTCCATAAAATTTACATCTCTACATATGTTTTCTCTTTTAAACTGTACACGCCTCTGTAAATTATTCACCGAGGAAACTACATGCCATTCTTTTGATTTCAGAGTTCATTGTCTAAATTATCATTTCCTGATATGATATATGATCCTTTACACAGCAGATCATTTTAAATGGCATATAGATATTAAGGAACAGAATTCCAGAATATGTCACTGTACTACGTTCTATATTTATTGTCTTCGGGTTTTTATTTCTTATCTGCCTATTCTTTTCAATGACACAAGTATCAGTTTTAGAAACTTGAAACACATTTTCAGTTTATCAAGTAAGAGTGGATTCTGATGAATAGTTTCATGCAAATAAAATGTTAAAATAAATGATTGGTTAATTATCCAGAAGAATTATACATTAATTCATTTTGAAAACTATAATTGCAAAGTAGACCAGAAATTTGTATCAACTCATTAGCTAACACACTTCTTTCTGATTGGGAATCCAAATTAAGATGAGAAAACTGTTAAGCCAGTAAATATTTATCAAATAAAATTGAGGTTTTTACTTCTTTTGTTTTACTTGCATGGTTAACTGCCAAGCATATAACAGCTGGTTAACAAATATTTTTCAGTGTCCTTATTTCTCACCACAATCATTTAGATTTTGGAGTTTACATAAAAGTTCTATGATGATTATCTAAAAAGTCAGATGACATAACAACAAAAACAAAACACCAGTGTCAAAAGAGTTTTGAAAGATTGTCTATCACAAGTTACAACCTGCCATCTTGAAATAAAATGGAAGCCCAATTTTTTGGACAATTTTTAGCAAATCTTAGTAAATTTTAACTTTTTCATAAACTTTTGTGCTGTATAGATTGCAGAGATAATATGATTTCTCCTTATGGAGTCTCTAGTGAGTAAGTCTGATAGTTAAAAATTGGAAACCAGAAAGTTTTAAGAGACATATAGTGGCATAGTTATCCTTGCTTATTCCATCTAGTAGTTATACTTTTAAGATTACATATGGACCCTACCTCTTTTTTGAGTAGTGTTAAAGTAAAAGCAAAACAATGCAGAATAAAACCAAATTCTTTGTATAAGCTGTGTATAAGCTTACAGATGGCATTCAAAAATGTTAGATAAGCTATTCGTCATCATCATTTAGGTTAGCTGTCTGCCTGTGAAATTTGTTAATTTTACAGATAGATGACTCTTCTCCCCTAATATTTTCTTCATTTCTTTTTTCTATTATCCTTAGAATTGATCCACATGAAGTCATTTTGTTACCTTAATTTGTCAAGACCATTCCTTGGAAGAATTTGCAGCAGAATCTCACAGTTACACACACAAACTGTGATAAACTATGGACCAAGCCATGCTTCCCACCAAAATAATACATGAAAGCTGATATGTAAAACGTATTTGCAAATAGTGTGATACCAGTCATAGTTCATTGATCTCCACTTTAAAAAAAAATGTACTTGCATTGTATTTTTATTTCATGTTGAAAATTCAAACAGAAAAAAAAACCTAATCTATTCCACAAGAAAATTTTGAATACAACTTATTTTCTTAATCGACACTAGTAAAAGATATATATATATATATATATATATATATATATATATATATATATATATATATATTTTAACATTTGGATGGGTTTTAATTTAGACTCAGCAACCTCTAGATTTCATAGAGTTGATTGCTTATAATGTCCTAGAGTTAAGGTCCTTGGAGAGATTTCATCTGAAGATAAATTTGTAGTTGTATATTATCTGCAGCCATCAGTTGGAGGGGTATTGTGATGATTACAACTACAAATCCAAACAGAATATTGAAATTCACCACTCTATCAAAAGATAAGATTTTCTGATTTAAATGTATGTTGTGTTGGCATGTTCATTAATTTATAAGACATAGAAGTGCTGCAATCTTTAATATGTTAATTATTAGATAAAAAATAAATTCCTGCTTTTCTGTGTTAACCCATCATATTCTCTGAAGAAAAGGAAATGTCCCTTTCATAAAGGAATGTGAAACTATTTAAATAGAGACTTAGAAATCATCTCTTTGTATCTCATCTCCAATTTAAGAATTTTTTCTTCAAGTTCTAATTAATGATAATTTAGCGTCTACTGGAGCACTTCCAGAGATGTGAGCTTTCTAGTCTCTCTCAGGTAGTAATGTGAACATTTCTCTTAATTTCATAGTATATTTCTTCCTTGTGAAATCTATTAATTTACGCAACAGATATTTATGGAGCACTGTTCTAGCAATAAATAATTACAGAGTGAGTTTATAAGAACCTGTATTTAGTGGTAAAATTCACTCGCTGCTGTTAATTTTGACCTCTACACAGATGTAGTCTTATGCTATTTGAAGGAATGTGTGCACCTAAGTTTCTCTGTTCTAAGATAGAAATCTATGGGTCAATAAATTGTTGCTCGAGTGACTATTTCCAGATACCATTATGTTTTGTGGTTTTACCTTGATGTTTCTGGTTTGGCCACCCTTTTTTATAGACATGCAACAAATACTTAATATCAGAAGTTGAGTTGTGTACACCATGGTGAAAATAAGTGGAAATAGTTGTTGCTTTGATTATTTTAACTGAAATATAGACCCTTATATTTTCTCCTTTCATATATTCAGTATTATTATTTTGAGTCAATCGTTTTACATGACCAAAGATATTTTACTTTATCTACTCTGTCCAGACTAGGTCATCTATAGTTTTGTTAAATTGCTTTTTATTTATAATCTGAGATATTTGTAAAAACAAGGTAGGGTCAGTGACAAAACCTAAGCTACATAATTATAGACCTCTCTTGATCAGAATGTGGAGTCTGTGGAGGTAAAAATAGTGCATACATTTTTTATAGAAGGTTATTTGGAGCTTTAATAAGATATTTAAATGGACCTTGAGACTCTACCCATCCCCAATATATTTAAGAACTACTATTCAAAAAATAAATCAACAGTCAGATACATTGGATCTGGACTTAAACTAGAATCAATCCATCTATTGTATTATATAGCTTTTTTTTAAGGCATGATTTTAGTATATTTACTACCTATAGAAAGCAAATTCTTTATTTGAAGTAAAAAAGTTTCACAGAAAAGAAACACAATGTAGAATAATTTGTTTAAAAACAAAGCAAAACAAAACAAGAATACTTATTCCTACAAGGTGTGAAAGTATTTTAATTAACCTAGGAAAACATGTTTGAATTAATACATTCATTTATACATTTTTAATGAGCCCCCATGCCCCCTTAATCACAAGAATCTGAAGTTGGAAAATATTTTTGTTGAAGTTTTATAATATTCTTTCAGGAAGATATGTAACATCTCAGTAATCAAAATCCTCAGCATATCCTCATAAATTTTACAAGTAGTTCTGTATTTTAATTTAAAAATGTACCATTTTAGTAATAAAAGCCTAACGTTGATGCTAATCTAGGTTATTTACTCTTCCTTATTTGATTTTTTTTTTGTTTCCATAGAAACTTTTTTGCTCATTATAATGCTTAAATCTTGTTTATCTTCTACTGTTAGCCTATACGTTCTATGGAGTCGTGGACCATTTCTATGTAGTTCTCTGTTATATCCCCAAACCCGAACAGAGAGCGTAGCAGACAATGCAAGAACGATCCACATTTTTTATTGAGTCTCAGGACAATATGAATGTGCAAGATCTGGGAAACAGAAAATTGAGAACTTCAGGTAACTACAGCTTGATTTTAGCTACATTTCCCTCCCGAGAAAATGACAAACGTAAATGCAATCGTTTCTAAGGTGCAACTCAGGTCTGGGGTTTTTATTACTTCACTTGTGAACTAAGAATTGGCGTGTACTAAAAACATGTAGAATGTCCTCTCCCAGAAGACCTCATTAAATTTTAAGCCAGGCTTGACAGGCATGGATGTTAGGAGAGCCCAGGTGCTGGCTTCAACCCCACATCCTTTTCAACAATATATGAGCTGCTTTCCACTGCAAGGAAACATACTACAGCCCTTCACAGTCGCCTTCCCACAGCGGAGGGCGGCTGGGCACTTCCTGGAGAATGAGCACAAACTCTGCAGTGGGCACAAGGAGCTGGCTCAATTCTATGGGAATTAGGAGTAGCTACAGTCTCGCTGTGTTTAGGGCATAATGGATTCCTTTAATTACACATCTCCAGGGCTTCCTTAGCTGCTAGGAGACCCCACTCAAGTGTTCAATGAAGGAAACCCTCTTGATTCAAAGATTCAGGATATGCGGATTTGAATACCCACTGCATCCTGCCCCCCTGGTACCACTCTAGCCCTCTGTTGCCTGCAGATGCCCGGCCTGGCAAACACTCTCCTTGTTCAAAAGGAGATTAGCAGGTGTTAAAGACCACTGGCTCCTAATCAAGGATTTCCCCTAATGTAATCAGAAAATGAAAGAACATGGGAAAGGAAAGTTACACATAAAAAGTAAGCAGCTGCTTGAAGCATTTTATGTAGGAAATAGATACTCATGGATTTTTGATGCACAGAATCCCTTAGAAGCCTTCCTGTAAAGACAGGACACTTCCTGTAATCTGAGCATGAGACTTCACTTGCCAGGTCCTTTTGTCCCCCTGAATTGAACTATTGTACAATTTTATAGGCTACCATTCATGCAAATATGAATTGGCAATAGGAAAATCAGCATAATTATTATCCATTTCAGGTATCAGAATTGAATCTCTGAGTGTGGATAACCAAGCAAAAAGAAATGCAGTTATTCAGAGTAGATACCTTATCTATATGTAATTTATTTGAGCCTGAATTCTCAGAGGGCGTTAGGATGATTGTTTGCAATGATAATTTGCAGCCATACCCAAGTAAAATATAAGTAATTTATACCTGGCATTACTTTTCTGTTTATTCTTTAAAGTATTATTAAGACTTTTGCCCCCCTCAATATGTTTTTTATATACACCAATGCACATTAGAAGTGTCTTTCAGTAGAAGAGTAAATTTTGCCTTGGCTTAAGAGAATGCAAGTGTATTTTAAGAAAGGAGTAATTATTTGTAGGGCTCTTATAATTAAATAATACAATGAATGGGGGGAAATAGCTTTTCAGAATCCATACTGCTCCCCACCGGTGGATCAATATTCTTCAAGTATTCTTTTCACTATGATGATCTCTAAATATGGTTTATCAGTATTTCTCTATGACAACCCTATTAAATTAAGCTCATCTTCTTAGTCCACAAAGCTCTCCATAATATGACCTATTGCCGGTTTTTAACCTTAGTCCTAATACATTTTCAATATTGTTCTTTTGCTCTAGTGGAATTTGCTCCTTTGCTCTCCATTCCACACATTACAGTCATATCCACCAAGATAATTGAAGAATGCCTGTGGCATAGCTCAGAGGAAAATGTGTCAATTTTTTATTCATAATTGAAGGATTTAAAATCAAACCAAATACATTTTCTTTCTGCCTAGCTTATGATGTTTGATTCTAAGACCATATATAAGGAAGATTAAGATAATCAGAAGGAGAGAATCAACCTGGTTCTGATATGCTTCTGGTAGAATTCATGACAGAATGTCTTCAAAAAGCTGCCTGACTCTCATATACATAGTGCCTCGTAGAGAACTGCAAGGTAACAATTCAACTGTCACTTGTCCACTTAGGGTGGCTTACGACACAGTTGAATAGCGTGTGCATTCTACTTTTTATAAACTAGACAGAGAAGCACAAATCACATTTTTTAATAATTTAAAAAACATTTCAAAGCCTAACACATAGCAAAATTTCCTATGAAAAAAATGCATTTTGTATTTATTTGTTGCCACTCATTTTGTGACTATGTGCATTTCTTTAAGAATATATTATATATCATTTCTCCATTGTGAATAGAAAGGTCATTTTTTTCAGTGCATATTAGATTCCAGGCATTACTTTGTTTGAGGGCACTTATTTTAACATTCATATTTTCTGATGTTATAGATATTACTATGCTCATTTTATAGACAGAAAATCATGTTCTAGGAGTTGAAGTAGATTGTATATGTTTGCCTATTCATTAAACGTCAAGGCCATGATTAAAGAGATCTAACTCCAAAGTTTGTATTTTTCTCAAAATGTTAACCATTAACATTTAAAACATTGGTTTTAAAATATAGTTGATTTAATGTTGTCAATAGAAAAGGTTGATCTCAACCCTGTTGAGTAGAAATGTTTTGTACTTTAGGACCTAGTTTCTATTTCTTGATCTTTTTCCTTAAAGGAATATACGTCATAGCTCCATGAAATGCAGTACCATGCTATGGCAATCAAGGAAAGGATTTCTGAAATGCAAGAACCCCATAAACTAAGCATCTCCATGCATGTACTAATTCTTCTGTTACCTAAAGGCATTATATATTACTTGTTTTTTTTAGCTGTGTAACTATCCATTTCACATGATAAAAAGGACACATTTCATGGTTACCAAAGTGCACAGACCAAAATTCTCTTTCCATGGAAATAGCTCTACAAATGTTCCATCAGTCAGTATTAATATTGCATCAAAAGTAAATCCTACTTTTCTAGATAATGGTGTTTAGGAACATTACATAAGTCAACATGAGGACTGTCATCTTTAAAATGTGTGTGTGTGTGCACATATGTATAGCTATTCTTGGTGATTCTCTACACAATTGTTTGATGACTATACATATATAAAAGACATTGGAAACACATTTTACCTATGTATGATTGAACTATGAAACCTGTCTAGAGTCTGATCAATTTGTATTTTAAACATTTTTTCTTTTTTGAAATTAGTAGAAAACTAAGAATAATGGAACATTTATAGAATCAAGAGCTGAAATGAGTCACTGATGAATAAATCCAGTTGTTCACAATATCTGTAGTCAAATCTGTAGTTAAAATTGTGTTGGTGTCTTATTCACAGAGAAAAGGAAAGTGATTTTTAAAAATTTTCCATGTAGTTAGTGAAAATGTTAGAAGGTATCAGCCAATGGTGATGTCTCCTGAATTCCTGATTTTTTTCACATTCACTTGTACTGTTAAGCCTACATTTTAACTATATTTCAATAAAACGAATAAAATGCCAAGACCCCACTATATCAGGTAGTTGTGCTGCTTTGCAGTCTACTTAATTATTCTCTTTTTTCTTATTTATAATGATAATACTATTTCAATATACTCATTATAGTTTGTTGTTCTTATCTCTGTAGTATACAGACTCTGTATTTCTCTTGACATAAAAATTAGATGAGAGAACCTTTTTAAAAGCCTGAAAATAAAATCATACACCTCAGTAAATAGTAAGATGCAACCACTTTCAATAGCAATTTTCCAGAGACTCTGTGGCTTAAATAATAAACTATTTTTTTCATAGTTTCTGGCACTGGGAAGTCCAAGATCAAGGTGCTGATAGACCCCACGTCTGGTGAGGGCCCATCTCCTGATTTGCAGATAACCATCTTCTCATTGTATCCTCACATGGCAAGAGCAGAGAGAGAAGCCAACTGTCCCATGTCTCTTTGGATAATGGCCCTGATCCCATTCATAAGAGTCCCACCTTTATGACCTAATTACCTCCCAAATCCCCTAATATTATCACACCAGAGGTTAGTATTTTAACATACAAAGTTTGCAGGGAACACAAACATTGGTCCATAATAACTTGTAATAAATATTATTTTGAGGTTGTTATTAGAATTATGTAACATTTAAAAGTTCAAGCTCTGAAGAGCATCTGGCCGGCTCAGTGGTGGAGCATGTGACTCTTGATCTTGGGATTGTGGGTTGGAGTCCTAGGTTGAGTATAGAGATTATTTAAAAATAAAATTAAAAATAAATAGATAAAAGTTCAAGCTCTGAAATTTATGCCTGGGCTCCTTCCTGGACTTATAATTTACTATCTTGGCTTTGAACAAAGCACTTAACCTCTCTGTGATTTAGTTTCTCCTCTGCAAAAGAGAAGTATTAAATAAGCATTAAATGAGTTAACATGAATTAAACTCTTAGAGCAGTAATTTTGAAAAATGTAAGTACTCAATAAATACTTATTATTATTACTAATCATTTCTAATTTTTCTTTTGAAGGAGAATCAGAAAAAAGTGGAAGTGACTGGCCTTAGTTCCTATAGTAGCTACCCTCTTAAATATTTTGTCAAAAATTTTATCACGGGTTGTCAAAAACTTGGGTCCATAGTGGTAAAATGAACAAGTAATGAACTGAAACTGAATATTTCAGAAGCAAAATATTCTGATTCCTCTGAATGTCCATCATATACACATTTTTGAATTGTATATCATGTTATATTATTCTGAGTACATAAATTTGTACCATTAACCTTAAAAGTAAAAGAGCCAGTTATTTTACCCATAAAATGCATTTGTCAGGAATAACAATTCAGGACGTGCAAATTATAACAAACCAAAAGCAAGCCTGGAGATCAATGGAGGGGAACATTTTTTGATAGAGAAAAGGAGGAAGTTAGGAGGGGTTCTTTTGAGTGAAAGTTCACTGACGGAAAGCGAAAGTTCAGGGTGGTGATGGTCTCTCATCAAGTCATGACTGAGTTATGATATTTTCTTATTGGCTAAGCTTGTTGCTAGGCAAGGAGAAATTCTTCCTTTCTCCTCCTGGAGCAGTAAAGTAAGCTTCTTCCTGTTGGGGATGGAACGTACATCCACGAGTGGTGGGGCATGAGAGCACCCCTTCTGGCCTCCTGTCTGCATTTTAAATGAAGTTTTCTTTATTCAGTTTTATACAACATACTGATGAGATCACTTCTAATGCTCTGATCTTTAACATCAGAAAGTATCAGTGTGTTAGATGTGGGCTTCCTTTGATGGCTGAATAGAGCCAACTGAGATATGCCAATACTAGAGTAGAAACATAAAAGTATGACCTATCTATGGAAGTCAGTATAGAAGAACGAGACGAACGTGAATGTCATCAAACAAAGTAAAGGCCGTGTTGAGGACTCCCAGTGGTATTCCAGAGTGAGGCAGCAGAGCAGTAACTAAGGAGGTATATCACCTTACAAAACAATGTGAAAATTTAAGAATAAAATAATAACAAAACAGTATCAACTAGACTTTTTTACATCTCACTCTAAGTTAGTGACTGGGCTAAGCACTTGCTTTACATGGAATATCTAAGTGTTCCTTTCCAGTAAGCCTATGAGGGAGCCATTTTATAGACTATGAAATCCAATACAGAGATAATAAATGGCAGAAGTGAGACCAAAATCCAAGTTAACTCAACACCAGACCATCTCAGATAATTTAGGACCACAGGAGTAGGGAAAAAGAAATGTCTAATTGGACAGGTCAATTTCCAATAATGCAGACTAACAGATGGAACAAATAAATAGTCAATGGTCAATTGTCAGGGCAAGTCAGTAACTGGAAGATCAAATTTATGTCAGTGAGTGTATTTGTCTCCTAGTGCTACTGTAACAAATTACCACAAATGTAGTGGTTTAAAACAATACAAAAGTATTATCTTACAGCTCTGGATGTCTGCAAGTCTGAAATGGGTCTCACCAATCTAAAACCAAAGATCTAGAGACTCTCAGAGAGAATTCATTTTCTTGCCTTTTCCAGCTCCTAGAGGTTTCCTGCATTCTTTGGATCATGACACCCTTCCATCCTCAAAGACACCAATGGCCAGCTGAGCCCCAGCTCACATCAGTTGTAACACTGACTCCTCTTTCTCCCTATTCCACATTTAAGGACACTGTGATTGCATTTGATCTTGATAATCCAGGATAATCTCCTTTTTTTAAGGTCACCTAACTAGCAAACTGGATTCTTTCTGCTACCTTAAGTCCTCTTTCCATGTAATGTAACAAATTCACAGATTCTAAGGATTAAGATGTGGACATCGTTGGGAGGATTGGGGAAGGGCATTAATCTGACTACCACAGTGAGGAAGACACAAAACACCACGGGCAGGAGTTGCCAGGACCCAGGCATCAAGAAATTTAAAAATTGGTTGGAATTCAGAAATGTAAAATTATGTCATACAGGCCAGTATAGGATACTCAAAGGGTGCCTCCACATTCCTCTGGGGGAAGTTACTGAAATAAAACTATTACAGCTTTGATTCAAGACCTAAAGAAAGATATGCAAACTAGAAGTCAATAAACATATTTTGTTGGGTCCTATCAACACTTCCACATACAGGTTTCTGGTTTTTCTGTATAACTGGGTTCTGTGTCTGCATTCCTTTAATTCTCTCACTTTGTTTGAGCTGAGTGGTGGTGGTTTCCTTTAGATGGGGCATGTACTTCCTCTGAGTTGCTACTACTCCCCTATCATTTCCTGAAACAGTGGCTCTGTGTCAATTGTTATTTGTGATCACTCTTCCTACATTTCCATTCGTATGCAGTAGAGAAGTAATCTTTAAGAATGGAGAAATAAAAAGTGATCCAAGAGGGCCATGCGTCTCAAGAAAAACATTAGAGCCTGTTTCTCTAATAATAAAAGTGAATAATAAGCAAAGAAAGCATATTTTACAGCCAACCTGCTTCATTCATTCATGGGACCCATTTGTCACCTACCCAGTTTTGAGTTTGTGACCCCGGCTCTCTGTGAATATTTTACCAAATATTTACAGTAGGCAAACCACAGCACATTTCTTTACTGAAAGTTTTTAATACTCTTTTAACATGTTCCATGATTGTGTCAGAGATAAAAACAATGTCTGGTTCAAAAGCTGGACTGTCAACTCAGAAATATGGCCAAGGGAAATGTCTAGTGAGTCAATTTAATAATTTGATGTAATGTAAACTAAAACCAATTTTAAACATTAAAAAATAAGGATGAGAAGTTAAGAGAGGTAATGAAATATATTAAAATTAAATCCTTTAAAAATAATCCATCAAAAATATCCATCACAAGGAATCATACTCCTAACTATTAGGCACACAATTTTACCATAATATATCTATCCATGCACTTTTTAAGCATTCATGCAGGATTGATTGAACACTCTGGAGGTATATAGATAATAAGAAAATTTCTAAGCTCAAGTATTTCATATCAAGTAGAGAAAACATACACTGTACTTGATTATGAAACAAATTTACTCACTTTAGAGTCTCCTAAAATTCAAATTATATTATGTTGTGTGTTTTTTGAAAATACCTAAATTCATCCTCATTCTTGATTAATGATAGAATTTCATATTGTAGATTGACACGTTTCCTTTTCACAAGATATTCTCTTTTCTTTTGTCATTTGTTGTTACTGATGTCTACCTAATGTCAAACTCCCAATCTCTTCTTAGACAATCCACCTTTTTCCTAATGCTGCCTTTAAGAGTGTTCTTTTATATTTTAAGTTCTTCCTTAACATGACTGGGTGTAGACTGATGCTTATTTAAACCTTTGGGGGCAGGCTGTATTACTTCTTTTTGAATCCATGTTTCTTTCTTTAAGCATTTGGAATTATCAGAAATAACCTCTTTAAATATTACTTCTCCCCTCCTTTTCTCTCTGCTTGAATGTTCTAAGACACAGGTAGTATATCTTTTTCATTCTTTGATCGTTGTGTTTGTAATCTGTCTTGAACATTTTCCACACCTTTATCCCCCTGTATTTAATTCTGCGTGATACGACCATTGAGGACATTAATTAATTTTTTCATTGTAATTAACTCACTGGGTTTCTTATTACAATGATGACAATGTTTCTAAAATATAATTTACCTGTCTGCTTAGTTTTTTTCAAAGCTACTCATTTTATTTCATGTTCTCCTATTCTTTTTATTGATTCATGTATCATATATTATCTCTTCAGTCTTCTAAAACATATCTATGTTGTAATGTTTTTTAAATGGTTCCTTCATTTCAAGTTCTGTGGAAGTAAATCCTAATTTTTTTCTATTTTCATGAGCCACCTTTCCTTTCATTTTTTTTGTTGTTGTTGTTTATCAGTTTTTGTCATCTTTGTCCTAAGTGATATTGTTAGCTCTTGTTCAATGAGACCTGTTTTCTGTGAGAATGCTGTTATCCCTGAGTTGTGAAAGGTTTTCAACAGATGATTTTGTTTACTTCCTCAAGAACCCTAGGGAAGTAAATGTTCTGTTTTATGTTAATTTCTTGGCTTGGGTTTCTGCACCATACTGTAGTATTAATTTGGAACCTGCAACTCTGCATAACACAGGACTAGACTTCAATTTCTCACCAGTGATTTATTTCTCCCATACATGGCTTTGATAGATGTCAAATGTCTTTGCTGTTCACCTGGCCTACAAGCAGAGATTTACAAGTCACTTTTCATGGTGGGACAGCTTCTCAGAATGTAATTGTAAGACCTGGCAACCATTTGCCAAACCGAGGATGCATGGCCTGCCTTGGGCTAGATCCAATAGGGCCTGGACTCAAGTACAAGATTCACTGGGCCTTCCTAGCATAAGCACATCTCTGGTATTGACTTTATTCTTTGTTTTGAAAGCTGTGTATTTCCATTTATTTTCTCTGAAAAAAAATGTATTTAAATGTTGATTTTTTTAATAAATTACTAGGCATTTCAGTTAGTTAATAAATGGGCTAGTTTACAGCAAATGCAATTAACCAATTGCTGAAGCTCCTAATCCTTTTGGTTCTTATTAATTTATATGCTTTTTTGAGCTACCTCTAATAAGTTAAATGCTTCTGGTAATTAAATTGGTGTTTTATTTATATATTCCCATTATAACTATTTTAAGAAAAAGTTAATATAATTCAAGGAATAAAGTAGTTGTTTTCTTAAAGTCCTGACATATAATTTATTAACTATATTTTGTTGCCCCTGGAGGCAAATATATAATGATATAAACCCTTTCTGTATCAAACAAGTTCTGTGAGATATTGTGTGATTTGCTTTGATATTTCCAGAACAATGAAGTACTATACAAACTGGTATTTATGAAGAGTTAGTGAAGTTGCCATAGGTAAAGGGCAACCCTCTGTGATACAGGCATTGGATTACTCTGGTTTACTGATAACGAAGATAAATGTAAACTGTAACTCTAACTCTTAGTCCTTCAAAAGAAATATTTAATATGTGCACATTCATACATCTAAATACAGGTCTTAAAAAAGACAGGTTTCCCCCACTCTCTGAAAGTAGAATGCTCCTATAAAACTTTTTGTAAGCCAAAATAGCAGAAAACAGAGAGTACCTCCTGCTTTCTGAAAGTTCACATTATGCTACTTTGCTTTTATGAAAGACCTACATTAGTACCTGTTTTCATATAACCTACAGAAATCTAAAGAGGATTTTCACTTTTATGAAAAAAGACCTACGCTATTATGGTAATGGCTTTTTTTGTAAAAGTGAAAATCCTCTTCAGATTTCTTTAGGTTATCGAAAACACGTATAATGTAGGTCTTTCATTAAGCAAAGTCTCATAATGCAAACTTTCAGAAAGCAGGGGATACCTGCTTAATGGAGTTGCCTTAAATCTGCATTAAGTTTTTGGGGGGTGGGCCTTGAAAAATACTGAAGAAATGTTGTATTTGAACTTAAGACTTTTACAACTCTCTTCCCATTGGTCTCATTATAGAACTTCCCTTCATTTCAAACTCTAGTCAATTTCTAATAAAATGATGCTCGTTCAGAAGCTATGTTATATATCATATAATTTAACTAAGTTTCGCATAAAGTATGTAATGATTTAAGCCAAGTGTACTGACAGGTAATTGTAATATATTTTTTTAAGTAGGTGTGTTCTTTTTCTTCCTCTACTTTCCCACAAGTTTAGACAAGATTAAAGGCTACAGAAAAAGCACTCGGAAAGCTAATTGGAAGAACTATAAAGTAAACCAAATCCAACATTCTTATTAAGTTAGAAGTAGTCAAATCTCTCCATCTAGAGAAAAGATTAAAGACTAAGTAGAGGGATCTTGAAGCACTCTTGACACTAGGATGCCCTCAAGTCCCAAGAACCAAGGCTGGGCCCACGTACATAGATGTAAATGTAAGACCATAACAGATTTCTTGCCATACAAGAAAACCTTCTCCATCACTTGACACTCACACTTTTTATATAACCCTAAATATTTTTGATACTAAGGAAAGGTTCAAGCTGAATTAAAAGTTTTTATTCTCCTTAAATCTAGAGACAGAATAAAGATTAAATTAAGCAGTTTAAAAATGACTGAAACAAGTGCCTATATATACATAGTTATTTGGATTTCTTAAATTCTCAATCTAATCATGCATGGTTTCACACATATGGTGATTAGAATGTCACTGAAAAAAAGGATATCAGAGATATGTTCTTTAAAATTTTCTTTATATAGAAAAACCATCAGTTAAAAGAATGCTATGGGTTTTTAACTAGGTTAATCAAATTATTTGCATATCATTCCTGGTAATTTTCACTCCACAAGCATTAGTCTTCAGTTTTCTGAAATTAAACATATTTTTTGAAATTAAACAATTATATGTATCTATATTTTGTATGTATGTATATGTGTGTATATATATATACACAATGTATATATATTACAGCATCTCCTTATGCATATGATCTTATTAATTAATATCATTTTATTGCACTTCATGGATACTTCACTTTGTGCAAAGTAAAGGTTTATAGCAACCCTGAACGAGGGAAGTCTACCAGTGCCATTCTTCCAATATCCTTTGCTCACTTCATGTTTCTACATCACATTTTGGTAATTCTCACAACATTTTATACTTTTTATTATTATTGTATTTGTTATGGTGTTCTATGATCAATGATCTTTGAGGTTACTATTGTAATTGTTTTGGAGTGCCACAAACCACACCCATATAACACAGTGAACTTGATCGACAAATATTCTGTGTCTTCTGACTACTCCATCTACAACCAGCCATCCCCCCATTTCTCTCCTTCTCCTTGGCCTCCCTATTCCCTAAGACACAACAATATTGAAGTTAGACTGGTTAATAACTTTACGATGGCCTCTAAGTGTTCAAGTGAAAGGAAGAGTCGCATGTCTCTCACTTAAAAATCAAAAACTAGAAATGATTAAACTTAGTGAGAAAGGTATGTCACAAGCTGAGATAGCCAAAAGCTAGGCCTCTTGCACTGATTAGCCAAGTCGTGAATGCAAAGGAAAAGTTCTTGAAGGAAGTGAAAAAAGTGTTCCTCCAGTGAACATATAAATGATAAGAAAGCAAAATAGCCTTATTGTTGATAGGATGAAAGTCTGAGTGGTCTGGGTAGAAGATCAAACCTGCCACATCATCATTCACTTAAACCAAAGCCTAATCCAGGGCAAGGTCCTAACTCTCTTCAATTCTGTGAGGGCTGAGAGAGATAAGAAAGCTGCAGAAGAAAAGTTTAAAGCTAGCAGAGGTTGGTTCATGCAAATTAAGGAAAGAAGCCATCTCCATAATATAGAAGTACAAGGTGAAGCCACAAGTGCTTATGTAGGACCTGCAACAAATTGTCCAGAAGATTTAGCTAAGATCACTAATGAAGATGGCTCACTGAACATAACAGATTTTTTATTTTGGACAAAGTAGCCCTCTACTGGAAGAAGATATCATCTACAACTATCACACCTAGGGAGAAGTGATTGCCTGGCTTCGAAGTTTCAAAGGACAGACTGAATTTCTGGTTAGGGGCTAATACAGCTGGTGACCTTAAGTTTAAGTCAATGCTCATTTACCATTCAAAAATTCCTAGGTCCTTTAGGAATTATGTTCAGTCTACTCTATCTCTGCTCTATCAATGCAACAACAAAGCCTGGATGACAGCACATGTCTTTGCATGGTTTACTGAACATGTTAAGCCCACTGTTGAGGCCTACTCATCAGGAAAAAAAAAAAAAAAATCCTTTCAAAATATGACTGTTCATTGGCAATGCACCTGGTCATCCAGGAGCTCTGATGGAGATGGACAAATGGATTAATGTTGTTTCCATGCTTGCTAACACAACATCCATTCTGCAGCCCATGGATCAAGTAGTAATTTTGACCTTCAAGTCTTACAATTTTAAGAAATACATTTTATAAGACAATATAGCTGCCCTGGATAGTGATCCCTCTAATGTATCTGGGAAAGTCAACTGAAAACTTTCTGTAAAGGATTCACCATTCTGGATGCCATGAAGAACATTTGTGACTCACAGGAAGAGAAAAAGCAACATGAATAGGAGTTTGGAAGACGCTGATGCCAATCCTCATGGATGGCTTGGAGGGGTTCAAGACTTCAGTGGAGGAAGTGACTACAGATGAGGTAGAAATAGTAAGAGAACTAAAATTGGAGTTGGAGCCTAAAAATGTGACTGAATTGCGACAGTCTCCTGATAAAACATGAATGGATGAGGGTTGCTTCTTATAGACAGAAAAAAAAAGTGGTTTCTTGATATCGAATCTACTCCCTGTGAAGATGCTATAAAGACTGCTAAAATGAAAACAATGGATTTGGAATATTGTATAAACTTAGTTGATGAAGCAGTGGCAGGGTTTAAGAGGACTGACTCCAATTTTGTAAAAAGTTCTGTGAGTAAAATGCTATCAAACAGCATCACATATTATAGAGAAATCATCCATGAGAGGAAGAATAGATTGATTTAGCAAACTTTACTACTGTCTTATTTTTGGAAATTGCCACAGCCACCCCAGCCTTCAACAGCCACCACCCCGATCAGTCAGCAGCCACCAACGCCGAGGCAAAACCCTCACTAGATAAAAGATTATGACTTGCTGAAAGCTCACATGATGGTTGGCAGTTTTTAGGAATATTTTTTAATTAAACTTACGTACATTGTTTTTTAGACATAATGCTATTGAACACTTAATAGACTACAATATAGTATAGCACTTGTTTGCACTGGAAATCCAAAAAAAAAAATTCATTTGACTCGCCTTATTGCAACATTCACTTTATTCCAGTGTTCTGGAACTAAACCTGCAATATCTCCGACGTTTGCCTGTAACAGATTTCTTAGCTTCTACTTCATGTGTAATTAATATGTTTCACCTCTAAGATTCGACGTGATCTCTAATGTTCAAACTGGATAGTAATTACTAAATTCTTACTCATGATCTTTCACATACTCATGGCTTTTTTCAATAAATATCAGCTGAATGAATGAACGAATGTTAGGCACCGTTAGACATTGGTAATCAGAAATGAAAGACAAGTTCCTGCTCTAAAAAGTCCTAAAAACAAATGGGGGAGGCGGACGAGTAAACAATCTTTTCCACTGTGATGGTTCCTACAATAGGAGATGTAGAGAGCAATGAGATCACATCGAAAAAGTGCTTCACCCAGACTGTGATGGGGTACCAGGGAATGAATAAAGAGCCAATCTCTATCAAAAGCCTCTAAGAGGAAGAAATTGTTAAACACAGACTTGAAGGCAAGCAGAAGTTTGCTAAATAACAGAGAAAGGAAGTTTCACATAAAGGAATCAAATAACTCTCAAGAAAGCATGAAAAAGCCAAGTGAGTTTCTGTAAGAGATTCTCTGTGGTTGGAGCATAGGGAGCGGTATGGAAATCTGAACAATGAGATTGCAGACGTAGGCAGGAAGCAGATCAGGAAGAAGCTGATAGATAATAAATGGAAATTTGTTCCATGAATTCATTAAATGAATTTAAACAAAGGAATGACAAGATAAGACTTTTAATTTGTAAAAGAATCATTTTCATTGCAAAGCAGAGACATTGGATTGAGGTGGGAATAAAATTGGAAATGGGAAGCAACAGATTTTGGATAATCCTGGCAAGAAATGACAAGAGCATGATTAAGGCAACGGCAGGAGAGACCACACTGTGGCTGGTGTCATGAAGGCTGAGGGAGAAAGCAAAGACTCCGTTTTCAATGCCTAGATTGCTGGCGATGCTATTCACAAAACTATAAGAGTAAACAGAGATTTGTGATAACTATACTGTATTCATTAGAATTATTGTTGGTGGGTAGTGACAGAAGGCTTGACATAATAGTGATTTAAATAAGACAAGAGCTTGTTTCACATCAAAGTCCAATTATCTATCCTTGGCTGGCTAAGTTTCTCACAAGGGTGGGAGATAAAGACTGCTTTGATCTTGTTGCTGTGCTTGCATGGCCTGAGTTTCCAGATCTCTCTCATAATCTAGTACGTTGTATCTAGTTCCATGTCCAGCTATAAGATGTGCATTTCGGCTAGCTATAAGGAAAAACAGAAAGAGAAGGGAAGGCTTGCCTATGTCATTTAAAGACACTGGGAAGTTATGCATGATTTCTTCTTCCATCCCATTGTCTGACACTTAGTCACAAGGCTAAACTTTTCTGCAAGAGGGACTGGGGAATGCAGACTTTATTCTTGTTGGTTACGTGTCCAGATATATTCCAAATATTTTATGACTGAGGAACAAGAGATAAGTAGCTATTTTCACCCCCAGCTAATCAGTTCCCTGAAGTTTGATGTCTTGTGGAAGTCCAGCACGAGATTTCATAAAGGTGCCTGAACATGAAGGTCCAGAAGTCAGAAGAGAGATCTGGGATGATGATAATATATATGCAGTCATTGAAGGGACAGAAGTTAAAAAGATAACAAAGAAAAAGTAGGAGAGGGCTGTTGACAGAACCAGAGAATATCTGCTGACCAATTTCTTTGAAGTTAACTATCAATTTCTGGGTTTCTGTTCTCTGCTGGTTCTCTGAGCTTAGATTTCTTTTTCTTAAATCCTGTCTTGCTTGTTGAGAGTGGTTGTCCCAGAACTTTCAGCGCTTGACTCTCTAATCTTCTTCAATTACATTTGTTATGGCAGTGTGTATACTCAAGTGGATTTAACTACCGCCAATATGCTGATGACTCTCCTATTTCTATCCCCATTGATCTAATCCTCTCTTCAGAGGCTACGTAACATCTGCCTAGGATATTTCTATTCGGATCCCTCATCTGCATCTGAAATCTAATATGCCTTTTTAAAAATCTTTTTTCTTGTCTGTCTCAGCATATAACATCATTTCCCTAAATTATTTATAGACCCATGCACAATTCTCCCCTATCTTTGTGCTTCAAGTAATTGTAATATTTCCTTAGATGTTAATTTTTCTATCTTGCCAAACAAGTTGAAAATCCCTGTGGGATATGGGGAGAATGATAACTCTTATTTCATTTTAGCCTTTAATATGTTGAATATTTAGCACATACACAAAATAAATACCAATGATTATCAAATAAAATGACACAAACATGGATCCTTAAAAGTGGTACAAAAAAGAATAATATCTGGCAAATTGCCATCTGAAATCACTGGGCTGTCATAGTAGAAACAACATATATCTCTTACTAACCAGTTTTGTTCTCAATAAATGAGTGACACACTATGAATATCCCTGATACTATTCTCTACCATATAGGAATCATGCTCATATAGGGAATAGGGCTTGGTATTGTTGGCCAAAGCAAGTTCATCACACTAAAACCTTATCTGGGATTCACATTCATACGGATTCATTTTGCATCAATATAAAAAATCACTTTTCATGAATCCACCTCTAAACATGCACTGAGCACGTACGAGTCATTGCCTAAGAGCCCAGGAAGAAAGCCTCACTATAAAAACTCCTCTGGTACTCAGGGGATTTCAGTTTGAGTGAGAAAACAAGGCACACACACAGGGAATAGAAGCTTAGTTTGTGATGAGAGAAGTACAGAGAGTAAGTAAGGTGACAATTTGACGGAGAGAGTAATCTCTGCAGGTTATAAAACACTGCACCAAAAATGTGAGGTGGGACCCGAACTGAGATTCTGTTTGACAGAGATTGTAGACAGGGCCTTCCAAGAAGGACAAACCATATGAATTTAAATGTGAACACAGAAAAGGAAACTAGTCCGTGGAGAGCGACTCAATGGAGAGCAGTCATGGTTGCCATTCTGTGTGGCAATTTTTTACCAAGAGCACCAGTTTTTAAGATTTTAGTACTTTCATCATTAAATCAATAATGACATTTCTTTGAAAGAGACTCTGTGAAATTCTAGAAGGATTTTAAAAATAATATATTATCCATCCATTTATGCATTTAAACATATGTTCTCTGTGTATTTGTGTGTGTGTGTGTGTGTGTGTGTGTGATAATATGCCACTGCATCATTTGTAATGAATATTGGGAGACAAAAACTTTTAAAAATTTTTCTTTGCCTGATTGTATGGCATCAGAGAAAAAGAATGATGACACACCTGAAATATGGTGAGTGCACATCAAAAATAGTTAATTATAGAAGGAGACCGTGCAAGGTAATAAATACTCTTTAAATGAAAATATTGAAGATATTGTCAGCCAAATTTCCTTATTAGTTAATTCCACATGACTCTCTGGCAAAATCAGCTACTCATGTGGAACGTCTATTAACTTTAGCAGGTGTTATGCATAACTAGCTTAGGGCAGATTTTAGTCCACTGAGTGCAAGTATAACTCTTAAATTGATAAGCCCAAGTGGAACTTCTTGCCATATTAAAAGGGATTTATCAAAATTAATTAGAAATTTCATAACAGGGCTCCAGAGTCCAAGAGATTGTTTTCTTTTCCCCTAGTTCAAACCAAACTACATGTACATATAGTATTTTTATAAAAATGCATAACTCATTTCTAAGCAGTAGTGTATTTCTATTCCTATTTGACCATAAAGTTCTCTAGAGCTGATCTCAGGTAAAAATTTATTCAGCCTTTTTTTAGGCTTTGACTATTCCCCTACTTCAATGGCAGTTGCTATATGAGTTTTAGTCCAACATCACCACCCAAAATTTTAGCTTTGTTACTTAAAATTATCAAAGTGTTTTGGCCAAACATGAAAGGAGGCTCAGTACACTTGGAGTTCAACAGTTTTCATGATTTTCTAGGCTCTGTATTTAACCTAGAAAGACATTGACAATATTTCTGATAGCAGGCTGGCAGATATATGAGAGAACAAGAATATAGTAAGATAGATTTTATATGTGACAAAGCATACATAGCAGATCAGCTGTTTGTCCCGTAGTTTAATTAAATCCAGTCTTCTACATAATTTGTGTTATAATTATTCAAATTTTCTATCTCATTTTTTCTATTGCTAGCAGTTAACATATTTATTGGATACTAATTAGCTTTAAGACAATTTTGATAGTTTGGAATCAATAAAAGAAATATAATACAAAATCTATATCATCTGGAAGTTCAGATATAGATGGGAAAATAAGATATGTATGTGGATAAGTTCATTTTCATGTTGTTATAAAATGCAATGTGAGGAAAAAAGCTTCTATGATTACAGAAGTTATATGCATGTGGATGTATGATTTTATTTGCCCTAGCATAATTAAATTTCATTAATTTAAAGACAATTGCAGCCTATTTGCTATTTCATAAATCTTGTTCATTTTGATATTATTTACCTACATTATACATTAGTGGAACTATTTGAGAGCAGTTATTTTTAAATCTGAGCTTTAAAATAGCAAATTAAATAGCTCCTTTAAATATTTCGGGCATTTTTTCTCATGTTTATAAATTTAGGTTCTAAAAATAATTGCAACCTAGTTTTTATTCGGCCATTTTCATTTATTATGTAATATCTTCAGAACTGCTATACTTTAATGCTAACTTATTTTTCAGCTGAAGGGAAGGGTTGAGCTACTTTGTTAATGATTTTTAAAAAAACTATGATTATTTTGCATTTTTAAGAAGTGCATACAAATCTTTTAATCTCTGCCTACACCCATCAGAACAATTGCCTTCCAATGTAATTATATTCAAAATGCAAGCGAGATAATAAGTATCTTGGAATTTAACTTGATAAATATTCATTTGCCTTATAGGGAAAAGAAATGAACATTCTCATATAATTAGCTGCATATTTTTAAACCATGCTTTTATTGAGTTTTCTGAGGTATATTTTATGTATGCAAATCTGCTAATTTATAAGGTAAGGGAGGTAAGGAGGCTGGAAAAACTGAGGAATCAGAAATATCCATTCCCATTCTGCCCTCCTTTCTGGGGAATAGGTTTCCTCATTAGAAGAGAGAAATCATTCCTTCCTCCCAACTCAAATGCTTTGTTTTAGTGAACCTAAGCTGATCAGAACCCATAATTACAAAACCAGACTTATCTTTCTTCGTTGCTATAGAAAATCCTTGCCTTTTTTCTTTTTTCTTTCTTTCTTTCTCTCTCTTTCTCTCCTTTCTCTCTTTCTCTCTTCCTTTCTTTCAACTCTACAGACCATGAAATCAGACACTAGTAAGAGAAGGCCACTCCAAACTTGGGAGATGTGACAGGGGCACACAGCGTCTTCAGAGCTTTGAGCTCCACAGACTTGGAGCTGGCACACCCAGCTGTGCCGGTAGGCCAAACTCTACATTCTGTGACCCAGGACATGACTGCTAAGACATGGATGTATTCTCTTTTTCAGTGGGGTAAAGACTACACATATGGTATTTCATATTTAAAATTTTTTAAGTGTCAGCGGTTTGCCAACGGTGTGCGCGCGTGTGATCAGGTGAGCTCCCACACAGCCGGGAGGCACATGTTGCAGAGGACGATGCCGAGAGGCTGGATGAGCGGCCAGAGAACCCACAGTGGGCGCAATGGAACGGACGCACTGGGTCCAGGGCGTCCCACAGCTTTTTCTCCCCAGCACTCCTACACCAAAGTGTTCTGTGACAGAATTGCCTTTACAAAAATTGCATCTGTAATTAATCAATTTCTTATGAAATTATGAAAAAATGATTTCATGAGGGGATGAATCTTTTTCCAGATTTTTATAACTTCACCTTCCATGAACTCTATAAATGCCTCAATTTGCTGTAGTTTTGTATTTCACCTGTCCTCAGATCTTATTGTGCTTTCACTCCAGAGTTATGACTTATGACATTTCTAACACCCTCAAAATTTGATTGCAGTTATCATCATAATTGATAAATCGGCAGATATGGTGCATGCAGGTATTTATCATGCCTAAATTATATCTTATTAGATCAAATTAGTTATTGATAAAATAAATTAATATGAACGATACCTGCATATATTATAGATTGAGTTTACTTCTAAAATTATAATTTAAAGAATATGTACCCTAAGAACATTTTATTAAGCTCTTTTTACTTGAAAAAAAGAAAATAGGAGTCTCTTTCCAGGTAGTAGTATTTCACTGTGGAAACTTAAATACTCTCCACCCTGAGTGGATAGGAAATTAGTCCCAGAAAGAGGATTCCGCTCCCATATTATAAAGTGTCTGATTTTCAGGATTGCACTCTCAAATTCCAAGCTTAAGCTCAGAGATTGTTGGCTTTTACTTTTAATGAAAAAGTCCTTAGAAGGCTTGTTTGTAGTGGTGGTGAAAAACAGATTGGACTAAAAGTACTTTATTCCTGCTGAGCTGAGATCAGCAGATGCATTACTCTACCCATCTATCCAGAAAATGATATGTCATACTCAGTTCTGTGACTTAATAACATTCCCTCCTTTCAGCCCCGTCCCCACCCGTGTGGCTCCCTGGGCACCTGAACAGGTTTCAAGCTCCTTTTATCAGACTCTGCAGTTAACGTGCTTTGGTGAGACCCCTCAGAGCCTAACGAGCCTGAGAAGGGAAGCTGTGATTCCAGGTCGAGATAAATGGAAATATTTTCAGACTATGAGTTGCAGTCAGAGTAAATGCTGCAAACGAACAAAAGAGTCTTCAAATTGACAATCTTCAGGGTGGGAAAGAACACACTTTAAGGGTGAGATTTCATTTCTACTACTGCTTGGATTTGCCTCATTTTCTCTGACATTTTCACACAGTCTGCAGTGACATCTGCTTGTTGCAATGGTAACAATGGTCGCTGAACTGCTCCATTAAATTGCACAAACCCGGCATCGCCTCCATGCGCTTTCAAATAACCGGGTTGGAGTCGGCTGGAACTCGAGAGATTGCTGTTGTTATGACAATTATTATTACCATTATTTTATGTGAAAGTCATAACTTTCGAAGGCTGTGCACACAAAAGCACAAGCTGAATGCCACCTGGAGTAGAATAAGGCAGAGGACTTTAATTTGTTCTTTACATTTAAATCTTGCCTAAAGATTCACATTTCTGACATAAAGCTTTTTGAATTATTTGTTTTTATGCTTTTTTAAAAATATTCATTATCGAGAAATTTGACAAGAAAGGCACAGAGGAAGAAAATCATTGCTCATCCCACCACCCAGAGATGTCACAGAGAGTTTTTATTTCTATCCTACCAAAGCTTTTAACCGAACATTATTTTTCAACTTGGACTCACTCTTTGTTTAAAAGAACATATTTAAAACTTCTGTATTATGCAGATCATTTAGTGTATTTGGTAAAGAGTGGGAATTTTGGAACATATTAAATGGGATATTAATTAAAATAATATCAGAAAAATTTCTTAATAAGGTGTTTTACCTGTAAGACAGTCCCCTTGTACTGATAACAATTCTCTATTGCTTTGCAGTTTTGTGAGCTATTTTACTCTATATAAGATAAGGTGTTCATCTCTTTTTCCTTCTTTATAATAAGACCACATAAGACTATATCAAATAATCTTTGTATCACTACATTAATAACAAGTTGAAACAGCCTTCAAACAATGTCACTCCCCTGGCACCTGTCAGCTATTTCTGTTTCTTTTTCCTGCTTCCATCCCATAAAAGGCAATATTTTTGATGTGTGAAAAGGATGATCCTATAAACAACATGAGAATCTCAAGAACACGATGCTTCATCTGTTTTTAGTAGTAGGACCTCTGTGCCTATGGGGCAATTAAACAACAACAGATAAAGCTGGGAAGGAAGGAAGGAAGGAAGGAAGGAAGGAAGGAAGGAAGGAAGGAAGGAAGGAAGGGAGGAAGGAAAAGAAAAGAAAAGAAAAGAAAAGAAAGAAAGAAAAAGAAAGAAAGAAAGAAAGAAAGAAAGAAAGAAAGAAGGAAGGAAGGAAGGAAGAAAGAAAGAAAGAAAGAAAGAAAGAAAGAAAGAAAGAAAGAAAGAAAGAAAGAAAAAGAAGGAAAGAAAGAAAGAAAGAAAGAAAGAAAGAAAGAAAGAAAGGGAAAGAGAGAGGGAAAGAGAGGAAGGAGGGAGAGGAATCTAGGGGCTGCTGAAGGAAAGGGCCCCCAGGTGACCTCAAGTCTTGGCAGGTTATTTGCTTTGGCTTACTGTTATTTCCACACTGAAGATTCCAATACCAGCGACCAGCTACTGATCAAGCTGGGTGGCTAGCAAAGGCTGGCAGCTTGAGGCTTCAGTCCTAAGCATATCCTGTAGGAACCGTCATCAGACCCAGTCTCCCTGAAGGTTTAGCGTTTACAACTCTCTACCTGGAGCACACTTTTCTGAGATTCGCATCACTCATTCCCTTACCTCCTTCAGGTTTCTATCAAATGTCACCTTGTCAGGAGGTTTTCCTAGCACCTCTAAGATTTCAGCACTCCTCTGCTATGTCACACTCTATCAACCATTCTTGCTGCATTTGTCTCCTAATTATTTAAATCTACCTAACCTACACTATATTTAATTATTTAACATGTTTGTTGTCTTCAAGAAAAATCACTAAAAGCAAAGAGCTTTGTCTATTTAGTTCAGTGCTATATGCCTGGAGTTTAGAAAAGTACCAGACCCATAGTAGCCACTCAGTAAGTAGTTTTGGAATGAATGAATAAGTTGGATTTTATGCCCCACTCCCCTGAATGCATACCTACTAGCTGATGTGGTAATATTGCCATCAAAGTGCCACAATTTTCTTTTCTTTTTTTTTTTTTTAGTAAAAATGAGATTAGTTAAGGAATTAGCAATGAATCCACTTGTCATAGGCTCTTTTTATAACCTAGTCCTATAAAAAGTTCAAAAACAGTCTTCATTTTTTTTGTCTCTTAAAGACTAAGGCACATATTTGGATAATTATTCAATGACCCAGAATAACTATTAGTATAAAGCAATTTAAAGTAAAATGGAAATTTCAAATATTCATCCTAAATAATTATTGTGTACCTCTTTTAATATTCATGATTAACTTATCAGAGAAAAGAACTGTTTTCTTCCTCCTAAAACTGAAATGTTAACTGCCAATCCAGTCATTTAATTTCATCACCACCAGCTAACAATCATTACAGAATAAAAGCTAACCTGAATTGAGTGTTCCGTAATGCTATTCACACACAACCCTAATCCACACCACCAGATACCACATTAAGTGACGCTATTATTATCCTCATTTCACAGCTGAGGAAATTGGAGTTGAGAGAGATTAAGTAACACCCCCTAAACTACCAAAATAATCAAGAAACAAACTGATGGTTCGAACCCAAGTGTCTGATTCCTAAAACTCACAGTACCTCACCAGGAAGTATATTAAGTGATTAATATGTATTAATTCACTTCATACACCTACCATCCTGAGGATGTAGGTGTATTCCTGATGAAATCTAGAATTTAGAGACATTCGGTAATTTGTACAAAATTATGTAAATGAGCCTGCTTTAGATCTGTGTTCTTTCCATGGCAGCACGCTAACTCTAGAGAGAAGAGAAGGTTTTTAGCATAGGCCTAATTTTGTGGTCTGGCTGTACACCAAGGGAGAAGAAATTTCCCTAACTGTGTTTTACAAAGCTCTTTACTTCTGCCCCACTGGTATATTTACGCCATGTTGTGACGAGACACTAGCGCCATTAAAACGTCAGCATGGAGCGTAATCCCTGCCTTTCACAATTGCCGTGAAACATCACGGGCGTGAGGATGGCGTCCCAAAACAAGTACCTTGTTTCCTTCCACCAGAGTTGTGTCCAGGAGTCGCCGTTCTATTCCAAACCTTCAGAGAAAAAAGAAATGCCTTTTTCTGCCCCAGATACAATCATACTATTCATTACAGTTAGATTTGTATTGACTTTTTCAAGTGAAAATTGCACACTTTGGAGAATATTATTTTTAGAATCATGTATTATGAATGCATAACTGACCTCAGGTGGATGTTCAAAGCCTTGACGAATTAGAAATATTCCATGAAGTTAATGCAGCTTTGGGTGGCAGTAAATGATTCATGCTATGTTTTAATAGTTAGTTCTCTCTTTAGCATGAATATTCATAGTGTATATGATGGGGAAAAGAATCAGTTAGAATTACTCAGACCTCCTGGGAAAAGTAGATAAGAAGATTGTTAGAAAGAGGAAGTAAAGCATTAATTCCTCAATTATTTAAAATAATTATATAGGTTTCTGTGTTGGTAAAATCATCAATCCTCTAAATCAGAATATCTGTCACTGTCATTGGCTAGATGCTTAAAGCTTAGTTGTCCTCAACCTTAATTTTTTAACATTATGGGAAACACTAGCTCCTTAAAATAATTTAACTAGCTCCTTAAAATAATTTCCCAAAATAAAGTGTTACGAGAATATCATTATAGATATTTGAGCTTTCTTTAATGTAACAGATAAATAATGAGTAAAATTTTGTATTTGTAGATTTTTTTCACACACACACATACACACACACACACAGAGACACACAGCTACAGTGTGTGTCTTTGGTTATAAAGAGCTTTGGTTATAAAGAGCTAAAGAGTTCACTGGTCGCTAGCACAGTTGTGAATTTATTAGACAAAATAAAAATCTGTGTGTGATTTGCTCAGCATTTAAAAATAGGAAAAAGGTGTTTTTTGTTTTGTTTTTTGTAGGCTCCACACCAGCATGGAGCCCAATGTGAGGCTTGAATATTCGACTCTGACATCAAGACCTGATCTGAGATCAAGAGTCAGATGTCTAACTGACTAAGCCACTCAGGCACCCCAGGAGAAAGGTTTTGGTTCATAATTTGATTAAACGAAAATTCATTGACTGTTTAGTAACTGCAAGGTATTTTGTGAAACGCTAAGAACATATACATGAATAACAAATACCATCTATCCAAAATAGGCTTATACCGATGACTACTCATTTACTCAGTTGAAAAGATCATCAAGTAAAACTTGAAAGAGACATAGATAAGCACAAATTGTAGATTTATCACAGTCTAGTTACAAGTAGCCAATTCAATATCGTCCTCCAATTCTATAGTTCTTTTCTTATAGATTCAAGAAGCTTGCTGGTTTTTTTTTTAATGTTTTGACTTAAAAAGTGCTCCAATTTTTGTCTTCCTATTCACTCCAGCCTCTTCAAAATCGTAGGAGAAGCTCTCGTACAAAAGATTTAAATGACATGGTGACATATTGGTCTCATAACACTGTTTATCAAAGAAGCTCAAATGCTATCTTTTATTTTCATTCAAAAACACTTTCTAACTTTATTTTACTTTGATTGATCCTTATGAAACTTATTCTAAAACTCATGTTGTCACTATCATTTTCTTTATTAGTTTTAAAACCAATTTTTTAAAATGAAAACAGTTTGATCCCAATTTAGATTTCTTATCAGTTATTATTACTGGCATTGCTTGAATTATACAAATATGCACGAGATTTTAAATAAATGCTAACTAAAATTATAATGAACGGTTGCATTTAAACTATGCAGGGCTTAAATAAAATAGAACAAAACATGACTGTGGTGAATTTTAGCCTCTTAAAGATATAATGAGAAGGGTATAATTTCCTTTTGTCTAATAGTAGAATTGCCAGGCAGAATTAAGTCATTTGAGATAGCAAGATAATTCTGAATTCTCTAAAAGTGACACAAATCACTATATCAAGCAGTGCTTATGGAATGACCTTTTGTACTAAGCACCTAAATATAGTATTCATGTTAAAAAGCATTCATCCAAAACTAATCTGAAAATCTATTCCATGGTGCACAAAATGTCTGTACTCATTCTTCATGTTTTACTTCAAAACTCACTTGGCGAAAATTTATTTAAGCAACATTAGAATCAGGAAAGACTGAAGAGAAATCTGGGTGAGCATAAATGGGATCCCTTTCATTTTGAAGTATGACCTCCATTTTCCATTCTGTTTAGGTTCTGAAAACATTTCCCTACATACCAATTATATGACATTGTATTTATTTTATCTTATTTTATGAACATGTGTAAATATGTGCAAAGTACTATTCCAGGATTTTTTTAGCTAAGTATTTTATAAACTCTACTATTGTGACATGTCATTAGCCTGCACCATCTGGCCCCCTGGGAGGTCAGTTCATGGTTTACCCCATTTCAACATGAGTGAATCTTCCTAGGTTAGGTGTTGGCAGGTGACTCATCTGGAAACATGGGTACAGAAATGGCAGGCAGGTAGATATTCTTCAGAGAATGGGAGCAAAATTTCAACACGTTGTATAGAAGACAAGAGAATGAGTAAAGAACTATGAACAAATCCATTAATGATTCCAGATCCAATAACTCAGGTAGTTAATAGAATAAACAGGTTGAGATATATAGGACATTTGGTGTGTCTACAAAAGTACTCATTGACAGTTTGTTGTAACAAAATCACACTCAGCTGCAAGGAAATATAAAAGCCTCCACAATATGTTTGAAAAGATATATTTCACCAGTGAAAACAATTGAGAAATAAGGGGCACTGTTGGGAATTCTATCTACCCTTTAAAATTTCCTTACAATCTCTTAGCAGCTAGACATGTCACGTGTAATGATTCAAAAGACCTCTGGGTGTCTGTCTTCCCAAATTCCAGTTTCCCAATTGTGTTTTCTCCACTGAGTAATTTGGATGTTTTTTTTTTTTTTCTCAGAAAATAAATCATTTTTTAAATGGCTTAAAGCTTGTCCAAGGATGATGAGAAAGCTCTTATTCTTCCATCAAGGAAGCTTTGTTTCATTTCTCTTTTCACCTGGGTCACTGGCCTGAGGTCTGTAAAAATGACTTTTTTTTTCATTTTGTATTTGAGGTAGTTGAAAAAAAAACATCTGCCATGAAACTTTTAGAATCAGGAAACAGTGTGTGTGTGTATGTGTGTGTGTGTGTGTGTGTGTGTGTGTCTATAAATGTGCATATAGACATAGCTAATAACACTGTATACATATGTGTACACTGTTTTATTCATATTCAATTCAGATTAGAATTTTGCTTTCATGTTTTTAACATAGTTGTTCTTAATTAGAATATTTACAGTGAAACCACTGAATTTAAGTGATTTATTTTCTAGATGTTTTCTACCTGGATTATGGGGGGGGGAGTTTAGTACAGTTACCCTTACAATTGTCTTTCCTAACAAGTGAAATTTCCAAAGACAGTTTTGAGCTATTTAATAATGTCATGACATTATTATTTCTGCTTTTATTTTGTCTAACTTTTCCATATTTGCTTCCCACATCTTTTCCATGCAACAGTGGATTTTGGGGAACTTTTTATTCTATAATTACCATGAAATCACTACTCTCTTGGGGAAAAGTCCCAAGGAGGTCCAATTTGTTATTACAGAGCAAAGCCTTCTAAATTAAATTTCTTTCATTGATTTATCTTTCAGACTTGAAGTGAAGCAATGTCAATGACGTCCTACTAGGATGCAAATTCCATACTCACCAGGAATTCTCTTTCTGTTTCTAAATCTCAACACCTAGAATAGATCTGCACATATAGGATAACTAATAATAAATACTAGTTATATGCTTGAATAAAACTTTATTTTTTTATTATGTTATGTTAGTCACTATACAGTACTTCATTAGTTTTTGATGTAATGTTCCACAATTCATTGTTTGCATATAACACCCAGTGCTCATTGCAATATGTGCCCTCCTTCATACACATCACCGGGCTAACCCATTCCCCCACCTCCCTCCCCTCTGAAACTCAGTTTGTTTCCCAGAGTCCATAGTCTCTCATGGTTCATCTCCCTCTCTGATTCCCTGCCCTTCATTTTTCCTTCCTTCTCCTAATGTCCTCCATGCTAGTCCTTATATTCCACATATAAGTGAAACCATATGATAATTGTCTTTCTCTGCTTGACTTATTTCACTTAGCATAATCCCCTCCAGTTCCATCCATGTCAATGTAAATGGTATGTTTTCATCCTTTCTGATGGCTGAGCAATATTCCATTGTATATATGGACCACATCTTTATCCATTCATCTGTTGAAGGGCATCTCAGCTCCCTCCACAGTTTGGCTATTGTGGACATTGCTGCTATGAACATTGGGGTGCATGTGCCCTTTCTTTTCACTACATCTGTATCTTTGGGGTAAATACCCAGTGGTGCCAATTGCTGGGTCATAGGGCAGCTCTATTTTTAACTTTTTGAGGAACTGTTGACTATTCCCAAAGTGGCTGTACCAACTTGCATTCCCACCAACAGTGTAAGAGAGTTCCCCTTTCTCCACATATCCTCTCCAACATTTGTTGTTTCCTGCCTTGTTAATTTTTGCCATTCTAACTGGTATAAGGTGGTATCTCAATGTGGTTTTTATTTGAATTTCCCTGATGGCTAATGATGTTGAACATTTTTTCATGTATCTGTTAGCTATTCGTATGTCTTCTTTGGAGAAGTGTCTGTTCATGTCTTCTGCCCATTTTTTGACTTGATTATTTGTTTTTTGGGTGTTGAGTTTGAGAAGCTCTTTACAGATCTTGGACACCAGCCCTTTGTCTATAGTGTCATTTGCAAATACCTTCTCCCATTCTGTGGGTTGCCTCTTTGTTTTGTTGACTATTTCCTTTGCTGTGCAGATTTTTATCTTGATGAAGTCCCAAAAGCTCATTTTCACTTTTGTTTACCTTGCCTTTGGAGAAGTGTCTTGAAAGAAGTTGCTGTGGCTGATGTCGAAGAGGTTACTGAATATCTTCTCCTCTAGGATTTTGATGGATTCCTGTCTCACATTGAGGTCTTTCTTCCATTTAGAGTTTATCTTTGTGTATGGTGTAAGAGAATGGTTGAGTTTCATTCTTCTGTATATAGCTGTTCAATTTTCACAGCACCATTTATTGAAGAGACTGTCTTTTCTCGATTGGATATTTTTTCCTGCTTTGTCGAAGATTAGTTGGCCACAGAGTTGAGGGTCCATATCTGGGCTCTCTATTCTGTTCCATTGATCTATGTGTCTGTTTTGTACCAGTACCATGCTGTCTTGGTGATTACAGCTTTGTAATATAGCTTGAAATCAGGCAACGTGATCCCTCCAGCTTTGTTTTTCTTTTTCAACATTTCCTTGGCAATTTGGGGTCTTTTCTGGTTCCATACAAATTTTAGGATTGTTTGTTTCAGCTCTTTGAAAAATGCCATTGATATTTTGATCAGGATGGCGTTGAAAGTATAGATTGCTCTGGGTAACACAGACATTTTAACAATGTAAACATTCTTCCAATCCATGAGCATGGAATGTTTTTCCATCTTTTTGTGTCTTCTTCAATTTCTTTCATTAGTGTTCTGTAGTTTCTAGAGTATAGATCCTTTACCTCTTTGGTTAGGTTTATTTCAAGGTATCTTATGGGTTTTGGTGCTATTATAAATGGAATCGATTCCCTAATTTCTCTTTCTACAGTTATTGTTACTGTATAGAAAAGTAACTGATTTCTGTGCATTGATTTTGTACCCCACCACATTACTCCATTGCTGTATGAGTTCTAGTAATTTGGGGGTGGAGTCTTTTAGGTTTTCCACATAAAGTATTATGTCATCTGCGAAGGGAGAGAGTTTGACTTTTTCTTTGCCAATTTGAATACCTTTTCTTTTTGTTGTCTGATTGCTGATGCTAGGACTTCTAGTACTATGTTGAACAATAGTGGCAAGAGTGGGCATCCTTGTCATGTTCCTGATCTTAAGGGAAAAGCTCTCAGCTTTTCTCCATTGAGAATGACATTTGCTGTGGGCTTTTCATAGATGGTTTTTATGAATTTGAGGAATATTTCCTCTATCCCTAAACTCTGAAGAGTTTTAATCAGGAAAGGATGTTGTATTTTGTCAAATGCTTTTTCTGCATCAATTGAGAAGATCATATGGTTCTTGACTCTTCTCTTATTAATGTGTTCTAACACATTGATTGATTTGTGAATGTTGAACCACCCTTACATCCCAGGAATAAATCCCACCTGGTTGTGATGGATAATCTTTTTAAGGTACTGTTGGATCCTTTTGGCTAGAATCTTGTTGAGAATTTTGGCATCCATATTTATCAGGGATATTGATCTATAATTCTCCTTTTTGATGGGGTCTTTGCCTGGTTTTGGGGATCAAGGTAATGCTGGCCTCATAGAATGAATTTGGAAATTTTCCTTCTGTTTCTATTTTTTGAAACAGCTTCAGGGGAATAGGTATATTTCTTCTTTAAATGTTTGGTAGAATTCCCCTGGGAATCCATCAGGCCCTGGACTCTTGTTTTGGGGGAGGTTTTGGATCACTGCTTCAATTTCATTACTGGTTATTGGTCTATTTAGGTTGTCTATTTCTTCCTGTTTCAGTCTTGGTAGTTTATATTTCCAGGATGGCATCCATTTCTTCCAGGTTGCTTAATTTATTGGCATATAGTTTTTGATAATAATTTCTAATAATTGTTTCTATTTCCTTGGTGTTAGTTGTGATCGCTTCCCTTTCATTCACAATTATATTAATTTGGGTCCTTTCTCTTTTCTTTTGGAGAAGTCTGGCCAATGGTTTATCAATCTGATTAATTCTTTCAACAAACCAGCTTCAAGTTTTGTTGATCTTCTCTATTGTATTTCTGGTTTCTAATTCATTGATCTCTGCTCTAATCTTTATTTTCTCTTCTCTTGTTTGCCTTAGGCTTTATTTGTTTTTCTTTTTCCAGTTCTTTAAGGTGTAAAGTTAGCTTGTGTATTCAGGATTTTTCAATGTTTTTGAGTGAGGCTTGGATGGCTATGTATTTCCCCCTTAGGACCACCTTTGCAGTATCCCATAGGTTTTGGACCAATGTATTTTCATTCTCATTGGTTTCCATGAATTGTTTAAGTTCTTCTTTAATTTTCTGGTTGACCCAAACATTCGTAAGCAGGATGGTCTTTAGCTTCCAAGTGTTTGAATTCCTTCCAAATTTTTTCTTGTGATTGAGTTCTAGTTTCAAAGCATTGTGGTCTGGGAATATGCAGGGAATAATCTCAATCTTTTGGTATTTGTTGAGATCTGATTTGTGACCCAGTATGTGGTCTATTCTGGAGAAAGTTCCCTGTGTGTTCGAGAAGAATGTATTCTGATGTTTTAGGGTGGAATGTTCTGTATATATCTATGAAGTCCATCTGGTCCAGTGTGTCATTCAAAGCTCTTGTTTCTTTGTTGATCTTCTGCTTAGATGATCTGTCTATTGCTAAGAGTACAGTGTTGAGATCTCCTACTATTAAAGTATTATTATCAATATGTTTCTTTATTTTGTTTAACAGTGGGCTTATGTAGTTGGCTGCTTCCATGTTGAGGGCATAGATATTTACAAATGTTAGATCTTCTTGTTGGATAGACCCTTTAAAAATGATATAGTATCCTTCTGTATCTCTTACTACAGTCTTTAACTTAAAATCTAATTTGTCTGATATGAGAATTGCTACCCTGGCTTTCTTTTGAGGTCCATTGGCATGAAAAATGGTTCTTCATCCACTCACTTTCAGTCTGGATGTATCTTTAGGTTCAGAATGAGTCTCTTATAGACAGCATGTGGATGGGTCATGTCTTTTTATCCAATATGCAACCCTGTACCATTTCATGGAAGCATTTAGGCTGTTCACATTGAGAGTGATTATTGAAAGATATGATTTTATTGCCATCATGTTGCCTGTGAAGTCCTTGTTTCTATAGCTTGTATCCATAAATTTCTGGTCTATATTACTCTTGGGGTCTTTCTTCTTTTATAGAATCCCCCCTTAATATTTCTTGCAGGGCTGGTTTGGTAGTCACATATTCTTTCAATTTCTGCCAGTCTTGGGATTCCTTATCTCTCCATCCATTCTGAATGACAGCCTTGCTGGCTGCATGTTCTTCTCATTTAGGACCCTGAATATGTCTTGCCAGCCCTTTCTGGCTTGTCAAGTCTCTGTGGATAGGTCTGACATTATTCTGATGTTCCTCCCACTGTACACAAGAAATCTCTTCCCCCTTGCTGCTTTCAAGATTGTATCCTTGGATCTAAGATTTGAGAATTGTACTATTATATGTTGGGGCATCGGTCTGTTCTCATTGATCTTGGGAGGGGTCCTCTCTGTCTCTTGGACATGAATGCTTGTTTCCTTCCCCAGATTAGGGAAGTTCTCAGCTATGATTTGCTCACATATATCTTCTAGACCTCTCTTTCTCTCCACTCCCTTAGGGATCCCAGTAATTCTAACATTGGACATTTCATGGCGTCATTAACCTCTCTCAGTCTGATCCCTTAGGCTTCAATCTGTTTTTCCCAGGCCTCCTTGGTTTCCTTCTTTTCTATTATCTTATCTTCTAGCTCACTAATTCATTCTTCTGCCTTGTTTACCCTGGCAGTCAGAGTATCCAGTTTAGAGAAGACTAGGAAAAGCCACCTGCTTCTTGGCTGATGAGGAAAAGTTGCATTATTCTAGACCCCTTGCCTTCAAAAAATTTACATGCCGAGGACTGCTTTAACTTAGCAAACTATTTCCAGCACATCCTCTGAGACAATTTTTAAGACCAAAAGTATTACTATCTTGGAAGCAATAGGGGAGAAAATCTATGATTTTAATTTTCCACTTCAAGTAATAGGCAAGGAAAATGTTCATGCATTTATTGTGGGTGAGGTGGGAAAATAGGTAAGCAAGTAAAGAAACAGATATTTGTTGTGAAATATTTGTTTTTAGTCTGTCGTTTTTAAAAATGCCTATAAATACATGTACACAGCGCATGTGCACATGCACGCACACCCCACGCACAGAGAAGAGTTAAATAACTTATCTGAATGTAAGTTTCTGTCAAATGGATTTGAGGGTAGATTGAATATTCAGCTTTAGTTTCTTTTTATTTAGAGATAGTAAATGAACCATTAGTTACTATTACTATCTGCCCTGTCTCAATACAGACTCAGCAAAGTTTTCTGATGCCACAGTGGTTCATGAGTTGCTAGCCACCACAGATTAAAAGGGAGCATATGCAGGGCATGGCCTGAAACAATGTGAGGCAAAATCATTACCTTATAACAGCTATGAATCAGTCTTTCTGCACATATACTGAGAGCGGGGTTAACTGGGGGCATTCATTTGTTGCAGTGGTCGTTCCTTGGAAAATTGAAGATGTTGTAGCCATCTGAATATTCTTCCCTACAGGCAGAAGCAGTCTGTGTGGCTGAGTACGACAAGGAAGCTTTAGGGAGAACCAAAGACTAATACATTTGTCTTTAAAGAAATTGTTGACAACTTCTCTCACATTACTACCTCATAGACTATGTTCACTATGTTCGTTAAATGAACTGCTTGACATTTTACCAAATGACAGTTTTCCTAAAGACTTATTATTCAGTATAGATAGAAATTTACTTTTCTGTCTGTCACCAGAGTGATATTTATTTATGGAAAGTGGATGAAGTTTCTCAATTTCAATGAGTAAATTCTCGGTAAACCTTGTCCTGTGTGTTTAAAAAAGTCCTTGAAAGTTTTCTTTGGAGTTAACTGTTAACCTATTTGATAAATTGTATTAATTTCATGTGATTATACTTCACAGATTATTATGAAAATTATATTAATTCTCTTATTAAATAGAGATCCGCTTTCATATAAGCATCCGTGATGGCATGTTAAATATATGCTCATGTTGATATTTACATTTGATGTTCTACCTCTCAATTGCTATTTATATATCCATATAAGTAATTCACATTACTTACATACGCATATAAATAATTAATTGCTATATAGTTAGTAGGCCAGGACTCTGAGCACAAAAGCAGGAGGTCTGAGGGAAGAGGTAAGTAGGGCAGCTGGTTGTTAAACATTTGCTAGCATACCACTGAACGTGTTCTATTGAAGAGTTTTCTCAAGTTGAGAATCACTCTATGATATACTTTATTATATTTTGTCATATTTTGTTACATGTTATTTTAAATATACCATTTCAAATCACACACACTCACACAAATTCTTAAGTGTCATTTATAATCACTGTTTTGAAGGGTCAATGCCAACAGCAACCAAGAAGAATTTCCTGTGCACCAGACACATTCTAGGCCTCAGAAACACACATTTTGTATTTGTTCACAAGGATTTAATAGTTTAGTGAGCAACTGCAATTTACTTGAAGATTCTAATAAATTCACTGAGTAAATATTTGGGGAAGGATGAGCTCTCTACACTCAGAAATGTGAGTGAACATCAATCCATCCAAATCCCAAAAATGATGATTAAACCTAATGTTTCCCTTTCAAGAAGTATTAGGGGGGATTTTGACTGACTCTGAACCTTTGTTTGATAAGGTGTTTTCTATTTGTTGATAACAATGTGTTTTAGGGGCACCCGGGTGGCTCAGTCAGTTAAGCATCTGACTCTTGACCTCAGCTCAGGTATTGATCTCAGGGTCATGAGTTCAATCCCTGCACTGGGCTCCACACTGGGCATGGAGCCTACTTAAAAATAAATAAATAATAATAATGATAATAAAGTTTTATGGTTACACATACAATATAGAAATAGTGTGTTAACATGTTTTAAAATTGGCTTTCATAGACAGATCTCCAAATAAATCTGGAAAACCTGTACCTCAAATACACCACAATGGCATCACATGACTTTAGCAAAGAATAATTGAAGTCTTTAATACCAGCTACGTTTTTTAAGCAAGATAAATCATTCAAGACATAATAAAAATGCTCAACTAGTTCTGTTCCAATTCTCTTCAGTACTTTATAAAAGTGTTCTTAGCATTTTGCTTAATGTTTAAAGTTTATATTATTATTTTAGAACAAATTAGGATTGAAAATAAGATCAACAATTTCTTATATCTATATACCTTCCTTCTTGTAATTTTTAATGTAATGTTTTATCACATTTTATAAATTTATTTTAATTTTAACTTTGTTTTTATTTTTTTTAAGATTTTATTTATTTATTTGACAGAGAGACAGCCAGCAAGAGAGGGAACACAGGCAGGGGGAGTGGGAGAGGAAGAAGCAGGTTCCCAGTGGAGGAGCCTGATGTGGGGCTCAATCCCAGGACTCTGGGATCACGCCCTGAGCCGAAGGCATATGCTTAACAACTGAGCCACCCAATGCCCCTTTAATTTTATCTTTAAATATAGAGGCAATAGATCTGTCCATTGACATTGTGACAAAATAGCTTGAACAAAAGATTAAAGGCTTACAATCATTGGTTTTAAGCAATATTGCTCTGTATTACCAGGCACTTGAGAAAATTGATCTTGGGCACATAAGCTATTTATCTATTTATCTATCTATATCTATTTAAAATATGGTACAGAATGTCATCTCAATAAAATTGAAGCAAATTAAATTCATTAATGGGAAACAGAAAATGCATTTGACAGTCTGATCCTACTGTTTTTTGAACTGAAACAAAGGGAGGCATATCCCTAGAATTTCATAGGTGCAACCATAATCTCAAGTATGGGGGAAAGTTAATAACAGATCAAACTTATTAATATGCTTATTCCTACTATGTGTCCAAAATGGAAGGAAGTGGTCAGAAGGGTTAGAGGGAGAGAAAATATTTAATTCATTCAAGCTATCCTTGTGAGGTTAAAAAGAAAATTGATTGTGGTTTATTAGTGCTTTCCAATAAACACTCAAGAGTTCAGCTAACTGAAAGCAATTGATACTAGTGGAATCAATGGTGCAGGAGAATACCCTAATGATTATTGTTGAAACTTTTAATTCTCATTATGTAGTTTATTCTTTCAAAGGTTATTTGTTGGAATTACTGTTGATGAGTATCTTTGAAGCTTGCTGTTTAAAAAAATTGGTTTATTGAATGACTTTGTCCTATTTTAAATCAATTTACAGATGTCTGCATTGTGATTCATGCAAAAATATAAGCACGGGGGGAAAAGCACATAACCTACATAGTGTTTAAATTCCTTTTGCTCCTTTCTAATTGATGGAGTACATCTAAGCTCCAATAACCATGTTTCATTAAAAGTGATTGTAATTAAGAATTTCAGTAGGCTAACTTGTGATTGAATCATTCAATGAGCTGCTTATATGTCATGTAAGATTCAATCCAAACTGTGCACCTTTCTTGTTTGCATTTTCACTGCCTGTTATTTAAAACGAATTAGAAACAAGAGTTATCTTTTATAATTCACATATACACATCCCCAGCTTCGTGTTTCTGCTTTGAAACAACTATACTTTTAGAGGGAATAAAGCTTCTTGTATCAGAGCAATCCAAGAGGATAAACTACAGAAGCAGCCAAATTTAATGAAGTTTGAAAAATCTTTTAAGAAGACTCAAAGATATGTATAATTTACTCTTTCTCGTGGTTTGCTTTTATTTAAAAGTAAATATACACACACATATCTGTGTACACATTTCCAATTAAATATTAAAAATATAAGCAGTTTAGCAATTTCTTAAGGATTTAAATGACTACAACAGTTTAACCTAGTAAATTTGTATATTCTTACTATCTTTCCATTCATTCAAAGACAATCTGAGGATATCAAGGTGTAACTATAAGGTATCCTTTGGAGAAAACTGTGAAAGTTTGCAATTTTGTTAAGACTATCCTCCTCAGATTACTTTACCATTCAGAAAATGAAGCCCATTCAGTCTGTCCTTAGATGATGCCAGGAATCCCCTCTTACAGGAGAAGTAAAAGTAATAGTAGAAAGAAATCCAGGCAGGGAATCAGAAGATAAGAGTTTTCATGTTAGCTGCACTGGTTATTACCTGTTCATCTCTGGGCCACTCACCCAAGAAAGCATCTGTATATTGGGAATCACAAAGTTCTTAAGAGGATCAAATAAAATCATATGTGAAAGTGCCTTGAAAACCTTTGAATTTGTGTTAAATGGTAGTACTTTGTTTTTATTAGTAGTTATAATTTATAGGGAAAAGCGAAAATCTTCGTATTTCTGAAATATGACTACTGGCTTGGTGATTAAAACAACAACGTGACTTCTAATATGTCTGAGGTTAGGACATCGTCCCTCTCTTCGCCTCATTTACTTTTCTGCAAACATATGATTAGTGCAGGTGCCAACATATTGTGAATAAAATATGCCTGGTTTAAATTGTGAAATTTAAGTTGTTTAAATTGAGAAGAACACAAAATAAAGATCTTATTTCTAAATAGTATTTGGATATATCCAATAATTAAAATAGAGATGTTTAATGTGCTAAAACAAGCTCAATATTTAAAAAGAAGGATACTTATTATCACAGGTAGTATTTACTGAGTCCTAGCCACATGCAAGACACTATGGTGACCACTTATGTGCATTTTTTCATTTAATCTGTATCATATCCCATTGATGTTTATACTATTATATATTACCTCATTTAATATTTGTATTAACTTTATGGATGTGATAGTATCATTATACCAATTTAATAATTATGAGACTATGACTTAAAGAATCTAATTTTCCCAGGGTTATAAGGCAAAAGTTCATTTTGAATATAGGTAATTTATGATGCAGAAGCCTAAAATCACCTTTAGAACTAAGATCATGAGCCCTTGTAAAAAAAAAAAAAAAAGAAAAGAAAATAGGAGCTAGATTTAAGTGAAGATAAAACTGGGACAGACGCACTAGGTGAATTTCAAAAAATTCACCTTATTTTCTGTGACCTCCATGTGACAGTTGGAAGGTGACTTTTATCATCTAAGAAAGCATTTGGTAGGATAAAAATACATTCTTTTTTAACCTTCTAGTGTGCTAGTATTCAAAAGTAGTAATAAAATATAGGAACAAGTTTAAGTATATTGAAATACATTTTTTAAAATGCTCTAGTGTAATCAAGACAGTATGGTATTGGCAAAAGAATAACAAAATAGATCAATGGAACAGAATAGAGCCCAGAAATAAACTCATGTAGCTATAATCAACTGATCTTTGACAAAGAAGCAGCGATAATACAATGGAACAAAGACAGCCTCTTCAACAAATTGTGCTAAAACAATTGGACCTCTGCATGCGGGGAAAAAAAAAAAAGGAATCTAGATACAGACCTTACACCCTTCACAAAGATTAACTCAAATGGATTACAGACCTAAATACAAAATAGAAAATTGCACAACTCCTAGAAGTTAACATAGGAAAACACTTAGATGACCCTGGGTATGGCAATGAGCTTTTTAGATGCAACACTAAAGGTACAATCCATAATGAAATAATTGGCAATCTGGAAATTAAATTAAAATTTGAAACTTCTTCTCTGTAAAAGACACTATCAAGTGAATGAGAGGACTGAGACACAGACTAGGAGAAAATATTTGCAAAAGATACTGGCAATAAAAGACTGTTATCCAAAATATAAAAAGAACTCTTGAAACTCAACAATAATAAAACAAACAATCCTATTCAAAGATAGGACAAAAACCTTAATAGACACCTCACCAAAGTAGATATACAGATGGCAAATAAACATATGAAAGAATGCTCCACATCATATGTCATCAGGGAAATGCAAATTAAAAAACTACTACACACTTATTATTATACCCCAAATCTGGAACATCAACAAAACCAAATGCTGAACAGGATGTGAAGTCCCATACATTGTTGATGAGAATGCAAAACAACACAGCCACTTTGGAAGACAGTTTGGTGGTTTCTTACATAACTAAACATACTCTTACCATATGGTGCAGTAATCGTGCTCCTTGGTATTCACCAAAAGGAGTTGAAGTTTTATGTCCACACAAAAGCCCACATATGTATGTTTTTAGCAGCTTTATTCATACTTGCAAGTGCTTGGAAGCAACCAAGAGGCCCATTAGTAGGTGAGTGGATAAATAAACTGTGTGACATCCAGGTAATGGAATATTATTCAGCACTAAAAAGTAATGAGATACCAAGTAATGAAAACACATGGAGGAAACTTAAGTGCATATTACTAAGTGAAAGAAGCCAATCTTAAAAGGCTACAAACCATATAATTCCAACTATATCACATCCTGGAGAAGGCAAAACTATGGAGACAAAAATATTAGCAGTTTCCAGGAATTAGGGGCAGAGAGAGATGAATAGGCAAAGCACAGAGGATTTATAGGACAGTGAAAATACTCTGTATGATATAATGATGGGTACATATCGATATACATTTGCCCAAACCCATGAAATGTACAACTGAGGAATGAGCACCAGTGTAAAGTATGGACTCTGGGTGATTATGATGTGCCAGTGTAGGTCATCAATTGTAATAAATATGCCACTCTGGTAGGGAAAGTTGATAATGGGAGAGATTGTGCATGCATAGGGGGAGAGGGTATATGGGAAATCCCCATATCTTCCCTTCAATGTTGCTGTAAACCTTAAACTGCTCTGAAAACTAATTCTTAATTTTTTAAATGCCTTAGTAAAAGTATTGTGTAACATGCATGACATGAGAAAGAAAATCTCAAATTTGGCTGGTCAACTCTCTTGAGATACTTTCATAGTGACTAATTTTATTAGACTCAATTACGCCATAATGTTTACATCCATGCAAGAACATTCTTGAAATAATATAAAAGTGGAGTTCCAACATTTTTGTTACATCTCAAATAAGATTCAAGTTTTCTGCAATTTATCTAATTTGAATCTTCTGGGACTTCATTCCAGATGCACATGTAAAACGAGACAGAATTTGCTGCCAAATCTTTTCTTTTTTATCTAATCAGTATGAGTCTATCCTGGGAGGCTATATTTAATATATTGTCTGTATCTTAGTTTTTGGTTTATGCCTGGCATCCATGGAATTCTAAAAATTGATCTAGAGATTCTACACTGGAATAATATTAAGTAGAAGTAAAATAATCTAGTTCATATAGGAAATAACCCTATGGGCTCTTCTAGGCCAACTCTGAAAATCTGGAAAACAGATAATTTGCTGCAACTACACCCATTATTTTTTGCTCTGTATCCCTCAAGTTTCAAAGTTTACCTTATCAGTGGAGAATATGGCCACTGAAAGTGGTTGACTGGTGCAATGGTTATAACCAACAATTAATTCAAGGGAAGAGAAGATCCAGAAAGAATATGTGAAAGGCAGTAGTCAATTGAAATCTCTTTGACTTCATCTTCTACTCTCCCTTTCATTTCCTCTGTTCTAGCCATGCTAGCCTCCTTTCTGACCCTTGAACACAGCAGGCCACCCGTGCCTAAAAGTCTTTGTACTTGCTTTTCTTTCTAAGATGCACTTAACCCAGAAATACATATGGTTTTTACACCTCTTTTAGGTGTTTTTCAAATATCACTTTAACCATTCTATTTCAGGAACATCCCAGATTACCTCTGTGCTCTCTATTCTTTTTCTGTTGCCTTACTTTCTCCAGCTGCAACCATGTTATATATTATATCTTCTCCTAACGCATTTGTTTATTATCTCACTTTTTCCACTAGAATGCAGGTTTCATTAGGGCAGGAATTTTTCCATTTTATTCCCTAGTTATCCTCAACACCATGAACAGTACCTGGGACTTCTTAGTCTTTTATAAATATTTATTGAGAGATCGAGTGAAAGGTATTACCTTCATAAATATAAAGAAGAAAATGTCAATGAATCATTATTTTCTTTTCTGAAAGTTTGATACTATATTTAATGAATCGGGCTCTCTTTGTTACAAGCAGAAGTGAAATACGATATTTGAGTTATTTTTTTCCTTCTTGCTCTCCTTAACTTGTACCTCAAATACAGATTTTTTAAAAATAGGAAATTGCAAGTACTATTAAAAGCCTAGAAATATTTATAACAAATTATCAAACCATCCAACATTTAAAAAATTACTTCCCACTTTTCTTCTGTTAACTATAGTATCTTAAATGTTACCAAAAGTTTATATATATATATATATATATATATAAATACATATACACATATATATAATACATATATATCCAAGTTGATATTCTCTCTAAGAACACTAAGAGAGTGCTATATTTATATATTTTGTATAAACTTTTTTATATAATCAAGTTGGTAACCATTCAACTTGGAGTCAGTACACTTGTTTTATATTTATGACATTGCCACAAATTACCTATCATCAACCAAGTCACTTAACCTCTCTGAATTCAACTGACTTGTATAAAAAATATGGAAGAAGCAGAGAATTAATTTATGTTATCTTCCAGTCTAAAATGCTTTGAGTCTATCTGGATAATTTGTGAACGACTATTTTTTATAATTTCTTATTTTTTTAAAGATCTTATTTATTTATTTTAGATATATAGAGAGAATGAGCAGGGGAGAGGAACAGAGAGAGAGGAACAAGCAGACACTGAACTGAGTGCAGAGCCCAGTGCAGCACTTAATCCCAGGACCCCGAGATCATGACCTGAGCCAAAATCAAGAGTTGGACACCTGACTGAGCCACCTAGGTGCCCCAATAATTTCCTATTTTTGAGCAATAAAATTAAACCTAATTTTTTTCTATAAGGCCTGATAGCAAACCATGAGAGACTCTGGACTCTAGGAAACAAACTGAGGGTTACAGGAAGGAGGGGGTCGGGGGAGGGGTAACAGTGATGGGTATTAAGGAGGGCACATGTTGTGATGAGCACTGGGTGTTATACACAACTAATGACTTGTTGAACACTACATCAAAAACGAATGTACTACATGTTGGCTAACTGAACATAATAATAAAAAATTTTAATTAAATCTAATTGCATCATAGTTTAGTATATTTCCAAAAGTAAATACCAATATACAGAATAAAGTATCCATGCTGTCTTTGTTGTTTGTTTTGGTTTGATTTATATTCACCATTGTGAACAGAAACTTTAAGTACTTTGTCGATTATATTTTGAAAAGACTTTTCAGAGTAGAAATTATCTAACTGCAGTGATCAACGTGGAATAAAAATTTGTAACTGGATATTGACCATTGTATTCAATATGACACTATTCTGTTAATTTGATCTAAATGTATTTAGCTTTCTAAGCAATGTTCCTAAAGCAATCAAGAGGACAAGAAGTCATATTGTACTCCTGAGCGAATAACAAACAAAAGCGGCAAATAAAAGCCAGAAGTACTGCTAACTAGTTATGGAAATATAAAATCATTGTTATGACTTATGTTATGTCTGACTCACTGATCCAGATGTCAAAGGAATGCATGAGTCAATAAGACAGACTGTTTTTTCTTCTACTTTCAGGGTCCCAAATTGTCATTTCTGATTCTTTATCTGTTTTGTTGCTAATTAATAGTTCCCAAACCGTTCTATAACAAATTTCTTCATTCATTTGCACAGATAGTTCAATAAATAATAGAGTTAAGGTGACAGATTCTGAATCTTTATTAGTCGTTTAACTCCGCCTGAAGTTTTGTAAAGAATAATAATGGAAGAGAGCAAATAAATTAACTCAACCTGCAAATTTAAAATGTATAAAAAAGACTTGCTTAATAAGCCCACAGAATACATCCCAATTAGCACCAGCAGAAGAAGAGAAGCATCATATCCTCTACCTTGAAGCAGAATGACCAACAAGTCAGCAGCAGTGTTACAGCTGTGGCCGAATTGTTGTCAAACATCCCCACTTCCCACTGACAGATCAATGGTATAGACAGTGATTCCTAAGCTTTCCAGGGCATCAGAGTCATTGGAGGGCTTATTAAAACCCAGGTCACTAGGCACTTCTCTAGAGTTTCTGATTCAGTAGGTCTGGAAAAGGGCACAATATTTGCCTTTCTAGCAAGTTCTTCAATGATGATGATGATGCTGGTCTAAGAATCACACTTTGATCATAAATAATTTGACTTGTACAGTCATGGCTTTGAAAAGATCTTAAAGGTATTTCATGTATTTCTGTAATTCAAGTTTTAATCATCCCTGATGGTGAATTCCTTGTTACATATGAGCAACTACCATGTGTTAGACATCGTGCTAGATGTAAGTGATACACTGGTTAATAATCCCCTTTCAGAGGTCCATGGTCTTGAGTGGGAAAAGCATATGCAGAGGTTATTATTATACAGTGTTTTCATAGAAGGATGCACAGAGGATTTAGACACTGAAGATCTGTGTAACAGCAGAACAACATGGTCAAGATTGAATTTAAATTTATCACTCTGGTCTGGTAGGAAGCAGGGAAGTGAGTTAGAAAACGATTGCCAAAATCCAAGTCAGAAACGATGGTGTGTAAAACCCTTCAATTTTTCCACATTGCTTTTAGCATAAAATACCACTGTTTTAAAATGGTGAAAAATCATTCTGAATGACTGGAACCTACCTACCTACACAATCTCATCTCCTTCACTTTGCTACTCCTACCCACACTTGATAACAATACAATATTTAAATTAGTCCTGAGGAATCTTTTTCAGTTCCTCAAATTCAGTTTCTCTCACCACTAATCTTTTACACATTCTTTTTTTATACCAGAACAACTCTTTTTTATTTTTAATTTGAGAGAGAGAGAGAGCATGAGTGGGTGAGGGGCAGAGGGAGAAGATGACTCCCCTGCTGAGCAGAGAGCCTGACCTTGGAATTCGAAGATCTCCACCTGAGCCAAAGGCAGACGCTTAACCGACTGAGGCACCCAGGCGCCCCTATACAAGAACAACTGCGCCATCCTCTTCACCTAATAATCACTAATTACTAGTAAATCACCAGTATTTTTATTTCAGTGTATATGTCTCATCTGCATGGACTCATTCCTTACTCTAACCTTCCTATTTCCCTGTTTTGTGCAAGAGCTCTTTGTCCATATTTCCATATATTTCACTACAGAAGCAGCCCCTTCAGAGCAGAGGCTGCGATCTTTATCAGTATTCTTCAGAAAGCCCAGCTCATAATAAATACACAATAAGTATATATACAGTCTTAGTGAAGAAATAAGAGACTGTTAAGGGGAGAAAGGAATGCACAGAGATATAAGAGAAAACACAGTTGATTGCAATATCGTGGTAGCTAAGGGTTGGAAGGAACGATTAACAGGTCCAGAAAAAATGTAGACTTAAAAACATCCAGGAGTTTATCTATGAATGTTACTGATGACCTTATAGACAGTGATAATAAAGCAGGGTAATAAAGACAAAGTCAATACTAGGAATTGGAGATTCCTACACATTTTTATGAGATATTTAGTTAATTCAATATTTACAAAAACTGTATGAGATAAAACCATTAGTATACTCTTACAGATGAAGTAAGTGAAGCAGAAAAATATTAACCAGCCAAAGTTTACAAAGCTAGGAAATGGCAGGGGCACCTGCATGACTCAGTCTGTTAAGCATCCAACTCTTGATTTTGGCTCAGGTCATGATCTCAGGGTCGTGGGAACCAGTCCCACATAAGGCGCCACGCTCAGAGTGGAGTCTGCTTGTCCCTCTTCCTTCACTCCCCCCCCCACTTTCTCTCAAATAAATAAATAAATAAATAAATAAATAAATAAATAAAATCTTTTTTTTTTAAAGCTAGAAAACGGCAGAGTTGACCTGGAACCTCTGACTCTAAGAAGCAGGCTTCAATCTAATTTGTGCAATCTCCCCCTCACCAGGTACACACACACACACACACACACACACACACATACACACACATACACACACACATACACACACACTAATAAGTAAAGGAATAAAGGAAGGAAACACAAGTACTCATACTGAGCCTACTCTGCAGTATGCTTTGTGGTATCCAAAGGTTCCCATCTTTGGTTTCCTTCTCCTTTTCAAGTGTATTAATTTGAACTTATCTTTCTGAATATCATTATATTGTTTAAACATATCCCCATTTTACTGAATTTAATTTTGGTTATAATGTTTCTTGTTAAAATGTCCATTGCATTCTACCTGTCCACAACATGGCATCAGGTGCAAATTTAATAAGTATGCTTTTCTTCATTCAAACCACATTGTATTAAACAATGAGGATAAATTCAAAGACTCATGTCTGATGGCTCATGTCTGATGGCTGCATCCATGCTTGTTTGTGAACAAGGGAGGTTGTTGCAGTTTGGACTCATTCAGCATGTGTTATCAAGAGGACAATAGTTTAAGTTACTAATTTATTTGATCTCAGATTTGGAATTGAATAATGTGTGGCACACATTAGACGACTTCTGCAATGCTAGCAAGGTTCTAGAGTTACATTTTGGATGGGTTTTATTAAATAGACCCTCACTTTTTAGAAATAAAATGGCTATTGTGAGTATTAGAATCAAAAGGATGTTCTCTCCTTCTTTCTTCTTCTTTTATATGGCAAATAAAATAATTTTTTAAAAAAACCCTAAACTCAGAAAGCTTTTCAGGATCCAACTGTTGAAATTATTTTAGACAATCCTATTCACACATGAGTGGGGAAGGGGACTTCAGGAAGAAGATGGGGGAAAATGTGAAGACAAGCATGAAGACCTTTTTGTACTGTGATCTTTCCACTAGACATCCAGGGATAATGGAAAGGGGAGATAGTGTTTAAAAATAATCTTGATAAGTGATTTTTTTTAAATTGGTAGGTGGGGATAGTTGAGAATAAAATGAAAAATCACTTGAAAAAAGCTACAGACTCTTGGTGGAGACTGAGACAAATATAGTCAGTGACCAGAACACAACAGATACCAGTAATATTAAGACCTTGAAAGAAGAGATGCAGCCCATGGAGCTCTGGAAGATGAAAGGTTCACTCTAAGCCCTTTATAAAAGCAGACTTTCTACAGAGAGGAGATTTTAGTCCTTGGAGCATGAAACTTATTTAAAAAAAGGGGGGGTGTCATTTCCCCTTATATTCTTCTACACCATCCTCCCGCACTGTACCCTGAAGATAGATCAGATCTCTAGGAATCTAGTAAGAAGGCAGATAATATCTGGCATGATATAAAAAGGAAAGTGATATAGTGAATTAACATCTTTGCTTTACATTGGAAAAGAAAAAAAAACATTTTTCAACTTTAGGTTCCATCATGCCCACCATTTAATAAGTAGTTGAGACTTTGCCTAAAATAATATTGCCGATGAGAGAGAATTGTTAAAAATAGTACAGTCCAGTATCTGTTTTCAACAATCCTTTGCAAACTTAATTTCCCACTGCTCTCAATATGAGCTATGTTCACCCGGCCACTAACTGCCCTTCAAATAAAAGTTGGCACAACTTCATTTGCAGTTTTTATATTTAATAATATTCCTTTCAAATCATTCTTTGCTCTTCCAACTATTCTCTAATCACAAAGGCTTAGTATTTTTTTTTTTTCTCTAAAACTCATGCCACTCATGGCCAGAACCAGTCATTTGGCAAATAGAAGGTAGGACTTTTATCATCAGTTACCTTTCAATGTATGTATCCCACATTCCAATCAGAAATCCTTAACCCCAACCTTATTAGTTGGTTAGTAACATAATTAAAGAGCAATGAAATATTATTGTTTTAATTTGATTTTAGGAAATGCTTCCTTTGCTAGATTTCTTTGTCCTCCTGCCCTGAGGACAAGGACTGAATGTTTGCATTCCCTAAAATTCATATGTTGAAACCTAATCCCCAGTGTGATCGTATTTGGTGGGGCATTTGGGAGATGAGTAAGTCGTGAGGCGGAAGCCCTCATGCATAAGATTACTGCCCTTATTTAAAAGGCCTCAGAAAGCTTCATTGCACATTTGTCATTTGAAGACCTTCTGTGAAGTAGGAAATGGGCCCTCAGCAGACACCGAATCAGCATCATCTTGGTCTTGGGCTTCCCAGACTCCAGAACTACGAAAAACATATTTCTCTTTTTTATAAGCCACCCAGTCTATTGTATTCTGTTACAGCAACCCAAATGGATGAAGACAGAATCTAAACTATGACTTCTTAACTTCCATGTATTTATTTATTTTGAACAGTATCACAGCTTAAAAATTGACACTGGCATAGTCCAATGACTTTATTCAGATTTTATTAAATTTACATGCACTCATTTACATATATGTATTGCATGTGCATTTAGTGCTATGCAAATTTATCACATGTGTAGATTTATGTAACCACCACCAGAGTCAGAAGATAGAACTATTCCGTTACCACAAGGATCTTTTTTGATAACCATATCCTTCTCTCCTTCCACCTCTCAGTCCTTAATTCCTGGTGGCCACTAATTTCCTTAGTATCTCTATAATCTTGTCAGTTCAAGAATTTTATAAAAATGTAATCCCACACTGTGTGACCTTTTTAGGATTGGCTTTTTTCGCTCACCATAATGCTGTTGAGTTTGATCCAATCATTGTATGCACTGATAGTACACTAACATATTACACAAAAATTCACCTAAAATTGATCACAGACTTAAATATCAAACTATAACTTTTAGAAAAAAAAAAGACAGATAAAATTTTGGGGAACTCAGGCTAGATGAAGAAATCTTAGACTTGACAACAAAATTGTGTTCCATAAAAGGAAAAAAAAGATAATTTGCACATCATCAATATCTAAAACTTTTGCTTGGCAAAGATCTTGTGAAGAGAATGGAAAGCCAAGCTACAGAATGGGAGAAAATATCACAAACTACATAACTGACAAATTTCTAATATAATTTCTTGTATTTAGAAATTGTAAAGACCTTTCAAAACTCAATAGTAAAGAAACAAACAATCCAGTTAGAAAATATCAAATTACATGAACACATATTTCAATGAAAAGAGTACACAGATGACAACTAAGCAGCGAAAAGGTATTCACTCAACAGCATCAACCATTAGGGAAAACCACAAGGACATATGACTACAAACTTATGAGAATGGCAAAAATAAAATCTAGTTAACACCAAATGCTGGCAAGGATGGGAGAAACTTAATCATTCATACAGCCCTGGTAGGAATATAAAATGCTAAAGCTGCTCTTAAAAATAGTGTAGCAGCTTTTTTTGGGTATTTTTAAACAGCATAAGACATTAATATTATTCTTTAGGGTCAATGTACAATTAATATTCTTATATATTTACTTTCCTATTTGCTCACTTGTTTTTCATTAATTCCTGCAAATTCTATTTTTCTATGAGATTGTTTTCCTTCTGCCTAAAGAATTCCAATTTGTGTTTCCTTTCTTTGGTGCCTATCAGCTGGTAAAAACGCCCTCAGATTTTTTTCATTTTTTTCTAGAAATACACTTATAATTTTTTTTAATTTTTGAAAGCTATTTTTGAAGGATATAGAATTCTAAGTTGGCTATTTTTTTCTTTTGACATATAAGGGATCAAACCAGCTTCTTAAAAACGTTTGTTAATATATTTAGACAATTTTGCAAAATTGTCAGCCTTTATCTCTTCAATTAGAGTCTGCCTCTCTGGCACTTTCTCTGTCTCTGTCTCTCTCTCTTTAATGGATGTATTTCACTGGAGCAAGGCAGTGAAGGAAACTGTCTCCTCTGGCGCCCACATAGTAGCAGCAGTAGTGATGGTTCCTCTGAAGGTCAGTTTTTAGATATTGCTCCTTCAAGTTTTGTCTTGGGTCTACTTCTCGAGTCCTCCAAACAATTCTATAGCTTCACAGTAGCCTTTTAATGACCTAATTTTTCAGCTAGAAATATGTCTATGGCTTCAAATAAAAATCCTTGTTGATGCCATTTCAAATAGCCTCAGAAACTTACTAGGCATTTCCTTCCCCTCTTGAAATGACTCTGTTCTCCACCCCTGCTTCTCTAATCTTACCACTCCATATCTTAGTTAAGCCCACCTAGATTTCAGAGCAAGTGTATGTGACACTCATTTAATGATCTCTCAGTTTATTGATTTTCCTTTCTCCAATAAATACCAGATTTATGGCATGTTTACAGTACTTTGATCAAGTTATTCAACCTCTCAATAACTGTCACTATCTCCTTGTGGAAAATAATAATCACCATATATATATGATCTACCACGTGTTCTTTTTTTTCTGACACAATTTCCTTTTCATGATTTCAAGGATGTTTATGGTTTTTTATTTTATTATTATTTTTCACTCCCCCATATATTCTTCTGGATCTTAAAGTTATTTGTTACCTTTTCTCAAGACATGCCTATTTTTTCTTCCCTTGATCTTAGGCTTTCCCTGGATCCTATGAGCTCACTAATTTCTTCCCTTCTATCCAGTCACTATACAAACATATTCAACTTTTTAAAGTGGAATCCTAACCATCAATAAATGTAAAATTTATATTTTTGGTTTATGTAGCCTATAGCAAAAAATCTTAAAGGTATCACACCAAACGTTAAAAGATGCTAGAAAGTGACGATAGATTTTTCCAAATCCTTTCTCAAATTAATTTTACTTATAATAATTCTAAATATAAGTTTATTATTTATGTAACCAATAAAAAATATAAAAATCAATACCCATTGAATCTATTAGAGAAACCATTTATATATAAGAAAATGTAGGTAATAATGGAGAATAAAATAAATTATACAACATATTTTGAGTTTATTTTCAAATGATTTAAAATAAGTTCTACCTTCTTCATGAACCTTACTGCTCTTTACTTTCTCTGAATTTGTCGCACTTAGACCAATACCCCCAAAGTTTAGCAACTTGATTATATACTCTCTTACTTGTGGTTGTTTTGCACATGATAATCTCATTAGAAGATTCGAGGAATAGAAAACAAGCTATTTTTCTGCAGTTTCCCCAAAAGAGCTTGAGCTAACCCAAACATATAGTAACCATTCAGTAAATGCTTGCTGATTTCCAAAAATGGTGGGAAAGCTAATTAGGGAAATCCCCCCTAAAAGTAACTGTCAGTATTCTAAGAGGGGGTAATAAAATTACATTCATGGATTACTCAATTATAACCTTAGGAACTGTAGGAAAATGAATACGGAAAATAAGTAAACAGTGTTTGAATAAGAAAAATAAGTAAACAGCATTTGAAGAAAGACAAAGGATTTATTGAGGAAAATAATTAGAGATCACAAAATTGTTCTCTCTTGTAAGAATGCTTAAGATTAGTGGGAAATATTAAAAAAGACAAAGCATTAAGGTGGTAAGAAAAATGCAAGGCAATTTAGAATTCAGAAAAGGAATATGAAGTAGATGACACAAAATAAGAAAATTCTGATGAGCTGAACAAGGTTACAGAGGCGTTCAAAGAGCAAAACTGAGAGAAGCTCATACAAAGAGGTAGTAGGACACATTGAAGTTCAAGCGCCAAGAAATGTTTTACCAATACATATGCTTTGGTTTGAAAGGAGATGGTAAAACAACAGCATAAGATCACTGCACCCTCAACGGCAAAGGGACTAATTAGAAATAAGACAATGGAAAAGTCATAAATAATAGGAATACTTTTACATATTATTAAGAAATGATAGAGAGCAATGGGAACATTTTTCAATGTCCCCTTAAGATACTAGTAACAAAATATAGTGTGTATTTTTCCTCAAATAATTACAAAGAATTAGGAGGTATACAATGAAAATACATGGGTCTAACATAATTTAACTTCTTAATTTAAAAGTTTAAGTGATCCCAACATTGAGGTTTTAAAGTGAAAAAAATGGAGTATAAATTCTTATATTTACACAAAGTAGGAGGACCTCAATAATGACATATTACATCAGCATTGAATTTATAGATACCTTTTTTAATTAAGAGATTTCTTTTTTCCATTTACAGAATTTTCGAAGCTCCCTGTGCTTTTCATTGTTACCTAAAACAAATAATTTTACTGCTTATATAAAGTTATTTTTCAGTGGATGCCTATAATTTTTACACAAATGTAACATATGATATGATAAAGAACTAAATCACCTCATCTGTAATTGTTCCCTAATCTGTACAGCTGCCTAATCTTTAAAAGCTTCAATTTTTTAAAATGGCATTCTGCAGTAGACCACTAGATGTCACTGAAGATAAGGTTTCCCCCTTCAATACCCCAAACGCCCCTTCAGCTTTTAATTAATTCTTGGTTCATTATTCTTATCTGGCAAATTTTATGTTTGTGTTTGTATCCATTTAAATTTCATTATCTCCCGCTGTTAACCTTCATATGGATATTTTTACGTATAAAAAAATAAACCCCTAGGATTGATAATAATCTACATTACATATGAAGTATGTAAAATACTGTAGGGAAAATAAGGTAGAAGTCTTTATTAAGGTGAAGGTTCTGTGGACTATGGAATTATCTGGAGTATAATTTGTGAATTTCTAGTTAGGCTTATACGATTACTAGAAATAAATTTTTAAAACTCAGTTTTACCAATTGTTTTGTATTATTGATGGACAAATTGGATTGTTTAATGCTTCAATGTTTCATGCTTTACTTAGTTTGTGTTTCTAAGTAGAGAGAATCCGCAGAGAGAAATTACTGAATTGGTGTAGATTTATATTATTTTCTTCTAAAGTTTACTTATAAAATAGCCTCCTTTGCATTGCACAAGGTCTTCCGCTCTGATTTCCCAGTAGAGTGCTGCTCTTTTCCTCAAGGAATGGGAGACTTGCTCACAAGCTCCCATGTTGGTGTGCAGCAAGGAGGGCTTGGATAATGGGCAACTCCACTCATTTTAACTACCTTCTTTAAACTAAAATTGCATATTACTTTTTTGTAATTATAGCTTGCAAAAAAGTATTTTTAACAGTAAGCATGGAACTAGCCCTAGAGCAACTCCAGGATTGATAAATTTGTCACTATTATTTGACAAATATCTCTTGGAAAAATAGTTTGTGGAGAGGGAACATTTTATTTGTCTTTCATAAACTTATGATTTCCTTATTATGTCCTAATACTAAGACTTTTTTATTAAAGTACGTTCTCCCAAAACATGACCTAATATCTGAGATTAAATTTGGCACTTAAAAATCGTATTAATTCTCTGAGTCACCAGGGCATCAAGCAAAGTGAGTGTTTCATTGTATGAAATGGTACTCCAGGGACTGAGTTAGTCCTCCATACTGCCGAGTCCAAAGAAAAGCCTGGTGCATTGTTAATTGTGTCTGTGCAGGGTCAAGTTTTACTAGGGAAATGGAAATTGGACAAGTATTCCGATTTTACCTATAAACTTTGGATACATAACTCCAGCAATAAAGCAGCTCAAAAAGAAAGAGCAGACTATAGTCAACTGCTAATCTGGGAAAAACATTCTGATACACATGAGACAATAACTCTATTAAATAAATAAAATTCTCCAAGGCCAGTAGTAAAATAGTAATATAATACAGTGAACAAAAGATAAGAATAAATAACTTTTAATTTTTGGAATAATGATCTAAAGCTTATAGTACATGAAGCTGTCCAAACTTTAAAACTTTAACCACACCTAGCACTTTTGAATACTAAAATAAATATGCATACGGGTCTCTTAAAGAAAAATTTTAAAGAGCTGCCACAACTGGTAAAAATTAACACATTACTTACTGGTCTGAAGTAGAGTTTCACATATTGCAACATAGAGGGCAAAGGTGATGAGTCTGTCTTCATGAAGATAAATGTTTAGGTGAAGCAGAGATTTCAACATGGTGTTACATTGTGATCTTCCTCTTCTTGACCTACAGAGCATAAGTAAGTTATTGTTCCTGTACTTTCTGGAAGATATCATATTCTGGTGGAGTTAGGAGTCAATTTTATTTTTTTAAAAGGTTTTTATTTATTTGAGAGAGAGCGAATGAGAGAGAAAGAGAGATAGCACAGAGGGGGAGGGAGAAGTAGACTCCCCTCTGAGCAGGGAGTCCAATTGGGGCTGAATCCTGGGGCCCTGAGATCATGACCTGAGCCAAAGGCAGACATTTAACAACAGGTTGAGACACCCAGGCGCCCCTAGCGGTCAATTTTAGAGAAAGGTAGGAGTATGGTTTTCCACTCCAATATTTCCGTCTTTTTGGAGGCCACTATCCCATGTTTTGTTGTCTGGTTTGGTTTGGTATCATTCGGCATTTTATCCTACCTCACAAAAACATTTCCTTTCTTGGCTGCCTGTTCCCTTTAGTCACTTAAGAAAATTAATCTGATGAGCTGATGTACACGGAATGGTTGAGGACAAAATGTCTTGTTCTTTTTTGAGACCATTTGTTTCAAAATGGTGGAATTGTGGTTGCCACCAGAAAAAATATTTGGGGGCAGATGAGTATTCAAAAGCTCTCTAGTACTTCAACATATGCTATCCTGGAGCTATTTTCTTCGAAGGTATTAAATGATTTATGGCAAACATACTTTCAAAGATGATTTAAGATGTTACACACAAAATGGCTTAAAGAGTAAAACCATTAGTATTTGGATGAAAACATAAGAATCATAAAAAAAGGAAATTCCTATTTTTTTTAAGATTTATTTATTCATTTTAGAGAGAGAGAGATTGAGCACACGCACAGGAGCAGGGGAGGGGGAGGGGGAGGGAGAGAGAATCCTCACACAGAGGAGTGAGGATTCAGCTGAGCGCAGACTGGAGACCCTGAGATCACACCAGAGCCAAAATCAAGAGTTGAACACTCAACTGACTGAGCCACACAGGGAACCCCGGGGAATTACTATCTTAAAAAAAATTCAAGAGCAGAATACAATTTAGCGCTGGGATACCACACGGTTACTGCAAAAATGAAGGCAAAGATGTCAGCCAATGTGTTTCCAGCTCTGAAACTGCAGAGAAGTTTTCACTTAGGGACAAGAGTAATGGAAGGCCAGCAATGATGAAGAAAGAGAAAGCAATATCTCTGGTTCCAATGCTGGATAGTTCAGGTAAAATGGATAGAGAGCAGAGAATGTTAAAATCCTTAACCCAGGGATGACATCACTGTAATCTACATAAACAAGGATGAGTTAGAATTGTTTTTACTTTCCCACCTTTAGTGAAAGAGTCATGAAGGAAATAAATTAAACACATTTGTTTGTTTAAAGTGCTAAAAAACTTACTTGAAGTATGCTTACTTGAAACATACTATTATATTTTTAAATGAAATTTAAAATTGCCATTTGAGTTTTCCTCCTCCTTTTTTTTTTCAATTCAAGATTTACTTTCTGCATTATAAAGTTGGCATTTTTAGGCTTTTCCTTTGATTTAGCACCTAAAGCAATACAGTAGCTGTGGGTTTTGAACTAAGATGTTTTAATTAATTTGAGATGCTGTTTGAAATGGTCTGGGAAGGTCTGATGTTCCCAGAAAGTGTTTATAGCTATCTTCTAAAATTGTTTTATTTTCTCAGATTTTGCAGAATGATATATTGCTGAAGTCCAATAACTCAAATGTTTGGGCAACATTCATCAAGGCCAAGCAAACCCAGCCTCCGCTCTTGGCATTATCAGGATCTTCACGGAACACATCACTTCCAAGTTGTAGCTGTAAATAGTCTTGGTAGAGGCAATTTCGGGGACATCAGTCAAGATTTTATCTTGAAACATAATGGTAGGAGACTAGAAATAATATGTTACCCCAGGAAACCACTCCACCTGGTTTTATTAATAATATAGTTTTTATAAAGCAATTTCCCAGTGTTACATAGACAACTAAAACCCACATGGACTGGGGTGTGAAAAAAAATGTCTAACTAGTATGAAGACTTGAAAATAGAAGAGAGAATTGGGGGGAAATTTTAGAAATATATATGTGAAAGAGGAATGACCTAGTTACAAGCATACATAGAATCCAACAAAAAATACAATTAATGGAACTAAGTGTGTTAGAGTTCCAGTGTGCCTGCTCATAAACTGCAGATACACTATTAAGGAAAATAGAATACGACAAGGGCTCCAAGCATGTCAGAAGCAAGCCTCAGTCATCATAACCTTCTATAATAAGTGTTGATTTAGGGGTTTTGAAGAATTTTAGTTAGTCCCCATGCATGTCTCCAGAAAAATACACAAGTATATAAGACGTGCATAACATAGCTCAGAGCATGCATTTTGAATACGGTCCAAATTTGGTTATGAAAGAGAAATACAAATTTATGAAACTATCTTCCTATTCATTCCACAGAGGAATGAACAGAAACTCATTGTAGTAATTCTATTCATTCTACTCAAGAACATGTCATTCTACTAACGCTTTTGGGCCTCTTTCAACTACAACACTTCCTGTCCTCTAGATTTTGCTTGTAATAAAAAATGAGTATAAGTTATAAATATTTATAAAGGTATATTTTTAATATGGTTTACAGAGAAAATTTATAGATGCATGATGTAATCTATTTCTTGGTTTTTAAATACCTGCATATTAATAATGCTGATATACCCACTGTTAATTTTAAATATCAGGCAAAGCCATATTTAGCTAATAATAAATAATCTTTTGGCCCTTGATAAGGAGGATTTTTCAAAAGCATTTTAAATTATTCATTAGGAAAATACCTTGGCATGCTAATGAAAATATGAAAATGAACTATAATTTCATCCATATATAGTTAATTTAAAAGTTCATATTTTAATTGTAGGACATATCCATGGTGAACTGAAATTTATTACAAGGCAAAAAGACTATTAACTATTTTATAATCACACTTTAGTTTATCTAAGTAAACTTAATGTGCACCAACTAATACTTGGGTACAAGGACACAAAGATGAATAAAACTAGGACCTTGTTTTGGGTTGCTTACAGTTCAATCATGGACACTGACATGTAACAAATGGTTAAATTATGGTGGGGGGGCTCATGGAATATAGTGAGATCACAAAGAAGGAAAAATTAGTTTTGTGGGTGTCAGAAAGAAGGTGTTTATGGCAGGCTTCCCCTCCCCCCAACGAAAAAGACTCAGAATGAACTAGGGAGATAAGACTGTTAAAGGTATTCCAGACAGAAAACTTCATGATGGAGGCATCTTGTTATTCTAGGAAGACAGGTAAATCTGATTGATGCAAAGCTGGAGAGGGATCAAAGAGAAGCTGAAGGTAGGTACTGGGAACAAGTTACATAAGACATTCTGTACTCTGCCCAGAAATTTTGAATTAGTTCTACAAGAAATTGAAAGTTACGGAAGATTTTCAAGCTGGCCAATCACCTATATCTGCAGTTCTAGACAAATAGTTGTGACGCTATGAGAAGTTGTTGGGTGAGGAGAGACATGTTTATTCTGGAATATTTCAGTTTGCGGAGAGGCAATGTAGAAAACAATGACAGGATTAGTACTTGGGGATTCTGAGTTTGGAATCCAGTTTAATAGTTTACTAGCAGTGTAACCTCAGGCAAGTCCTTAGTCCTTTCAAGACTTACAGCCTCATGTATGAAATCGTGATGATTTGGACCTACCCAAAAGGTTGTTGTGAGGGTTATCTGAGGAAAATTAATGTGCATGTGCTAGGATAGTTATGAAACATTAGTTTTCTTTCCTAGAAAATGATCTTGACACTTTACTAATCTGTGACTAAAATGATAAAATTTATACAGTGTTTTAAAAGATTGCTAAAGGATACCCCATAGCCACAGGTACCTATTACATGATTAAAATATTTATAATTATTACTGTCAGATATGTTTTTCTTTCTAACAGCTAAAACCAAATACCTTATAAGTAGCTTAGTTTTATTTCTTCTTTGTTGTTGTTGTTGCTGTTTAATTTTTATTTCATTATCATAAACGTAACTCTACAATCCAGCTAGAAGGGAAGTAAGAAAAATATGCAACTGCTGTGAGAGCACAAAGATTATAGGATATTTCAAGCAGATGGGGGTGAAGGGGTGATCTCCTGAGCTACAGGAAGGAATGGTCTCGTAGTTAAGATAAAACACAAGTCAAATTTATTAGACTTGTCCACAGTCAGCAATAGTGATCTTGCTGGTTTTACCATTCCTGGGTCCAAACTAATCCATGCTTCCACAATATTCCGGCCCTCTCTCACCTTTCTTGAGACCAATGCTTGCCATCCAACCATTCAGTGTTGGCAGTACAGATGAAAAACTGGGAACCGGTTGTGCTGGGCCCACCATTCACCATGGACAACATGCCAGGACCCATGTGCTTCAGGATGAAATTCTCATCATCGAATTTCTCCCCATAGATGGACTTGCCTCCAGTGCCATGACGATGTGGGAAGTCACCACCCTGGCACAGAAATCCAGGAATAATCCTGTGAAAGCAGGAACCTTTATGACCAAATCCTTTCTCCCCAGTGCTCAGAGCAGGAGTCCTCGCTGTCTTTGGAACTTTGCAAACAGCTCCAAGGAGACTCGGTCCAAGGGCTCACCATCAATGCGGTGTCCAAGAACACAGTGGGGTTGACCCTGTCTGGGCGGCCCCTCTGGCTCCGCAGCAGTGGTATCTGCAAGGTGGCCCATTTCTTCTTCTTTAGTAACAACAGAGAGTGAAGAAGATGATAATGATCCTTTTCTGTGAAAATTTGTTTATGGATGTGAAGATTTTAATTTTTTTCTTAAAAGTTCATATTTTGGGACCTAATTACAGACTTACTGAATCAAAATAGCTGGGTCTGGAACCTTGATATTGCATGTTTAATATTTTCATAATTTTAACATTCACATGTATTTGAAATCCGCTACTCTTTCTCCTCTTTCTCTTCTTTTTAAATCTCAAACTTAGTATCTACATCTAAATTCATTTTAAAAATTTCTCCTGGACCTCCTTTAATTATAACTCCTCCTTTATTATTATCATTTGTGACAGAAAAATGCACAACTCAGCCAATGGGCACAGCCTCCTGCTTCACAGATGTGAAATAAATGTTTACTTAATCTTCCACTTGATAAAGCACTCACTGTAAAGAGGATGATTCGGTAGTCAATAACCATTCTTTTGGAAGGGAAAATAGAAAAGGGCAGCACTTTGACTACCCTCATCTGAAATGTTGCTAACCTTGTAACAAATTAATACTTTGTTCTTTAATAGTTTTTCAGTCCACCATAGTGTTTAAAATGTCAACCTTAAACATGAGCCTCAAATCATACGGAAGTCTGTTTAAAAGTCATGGCCCTACGCCCTGTCTCCAAACTATGGAATTCACATCTTATGGAGTGGAGCCACATAAGTATTCAATAAGATTCTTGTAAACATAAGGTTTGCTCATCATTGATCTAATTCTGATGACTCTTTTCTACAATTTTGTATGTGTGTGCATATATATTTGTATATCCTGTACCCACAAGTATTTGTCCAGCATATGTAGGCATGAGAGTTTACAAAAGTTATTCTAGAAATTTGGTATAATGTCAACTATACCATCTCAAAAAGCAACAGCAAATAAACGTGTGCTGGATGAATAAATGAAGTTGGAAAAGTGGCAACACTTAAAAATTTTAAATTACAACTGTGAAATTAGATAGTCACAATTTGCTAAGGATCTCAAAATACTGAGCCACCTAATAACTAGGGAATCTAGGTTGTATATTTTCCATTTATTATAGAGTTTAATATGAAAATGGAACTCAAATTCTTACCACAATTATCTTTCTAACTCTCTTCCAACAGGAAATTGGGTTAGAAATGTCTAACTCAAAATAAGAACCATTCTGCTGTCTTCAAACTGTTACACTAATTATTCTTACACTTCTGTGTTTCCCTAACTACAAAAACCAAACTCTCAGACTTGTATTTTCTAAAGTCATATTGTTTTTGGTTTGGGGACTAAAGCATCTGATTCTGTAGTAATTCTAGGTTATATCTCTATCCTGTCATAAATTGACATTTGTTCAAGTATAATTTTTGCTTAAATAATTTCATTTGCAAAATATATATTTATCATCTAAATTTGGTATCCCTCCAAAAGGATTCATTTAAACCACTGTTTATCAATAAACAATACTTTAAAAATATATTGAAACAATTGCTTACATAATGTTCCTCCCTCTCTTTTTGCTCATTGAGATTTTCCAGTAAAACCTGTGTTTTCATCAAAATAAAGTAAAAGACTGTGATTTGTTTTTTTAACTTTAAGAGGGTCAGCACACACTCTTCTATACTATTATATTATATATAACATGTCATATATTTTACAGAATATATCTTCCAGGTTCTAGTAATCCATTAATTAAAATGCTACTGCTTATGTAAATTGGCTTAGGTCTTTTTCAGGAATTAAGAGAGAAAAAAAAAGATATTTCTTAAAGGGGAGGGGGAAGAGGGGAATTACGAAAGTAGATCATATTGCTCTAATCTTGTATTTGTGTTTTTAAAGGATGCAGACTGAATGAGAGTAGAGGCAATACACACACTTGTTCTGTGAATCACAATCCAGACTCAGAGCTGGCGCAGATTTGAGGAATGTGCAGGACTCTTATCCAAGCCATGTCTGGTATTTATCCAGGTTAAAATTTTCTTTTATCTTCCATTCTTTTTTTTTTTTTATGTGAGAAGAATGCAATAAATAGTACATTTTTCTTTCACTCCCCAGTGTTCTAGTTAGAAGTTCAGTTGAGTTGTATTCATTCAACTCATTTTATTTCTTGACTTAGTGAGCTTAATACTCCTGGCAGGCTTTGAAAACATGGCTGAATAAATTTATGAATGAAAATCGCCAAGTTCTAATCCTGGCCCTTACCATTATTTTTCACTACATTTGGAAGAAAATCAGTCCTAGGTTCTATAATATGGCTCTCTTATCTTCAAATTCCTGAGAAGGGTTAGATGCTATGGTAAACATAGACGGACATGCGAAATGTTACAAAAGCTTCAAGAGCATGGCTTTCATTCGGAGTTGCAGTAGACGTTGAAAATGTTTATAAAAAGCGTATTTTTTCACTTTTCATGTAAGTGACCAGAATGCTTTGATACACATATTTATAGATTGGATAAGTTATTTGGAGAAATAAACAGAACTCTTTCCAAAAAACAAACAAACAAAATTTATTTCACAGTTCCCCACTTCCATGGAGAAGAAATATCTTGAGGTGCCTGGGTGGCTCAGTCAGTTAAGTGTCTGCCTTCAGCTCAAGTCATGATTCTAGGGCAGAGCCCTACGTCACACTCCTTGCTTGGCGGGGAGCCTACTTCTCTCTCTCCCTCTGCCTGCAGCTCCGCCTACTTGTGCTCTCTCCCTCTCAAATAAATAAAGAAATAAAATCTCAAGAAATAAGAAAAGGAAAGGAGAGAAAAAGAAGAATCTTGATTCTTAGCATAAAATCTTAGATCTAATACCAAACTGGGATTTTTTACCCCTGCACACCTTCCTATTCAGTCTCCAGGACCAAACAGAACACAGCATAAAAAGTATAAAACACTGTAGAATAATTTTTTCTCTACTTATCGTAAGGGATTTTATGATAGTCTCATAATTGCCTTAAAAATCTCAAAATTATTTTATTTTAAAAAATATACAACAAACAGATTTTTATATGGACTCTGTGGTGACAGAAGAAAACTTAAGAATCATTGCAGGTCAATGTTTAACATAATATAAAAAATTAAAATGTATATATGCATTCATAATCTCTTCATTTTGTGAGATATTGTAGATGATTTGCAAACCTTAATATTTTCTTGGTTACTTGCTGTTATGGGCTGGACTGTACGTCTCCAAATTCGTATATTGCAGCCCAATGTGACTATAATTGGATATAGGGCGTTAGGGAGAAAATAAAGGTCAAAAAATGTCAATAAGGGTGGGGCCCTTATCTGACAGGAGTAGAAGAAAAGACACCAAAGATCTTTCTCTCTGTGTGTGTCTATAGAGAGTATATGCAGAGAAGAAGCCATATGGGGATACAGGGAGAAGGTAGCCATCCACAAGCTACTAAGAAATACCTCACAAGAAACCAAACATGTTAAGACCTGGATTTTGGACTTGGAGCATCCAAAACTGTGAGAAAATACATTTCTGTTGTTTATTTAAGCCACGGTCTGTAGTATTTTGTTATGACAGCCTGAGCTAACACGCCTGCCCACAAAGCTGGTACTAAGGCGCTTTCAGTTTTCCCAGGGATCAACTGATCCTTCCTGATGAGCTTTGTTGAGAGTGAAGCTTTTGGGGAAGAATTTGAAGGAGCAGAGAAGTTCTAGTGGTTAAATTCTCTAATACTATCGAAGTGCATAGGAAATGTCAGTCATTTGAAGGTAGGGGAAGAATGTTGATAACTTGGCTAATTTCACTAAATGTTTTCTTTATTATACCATTTGCTAAACTATAAAATGTATTTACACTATCAATTACTTCTACTTAATTATCTGCAGGCATCTTCATAATTAGCACTACCATTCTGAGGGTGTCCTATGTACTACTCACTGAATATTTAGCATTTCACTAAACATTACAGCAACTTCCTAATATAGACATTATTAACCCATTTGGCAGATGAAGAGACTGAAGCTCAAAATGGTGAGGTTTTTTTCAAGAACATGCACTTGGAAAAAATCTATTTTGAACCAAAGTGTGGCCCCAAAGCTATCACTCTAATTTATTACAATGTTAAAACAAAAAACAAATATACAGAAAAGGCCTAATAAGGTTCTGATGTATCTAATGAATATGTGAAAATATTTTCCCCTCCTCTTTTTATCTTATTTTTGGTTTGTTTTCTGGAGAATCCACACTTATTCTCTAGCCTATTATATACATAGGCTTGGGTCGGTTTGGTCAAAAAGAACTTTGTCCATACGTAACCCTGTTATAGCCACTGTGAATCAAAGAAATATTGAATAGTTGTGTATTCTTAGTGCAAGTCTTTCAAGAAGTCTCACCTAACCACACATTCTTATAAACCACTCATAGAGCTGGCAGTGGGAAGAAAACAACTGATCACTTTGGATGTAGCCAACAAAAAGCCGGCAAGGGATATTATAGCATTAATGGTCTGACGATTAATGACCATCTTCATTGGAGTTCTCTGTATCAACAAGAAAAAACATGATGAAGCATATTACCTATTACACATTTTGCTTTCTTTTTATTTAAAATTATGAAGTTTTACATAAAAGCTTTGAAGATCTTTTTTTGTTTCTTTACAGATTCATTCCCTTAGTTTCCCACAGAAATTAGTGGCATCTGTTTTTAAACCACTGGCTAATAACTCTAAGATTCCACTAAATGTAGTTGTAACATCACATCTAAAATAGTTCCTCTCTTTTTTCTCACTGATTTTTATGTTTCTGAGTTGGAGTTCTGTTCTTATCCTTTTCTGCCAGTTTAAAAGGAAAGAAACTCAGTTCTAACTTGGCCATCAACGATTGAAAAGAAGGAATTTGAAGTCCTGGGATCAAAGAGGTATTTCAGTACATCTTAATAGATTTTTATGCTAACCTATAAACAGAACAATAGAAAGGAAAATATGATTTATATACACATCAAAAAAAACCATTTATATAATACTAATGATGCTACAACAGCTCGTAAATTTTAAAGAAAGACAACAAAGAAGTTTTTATCTCCTTTAAGGAAAGGAATGCTTAACAGCCAGACATAGCCCATGATCGAGTGCACTGAACAACAAAATTATTACGCTTGCATGAAAAAGTCAGAGGCAATGTCTTCTGATGAATGTCACCATATGTATACATGTGTAGGTGTATATGTGGGATTTTATATGGGTATGTAACTATATGTCACTTTTTTTAACAGCTGAAGAAGAAAAAGTTATTTTGAACAAAGGTGGGATGTAAACAACAAATCTTTTTAGTCCAGCTAAAAAACATTGACAAAGTCAACAACTTCTTATCAGGAATCGTAAACAAAAGTTTTTCTTTACCTTTTAAGTTGTTCTAAGATTCCATGTTTGCCAAAATAATTTCCTTTGCTTGTCAGTCTTTGGTTACTTAAAAATAACTGAGGCTTAATAGTAAACGAGCTAAATTTTGCTCACAACTATGTAACCTTTTATAATTGCCTTTGATATCCTTTGTTGTCACTTTGGTTTAATGGATAATTAAATATTGTCTTATAAAAATAAGTTCTTCTCAGAATACACACCATACGCACACACACACACACACACACACACACACACACACTGATGATGATGATAAAATGAGAGGGGGAGAGAGAGATTGATTTGTAAACCTGGACTGAACTCTTGAACAATTCCTTAATTATTTTGGTATTAAGAAATATACTTAGTAATTTAGGTTGGGTAAGATGACAGGGCAAAAGCAATTCAACTATCTACTAAATCCATCATATGACTGTGAATATTTTGAGTCTAAAAGCAGTCAGAAATGATGTGAGAAGATAGCAGTATAAACATAGCACAAGGCTTAAAAATTAATGAAAGGTCAACTGTTCAAATGGAAAACTGAGAACATATCTGTGGGAGGAAGTAATTCTTCAGACAGATATTTCACTTGATGTAATTGAAGACTTCTCTATGTGACCTGAATCTACCTGACAGATTGTCACATTTTGAAATTTCTTTTATATTTTTCAAGTTTCTTTTCTTATCTTTGTCCTTATTGTGTTTTTGTAAAGATACATATGTTCACTTTTTCAAGTAGTTTTCTCAATGCACTGATTTAATTTTCTATATCTGAATTTAATTTGACAGCAAAGAGGAAGAGCGAATTAAAACCAAATGCATTTCTTTTTAGTTTGCTCTTTCTTGAGCACACTTATTTTGCAAAAAAAAAAAAAAAAGAGAGAGAGAGAGAGAAAGAGGCTGTGAACTAGAGGTTTTAAATTACTTGTCCAAGGTAACACACCTTGTGAGCAGTGAAGCCAGGAGTCAAGCTCAGGCACTGTGGCTCCAGAATCCATGCTTTTGACCACTTCACTTTACTGTCTTTCTAGAAAAATCCATAGACTTTAGAGAAGAAACAATGCTTGAGATGATTGTTAAAAGACTTAGGAATGTTTTATGTTGAACGAAAGATGAAGCACATTCTAGGCTGAGGAATTAGTGAGTGTACGGGGCAGATAGTAAATATTTTAAATTCAGTGAAAAAGAGGTAAATCAAGGATATTATGCTGACCCTTGATCTAAGGGAAAAAGCAAAAACCTGAAATAAGGTTATAGTTTCTGGTAAGGTTGATGTTAATTGTGACAAAGAATCAATATCGGATTGGGAACCTATTTGAAGTTTGAATTTTAGTATTTTGTGATTGATTGAATATGGAAGTTGGAAAAGAAGGAAGAATGGGCAGTGCCTCTGAAGATTGTTTAGGTGGTATATTATTACTCTCCTTCCACCTGCCATGAGCATGCATGCACATACACGCAAGTACACACACGTGCACACACATTTGAAGTGGAAGATTGAGAAGGTAACAAAATTAGTTCTCATGGATTTCACTTTGACGCTTGTAAAAGTTTCTCAAATGCTTCTTCTGAAATACCTCTCTTCTTCCCTGGCCTCAGTGATGCTGGATTTTCTGCCAATCCCTGAAAACTACCATATGTGTAGTTTGAAATACATAACCACTAAGGTCCCTTCCACATTTACTTAAGACTGAATCAACTCAAGGATTATAAGATGAATCAGCAAGCACAAACACTACTTTCAAGAAACTTGGCAATGGTAAAGGTAATATAAAGAAAATAAGGACATTTTTAGCAAGCTAGCAAGCTAGAAATCCAGAGATGCTTCTAGTAAGAATATCTGTTTGCTGGATGAAATTAATAGCAAACTCGAATAGAAAAGTAAACAAAAATGCACGCACACACACACACACACACACACACAATTATCTTCTTTAATTGCATAATGACGTTTTGGAGAAATTAAGAGAAATTCATAGGGCTCAGGACAAAAACAGAGCTTGCAATAGCAGCTCTTGCTTATTCTGAGTGACCTAGAGCCTGCTTTTAATGGGTCTGGCCTTGTTCACGTGAGGGAGAGTTTACGAAACTGAACCCTAAGCAAGGTAGTATGCTAAATTGGAGATCCCAGCATTTGGCTATGTATTCCCAAGGGCCAATATCTTCAGAGCGTGAACCAAAAATATAAATCCTGATCCACTAGGAATTGGCAGAAACACTTGCTTATCTCTCTGGAGAGGCCTCTGCTAAAATTATATTGAAAAATCCTATGACATGTGGTACTCTTTAATTGGCATGATACATATAATCCTCCCAACTTGAATGTCATTGTAATTAAGTCTGAAAAGCTCAGTGTCCCCCATTCATAAACACCTTTAAGAGTAATCTACAGAAAGCCATAAGGAGGGAGCAGAAAACAACACATTAAGCAGTGAATCGGCAAATTTCTTATGAAGGCTTCGAGTTTCCAGTAATTTTGAACATCTCTCACATGGATACAGTCCTTCTAGTGATTTGAAGTCTTTGGAAGGCGAAAACCAAAGCATTTCTTAACAACAACTCAGCTTCTTTTTCCCAATCCACCTGGTGTATGATTGCCATTCTTAGTCAATGTTGTGAAAGAGGAGACTTCCTATCTAGAAGTCATCTTCTGTCTTCTCTTCACTGGCATTGTCATCATAATTTATCCAGATCATTATCAGCTTTTCTTCACACATCCTTGGCTTTTCCTAATGATTTAAGCCAGTAATTCTCAACATCAGCATCAGTATAAGCTGGTATAATGGGCTAAATTATTTCTCCCCTCAATATTCATGTACTGAAGCCCTAATCCCCAGTACCCCAGAATGTGACTGTATTTGGAGATAGGGCCTTTAAAGTGGTATTAGGTTAAAAGGAAGCCATGAGAATGGGCCCATACCCGCTCTAACTGGTGTCCTTGTAAGAAATAGAAATGAAGAGACACCCGAAGTCTACATGCACAGAGCAAAGAGCTTGTGAGGGAATTGTGGGGGAACAGCAAAAATGCATCCATCTCCAGGCCAGTGAGAGAGGCCTCAGAAGAAAGTAATCCCACTAACACTTTGAATTTAGACTTACACCCTCTAGAATTATGAGAAAATAAATTTATGTTGTTGAAGCCACCCAGTCTGTGGTATCTTATTATGGCAGCCCTAGTGAACCAATGTACCTGGGAACTTATTAGAAATGCAAATGCTTGGGTCCACACAAAACCTATTGAATCAGAAATTCTGGAGATGGAGTCCAGCAATTTTATTTTACCAAGATTTCCAGATGGTGCTGATACATACTAAAGCTTGAAAATCACTGATTTATTCATTATTGAGGAATGAATTAATATGATATGATCCCCAACTCAGTTCATTGCAATAAAATTCATAAAGGGTCTCATTTCCTTCTCAGTATCACTACTTATTTCTCTGTACTTACACATCAATAAACGTTCATAGGGGGTCAAATACTTATTGACACCCAGGTGTTTATGGAGAATAAAAAATATATATAAAACACTCCAACATCCGAAGGCAAAGATTTACTAATACAAAAAAAGGAAGAATGAGAAAATACAATAAAAACTAATGCAACACCTAAGCTGCGGGGGGTTGTTTTATATTAGTTTCCTTTGTATTTGGAGACTGACACAGGAGAGGAGAAGCTGGGGGATGGAGGTGGTTTGGCTTGGTAGGTAGTCTATACTTTTTTGCATTACACAAAACTAAGGAGGAGCAACAGTATACTAGTGGAAGGCATGAATAATGTAGGTTCTGCAAGCAGTTGTAAGAATAAAAGAGAAATGAGAGCCAACTGAAAGAGCTTCCAACATTCAAAGCTGGAATAATTTGAGTGAAAAAATGAACTAGTATGGATAATAGTCCAATAGTCAATAAAATAAATATCCATGAATCCATACCGATATAAATAATTGAATGAGTAAATAAATAAATGGGGGACAATAGACAAATCTCCCATGCAGAGGAATTTCAAATAATTTGTGTAGATACTGTGTACTCAAGCATGTGGGCCATAACTCCCTACTCCTTAAGGGTGGGCTCTCCATAGACTTCCTTTCAACAAGAACGGTGTGGAAAGGGAAAATCAGTCATTTTACAGCTGCTTGACAAACAGTGACATAGACTCAGCCAAGTGATCGAGATTAACACCAACAGTGATGTCATATTGACAGTAGGTACGCTTGCTGTGATGTGATAAGATAGCACTACCTGTGTGTTCTTCTTCCAAAAAACTGTAACCCGAGAATAATCATGAGGAAAACATCAAACAAATCACAACCAGAGGACATTCTATGAAATGTCAGATCAGTAATTTTCAAAACCATGAAGATCACCAGAAAAAGAAGTCTCAGAAACTATAACTGCCAAGAGGAGCTTACAGAGAAATGAGGACCAAATGTCACGTGATATCCTGGATGGGATCATGTAACCAAAAAAGGACGTTAACATCTAAGGAGATTTTTTAAAATTGGGAAATTTGAGCAAGCCATAGCTTTAGTTAATAATAATGTACTGATATGGGTTCATTTATTGTGAAAACTGTAGCATAGTAGTGTAAGATATTAATAATAAAGAGAACTGGGTGTGGTACATATGGGAACTCTCTATACTGTCTGCAATTTTTCTGTAAATCTAAGCTATTTTAGTATAAAATACATATTTAAAAAAGAGAACTAAGAATTTAGCACAATTGTTTTGCAAACAGAAAAGCACTATATTTTGAAATGTAAGGGATTCTTATTACCAAGTGCCATAAAAATTAAAAACAACAATGTCATAACCATTGGGAAGAGAGCTCCAGAGAGAGACCTCATGGTGAGAGGTGGGGAAACTGGAGGAGTGGCTATTTAATAGTTGTTTGACCTTGTACAGGAAACTTAATATCTTTGAGGTGTCATGTCATATAACTTTGTTCATGATGTCTTTCATGACTAATTCAGAAGGTTATACTTTTGAGAAAGCATTTGGGAATTGCACATAAAATTTGAGGTGATGGTATTATTGTGATTTTTAAAATGTTGTTATTATTAAAAACCCCAATGGAGAAGTAACCTGGGGCAATACAGGTAGGGAAAATTGAACAAGTATGAAAGAAGGAGGGCTTAAAGGGTAATGATAAGTCCATTCTGGCCATTTTGGGTGAATTCTATACAGTCATCTTTAACTGTATTCATTAATTTATTTGTGGAAATTTTACATTCCATATTTAATATTTCTGAAATTAATTTATGCATGATAGGAGATATGTGGTTTTGGACATCATCCTAGCTGTTGTGTGATGAAGGCTTGGGAAGGGACAAGAGTGAAGGCAGAGGGACCAATTCAAAGGCTGAGAGTCTGCTACAATCACCAATACAAGAGAGAAATAGAACCTCATCTACATTTGTGGCAGAGGAATCAGAGAAAAACTAATGGATTTGGAATATACGTTGGAGGTAGAATTGGTGAGATTTGGTAATGCATTGGACTGAAGAGTGAGGACAAATGAAAAGTCAAGAGCAAATACTAGATGGTGTCATTTACTTAAATAAGAAAGAAAGGAGGAGAAATAAAAGCATACAGAGAAAAAAAATATGTATTTTTAGATATGTTGGGTTTGAAATGTTTATAGGACATTCATATAGAACTGTCTACTATGTACTTTTACCAATAGACCGAAGTCTAAGAGAATGGTACCAGCCAGAGATATACACATGGGAGCCTGTGAGCACATAGAATAGCTAACAACTGAAGTTTGGATGATGGAGAGGATCGTCAGAAGAGGCTAATAGTGTGCGATGAATGAAAATCAGGCTCTGAGGGACAAATCCATGCCACACATAAACCTTAACGCCCAGTTAAAGCCTTATCTATTTAGCATCCCATTCAATTTTGTCAACCTCATCTCACTAGTTCTCATAGTAATAAGCCAGACTAACGTGTGTCAAACAAAATGTCATCTTCTTAACCCTTGCTCCAGCATTCTGTTCTGTCCTCCTGGAATATCAACATTCTTCCAGCTAGCAATTCCTTTGTTTATTCACATTCTTATCAAGACAACCATTTAGTAAGTGGAATCTCATGGAGGTGATTCCACAGAGATGGCACTGGGTTCTTCATAACCCATTTCATACAGCCACTTTGAACCACCTCAAACTCAGTAATGTCTCTTTCAAGCTCACAGTCACTCATGCCTTAGGGTTACCATTGACTCTCAACTCATCTCTATTGCTGGAACACTCGGTAACGCTTAGCTCCATTCTGCTTTTTACTGTTCCTTATTTCTGGGTACACACGTATGTCTTTAGGTAGACTGTAAGTACCTAGACAGCTAGGACCACTCCCATTTTTCACATCCCTTAACAAACTCTCTTGCCATTAAGAACGTGTTGTTTTACTGATTCATTTCCAGACTAAAACAAACAATAAAAATAAGTTTTTCTCACTGAGGAAAAGGGAGAAGCATGTGCAAACTTGAAAGGGCTGTTTGTAAGAAACAAGTTTATCACATTTTATTTTTTCCATTGGTGATTGAAATGGTGGGCCATTTTCCTTTGTTAGTGAAGAGTAGGAATAAAGCTTGTTTTTACATGACAAATTTTATTTTTTATTTTTACCTTAGAGCAAATAAAAATTGTTAAAGAGTTAGACATTTTAAAACCATGTGTTTTTTTAAATTTTTTCCCCAATAACCTCAATATGTATAACACCTTTTGGTTGTATACTTTAAGAAGATTTTCTATGTCTGACTTGATTGCTAGGTGCCTTTTCCTTGCCAAAAACAGGTTTAGAGAGACATGGCCATCAATTTCTAACTTCAAGTCAGTCAGTGCATATTCAGAAAACTCTCATATATGAGAGTTTGACCTCCAGAAACACCCCATGACCCTGACTTGGTCCAAGAAATGGCTGGCCATCAAAACCCAATCCCCTGCCCCCCCAAAAAATGAACAATGTTTTCTCTTTTGAAATGTCTCCAAACTGCTCCCTTGCAGCCAACCAAGGACTACCAAATATACCTGAATACCAGTTTGAAATCTCTCCAAAACCTCCTTTCTCCATATCGCCCAATAATAGAATAATTGCTGCGATTAGAGAAGCTTTGTCAATAGTTCCTTTTTTGATTTTATAAAATGTACTCTCCTTGCTAATACTCCTGAACCACTGCAGCAGGAGGGTTCCCTTGCCATACTTACGTGTGAATAATTATCAATTGCCACCTTTGTGTCAAACTTATTTTGTCTTTGACACGAACATAGTAAGAAAAGTAAGCGTGCTATACTGCATATTAATATATTATTTTAATTATCCAAGTTAACATTAATACAAATAGTTGAAAAATCATAATTCCGTCTAGAAAAGATTTACACGACCCTTTAGGTAAGGGAACATCTTGTTATACATTCATTGAGGTGCACTCAGTGTGTCTATTACATATTGGATTAGGACTAAGTTCATAGTTCTCTAATCATTTGAAACACAGACAAAATATCATGGTGACATTTTCCTTATACTATATCCTGATGTTCCTGAGAATATCTCTGGAGCATTTTCAGCCATTTGATGAGCCTGGTTACAGCCTCAGATAATGGTTTTCTTTTTGTCTAGAGATAGGTTTCCAGGCTAAACCTTTAATTTTGTAGCAATTGAAAGGTGGACACCTTCTGTTAAGCAAGAGAAGAACTATATTGTGGTAATAAGAATCCATTGCACCTCCACTGGGTAATGTCTAAATATAAGGAGCTTGACATGTGAGTTACCTGGTGTAGAAGTTAATATGAAAGAGTTTAACACACATTTATTCTTTTTGTTTTCTCTTGCTTTTCAATTGTATCCCAAACAGCAAACTGTTAACCTTTCAGGGCCTAATCTATAATTCGTATTCTGGCCAACAACTGATTTACTTGACTGAAAGTCGTGCTGATGTAAGGAGCAAAGGATCAGGCATTTAATGGATACATAACAAAAAGCTCAACTCCATTAATTTAAATCCATTTTACATTAGAAGAACTTATGATAAGTTTATGGCAATAAAAGGTCAAGATGTTAATAAGAATTGGCATATTTCCATGTGATTAAATGACAGAATTACAGCCCAAAATGCCACCTTTTTGTTGGAAATGTAAGAAACACACTGAACAGATGCATTCAGAAAGATAATCACTGTAAAGACATCTGTCTACACTCTATAAATTATTCCTTATAAAGTCATCGGTAATTTATCTCTCTGCAATGAATCTGAGGCCACTTTGAAAATATGGCATCAGAAGAGATTAGAGTTTTGAAACAGGCTTCCTCATTTGCTTTTAATGGTGCTCCCACCTGAAAAAAAAAAATGGACAACCTTGCAGATACTAATACACTCAGTTTGTTTTTAATTAAAACTTTTAATATATAAAATATATATACCCCTTCTGTAACTTTTGATGGGGACAGACTAATTTTAAAGGTATATAATACTTCCTAATTTATTTTGTTTTTTAGGATTTTATTTATTTATTTGAGAGAGAAAGAGAGAGAGCACATAAGCAGGGGCAGAGGGAGAAGGAGAGGCAGACTCCTTGCTGAGCAGGGAGGACCCCAGGATCATGACCTGAGCCGAAGGCAGACACTTAACTGACTGAGCCACCCAGGCGTCCCAGTATAGTCCTTGCTAATTTAAATCAAGGAGGTTATTTTGATTCTTCAGTGACTCCACAGATCTGCCCTCTGCCTTCGTTGTTTTCAGTTCGTGTTTTCAGCATTTCTTGCTTTTACTTCCTTATTACCTCATTAGATTAAAAGCTCCATGACGTCAGGAATCTTGATTTTCCCTTCACTATGTCGTATAGACTCTACCAGAGAATTTAACACAGTTATTTTTTTAAGTAGAATGAATAATTAGATTAAGAAATTTTTAAATAGAGATAAGTCCTTTGGCACTGTATCGGTGTACTTGTGTTCTTACTTCGTATGTTTGGGTATGAGTCTCCCTACTCTTCATTTGTTGGATTTTACATTCCAGGATGCTAGTTTTTGAAGAGGATACTTCCATTCCGAACACATCTATGTTTACTTGATTTCCAGCCAGTTCGTTTTTTTAAAAAGAGTCAAAATGCTTGTTATGCTGTCTATACAACATAGAATTAAATGTTTAATTTTTCCCACTACTTTCTAATTAACAATCGTAGATCTGTGTGGACACAATCTGACCAACCCCATCAGGTTAACAGAGCCATCAAAAGAGGCCTAGTTAGGACCCAGAATCCTCCACGGCCATTGTCTGATGATTAGCACAGAACAGTTTGTTGCTGATATTGTCAAGAGTCCTCTCCACTCCCTCAACTCAATTTCTCGCTTCATTGCTTTGAACCCCTATGGGGCAGCAACAGTTTAAGGGATGTCAACAAGAATACTCTTGTTCTCTCAGGAATTCGGTACAAGAGGATAAACAGCTACGCAGCTGGGCAAACTAATAGGTATAGAAGTGTGTGACTTAGTGTTTAATAAATGCATGAGCATTTTACAAGACCTAGTGGACCTTCCTCGGAATTACTGAATTTGATTGATATATGTAGAGTTTACTTGAGGTAATTTTTGCTTAAATACACAGTTATAGATTTTTTTATTAGATGCGACAAACATCATGTTGAGTTAATTAAGAACCCAGATAGAAAGCCCTATTTTGTGAAATAGTTCTGTAAATATTTTTTTAAAAAATTTAAAAAGAAATTTCAGAAAAATGCCTCAATTTTATTCTATTTTGTGCATGCGTGACAGTGTTTATGAATAGTTTTGGGTCCATAAATAAGCAAACAGAAGGCTCTACATTTATTTTCTGTACTCCTTTTAATATTGATTTGTTTAAATACTGAGTGCTATCTTAGGGGCTCTTCATCCTTTAAATAAGGATCACAGAACAGCAAACAACCTATGACTTGAGGAGTGGAAATTTATGGAATGCAAATTTGCTATTTCTACTCTGGAGTATAGCTAACTACAATTTATCTGGCTGGAGCACGCAGCTATTATATCCAGTCATTGAATGGATATTATTTTAATGTCACAGAAATTTTTACCTGAACCCGTAAGAGGCTCCAGTGGTTTAAATGAAAATCAGCGTGGCTGATTGCTACTTCTGCACCATATCTGCAAAGACATGATCATGGCTATATGCTTAGGGTTGGGCTTTCAGCTATGAATTGTGGCATGAGACCCATATTCACGTCTTTTAGAGAAAATCCATTATTTAAATTCCGACCACCATTAATTTCTTCCTTTTTACTTGGAATAGTAGTAAAACTTATCCTGAAAGATACAGGATATATGACTAATTGAAAAACAGGTAGAATGTGTTAAAATCTTGGGGGGCTCTGCCTTGGAGAACAACATTGAAATAAAAAATGAAAGTGACAGCATTTTGCCACTGCCACTTCAACTGCTAAAATTCCCTTTCAAAAATGTAATGAAATAAGAGTGTTGATCCAAAAATATGAGAAAGCATCTATTTTATCAATTCAAAAAAAGTATTTTTCAAACTACAGCTGGTGATTATTATGTGAATACTATTTTATACTAATTAAACCCACTGGCAGCAACAGATTCCTTTTCTCTGGAATCATTGCTAAAGCCTATTTAAAGTATTGGAACATTTTATGGGGTCAGGAAGAATTAGACTGTATATTTTTAGTTTCGTCACTCTACACACGCTATTACCATTACTGATAAAAATCACATAGACTATGTCTAAAATACTCAAGGCAATTTACTTATGACTTTTGTTTACTAGTGTGTAGGAAAAAAAAACAAAACTTTAAGCTTCTTAAGCTACAGCTCCCTCCTCATTTTTAAAACAGTTTTGAATTGGGTCGAGTCCTGAAATTAGGAAATCGCCTAGGACCAGCCTTAAGCAAAATTTTTGATAAATGTAAAGCTTCTCTCTTGCTCTCCTTTCTGTTTTTCTGATACACTTCCAGTAACTACTCATGCCTTTCCTTACACAGTTTTTGCCTTCTGCAAACGCAGGCCTAATTTCCTGTGAAGTGCTCCATTGTCTGAAAGGACCTCTCCTTCCTTCCTTTTGCTGCTCACGACCTTCATTAAAATGTTCGTGTTTTGAAAATATGTTTCAGTGAGTCAGGAGAAAAGTAATTGGATTGAAAAGTGAGTAAAAAGTGAATAAATAATCTCTTGAAGTGTTTGAATTTAAAAAACTTCAGGTCGGTTTTTTTTGTTTTTGTTTTTTTTGCACAAATGATCTCTCATCAGCATGGGTAATAACTCTTTTGACAGAGAGTTGAACTAAATTACTTTTAAATGTCCCTTCCTCCACAAGATACCAGAAAAAAAAAAAAGTGAGCTATTGAAGAGTTTGTGAACATAGTTTGGCTAGAAGACCAGATAAAGCTTAATAGGCATCGATTATAACACTGAGTCAACTACCCAGTTGCCTTCTCATGAAACCATCCCTCTCTGCCTGGTGTTTGGTGATAAAGAAAATAGGACATGAAATAGGAAGTAGTCAAATTCTGAACTAGAAAAATGAAAGTGAGTAATAAAACAGTAAAACGTCATATGAACACAAATGGTCCTCATACAAACATAAAACATTCCAGTCTTGAATTTCTAAGGCTTTGTTTTATCTAGGTTCTAAATTTGGAGTCTAAAGATATGATTTCTGCTGAAGAATATTTAAACACTTCTCAAAATTGTTAAGAGTGCCTATTTATCATATTTTTCCACACTATGTTCAAGGTGTAGAGAGTGATCAGCTTAATTTAGTGTTAATGGTAGCTTATTCTTATTAATGGAAGCTTTTCATGGTAAGGAAACATAAATTCAGGGATAAAAAAATAAATATTGCTGCTTATAAGCTTATTATTTAACTTTGCAGCTGTTGTAACACTATATGTAGGGAATAGTGTTACAAGGGAATAGTAAAATTCTGTACTAGTAAATCTGCCACAGATCAGTGATACAAACAGTACATTATAGCTTTTCAGACACATGAAATAGCAAACCTCTGACATTACTGATGAATTTTAAAACCAGAACATTGTATCTCATAAAACCCACAGCTGAAATACACCCTAAAATCATATCACATGTGATATGTTTGTTTACGGATTTTCGAATTATAAATTCGAAATGGATTTGTCCATTATAAAATAGAAACTAAAACTGTTTAAAGCTGGAGCACCCTAAAATCATATCATATGTGATATGTTTGTTTATGGATTTTCGAATCTTCCTACCCCACCCCTGCCCATGCTGGCCTGTTAGGCGCACAATGTACATGCTTAAATTTGCATGGAGAAAAGAAAATTTGCAATTTGAAATCATAATTTGCTTTGAATTTTATTAAACATTGGAAGTAAAAATAGTTCCCTATAGGTCTGGGTAAACATTTGGTTAGCTTGCAGTTTTCTGTTTTTGCAATATATATATATGTGTGTGTGTGTGTGTGTGTGTGTGTGTGTGTGTGTGTGTGTATGATTTTAGGGTGCTCCAGCTTTAATATATATATATATATATATATCAGAATTTCTTTGTGTTCTAAAAAATGGACTAGTCATGCATACAAATACTTAGCAATATGTGAGAATTATTATTTGACTATACCTTGGTATTAGTTCAAAGTTGCTTTTTCAAATACCGTGTTAAAAACTTCCCAGAAGAACTTAACATTTTATTTGTTTGGGAATACTATCACATACTGCATTAGTTATCAAACCAATGACTTAATTGTTTGTTAGTATTTTCACATCTGTTTTATTGTCATAAATGGTTTGTCCTGTGTAATGCATTGAGTTTTTGTCCATTATAAAATAGAAACTAAAACTTTTTAAAGCTGGAGCACCCTAAAATCATATCATATGTGAAGGAGCACAGTTCTTTAGCTAGACAACTTGAATTTAATTCTACTTCTGAATGTTTTGACTATTTACACCTCTGGTTTTTGCAACTGTTGCATGAGAAAAATAATACCTATCTTAGGTCTTCTAGTGTTGTTGGAGGTTTTAAAAATACAATGTGTGAAGAGTTTTTGTGAAGTGCTCACAAAAATTAGCATCAATAGCGCCCCATTAGAAATACGGTATAATAGGAAGTCACACTCTGTAAGCGCTCAATATTAATCTAGAGCTTACAGTGGTCAAGACACTGTTTCGCAGCGATGACCAGGGAGGTGGAAGCTTCCACCAAGGAGATTACACTAAGGTGAAAAGGTCTCGAGATACAGACACTACACATAAAGGTAAAATGTATTTCAGTGAATAACAAGTGTTATACACTAAATTAAATACAGCGATGTGGCTATTTATTAATGCATATGAAGTAAAAGTATTACTGGTTTGGATAAGGCCACCCAAGGTATAGCACTTTGCACTTTGGTGGCCTGAAATTTCATCTGCTAATTTCATCTATTCCTGCATACTTTTACATAAAGAAGTGAGTGAGTTGAAATTATCTATGACGTATCTTTGAATGTCTTCATGCCTTTTTCCCATATTCTATAATTGAGGACTTATGACTTTTGACTCACTGTGTCTAATCCCCCAAGGTTAACACACTAGTCCCATTTTACAAAATGCCTAGCATGATTAAAATCTTTTATTTTTTTAAAGTATAATCTCCTTTTTATTTATTTATTTTTTCCAGAGAATAGTTTTTCTTTAGTCCTTAAGGACTTAGCTCCTTACATGGACTTTGGTGCAGGTCAGGGGTCAGTACCCGGGGTCCTAAATCAAGGTGGGGTTGTTAGGTCCTTCCATGCTTCACCAAAACAATTCCTAACCATGTTGCTATGATGGCACACCTCACACAGTAACGGGAGTTTCACATACAGCTTGGGAAGCACTTAGGCCTCGAAGAAGACTCCTGCTTTGGAAATACCCCTAGTGGCCTCTACTATGGTCCAAATAAGGAACTTCTCAATGGCCTTGGTCTTGGGTGTGCAAAGGACACAGTTGGTACAGTAAATAGGCTGCAAGTGCCCAGGACCCTTTTTGGCACATCCATTATTCCTTCATTTCTTGGTCATCTTGGAAGCATGACCCAAGAGAATGATTAAAATATTTAAAATAAAGATTCCTCCTGGATATAACTTGTAATATTTATAATATTTATTGGAGTGATGGCTATGGAATCAGGATTAATCCTCCCTATACTTTTGACCAGAGAATACTGGAAGACTTTTCCCAAATTCACTCATTTACACTGTCTGTTACATATTTAAGAGGCCTCCTAACTAATAACACCAGGGAAAGAAAGAGAAGTTAGCGCCAGATATAGACATTTGGTATGATTTGTTAGCACCTAAGAAACAGAGACTATAAGAATTCCAGTAAGAAAAATATGATTTAAGTTGGCCAAAAATGAGATCACCTGCCTTCTGGGAAGATTCATAGCCTGCTGCTACACCTAAAGAATGTGCTTTGGGGACCTAATCAGTTGTGCTGGATAATTCATGCAAAATAAATGAATAAAAAAGGAAAATAAAACTCTACACTGTGTCAGTTGATAAATTGTTTAACAGTCCATCTGGAAAAGAAGCATACATATAAATCAATTGGAATTTGTTACACCTTGTCTTTAAATGTGATTTTATAATACATACCCAGTAAATTATAAGTGATGTTAAATATGATCCATTTGTAAAATTTTTGTCATAAGTTAAAAAATAAAGCTAACATTTTATTTTTATTACATTTTTTATTTGAACTAATAACATTTTGGAGATGGACTAAAATACAAAGCATTTTTTAAAATTTCTCATTTTGTTATATTAATTCATCCTTTCCTCATACAACTTTTATTGGTCGTTCAACTCTTATTTGTAGAGGAAACTTCCTCATTAGGATTTTAGAAACTAACACCAAAAAAAAATTATCTGTCTAAAATTTTGCCATTCCTCATGTGTATTCTCGAAAGTCATTTTTGCAGGCTCAGCCCTCCACTTGCCAAAGAAGTTGTACCCTAATAAATCTTATTCTGTGATTATAATGTGACAGAAGTTCAATACAAAGAAAATTTGAGCCTCATAAAAATCAAATCTGTAGTGAGGAAATGAAGATAGCCTTGTAAATGGCTGTACACACACAAAAAATGTAGAGTCGGAGCACTTTGACAGCCTTTCTGACTCTTATTTTTTAAAAGTAACATCTTTGGCACACAGTTTCCTCAGCAAAAAAGGAAGTGCATATTGTGGGGTTGGGGCTTTTTTTCCCACTAATCTAAAATCAACTGTTTAAATGATTTTGTCCACTTTGTCCCCCTCCTTCCTCATTTTAAAGACCAAGATTTTTATTTTTACTTGCATAATAATAATGCGATGAACACAGATTCTTTTTTAAAAAGAAACATATCAGTTCTTTCTGAAAAATAAAAACAAAAACAAAATAACTCTAGCTAGAACCCAAAGCTTAGTAATGGATAATAAAATCAACTATTAATCAGAAAACCCCATTTTTATTCTTCAACTCTTCAATTTTTTTACTGTCTCTGCAATAAGAATGAAAATATCCAATGTTCCACAATTGCAAAGTAGACTAGAATTCTAATGATTTATATAATGCATATACTCTTCCAAATGTTGAGAGTGAATACATAAGGATAAATTGATAATTTTGAAGACACAAAAAGATAAATGTTTTTTTTTAAAGATTTAATTTATTTGTCAAGGAGAGAGAGCACAAGCAGGGGGGAGGCTGCAGAGGGAGAAACAGGCTCCCTGCTGAACAAGAAGCCTGATGTGAGACTAGATCCCAGGACCCTGGGATCATGACCAGAGCTGAAGGCAGGCGCTTAACTGACTGAGCCACCGAGGTGCCCCAAGATAAATGCCATTTAAATAAATTCTATATTTGTATGCATTTATGAAACCCATAATTATGCCCCAGTTAATCTATGGGGTGAAAGTGAATTTTTACGTAAACCATTTACTTCATGCAATGTTGTACACCTACTAAATAGAGGTCCTGAAGTTAAGATGTTTATTTAATTGATGTGCCAAAGAGATGCTATAAGGTACATTTCTCTTCCTGTGGGGGTTCTTGAACAAATCTTCTGCACACTGATATGGTTGAGATATTTCATTCAAAATTAATATTGTTTACCATCATATAATGTACTTGTGCCTTTAACTACCACCACAAGATATGACAATATGTCCCAAAGAGAACAGGTCAGAAAATGTGCCCCACCTCAAACATCCTTGGGTGAAGAGGATGATGGCAGGAAAGTAAAATTGAAGCACGTCTTCTACACTTTATGAGAGTTATTGCAAAATACCAGGGATAATAGAAGTAGTTTGAGTCAAGAAGCTTCATATAGCTCAATGTGGCTTTGTAAATTATACTAATGGGGTGACATAGTGACAGAATGTCAATGAAAAAGAAAAAAATAATTAAGATTCAGAATATTAAAGATGGAAGTATTTAGCAATTATCTAGTCCAACCTGTTCATCTGAAAGATGCAAAATCTGAAACTAACAAAGGAAAATGGAATCTCTTCATCCCCTCAAGAACAGTTACTATTTTATTGACCATTTATTATGTACTAACCACTTGCTAAACACTAACACAGCACTATAGAATAGGAATTTTGTAGAGGAGAAAACTGAGGCTCATTAAAGTTAATATAAGCTGTCCAAGGTCACATAGTTGTTATGGTGCAGTTAGGACTTAAATCTGGCCCTGCTTGATTACAAATCTTACAGTCTTTTTATAACTTGGTTATAATGCAAATTTCTGTAGCATTCTAATCACACAGCCCCTTTGCCACAACACTCAATGACACACTTTGGTTAATGTGTGACTGAGCCACCTGACTCATACTTGGGCTTGGGTGCTAATATGAGTAATTTTCCTTAAAAGCCCCAGCCAGGTGGGTGATATTAAGCAAAACAAAGAAAAAGAAAAGAAGAAATTGAACACAGACATTCACGTAGTAAACAGAAATCCTGTCACTTACTGCAAGCTTATTTTAAACAAAATTGCCGTTATGTATTAATTATAGCATTATACCCAGGTAGAAATCAAATACAGTGACATTCTATCTCTGCTCTTCACCAGATAAACCTCTACATTTTATCTCACTGATGGATGCTGAGGGAAAACTGCTTCCTATTAAAACTAGGATCTTTACCTTTCTTTTGTTTTGTAATTTTTCTATGGGAAATTTAACAGAATCAAAACATATTTAGGAATAGTGAAGTCTATGTCTTTCCTATGGGTAAAAATGATTTAGTTATTTCTCATCGAAGTTGAGTGAGATCAGTCAGATTGACTCCCGTTTGCTGACAAGAAAATGGAGGCATTAAAATTCAAAGAATCTTACTATCTAATAGCTCCCAGAGACTTTAAAGGTTATTTAATCAGCCACCTTATTTTTTGGATGAAGAAACAGGCTCAACGTGATTAACAAATTATTTTCAATTATTTTCACTCACAATTATAGTTAGTGATAGAGCTATTAAATGACTGTTCAACTCTTAACACTCAGTCTCATCCTGTTTTCGTTGAGCCATATTCCTCTCCATAATATTATAATTTCTATAAAGCCCTTTTTTTAAAAAAAAAAGAGTTTAAATAATGAAGGAAATAAGACAGATGACCAGAATTCGGAGAATCAGGGTATTCAGCCAACAAGCAATGCCATTTTGCAAAATTTTAGAATGTGCCTAATTAGAGGTTTTATAGATAGCACTTCCAGGGTGAAATGAAGAACTCCAAGGAAAAAATAAATTGAAAGTTTGCAACACTATGCTGTGATTCTGACATTGATCACCCAAAGTTACTCCACAAGTTAGGGGCATGGTCCCCAAAAAGACTGCCCTTATGTCAGCTGCAAGTTTGGGATCGCCTGTCTACTTGCATTTCTGATTCACTGCTTACAAATCTGAGGCACAATTGATTGAATTTCTGGCCACATGACTGAACTCAATGCCCAGACCCTCTCTCCTTCCCAGATGTCAGGAGATCAGGCTGTTATATGAGGCTCAAATCCCCAAATCTCTAACCACATAGTCTTTTTGGTATGACCATTCTCGATCCTGAATCATTGTTGGCATAAATTCAGGTGTGGTCCACAGGCCCATCATCAATAACAAAGACATTCCCATATCTTGGGAAATCTCAAGGGTTTAGAAGTTTCCTCCCAGGAACCATGAACACAGCTCAAACAAAATCTTTATTCTACAAAAAGGTGTACATACTGAATTAAGGGGGTATGTTTTTCTTGCCCCAAAAGCCTACCATGCTGATAAGACAATTTGACCCATGGTAGCCCTACATAGAGGATGAGTACTGCTCTACAGACCTTGTGCAGTTGTGCATACAATAAGTACTTTATTATTGCCGGTGCAAAAGTGCAAACACCTCAGTAAATCCCTTGAGTTTCAATTTATTAAAAAACAAGATGGTGAGAAATGGGTAAGTTGCGTTTAGTACCAGTCGCGCACATCACTGAAATAACCAAGCACTTAATTCAAACATACAAACAGCCCTCAGCCACAAACAAATCTAAAGCCTGAATCTGACAAAATCCATTAGCTGAGAATATTGTAATAATTCTACTAATTAATGGACTGCAAAAGGCTTCCAGACGGCATAGACAAATACACTTAATTACAGTCCATCACTCTTGCTTGTACTTAGAACCTCCAGCATTGTAGGACAATTCTGAAACTTATATGGTTATGAATTATTGTTGTGCCATATGGAAATGCAATTCTGACAGAATTGCACATTTAAAAATCTACTTATTCAACAAACACATAACTTAAAATTTTTGTGCTTATACAAATTTTAAGTCATAAATTTCTAAATCAGAATGTTAATGGACTTTTTAATCTTCTTACGCAAATTACTTATTCAAGAATCATGTCATACTTAGTAAATAAAAAGCAAACAGCAGATTCATTTATAGAGCTCCACAGTGCACTCAAAAAAAAAAAAAAAAAAAAAAGACAAAACAAAATAAGACTACAAGCCAAAGGATCTCTTTGAATTTTCTTGGCGTGATCAAGTAAATATGTTTTTTCCTTGATAACACCTATTTCTCATGTTACATCAATTGTCATTGTTAATAATACACCAAAATTATTCTCCCCAAAAAGAACTGTGGATTTCTTTGAGGGCCAATTATCTTTTAAGTACACTCATTTAAGATGTTTTAGTAGCATCCGTGAGAACAAAATATGGTGAAAAGAAGTTTCTAACTTTTTGATAATCTCTTGTAAAAACCAATCTGTAATACTTCATTGGAATGACACATGAGGAATGATACCGTTCATCAAAATTATTTAGAAATACCATTTGTACTGTTGTTATTGGGCCACTTCATTGGAATAAAACAAATGATACTTAGTGCATCCTCCAGTCATATCCAATCTACCACCATTGGAAGACATGAAACAGGCAGAAGACCTGTGGAGAAGTCGTAAGTAGGAATAAGCTATCAAAAGCATCCTGTATGTACAGATACTTTCCCACCTGTGCTTTGATATTATTCATTATTACTCAAGCTTAGTATTTTAAATGATGTTTGAGACAAATTCTACATCCGTTTCAAACAAGGCACTTTGTAAGTTATCTCAGGCAACCAGTATAATTTGAGATCATTAAAAATATTAGGTGGCCTTTAAGGAAATGCAAATCAAAACCATTTCACACCCTCTAGGATGAATACAATAAAAAAGACAGACAATAACGAGCATTAGAGAGCATGTAGAGGAATTGGAAGCTTCATAAGTGTTATTGGAGACATAAAATGGTGCAGAGAAATAATTTGGAAAATAGTATAGCAGTTCCACAAAAGCTTAGACAAAGAGTTATCACATGACTCAGTGATTCTACTCCTAGATATGTATCCAAAAGTAAAAAACATATGTCCATATAAAAACTTGCAAACAAATGCTCATTACATTCATAACAGACAAAAAGTGAAAAACCCAAGTGTTCATCAACTGATGAGTAGATAAATAAAATGTGCTATACTTATACATTGGAATATTACTTGGTAATAAAAAATATGAAGTACTGATACATGCTACAATATAGACAAACCTTTAAAACATATGATAAGTGAAAAGAAACAAGACACAAAAGAACACATATTATATGATTCCATTATCTGAAATGTTCAGAATAGGACAATTTGTAGAGGCAAAAAGTGGTTGCCCAGGGCTGGAGTAAGGTTGGAGGAATAAGCTAACTACCAACGTATTTAGAGTGTCTCTTTGGGCTGATAAAGAGGTTCTAATATTGATCACGGTGATGATGGTTGTACAGTTCTGTGAATATGCTCAAAACCACTGAATTGAACTGTTGGACTATGTGAATTGTACAGTATGTGAATTACATCTCAATACGTTTGTCATTTTAAAAACTTACAAATATTTCTTACAATTTTCTTTTAGAATTAATGTGCTTAGAATTAATTGGTAGTAAGTTCAATTTTACCTTCTCTCAGAATACATTTTAACGTAAGAGGCAGAGTATATAATGAATCAAAAGTAAGAGACCGGTGATCATTAAGGTGGTACTAAATAATGAAATCCTAAAATAATAAAAAAAATAATGGATAAAAGAACCATTTCAAATAAAAATTGTCTTTGTATAGAGGTGGATGAGGATAAAGGATGAAGCTGCAGGAGGAAGCAAACGTAACTCCAGTTACTTTAATATTCTGTAATGCTGTTGACTAAAAATGGAAAATCAGATTAAGATGAATCCACTTGTAGACTGGAGATAGAGTCAAGGGAACAGGCATATAATCAGGAGCTCTTCCATTTATTTAGAAAACTTAATTTTTAAATAATTTTCTCAATTTTTTTCCTTTCATAACTTAAAACTTTAATCAAGATTTTATCTTTCTTCAAGTTCTCTGAACTACACAATTTATTTTACTCACTAATATCTACTGAGGCACATACTAACATACTTAATGATAAAATGAGTATTTTGTATGTAAGTATTTATGCACCATTGTGCATTGTTCAGATTAAGTGAAGAGATTCTTCCAAGATCCACATGCAGAAAGAGGGACAAACAAAAGCACGGAAGGGAGATTCAGGGAGAGATTATTTTGTGAGGTGAAAGGAAGGAACTACTGATATAGGAAAATCAATAAGAAATAAAAATGAGAAAATATAAATAAACCAAAGTAGATAAGCTTAAGTCAACACCAGAGATGAAAGAAGTCGAGTTTCCATATTTATTGGTCTGCTAAACGCACAGTGTATGTTCCTGAGTTAGTCATTTCCAGATGTGATTGGCAGCTGAGAAAATTGAGTGGTACAGGGTGGACAAGAGGCTCTAGCTATCATAACAGGGAGCATGAAAATTCCCAATCTTAGTATATGTATATGACAGACAATTGATATACCTCTTAGAGGTATATCCTCCCAGTTGTACTGGCGTCTATTCATTTTTTTAAAAAATTGGAAAACAGAACCAGAGTGAAAAATGGAGAAAGAATATCTAACACAAATTTGTGCTTATTTATTTTGTACAAGTAATTTTTTTAGAAAATTATTGTTATGAGATCATGTATTTTTATCATTAAACATCAAATGTGTGTTTTATAAATGTTTAGCAACAATTACTTAACAGGAAATCCATATAATGATTAATATCAGGGAAACATTGAATCTTTTCCTACATCTTCAGCCTCCATATCATCAATAGGCTAGACCTTTTAATCTTCTACACTTTTTTATACTTCCAGGTATCTATATATACCAGGAGAAGATTTAGAGAATAATATTCTAATTATTTAACCCAAGGTCAAAGAAATTAACTTGTTTTTAGTTATTCTTTAAAGAGCAATGTGTAAAGCATGCTATCTTAATGAATGGTGCTTTTTTAAGATTGGATAAAAATTGAGTTAATAGCTTTGGGTAATTTTTTTTTGAAACGTATAAAATTAAAAGGAATCCTTATGATATTTCTAACAGATTTGACCACTACGTGTTTTTAGAATAAAATACAATGTCTTAATTTTACCATGTTTACTCCAAAGAGAGCTAGAAGATTTAAATGCAGGTATATGAAACATATACCTATATATGATACTTATGTAAAATACCACCCAACTTTATATATTCTTATATTTTCTTACATATCTATATTATATCATTAGCTTGCTCCAATCTTTACCATTAGTGGTAGAAATAGCATAGTAATTTTATTTTGTAATCACATTAGCTTATAAACACATATATTTATGGTTAGGGCCTATTAATAAGTTTTGTTCTTTATTAGCTTTTATTTGTTTGTTTTGGTTTTAAGAGGAATAAAAAAGAATGGATATTGAGAAATTGTCTTCAAGATCTTCAATGTTTTTAATTATTTTTTTAATAAATATTTTAATTTAATAAACAGCACTTTTTTAAAAAATTTGCATTCAATTAATTAACATATAGTGTATTCATCAGTTGCATATAACACCCAGCGCTCATAACATCAAGTGCCCTCCGAAATGCATATCACCCAATTATCCCAAACCCCCACCTACCTCCTCTCTAGCAACCCTCAGTTTGCTTTCTATAGTTAAGAGTCTCTTATGGTTTGCCTCTCTGTTTTTATCTTATTTGATTTTTTCCTTCCTTTCCCATATGTTCATCTGTTTTGTTTCTTATATTTCACATATGAGTAAAATTATATGGTATTTGTCTTTCTCTGACTTATTTCACTTAGCATAATACCCTCTAGTTCCACCCACATTGTTACAAATAGCAAGGTTTCATTCTTTTTGATGGCTGAGTAATATTCCATCATACGTATATATACATATATATACATACAGCATCTCCTTTATCCATTCAACTGTAAATGGACATCTGGGCTCTTTCTATATTTTGGCTATTGTGGGCATTGCTGCTATAAACATTGGAGTGCATGTGCTGCTTCAAATCACGATTTTTGTATCCTTTCGATAAACACCTATTGACAAGCAGCACTTTAGTATTTTCGACCCCTTTATTGCCTTTCTTTGCATATAATAAATACATATTATACTCTGTCCATGAGAAAAATACTTTTATAGGTATTAGAAACCTGCAAATATGCTAGTCAATAAATCTAATACAAAACAAACTGTCCAAAGTGATTTTTTTCCCTCAGCCACTAACTTAATTCCTTCAACTTCCATATTCAATCTGTCAATATTTCCCGTGGGTTCTATTTTCAAAATACAGCCAGAAGGTAGACATTTCTTACCACCTAATACAAGCTGCCATCAAGCTCAATTTGAATTACTGAAATTACCTTCTACATTATGTAATCTTCATCCTCATAGTAATGAGGAGTTACATAATACCATTTTTCTTAAAATCTTCCAACTACTTCCCATCTTTCAATCTTCTAGCTATTTTGGAAGAGAACATGGTCAAATTAAGGCACTGAGTTTTATTCTGAAAATTCTTAAAGGTCAAATTTGTTAGAAGTATTGGAAGAACTCCTCTTAACTTTGTACAAATTTGGAATATTCCCCAATACTATTTAATTCATGTTTTATTTGGTCCTGAAAAGCACCACTCATTAATGTTAGCTCTTTGTCACAGTATGTAATGTCCCAGATGACATGGGCTTGTTCACATCTTTTTTCTTTTTTTTTTTTTTTTAAGAGAGAGAGAGAAGGTCAGGGAGGGGCAGAGGGAGAAAGAGAATCTTAAGCAGACTCCATGCCCAGCATGGAGCCAGATCCTGGGGCTCGATCTCACAACCCTGAGATCATAACCTGAGCTAAAATCAAGAGTTGATGCTTAACCAACTGAGCCACGCATCCAGGTGCCCCTGGGCTTGTTCACATCTTAGACCACCTTTTCTTTGGTTCCAGCCGCACTGAACATGCTGGTGTTTCTTCAACAGTTTAAGTGTGTGCCCTTATCAGCTTTCATGAATTCTTTCTCTGTGACCTAGAAAGCATTCCCTCTAGATCAGTTTATTATCATTTCCTTGGAAAAGCCTGTACAGACTATCATTCTTTCATTCAAAAATACTCATTAACTTCTCTTTGTGTGCCAAGCACTATAATATGTGAAAACATATCAATTTATTTACTTACTGAAGCTTAGATTCTATTAACAATGATAAATAGTCATTTAATAATTCTCTATAGTACTTCAGTTACAGTTTTGCTCTTGGTAATTCCCAAATATTTAATAAATGCTTTTTTTGCAATATAATTTCAAAATTTTAAGACTAGTCAGTGTAAGCAAGAGTTGATTCCATTTTTGGTGTTTGACCTCTGACATTTTTCATGCACACCCTCCCTTGTCTTCCTTCCCCCAACATGTGTGTATGGTGCTAAGCTTCCCTTGACTGTACAGGCGAAGTTCAAACTATGCAAACCTTGGTCTTCTTGGCACCTTCAAACCTCAATAAAAAATAGTCACCTGCCTGCAAATCCACTTCCCCTACCCCTTTTGCTTCTAGGCAAAACTTGAGCCCTTCTCCTTAGAGAATTCTTTGCTTGTTTATTATATTTCTTTTACTTTGTTTGTTCATTGGTATCCATGTGTCTTTCATCCCGATCTCCACAAATTCTGTAGAGGGGTGCTGCCCAACATCCAGCAGAGGATACTAAGTACCCTAATAAAACAATTGGTGCTATGAGCATGATGCCATAGCAATGTTCACTGATGTGATGAACCTTGAGCTTCTCTCTCTTGACTTGCTAACCGGGCCGATTACACACAGTTCGCTGGGCTTAAATAGGGTCAGTTATTGCTGTGCTTGTATATCTGTGCTCTGGGTTGTGCTTCTTTATGTTTGGTTGGCTAGGTTTTACCTGTCTTAAATTTGTCTAACCTGAGCTGGCCCTACGAGTGGGAAAAAGTGGCAAAGAGCCTACTGTTGAGTTGGGTTAGAGAAGCAAAAAGGAAATGGAGGCTGAGTTGCTTAACAAGCATAGTGTCATTGTGATGCATCTAACCAGGCACTAATTCCTGTATTTCAGGATGGCATGCTTTAAAGGAGAGTGGTCACTAGTTATGACATGGCACCCACATCCCAATGGTATGGAACTACAAGGTCAATTATTGAGGTTGCCATTCCCCTTGATTTCACAATATTTTGATCCACATTTGGATTCCCCCAAAAAAGAAAAAAATAATAAAATAAAAATTTTCTTAAAATATATGGAATTACAAAGGTATAGATAAAATTGCTGTAAGTAAAGGAAAAAATTATGATAATGATCCAAATTTGGTACTGCCAAATAAGACTCCCAGGGTGAAATACGAAGTTTAGGATTATTTGCATAAGAAAGGAAAAAGAGAACAATTGGTTTTTATCTAAAATTCAAACCAGACACAATAAATTATCTATAAGTTTAGGATGTTTTATATAATAAAGGGGGAACGATTGGCCTCATATCTAAGATTCAAACCAGATACAATAAATTACCTATAATTAATTTTTAGCTCTAAGGGTATATCTTATTTAAAAGGACTCTTTAAATTTGCCATAGCAACTCCACAATAAGTAATAAAATCTACCAAATTATAACTCAGGCTATAAAACTTCCTAAAGGAAGGAATAATTAGTCCAGTGGTTTTTCCTCTTTAATAGTCCAACCAGGAAAAAATAAAAATGAATGTTACCTGACAATGAATTATCATGTAGATCCTTTCTACAAACTTCTCATTTCAAACATTGTTAAAATAATAAATCCATTCAATTGGTCATTGGAAAATACTCTGAAATCATATTTGGCTAACATGTTCTGTTCAGTGCCTCTTTCAATAGTCTCTCAGTTGCAATGTGCATTCCCTTTCAAAGGAAAATAGTACACCTTGACTTGGCATCCCACAAAACCTGAATAGTCTACTACACATCATACATAAACTATTCAGACAAGACCTCCATCACATCTACTTGTCCCTTCTTGGAATACATTTATTGATAATACTTTTTCTATACACACAAACACAGATATTTAGAAATATATATACACTGCATGTTTTAAAGACACTTGTAAAAGTAAAAGAATATGAATTATTTTCCTCTAGTGGTATTCTGGTCAAATTAAATAAGTAAAAACCAAATTTCTGACTTGGTATTTCTTTAATTTTGGATTGAAGTAGTTTTTAAATTCAGTTTCATTAAAATGAGCTCAGTTTTTCCTTCAAAATAATGACTACCCTGCAAGGAGTTTTACTGAGTTGACAGATGTCTACAGTATGCATAACCGGATACATACATAAACATTTAAAATTTCTATAGAAGTGCAATTGGAGCAGAGAGAGGAAAGAAAATAAAAAATAGCAGATTATTTCTTATTAAACTTACCCAAAAAGGGCATGAATTATACAACTTTAGGGTGCATTTACCACTAGATTAATGGAAATTTATTCACAAAACTGTAGGAACAGAGTTGAGCACATACTATTTACATTTTTCATTTTACATATTATAAGTTTATACGTGTCGATAAGTTATAGACTTAAAGACCAGCAGGCAAATTGTTAATAAGAAACGATCTTTTGATCTTGTTTTGATGTTTAGTTACATGTGGAGAAACACAGGAATTTAAAATGTTTATATCAAACCCAGAAAGTTACCTTGCATGAGGCAATAGAGACTACACTTATTAACATCTTGATGCTGTAAATCTTATTTAAGCTAAAATCATTACTTTTGTTTCTATTCCAAATATTGCCCTTATTATTCTTCTTGATGTTGAGGGGGTCTTCCCTACCAGTTCTTCTGGATGTGAAACAATTCAGGAAGTCATTTTAAAGACCGTTTCAAACATTTTCTCCAATATTTTGTTTAAAGATTTTATTAATTTGTGATAGAGAGAGAAAGCAAGAAAACACAAGTGGCAGGGAGCAGCAAGGGAGAGGGAGAAGCATACTCCCCACTGAGCAAGGAGCCTGATATGGGGCTAGATCCAGGACTCCGGGATCATGACATGAGCTGAAGGCAGACACTTAACCATCTAAGTTACCTAGGCACCGCTCTCCAAGATTTTTTAAAACACCAGTAGCTTTTCTCCTACCTTTAGTAGAACCTATAGTATATCAAAAATTTCTTCCTTACAGAAAAGTTATCAGATGAATGGAAATACATTTTAAATAAACTTTTCAAATCCCAATGATCTTGCAATCAAAGGAGTACTTATATAAAAAGCTTTGATGAGACCAACATACAATAAAAGATGGGTTTTTTTGTTTATTTGTTTCTATTTAAATTCAATTAGCCAACATAAAAGATGTTTATAAGTGCATTTCTATCTTGTCAAGAGATAAGTAATCCTCTAACTTTAAAATCGATTGGCAAGTTAGCAAAAACAAAGCAAGAAGGGGGTCTTGAAATCACTGATTATTGATACGTACCTTTGATACCATTTCAATTTATTAAAATATAGTTCTAATGACTCCAAAACCATGAGCTTGATCTTGAAAATTAGAATGTGAATTACAACTTCTTACCAGCCACCTTGGGAACACAAGCAGACGTGGGTGTTGCGGTTTGAGAAAAAGACAGATTTTTATCAGCTTTTTATAATCTACTAGGAGGTAACCATCTCAGAAATATCTCATTTCTTGAGGGGGTTCAAGATGGCAGTGTTGGAAGACCCTGAAGTCACCTTTTCCCCCAGACAGGACAAATTTACAGCTCTGTATGGAAGAATTTTCCTGTTGAAAAGACCTGAGAACTAGATGAACAGCACCACCATAATAAAAGACAAAAGAGACATATCAAAAGGGTAGGAGAGGAAGCCACAACCTTGCCTAGGATGCCATTCCAGAATGGTGACCCCACAAAGTGGAAGCAATCCCTAAAATATGGAACACTCCCTCAAAGGGTAACGGAACTGTGTCCATACCAATCACCCTGGCCCTAGAGGGCATACTAGAAATACAAGTCCACAAAACATCTAGTTTTGAAATTCAACAAGGATTAAGACGAAGAGAACTGCAGAACTAAAAGGAACAAAGATCTCACTCTTATCAGGCTCACACACAAACCCACTTGCCCTGAGATCCAGCATAAGTGCAACAGAATGAAAATCACCTGGACTATACATACGGGAAACCCACTTACTAATTTTAAAGTAGCTACTGGAGAGCAGGCACATGCAGGGAATTTATTCAGGGACAGAAGTGCTGGTGGATGCCATTTTTGCAATTTCATCCTAACTTGCTAGTTACAGAGCAAATAGACACCACTTCCAGTGCCATCTCTTGAGCTTGCTGGTACTGGAGAGCATGTTCTGCCCACCTTGCACTACTAGTTGAGAGAGAGAGAGCTACAACCAGAATGGGGAGCACCCCAGTCCTGACCTTCTCATGCATCAGATGAGCTGCAACTAGGTTGAGCAAGCGCCATGAGCCTCATCCTCCCCACACATCAGACAAGCTGCAACCAGGACATACATTTCTTTTTCAAGTGCACATAGAACATTCTCCAAGACAAATCACATGTTAGACCACAAAACAAGTCTCAATAAATTTAAGAAGATTAAAATCATATTAAGCATCTTTCCCAACCACGGTCGTATAAAAGTAAAAATCAATTACAAAAAAAAAAAAAAAAGGAAAAAAACACACAAACACACGGAGACTAAACAATATGTTATTAAACAAAAACTCAAGGACAACATGCTACTAAAGAACTAATGAGTCAACAAAGAAAACAAAGAGGGAATAAAAACATACCTTAAGACAAATAAAAATGGAAACATAGTGTTCTAAAATCTTTGAGTTGAAGCAAAATTTTGTTACAGATGAAAGTTATTCATAAGCCTCAAATAAAAAACCTAATTTTACATTTAAAGGAACTAGGAAAAGAAAAAATAAGGAACTAAAATTAAGTTTAGAATTAAATTAAGTTTATTTACTTTAAATTTAAAGGAACTAGAAAAAGAAAAGCAAACAAAACCCAAGTTAATACAAGGAAGGAAATTACAAAGATTAGAGTGGAAATAAATGAAATAAAGACTAAAAACAAAGATCAGTGAAACCAAAACCTATCTTTTTTTCTTTCTTTCTTTCTTTCTTTCTTTCTTTCTTTCTTTCTTTCTTTCTTTCTTTCTTTTTTAAAGCTGTTTCTTTAAAAAGATAAACCAAATTGACAAAACTTTTAGCCGGACTCAGCAAGAAAACAAGAGAGAAATAAGTAGAATCAGAAATGAAAGAGGAGAAATGCAAATAATACTGCAGAAACACAAAAGATCAAGGGAATACTATGAACAATTATATGTCAACAAATTAGACAATCTGGAAAAAAAAAAAAAAACAGCAATAAACTCCTAGGTACACAAATCTTCCAAGAGTGAATCGTGTAGAAATAGAAAATCTGAATGGACTGATTGTTAGTAATAAAATTGAATAGTAATCAAAAAACTCTCAACAAACATAAGTCCAGGACCAGATGACTTCACAGATAAATTCCACCAAATATTTAAAGAGGAGCCAATACTTACCTTTCTCAAATTATTTTTAAAAATTGAAGAGGAAGGAATACTTCCAAACTCCATTTTTCAAGGCCAGCATTACCCTGATACCAAAGCCAAACAAAGACACTATATAAAAGATTCCTGGCCAATATTCCTGATGAACATAGATTCAAAACTCCTCAACAAAATATTAGCAAATAGAATTAAACAATATATTCCAAGGATCATGCTCTATGACCAAGTGGGATTAATCCCGGGGATGCAAGGATGGTTTAACAGCTGCAAATTAATCATATGATAAACTACATTAACAAAATGAAGGATAAAAATCATATGATCTTCTCAATAGAGGCATAAAAAGCATTTGACAGAATTCAACATCCAATTTTGATGAAAACACTCAACCAATTATGATGTAGAGAGGGAACATACCTCATCATAATAAAATGATACATGACAAACCCACAGCTAACATCATACTCAACGGCAAAAAGCTAAAAGCTTTTTCTCTAAGATGAAAAACATTCTTGCCACTTTTATTCAATATGATATTCAAAATCCTAGACAATTAGGCAAGAAAAAAAATAAAAGGCATACAAATTGAAAAGGAAGAAATAAGGCTGTCATTATTTGCAGGTGAAATGATAATGTACATGAAAAACCCTAGAGTCCATCCAAAAACTAATAGAACTAATAAATGAATTCACTAAAGTTGCAGAATGCAAAGTTAGCATATAGAAATCTGTTGTGTTTCTATACACTAATAACAAACTATCAAAAAGACAAGACAAGAAAATAATCCCATTTATAATTGCATCAAAAGGAATAAATGTAACCAAGGAGGTGAAAGAATTGTACTTTGCAAACTATAAGAACCTGATGAAAGAAGTTGAAGATAGCACAAATAAATGGAAAGATACACCATCCTCATGCATTGGAAGCATTGGTACTGTTAAAATGTCCATTCTACGCAAAGCAATCGACAGATTTAATGTAATTCCTATCAAAATTCCAATGAGATTTTTCACAGAATTGGAACAAATAATCCTAAATTTTGTACGGAACCACAAAAGATCACAAATTGCCAAAGCAATCTTGAGAAAGAACAACCTAGAAGTATCATGCTTCCTTATTTCAAACTATAATATAAAGCTATAATAATCAAAACAGTATGATACTGGGACACAAACAGATACATAGATCAATAAAACAGAATGGCGAGCCCATAAATAAACCCACACTTACTTACATGTCAATAAATCTATGACAAAAAGGGGCAAGAACATACAATGGGGGAAAATGAATAAAAGTTCTGGGAAAACTGCTACATGCAAAAGAATGAAACTGGACCACTTTCTTGGACCATGTAAAAATAAACTCAAAATAGATTAAAGACTTAAATGTAAGACTTGAAACCATTAAACTCCTAGAAGAAAACATAAGCAGTAAGCTCTTTAACATCACTCTAAGCAATATATTTATTTTGAGCATGTCTCCTTAGGTAAGAGAAATGAAAACAAAAATTAAAAAAAAAAATTAGGGGCGCCTGGGTAGCACAGTCGTTAAGCGTCTGCCTTCCGCCCAGGGCATGATCCCAGCGTTCTGGGATCGAGCCCCACATCAGGCTCTTCCACTGGGAGCTTGCTTCTTCCTCTCCCACTCCCCCTGCTTGTGTTCCCTCTCTCGCTGGCTGTCTCTCTGTCAAATAAATAAATAAAAATAAAAAAATCTTTAAATAAATAGACAAATAAATAAATAAAAATTAGACTATACCAAACAAAAAACTTTTCCACGGTGAAGAAAACCATCAACAAAACCCAAAAGCAACCTACTGAAGGGGGGTAAGATTCTTGCAAATGATATATATCAGATAAGGGATTGATATCTAAAATATATTAAGAACTCATACAACTCAATAACAAAAAACAATTCAATTTAAAAATGGGGAAAGGACCTGAATAGATATTTTTCTAAAGAAGACATAGAGATGGCCAATAGGCACATGAAAAGATGCTCAACAACACTCATCATCAGGGAAATACAAATCAAAACTACAATGGACTATCACCTCACACCTGTCAAAATGGCTAAAATTCACAAGTCAAGAAACAACAGGTATTGGTGGATGTGGAGAAAGGGGAAACCTCTTGAACTGTTGGTGGGAATGCAAACTGGTGCAGCCACTCTGGAAAATAGTATGGAGGTTCTTCAGAAAGTTAAAGATAGAACTACCCTATGATCCTGCAATTGCACTATTGGGTATTTACCCAAGGAATACAAAAATACAGATTTGAAGGAGCACATGCACCTTTATAGCAGCATTATCAACAATAACCAAATTATGGAAGCAGCCCAAATGTCCAATGACTGATGAATGGCTAAAGAAAGGGTGGTATAATGGAGTATTACTCATCCATCAAAAAGAACGAAATCTTGCCATTTGCAATGACGTGGATGGAACTAGAGGGTATTGTGCTAAGTAAAATGTCAGTCACAGAAAGACAAATATGATATAATTTCACTCATATGTAGAATTTAAGAAACATAACAGATGAACATAGGGAGAAAAAAGAGAAGCAAACCATAAAACAGACTTTTAACTGTAAAGAACAACTGAGGGTTGCTTGAGGGGAGGTGGGTGGGGGATGGGTTAAATGGGTGATGGGCATTAAGGAGGCACTTGTTGTGATGAGCACTGGGTATTGTATGTAAGTATGAATCACTAAATTCTATACCTGAAACAAATATTACATTGTATGTTAACTAGCTGGAATTTAAATAAAAACTTGAAAAGGAAAAAGAAAAAATAAACCTTCCATAAGATATCATCTCTTATCTGTCAGAATGGTTATTATGAAAAAGACAAGAATAAGTGAAGTTTGTGAAGAAAAGTTTGTGAAGAAAAAGAGAATGCTTGGGCACTCTTGGTGGGAATGTAAATTGGTGCAGTCACTGTGGAAAATGGTCTGCATTTTCTCAAAAAATGAAAAATGGAATTACCATATGATCCAGAAATTCCACTTCTGGGTATTTCTATGAATAATACAAAAATACTAGGTTGAAAATATGTCTGTACCCCTATGATCAATGAAGCATTATTTAGAATAGCCAAGGTATAGAAACAACCTAAGTGTCCATTAATAGATGAATGGATAAAAAGGATATGATAGACAGATATAGACACACACACACAATGGAATATTACTCATCCATAAAAAAGAATGAATTTTTGCCTTTTGCAACAACATGGATGTACCTAGAGGGTATTATGCTAACTAAAATAAGTTAGAAAATGATAAATGCTGTATAATTTCATGTATAAATGAAACAGAAACAGACTCAGAGATAAGAGAAGAAAGGGGAGTAGGGGGACAGATGAAGCAGGTCAAGGGGTGTAAGAGGTACAAACTGCCAGTTATAAAATAAATAAGTTGTGGGGATATAACATACCGCATAGAGGATATAGATGATAACATTGTAATACCTTTGTGTGGTGACAGATGCTAACTAGACTTATCATGGTGATCATTTTGTAAGGTATAAAAATATCAAATCACTTTCACACCTAACACTAGTATAATATTTTATGTCAATTATGATTCAATAAAAAGGAAACTTCTCAACACATGTTGCCAGTGAGTCATCTTTGAATAAGGGCAAAAATACACCTCTAAGCACCTGTAGATTATTTCTTAGCTAAGATTCTTGTATTAAGAACCCACAGTTTTCTCAGTTACCTTCCCAAACACAAGGATCCTATAACTCCTGTTCAGTTTATGCTTGTATATCTCAATTTAAAAGCTAATATTAAGGATAATATATATATATATTCCTACGAGGAAATATTGTAAATGCACTGTTGCGATTTGTGATATTTTGTCTGAGCAAATAGTTAAATAGGCTTTCCCTTAACTTTCATGTTTCAGCAAGAACTTCTAAGTAAATCTTACATGTTAACATTTTAATGGAAGAAAAAGAAACGGTTTTGTGAGTTTCTGCTTGAATCAGAAGATATTTTGACATTATTCATGTGGAAAATATTTATGTGCAAATAACAAACAAATAAAATTAAACCATGTTGTTCTGGTAACCACTTCAGCGTATTGTATGACAGTGTGTGGTAACTGATGTATTATGTGCCAGTTGTTTTTTCCAAACAGCTAAATATTTTCCATATATTGTTTCTTTTTCCAAATAAAAAATGCAGACAGCTCTAGAAAGTTTTGGAAATTAAAAAAAAATGTTTTTGACCTCCAGATCACACAATTTTATTAATATTCAGTAACATGAATATCCAAAGAACAGCCATCAGCACATTTCCTGCATTCCCCTGACTTATTTCACGTGAATAAAAAATCAACCACGTGTTCAAAACGGATAAAACCTTGTCAAATATTACACGCTTTTCTTAACTCACAGATAACTGAGAAAAAGTACATTAACTTGTAATTCTCCACTCTCCATAAAAACAATATTACGATCTTCTTAAAAATAGTTTTTTAACCATTGCAATACTTAGTTAATAAACATCTTAAGAAAATACTCACAAAGATGCTCTCAAATTTAAAATACACTGTATAAATTCTCCTAGGCTTACATATGACTCAGCTATTTACTCTAGCTCTCTCTTAAGTAGAGAAACTACCCACAGCCTATAGAATCCAATGTCTACATTTGATCTACTTTTCAAAAGTCACACTTTCTAACTATACTCCAAGTGTGGGATCAAGCCCCACATCAGGCTCTGCACTGGGTGTGGAGCCTGCTTGAGATTCTCTCTCTCCCTCTCTACAAAAAAAAGAAAAGAAAAGAAAAGAAAAGAAAAGAAAAGAAAAGAAAAGAAAAGAAAAGAAAAGAGAAAAGAAAAGAAAAAAAAAGAAAAGAAAAGAAAAGGAAAGGAAAGGAAAGAAGAGAAGAAAAGAATAGAAGAGAACTCCAAAATACACGGTTGATGACATTCCGCACCGGCATCACGGGCTGGGATGTCCAGGCATTGGAACCCAGAGGAACAAGGCCTTATCAAAAAACATGTTAACTGTGCATTATAATGAGAAAAAAAATCACATGTTTTCTTAAAGCATTAATAAAAGGGCCTGCAACCTGTCAGGTGACTAATATATTAGGAATCAGAAACATCAAATCAAGGGTGTTCATTCACTATCCTTCTGAATTTAAATTATTCAAATTTAGTATTATGTGTTGAGCAAGAGTTTCTATTCAGAATGACATTCTTAGCTGAAAATGGTTACAGAACGACAAACAGCGTTCCTGAGTTGGTGGACTGAAAAGTCAACAAAGGCTTTCAGAAAGCAGGAAAATGGGGGGGGGGGGGCAGAGAGGGGACAGTGGAGGTTAGTTCCTGAATCTAACTCTAATGAGGAATTACTTAAGGGTCTTTCGTACAGACCAAGTTAAGCCCACAGGTATGTTTTCTTTGCAGTCACAGTGTTGAATATCTCTCTGTTCATTATTTTTGAGTTAAATTAAAATTTCTTTAGGAGAATCATGCATTAACCAATTTGCCTCGGCCCCACCGTTCCCTGCTGTCTTACTACAACCCACTGTATACAATTATGTTCTTTAGCACACTCTCTGGCCTAGGCTCTATATAAACTACCTTACCTCGTATTCGAAATACTGTCTCTGAAATCTGAGTTCTTCTTGTCCAAGAATTTAGGTGAAGATTGTTTTGGAGTTCCATGTATACATGAGTCAGTCTATACCTGATTTGCCTACCTCATTGCTGTTTGCAACCCACTAATTTGAAATTCATACAATTTCCTGCCTCATATTTTACAGTGGGCTGTAATTGAGCTTCTCCAAGAATGGAAAGCTTATATTCTTTTAAGACATTGCTTGGATTACAAATAATAATAAAAATGATCAGATAACCAAAATTTGAATATATTTGAGTCTGAAGATTATAAGCATCACTGTATCTCAGCTGAACATATAAAATAGGTATTTGTCATACTGGGACTAAAAGCCTTTTGTTTGGATTTATGAAAGTCAGTTGCTCATGAATATCCCTTGGACACCTAAAACTAGAGTTTAACCAATTTGCTGTTTAGAACTGAAATACTTTACCAGTAACCCTTGCTGTGAGTGAAATTAACTTAGATTACAAAATCTACAGTCACAGCAAGGGTCAAGGGCAAATCACATCACCCTTTGAGAGTGTCTCCTGCTAGCTGCACACCAGTGTGAGAAGAAAGCAGAGAAGACATGAGGGCAGAAAACAACCACAGAAACCTCAGAAGCAATAACTACCAAAAAAATTACGTGCTTGCAGCCTTTAAATTCTGACTCACCGGAGAGATTGCTGACATTTAATTACAACCCGATCCTTTATTTGTGTAAGATTTTATTTGAGCAGTCTTGTAGAAATGGCTATACTTATAAATTTCAAGAATTTTCTAAGACACTAATCACTCAGCTTTCAGTATTTATATACCTCTCATAGTAAATTAAGAATAGGGACACCAGAAGGAAATATACAATGTGTTTAATGCTCTCCTGTTGATAACAAGCAAAAACAGAAACAATTGTACTGATTTATTTTCAAGGACCCCATAGAGCAATTGCTTATGTACACACATGTGCACGCATGTACACGTTCACAGAACTTGTTTTAATAAATGATATTACCCCTCTGCACACTAGTTCTTTTTTTTTCAAGATTTTATTTATTTATTTATTTGTCAGAGACCGAGGGAGAGAGAGACATAGAGCGAGCACAAGCACGGGGAGCAGCAGGCAGAGGGAGAAGCAGGCTTCCCGCGGAGCAAGGAGCCCGAAGCAGAACTCGATCCCAGGGCCCTGGGATCTTGACCTGAGCCAAAGGCAGATGTTTAACTGACTGAGCCACCCAGGAGCCCCTGGATACTAGTTCTTACTGCTAAATTAAATCTGATTTTTTTATAGGTTTTAGTGACAACTTCCTGTTTCAAACATCATCTCACTAATAGGATAGAAATGCTTACCATTGGACTAAAAAGGTGCTATCCCTTCATTAGAAAGAACTTTACTATAGCTTCACCATCTAGTCGTTTCCAGAAGTTAAGTGCTGTTTCTAACAGCAAGTCCCAAAGATCACATGCATCAGAATCTTGTAGAATGCGGAATAACAATGCATTTTCCCCAAACTTCCATATCACAATCTCTGGGCTAAGGCAGTGAACACTCCATAAGATCCTTACAATTTGAGAATTATGGGTTTTACTATAAAACTGCAGAAGAAAAACAGAATAGCTATAATTCTAGCATTCATTAACCGAAAAAATATGTGATAAAAGTAAGCGCAGTATACCTTCAGGTAAAATTTTAATGTTAATTTGTCATAAAACTTTCATTCATTCATGTATTCATACTACTATGATGCTGATACTGGTCCTTCGTTGAGTTTCCAATTACATTGCATAAGTGTATGAAATACACATTTTTATCTGTAGATATTTGACACAACTATGGATCAATGAATTTTTTTTAAGATTTTATTTATTTATTTGAGAGAGAGACAGAGCACGAGGGGGGAAGGGGCAGAGGGAGGAGGACAATCAGACTCCCCACTGAGCATGGAGCCAGACATGGGACTCCATCCCAGGACCATGAGACCATGACCTGAGCCAAAGGCAGACGCTTAACTGACTGAGCCACTCAGGCACCCCTGGATCCCTGAATCTTTACAAAAACTCTGTATCTCCTTTTGAGTTTCTTGGGTTGCCGTTTAGGAACTAGTGTTGCAAATTATAAGTAGTTTCCTTGACCATTCTTCACCAAATAAGAACATTTATCCTTTCCTAATATCGATTATCAGTCATAGCTATGCAATGTTCATATAGCAGAAAGGAAGAAAGATGTTCTGGGATATATTCATCCATGAGTTCTCTCAAATCTAGGAAAAAATATCGGGAGAACAAAGTCAGTTCTCCATTGTAAACATCAATTTTTAGAATTCTGTTTTGCTGAAGCCACGTATAGTAGGTACATCTGGAGTCAAATGATTCTATTTTGGAAAAGGTAGATTTGCCTGGTTCATGTTTTAAAGTAAAACTAACGATACATTTTCCTTGATACGTCAGTCCATGCTTGTTTATAAATTTTATAAGTAGAAACAAATGCAAAAACATAAAATAAAAGTGGCTTCTATCCTCACCATTCCGATGATGACCGATGTTATTTGGATGGATTTTCTGGAATTCATGTATTTTTTTTCTTTACAAACTGTTAACATACTATAAATATTTATTTTTACTTAATATTATATATCTATATTTTCTATATTGCAGATTCCTTGTTATTATAATGAAATTACTATATAATATTTCATAAAGAATATTCTACCACAGTTTGCTTAAGTGTTATAGCATTTTTAAGTATTTACATGATTTCCAATATTTCAAAGTAATAAATGACACTGAAATGAATTTCAGCCTTAAAGCGCTGTATAAATTTTGGATTATTTCCTTAAGGCAAATTTTTAGGAGTTGAAATATGTAATCAAAGGGCATAAAATATTAAGGCTTTTGATATCCACTTAGAAATTATTTCTCAGAGTTTTTACTAGCTTTGTGGATGACAATATGAAAATACATGTCAAATCTTTAAAATGCCTTTTTTATTGAACTTGACTATTAGGCATTTGTATTAAAAATAATATTGAATAGGCTAAAATATTTAGTAGTTTATTGATTTTAAAAGGAAAAATCCAAAAATAAAGGTCAGTTACCTAAAGATTAGAAAAGAAGCTATATAATATTTTATAACAAATAAATTACCATTGAAGCAAAAAATACACAAAAATTATTTTTGATAGTTTTAGGTTAAAAACTTAGTAATCATATATATCATACATATGTTTTGGATATATAGTTACATATACATGGTTACATATATATTTCTATATATGTGGTAAGTGTAATAATATATATAATAATATAGTAATAATTTGTAAGTATACATTATATGTACACATAGGCCTGACAGTAATGCACATATTCTAAATGTCATTTTTAGTTCTTTGTATATATGTATTTCCATGTCAAAAATAGATATTATAGTCAGGAAAAACACATGCATAAATTAGGAATACAATTTTTTTAGGAATACAATTTTGAAAAATACTTTTGGAAATATGTTATATTTTAGATACATGATAGTTATCATCTCAAATAAAAATATGGCATATTAGATGGCATTCATTTCTATGCATAATTACTAATATATATTAGACCATACCAACATAAATTAAAATCCGCTGATACAAGCTCTGCATCAAATAGTCGTGAGACTAACCTCGTGCCCATGAATGAGATTTTATGCTGTAAGCACAAAGTGGAACATGGCAAATCAGCTGTTTCATTTTTCATTTTGAACTTATTCATGATTACAACTACTTTTGCTGTGTTCTTGGGAAACAACTGCACGACTTTCAATAACCCATCTGCAGTTTCACTTTGGGGATTTTCAGAAGCACCAGGAGACCTTTCCACAAACAAAGTTGAATAGATTATCACTTATCAAAGTGAGTATTTCATCCATTTTTGCATATGGTTTTATAAAAATGGTGCTTTTCCTTCAGGTTGTCATTTATAAGGATGTAAAAATTAGATTATTAATTATGTGTAGGTAGAAGAGTCATTTTATAAACCATAAGTAGAAAAAGTAATGAGTCATGAGTAAACTGACCTATCTCCAGAAAGTGTTAATAATCGATATGTCTATTTTTATTAATATTAAGACAAAGAAGCCATGTGTTTATGTTCTTTTTATAATGAATTACTTTCTTTTGTACAATATGTGATATTAATTGTCTCCATGTTCCAGGAAATTTTCATATTTGCATGAATCACTTCTCATTATATTAAGAACAGTTCTTCCTCTTAGCTGCAGTTCACAGTGAAGACCCAGGGAGTTTTGCCTATACACCAGCCTTTGTTCATAAAAGAGCGTGTACTGACAGAGGTTTGGGGAATAACAACAAGCTCTTTTTACAGAGGCAAACATTTCAAAGGAAATACATTAACTTGTCAATATCATCCTGAAATACGATGAGCATTTTAAGTATTACTAATCATCTTCTCCTTTCGATGTGTTTTCTTTTGCGAATGCGTGACATTCTCTATGTCATTTGTGTTGAAGCCACTTCCAACTGCTTTCGCTTGCTGCCTCGCCTTCAGGAAAGACAACAGACTCTCCCCCAGACAAAAGAGCTTGAACGCGCAGCTAATGGCTATTCTGCACGTCTAAGCTGTACACTTCCAAATCACTTCAAATTGTTTTCTGATTTGGGAGGCAATTCATGACTGAAGTTTGTGTTAGGACGACACACATGTAATGATGTCAAATGCATTTTTATTCAAGATATACACATAAATAATAGAACCTGTGTAGGCTTAAGTGCTTTGAAAAAAGTCCCTGCCACGCTGCAAGTGCTGTGAAATGATAAATAGTGAAACAATGCGAGACAGCTAGTTAGAATTTTAAAACCTCACATGGTAATATTTTACATGCAGTGCCTTCGGTGCTACGCTTGCGAGATTATGACTCTAGGGCAACAACCATATGTAGCTTATTCTACCCGGGGAAGTTTCACATTTTGTAGAAAGGAGAAGAAGCCTTGAAAAACCTTGCAATTAACTAGGTAATATAAAAGTACCGACCACTGCATTTCCATTTCTATTTATTCACAACTTCTTACTTATTAAGGGACCCAAATCTGCAATTCCGATTCACTACACTGGCCTTTTAAAAAGGACAAACTATAGAGTCTACCACTAGATGGCAGAAAAAGATCAGCAAATTTCCATTACATAATCTTAACATTGAAAGTTTGTACAGGGCACTTACATAATATACATTAAATCATGGTTTAGTTTTACTTCTAATCATCAGTAAAATATGTCTTATAAATTTGATACAATAATAGAATATTCTCTGATACCCTTTAATCTTTACTTGACCAAGAACAGCCAAGGTTTTGTCTACAGAAAGTTAAGAAAAGCCTCAGACTGAGCTGTTAAACATTGGATTCAGCTTTATCTCCACAACCGATCTGCTCTGCAATCCTTAGCAGGTCAACATCCAGATGCCAATAAATAGGTGAAAAAAAGTTTGATGCCTTAAAGTTTTCACGGAAGAGCGGAGAATGACTTCATTAATACATGAGTGATTTTTTTCTAATTGCCCATTTTTAGAAAAGCTTAGATGAAATGCTGTCATGATTCAATTTTATACTATCATAACTTTTCTTATTTGCTTTAAGCCTGAATTTTTATAGAGTTCTCCTTACATTCCATCTTGCCTAATTGGTCTTTATGTTTCTTACTTCTCCCAAAACTTATCACCTGTTACTTCTCTTCCCTCATTCTCTCTTATTTGGATTGATGAGCTGGAATATAGGATGAGGTAAAAGAATCAGAAAGCCACGATTTGAGAATTCGTTGAGCGGGGGGGGTCTTCTGTTTTTCTGAATTCCTTAGGAATTTGAAAAAAATTGAGCTTATCGACTTAAAATTTGGCATAAATAAATTATACTAGATGTAAGGATGATTCTTACTGGGTGGCTGAGCAGAAATTTGGGAATCATCGCTAAAAATAATCTACAAATGGGTTATTATTTTTTCAAATATCTACAAATATCTATAATTCCAAGCCAAATACACACATACCTATGTGCCTACCGACATACATACATAAATTTGACTCTTTAAGTCCTCGATTCTGTGAATGTTATGCTTACTTCAAGTAGATAAATTCTTTTTTCACCTATGCTTACAAAACACTGAAGCGTGTCTTCAATCATAATAGCACACTATAGACAATGCTCTGAAGTCTTATCGTTCTTCCTGTTTATGCTACACCTCTGGCATTGCCAGTAATGTGTTTAAAAAATAAGTATTTTTGAAATATTTTTCTCATCTAATGAGATTGTAGGCACTTAATGGGCTTGGACAGTATCTGAGGCATTTTCAATTTCTAGACATTCTTATCATATAGCCATTTAATAAGTATTTATGGACTGATTACCTTATTATGTAAACAGAAAAATCTGAGGAACCTTTCAGGAAGTATAATGATAGCATACCCATTTATATTTTCTAACCAAATGTTTTCTCTAACCTCAGAAACTACCATATTCTTAGTAATTTTTTATCTTGTTGCTGCTATCTTATAACTCTTCAAGGATAGTTTTGGATAAATGGCATTTGAGAAATATTCACAGTTAGCATTCTGACTTAAAGCTGTGTGGTACATAACCATAACTGAGAGCCTATAGTCACACTGAGACCGCCAGAGGCATCTGACTTGAACCCTCATCCCTTCCCTCATTTCCAGAGATTCTTGGGCTTCCTGCTTAGATTTTTAGAAACTTCTCCTGTTTATTCTTAAGCTAGGAGAGATGACAAGATTTTATATATATATATAGTCTCTGATTTCTAGGCTTAACAGGGATTCGCTTCTCTAGTCCCCCAAACCAAAAGTAAGATCCAGATTATTTATTTATTCCCATGAAACTGCATCTGATTATTTTTTTAGTCTACTGCTCAATCCCCCCTAGGGATTGTTTCCTGCCTGGTAGTCTGTAATATACGCCCACATTTCCCAAATCTGTATAATATACATAAGCAGAGTCCTAGGGTCCAACAACTCCACTTCTCAGAATGCAGGAATATTTACAAACCCAATGATTGTGAATAGTAACACAGTGATGATGACAACGATTCACCAGCATGGACGGATCCAGTGCGTCACATCCCGCCCTAGGAGCTTAGCGGGATGTAATAGCTTTTGCTAGTTGTTAAGATAAAGACCTCAAAAAGCTGAACAAGGGGGCTTTTTTCCCTATTTTACCTGTAAGCTGGAATTGGGTGCAGTCTACTGCACAGATTTTTTTCACTTGGGTTTCAGGCTCAAGAAGCAGCCCTACCTCAGTGTCCTTGAAAAGGAAAAAGCAGAAAGCCTCACATTTTAATGGGGGCATATTTTCGTGATTTAATAATCTCTGATATATAATCTGTTTTTTCCTAATGTTTTGGATTTGCTCCCTTAATGTGTTTAGGTTGCTCCTATAATCATCCTAGGAAAATTAATCCTTACCGCGTATCAATTTACGAACAGCTGGAAAAAATCCCCATTCATTCTTTCATCTCAAAGGAAGAACTTTTAGTGAGGAAAAACCATAGATATAATCTACTTAATCTTTTGCTAAAAGATCTATCCATGGTCACTTTAATAAGAATAACCACAACTCTCTATGGACACTTTTTATGTTTTTTCCAGATAAAATGAATTTGGAGAGATTTTAAGAAAGCAGAAAGGAAAATTCACCAACTAAGGAAACTGTATTACTATCCTGCCAAACTTCAAATAATGCGCCTGGATTTTTGTTGTTGCTGTGCTTGAAGTTAGAAGGAATGTAGCAACTACAAACTTACCATTTTAAAGACTTTTCTAGCTGAGAAACTCCTTACTCTCCTTTGCTTTGACAGGATTATCAAATTAGAAAAGTATATTCTTAGCATCAGTTAATCTTATGTTTACCGTTTACCTCCTAAGTTTTATTTGATGTCCTCTGAACTTTCCACATCGGTTTATAATAAACTATGTACAAGAACTTATTAGGACTTTAATCAATGTTTAAGAGAAATATTTCCTCTTCCTTCACATTCTATATTTTCTGTTAAGATATTTGACTTCTTAAAATATAATTGCTAAAAAATATATCGCTTATGGCCCACAGTGTTCTCAATGTCATTCGTAATCAATTGTCCCACAGTTGGCTCCTCACTTTACTCTCACGTAATATAGAGCAAATATGGTAAGTATTGTCCCTGAATACTTTGTCTCTTATTTCTCTATTATATTTTATATGCTTATTGATATTTCCTATCACTTGACTTTCAAGGAAAGTTCAAATTCCAGTGAGAACTAAGGTAGTTGTAATGCTAGCCAAATGGTATCGCCTACTCATTCACACACACACACACACACACACACACACACACACACTGTATCATAATGGCTTCATTATCTAATTCTATTTTGAGAATTTATCAACCTAGAAATTACCTCTTATGAAATATTAGCAATCTGCTTATAATTCCTCCAGATGCTGAAGAGAACAGAAAGGAGTGTTGGGAGAGTATCCTCATCCACAAGGAGGTTAGAGTTCAACAACTATGTGATATTCCGACAGAGAAAGTTATTTCTTCCTCTTTCTCTTATTCCCTGCCAAGTTTTCCTCAGCTGTTGAGAGTTTCTATGGCTTTTGTCCAAAGAGATTTTGCTACATAATCAGTACAAAGTATCTTCTGAAGAGGATCGAAATATATCCCTATGAGAACAGCTCCTGAACGCACTGGTCAACAGTTTCTTGATTGCCTTCCCCTTCAGGGAAGAACCCTTGAGGCAATACATGAAAAGGATTGCTAAACTCAAGCTTAAGTAAATGTGTCTGGTTGTTATCAAACTGATATTTATTGTTATTTAATTGGATTGGCCATGAAAGACTATCCTTCTAGAAACCTTCTAGTTTTTGTAGTAATTTATCTGATATCAGCCATAAGGTTAAAAAAAAAAAAAAAGCCTGCACATTTTTGAGTGTGGAAATTAGAACACCTCTTTAGTTTTTCATAATGGCACTACTGCATTTGGCGAAGGGCAATCCTTTGTTCTGAGAGGTTGTTCTATGCATTACAGAATATTTTTTTAAAAGATTTTGTTTACATACCTGTCAGAGAGAGAAAATGGGAGAAAGCACAAGCGGGGGGAAGAAGAGAGGCAGAGAGAGAAGCAGGCTCCCCGCTGAGCAAGGAGTCTGATGCAGGACTCTATCCCAGGAACCTGGGATCATGACCTGAGCCAAAGGCAGACTCTTAACTGACTGAGCTCCCCAGGCATCCCTGCATTACAGAATATTTAGCATCTCTGTCCCCAAGCAATAAATGCCAGTTGTTCCCCCCTCCCGGTGTTTGTTACCATAAAACATCGCCACTATTTTATTAAAGCCTCGTGGGGGTGAAAGAGACATTACATGCCCTGAGAATTGCTGTTATATGTTTTTTTCCATTAATATTAAAATGTGATACTGTATACATTACAAATTCCTATATCTGAAGCACATATACAAAATTAAGCAGAGGATAGTTCCAAGAAAACATAAATTCCTAAATACGACTGTTAAAATGCTCAGATGTGGTCAAACTTGGATTCTGAGCTTCTGAAGAGAGGTATTCAAAGGCATGTTCACTTTAATAAAATGCCTTAGAAGTTTCTAAGAAGTGAGACGTGAAAGAAAGTCAGATGTCAAAAGCTTTTTAGTCAACAGCCTCACCTAATTCTCAAATGAGGACTATTTCAGTGTTCTATCTAGCACTACTGGGGCATCTTAGGGAAAATTTTGTTTTAGCAGGAAAAAATGTCCTTTGTCTTCCCTTCTATTCTAATTGGAATAAATGTAGCACAAACGAAACTTTCACACATGAGGCTCATTCTCAAAGATGAATGCAATCAAAACTTCTTGGCTACTGACACCATCTCCTAACTGTGGTGTTCTGAACTGTCGTGAATATTTCTTTATACATTTTATTTCTAATAACCTACTAATCAAGATAATCAGCTACTTTAAACACAGTTGAACATAAAGTAATAGATATTATGTGATTTAATCATACTGTTCATGAAATAACAATGACTTTGGACTAGAACTCATGGAACATGACATATGTTTCCAGCAGGTTCGTTTTTAGGTTTTACTTGTGATAGAATCCATCTTGGATGGAAACAGATCGTTTGTGAAATTCAAAGATCTCACTCCTGTTACTTACAGTGAAACTTGCCCTTGTATCACAGAAAGAATAAAATTAGTTGGGCTAAATTTATTCTTCACAGAGCCTCACTGTTTATACTATCTTAGTGTTTACTCTTTTCTTTTTTATAATATCAAATTGATTATTGAATGAGTCAAGGAATCAAAGTAAAACTGTCCCAGTTAGGATCATATATTCTTCTTTTTTATTATTTATGAAAGAGAGAAGCTGCATATGCTGCTTTTCTATTTTTCATGAATTTTGCCTTTTCTGCTCAGGACTGTAATGAACCAAATTCCTGACTCTAGAAACTTTAACTTTTACCAGTTCCCCTTTACTCATACTCCCTTTCTTAACTCCTACTCTTTCCTGCAAAATCTTATTTGGATATTAATCAGATAAAGTTGCTCTCAGAGTCTCTCACTCGTGATATGACCTTGCCTTTTCTATCTCTCATGTGAGAGGGGGAAATGAGAGATTGAAAATCTCCCCTTACACATTCTATGTTTTCTTATTCCCATTGCTTTCTTTTTCTGCTAGGATTAATTGATATTCACAGTGCCTTCATCCCATCGTCCGTCCTCAGTCTCTGGAGATCACCGTGAGCCCTAGTAACAGATTGGCGGCTGGAGGAACCAGTAGACAGATAGCAGCTTGTCATGCTGCACATAAGCTTGAGTTAACCAAGGGTGGAAAATCTTTCCAAATATGCCTGAAAGTATGAAAAATGTGGTTCTTTCATGCTTGAATAACTGAAAGGTAGCCAAACTACTTCTATCAAACTTAGAAAGAATCAGACTGAGAATAGCATGATAAATTTTGACTCAAAAGTTAATTTATTCAAAAGGTTACAGAGCACTTGAAATCAAGGAATTTAAATAGGGAATGCCTCTTGAACATCTGGAGTATCCTTGCAAGAAAAGTGAAACTGATAAGGAAATGTATGAGAAAGCAAAGAGATATCCAGTTAATTATAAATTCTGTTCAGATAGGTGGATATATGGAAATAAATGTTTCTTATCTTTTTTTACCTGTATCAGACTCACATTCCTCCAAAACTTTATTTTGAAATATGTCATCTGTGTAAATGTCCTTTCCAATTCCCTATTTGCTAAAATTTCCTCAGTGTATTTATTAGGTGGCATGAATAAAAAATTTTAAGTCCCTGTGGTGAGTTTTTAGAAATACTTTTTTCTTATTTTGATCTATTTTGAGGAAGATTGCCTATTTGTTGTCTCAGTAAACATTTTCATGCTCAGCTACCGTTCTGGAAGAAGAGTTTGTGGTTGGGCTAATAATTCAAAATTTCAAAAGATTACAAAATCAGTATTGTATAATTTCATAGAGAAATCACATACCTTTACTAAACGCCATGTGCAAATACATGAAACTATTTCTATTTCCATTGATTGTGGAAAATATTTTTGGATTTGCAACTTGTTATCTATCCCTTCATATGTTCCCATATGCTGAAACAATATGCATAATGAGCTGACTGGAAAGTAAAACAATCAATTTAACATTGCAAATAGGTGCCAAATAAATGGCTCTTGCTCAAAAAATAAGTGAATTTCCAGACCTCAAATCCTGAGGTTAGATACTTATACAGGATAAGTGGGGTCTTGGGGAAAATCCAACTGCTGAGGTTGTATTACTCCTTCACCTCTTGTTTCCTTCTCATTGCAAAATAGACTCAAATTCATAATGCAAACACATACTTGACATTCTCGCTTTATATCACGATAAACTGTCCACATTTTGTAGTGAAATGCTTTTTAACATAAAAGAATGAACAGAAATATAGACACAAAGAGTAAACTTGTTTATGCCTCAGGCTTAGTTTGATGTTTGAAACATGTGTGAAGTACTCAAGAGCCTTGTAAATGTTGTTACCTCCACCTCATCAACTCCATCTCCTTGTCCTCCAAGAAAAATGTATTATAATGATCCTCATTGTTAGCCAGTTAACATTTTGATGGTGAAAACGTTAAATAAAATATTAGTGTTCAAGTTAGAAGACTCTATAATACAGATGTTTTCTTATTCTATTTGAGAGACACTGGAATTTTTCTTTCCAAGAAAAAAATGCAACGTGTCTTGCCTTCATCTATGTGTTTACTTCATTTTTAATAACTGAGTACTATTGCTTTCTAGAGAAATCTCACATTTCAGGACAGCAGTGCGTCTAGTACAGACCTCAAGGTGTAAGTTTTACAATAACTTCTGGACAAAGGTATAATCAAATGTTAGCAAATGTTATCCTCCTAGTTAAAATGGATTAGCATAACAATGTATTTAAAATATTCAGATTTGAATTATAAATTGCTTTTATTTCAGTTTCACTTTCCCATTTTTATTTCTATTATAGGGGCACTGACATTTAGTTTTTATTTTGTTTTTGGGTTTTTTTGCTAATGAGAATATCAGCCATGATAACTGAACGTACCATAAATGTTATGACCATGTTGTCTGAATTCTATATTCTTTCTATATTCTTTGGAGCTGTAACTACTGTTGAATAACCACATACCTGTTGTTAAGTTGATTTTTAATAGTCAATATTACCAATAGTACTGTACATACACGTACATAACTTCCGCTATGCATTTCTGTTTAAGGATAAATCCCAGAAAAAAAATTATTGAATTAAAGCATGTTAACAATGTCCCAAAAGTTGTACCAATTACCCTGCCATCAACTAGCTTCCCCAATCCTTATCACAAGACATTATCACTTTTTAAAGACATTAGTCTTAAAATGTATTGGGGAGATGGTAATTCATTTTATTTGCAGTGTTGTTCAGAGAAATCTAAACCATTTTTTCACTTAAAAACAAAAAGGACAACAAAATGCCAAAATGCTTCTAATTTCTCTAATTTAAATGAATGATTTCTTGAATTTCCTTTATTTAAATAAATATTTAATTGCCACTTTAATATCTGCTCCAAAGAAGGGTTTTCCAGTGTAGTCATTCAGTAAACCCTGTGCCACGGTGTAATAAAAGTTAATGATTACACAGCTTTTGGGGTTTAGAAATATAAGGTTTTCAAAAAATCTCATTTTGTAGTTTATCTACTTATTTATGCATTCAGTTATAATGTACTGAGTAACCTCTATGCCCCTAAAAGTAAGACCCTATGTGCAATGGCTTCTACAGTTTGCACTGGAAGAATCCGTATGTCCCCAAGAGTAAAATTCAAAGTATTGTAAACTCCCTTAAGTGGAAAGATCTTTGCCTCTGCTTATATATTCAAACTATAAAATTGGAAAAATGTTAGATCTTAAAGGAACTGATGGATTGTTGCTATTACTCTCATAATTTGCTTTTATACAGAAGGCTAGTGGAACATAAGGAAGTGAAACAACACAGGCAAGATTATATCGCACACTACAGAACGCTGGGGCACAAACCGGGACGTCTTGACTTCTGATCTGATGTCCTTTCTGTTACCAGACTAATAGCACAGCAGCAAAGAGCCTGATTCCTCTGTGGGTTACTTAGAATACTTTGATATGCTGAAGTGTCCCTTCATAGGACATATAAAAAAGATGTTTGCACAGTTGGCCTTGAGACCGTGACTTTACTGTTATCGTGACACTATGCCTCTTTGGCCGATAGATGGCACACTTACTGCTTAGAGCTGTACGACAGCCTGGTTACCTACAGAAAGGCTCCATTTATGAGGACTAAACAAGCTGTACTTTATGCCAGAACTATGCAGATTTCTTCACTAGTCGTTTAAAAAAGTCAATCACCTCTCAATGATTATAGCAATATGTTATGAGTCAAATAAATATTTCTGCCAACGAGGAAGTGAAATTTCCTTCTGAATGTGCTCTACGTATGCATATGCTCTATTCATATCTTCTATATTCCTACAGAGAAAATACTACTATAATAGCATGTATAATACAGTTATGAATATTTGATATACCTTTATAATATACCTTTTCCTGTTACTTCTAGCTTTATCTCTGGGCCTACTTTTACATTATTCTGCTATATATTTTTAAACCAAAGAATAACCTGCTAATAAGGTGATTAGAATTTACTCCTCACTATGGACTATGAGAAACAAACTGAGGGCTACAGAGGGGAGGGGGGTGGGGGAATGGGATAGACCGGTGATGGGTAGTAAGGAGGGCACATATTGCATGGTGCACTGGGTGTTATACACAACTAATGAATCATCGAGCCTTACATCGAAAACCGGGGATGTACTGTATGGTGACTAACATAATATAATAAAAAATCATTATTAATAAAAAAAAAAAAAAAAAAAAAAAAAAAGAATTTACTCCTCAATGTAACATGTATTCTAATCTACTTTCTCAACTTTCCTGATATAACTAAATCAACTGTATTATATAGCTATTTCTTAATTTACTGTCCACTTTTTTTAAAAAAAATCCATTTAGGAGAATTTTGTATTCTAAACTGAAATTATTTTAATTTTTAAAACTCTACTGCTTGAACTTTCGTTATGAATTAGAAAACAAAATTTCCAAATAACAGGCAAATACTAGGTTATTTCAGAGAAATACTCTAATTTTGTCAAATAGACCAAAGCAATCGGAATGATCCATAAAGGTACATAGGTGCCAATAATTCCTGGGTTTGATAAGAAGCATTTTTTTCAGGCATTCTGATATCATATACAAAGTCACTTCACATTAGTAGTTCATACCCACTCTTGAGTGGTGGGATAAACAGAATTCATTCATCCCTAAAAACTAAATCATTAGCCTACAGTTTCTGGAAAGGCAGAAAAAGACAGTGCTCTCAAGATACAAAACCATCGCTCAGCCTTTAACATTTTGAATGAAAATGTACAGCAATGCTCAGGGCATGATCTTTCTTAGCACTTGGCTCCCTGATTTCTCCTTTGCTACTCCAGTTACCATTCTTGGGAATTCAATGTGGATCCGACATCTTTGATCTCTTCAACTTCTAAGGTTATTCCCTCCTGGATCTTGTCTTCATTGCTATCAATCCTACCTCAAAAATCGGCGTTTTAATGATCCCATTTCACTACCACATTCTAACGTTCTTGTTTACTTACTGAAGTAATTATACGCCAGCTAAGTTTCAGCCTTTATAGGCCCCTGATAGTTGGCTCTACTTCTCCACTCTCCAAATCTATCTTTTTCTTTACCTTCCTCCACACCCCTGTCCTTACTGCTTTCTTTACCCAACTGAGATTCCAGAGATTCCTGAGATGACTACACAGCACTATGACCCATGCTTTGCTAAGGCTCTTGTCCTCCTCTCCCTCTGACCTACTTGCTGGCAAACCCCCAATCGTGGTTCAATTCAACTATTCACCCACCATCCTTTCAGCTGTATATGGCTGGAGGAAAAATTCTCTCTGCTGTGTGGACTGATCTCACTTTAAATTTGTGTTTACAAATCTCAAATGGACACTCAGCACAGGTAACAATTCCACTACACTTCCCCAAGCTCTTAAGGTCCTATGTCACACATTTTTTTCTGTCTCCAGACACTTACACTACTCTCTCTCACTCCACACGGAAGATATTACATCAAATGTCATTGAAATTAATTTACCATAAGAATGGATCTTATCTTCCTCAACCAAATTCACCCATTTTTCTTTGCCTGTATTCAAATCGTCTTCTTCCTCCTGCTGCAAAGGAAGAGCTGTCTGCTGTGATCTAAGCCCAGCTTCTTCCTAGGTAATCTGAAGAACCCCTTTAGTCTCACCCATTTATTGGCTTTGCTTTTTATAATTACATGTACAATTAGCCCCCTTTTCTCTGCATCATCAAATTTTTCTCACTCTTACATTACTTCCAACAGCAAAACAAACAGTAACCAGAAAGCCTTAATATCACTCCATCTAAAAAACAAAAACAAAAAAGGACAACTCACATATCTCACCAGCCACCAGCTTCTGTTCATGTTCTCTGTTCCCTTTCTAGTTTAAACCCCTATGATCTGTCTGTAGTTATGGAGCCTGCTATCTCATCTTCAGTCCTCTCCTCAACCCACTCTTCATGGGTTTCAATCACCCCTCTGGTTTACTGACATTGTTTGTTAAAATGTCTACAGAAATCTCCATATTGCAAGATCTAATCTTAATAAACCCTTGACACAGCTCCTATTCCCTCCGTGACAGACCTTCACTCTAACTTTCTGTGACACCATGCTCATCTGATTGTCTTTTTAACTTGCCAGCCACTTCTCAGGTGTCTTCTTGGGGTTTTAAATGCTGGATTTCTTTAGGCTTCTCTTAATACATTTTTCTTTCTTTTTCTGCTTACAATTTCCCTTCATAGAATATTCAGACCTAGGTCTTGAAATACAATTGCATATTATCTCTGTCTCCACCTACTCTTTGGACCTCCTTACTGGACCTTCTTACTGTCCTACTGTCTACTGTATATCTCTGCACGTATATTTGATACTCAAACTTCAAAACTCCATCATTCAGGAGGTTGAATCATCTTCCCCTCTCCAAGTCAGAGGTAGTTCTCTCAGAGGCCACCTTTGAAGGGCTCACCCTTGTTCCCTCTCTTTTCCCCACACCCTCCATCCAGCACATTATTTCCACTGACAGTGCCTCCAACATGTATCTTGGCTCTTTCTACTCTTTTTTTTTTTTCCAATTTATTTCAGAGAGAGAGCAGAGATAGTGAGAGAGAGACAGAGCACCACGAGCAGGGAGGAGAGGGAGAAGCAGGCTTCCCGCTGAGCAGGGAGTCCGATGCAGGACTCAATCCCAGGATCCTGGGATCATGACCTGAGCTGAAGGCAGACGCTTAACCAACTGAGCCACCCAGGCACCCTCTTTTTACTCTTTACAGCTAAAACTTGAATTCAACTCATCACTGCTCACCTGATTTAAAGAACGGGCAAAACAAACTTTTAAAAGTCCAAAACATATTTCATTCCATAGCTCAAAACTCCTCCAATTTTCCCACTGAAAGTAAAAGGCCCTGTAAGACCTGCCCCCTGCTTGCTTCTCCCACCACAGTTGCTAACGTTCCTCCCCCTTTGCACTATGCTTTAGCCAAAATGGCCTTTCTAACATCACTTGTATATGCCGAAAGCAGCCCTACCTTCGAAACTTTGGACTCTTTCTGGATGCATTTTCTTCAATGTTTTAAATGTCTCGTCAGCACACAGGTTTAGCTGAAAAGTCTTCAGAGTCTTCACGAGAATGATAGTTCAATTATCTCCCACGAAGTTTCTATTTCTTCTTTAAACGTACTAGTTATCTATTTCTTCATCTGCCTATTGACTATCTCTCCAGTGTAATGTGAACTATTTGGGGGACAGGAACTCAGTCTCCCCGCTCACCAATATAACCAGAATGCCTGGAACAAAACTGTCGATATGATAGGCTCTCAAAAAATATAGATAAAAATTAAAAGGTAAGTTTTAAACATGAGTGCTCCATCATGCAAATTAGTTTCATTAATATTCTTTTCTTTCTTTATTTTTTAAGTACACTCTACAGCCAATCATGGGCTTGAACTCATGATTAAGAGTCACATTCTCTACTGACCGATCCACCCAGTTTTATTCATATTCTTGATGGCAGAGATTTTGTCTCATGAAAATCACATTTCTCTTACACTTTTTAGATATTGTGTTAGTTTGTTAGGGCTGGCGTAACAAAGTACCTCAGACTGAGCAGATTAAACAACAGAAATTTATCTTCTAAGAGTTCTGGAGGATACGAGTCCAGTATCAAGTGTAGACAGCTTTGGTTTCTTCTGAGGTACCTCCCCTTGGCTTGCCAGTGGCCATCTTTTCTCTGTGCCTTCACACAGTCCTCCCTGTACATGTCCATGTCCAAATTTGTTCCTCTTATAGGAACACCAGGCATATGGGATAAGAGCCCTTCCTAATGACCTCACTTTAACTTAATTACTTCTTTAAAAGCCCTATCTCCAAATGCAGTCATGTTCTGAGGTATACTAATGGATAGGATTTTGACATCTAAATTTTGAGGGGACACAATTCAACCCCTAACAGATACCTATTGAAGTAAAGGCAGACCTGTGTTCTAATCTAGCTTCCCCAGCTCTTCAAAGCTTGTAGAAGTTACTTAATCATAATAGTTCTGTTTCTTTATCACTAAGGTGGTAACTAATAAAAACCGCCTCAAAGGATTATTGTTAACTTTAAAGGGAAAAAATTAAGAGACTATAATATGTGCTTGTCACATAAGGAAAAAATTAATCATAATGTGCTGTCTCACAGGTGATAATTTTATAGTACAAATTAGTACTGTTCCCATGTCCTTGTCTTCGTTTGTTTTATGTTTCCTTATCATAAAGTGTGTGTGTGTGTATTTCCCCATTATCTTCTAATAATGTAAGTGTAAATTCTCTCCATATGAGGATTAAAGGTAGAGTAAGTAGTGTACTGAATTATGCAGCACATTTGCTCAGCATGCAGCCACCCTGTCCTGAACACCAAGAGTCCGGCTCACAGGCTACAAAATCCCTGTAGGCCGCAGTATTCTCTGTTAGCAAGTACAGCGTATGCCTGTTTTGAATTGGCAGTCACGCTGGAACGAGCAAGAGTGAACCGTCATTGAGAATCTCCTGTGTTTCCTTTAATCTGAGGGATGTTAGAAATGCACAAAATATGGTCTCCGACCCTAAAGAGTAAATAATCCAGTTCAGGGGTGGGAAAGCTTTTTTCTGTAAAGGGCTGGATAGTAAATATTTGAGGCTTTGCGGCCCATACAGTCTCTGTTTCAAACTACTCAACTCTGAAGTCCTAATGCAAAAGCAGTCATGAACAATACATGAGTAAGGGTGGCTCTGTTCCAACACATATTTATTTACGGAAACTGAAATTTGAATTTCATGTAATTTTCATGTGCCGTGATAAATTTATTTTTCTTCTTTTGGTTGTCTTCAGTGACTTTAAAATCATTTTGTAGCCTATGGGCCTACAAAAGACAGGTGGTAGGCCTCATTTGGCCTGCTGTCCAAAGTTTATCAATCCCTGACCTAGTTTAAAAAATGAGAAAATACTTAGGAAATATTTTGTGACTTGTACATGAAATTGGGTGGTATGTTTTGTGGCATAAACTGCATGCGATTTCAGTGGCCTCATGCTCTTAATATGAATATTAATTATTTTGTAAGACTGTCAAAATGGGGTGTAATGGATCCTTCTACCCCCACCCCTTAGAAGATAACTATGTCATTAGTTAGGAATATCATTAGATCTTTACTCCTATGCTCATACCAAGCAAGTCTCTCACTCCCGGCTTGGATAATTGAGTTTACTGCATGCTATGGGAACCTGGAAAATGGCAATTCTCAGAGTCAATTCCTTTCTGGCAATCATTCAAGAATCCCAAGTGTAAGCCATTTCTTGTCCCACGGGGAGAAACCCAGTATCCAAACCTAGAGAGCAAGAGGAGTGGGTGAAGTACCGTTCTCACTGTTGAGGAGATAAATCTCTAAACACATAGCCCACCTGATAGGTGAGTTGCTTGTAAATCTCTATGGATAACAACAATTGTGAAAGCCATAACCGTGAGATACCTTCCTACTTTCGTTCACCTGGCTTGCCAAGATGTCACAATGCTGGCATTGAGGCACGTGGCATCATAAGTACTACAAATATTTAGACCGGGGGACACCACCATGAGTCCATGAAAGACAGCAATTAAATTAGATTGGAATCATTTCTAATAGAACGGATACTTGGGTAAAAGGAATGTCCAAGTAGGTAGATTTATACAATAATTTAGAAACTCCACAAACCTGTTCTATTTTAGACCCTAAAAATACTTTAAACGGCTAGAGCAGAGGTGTTTGACTTTTATTAGTGAAAAGTGACATACATTCACAGTTATAAATTAAAAGTTACTTTTACAGCAAGAAAAGTCCTATATTTGAAAGTATTAACAATTTTAAAGTTATAGAGGCTCTGGAGCATTAATTCATTTTCTAGACTAGGAAGTCTTTCTCAGTTTTCCACCTCCTATGAAATGAATGTCTGCTAAATTCACTGCTCTAATTTATAATGCTATACAAAGTTTGAATCCAATCTATAATCTTTAACAGTAGACTGCAATTCTAGAGTTTAAAAATCAGTTCAGTAAATAAATGACTATTTGAAGTGTACCTATGTTATAGGAATATTTACTGAAACACTTTAATTCATATTTATCCACGTATGCCATACAATGAATAATGTCATTTAATATGTGGTCTCTTTAAGAAGTTTTCTATATTTTTAAAAAAACGATGCTATACTTAATTGTGTAAACTAACTCAAATCTTCTTTGGAAGTAAACAAAAAGTATACTAATAAAAATAAGAACATAAATTTAATTTTGTTCTTCTATGCCCCTGATCTATAAGACCAGATATGAATACATAGGGAAAGACACGTATCCCATAACAATGGTAATGTAATCATTCCAAAAACTAAAGTTGAAATGCACATGAATTTCCCGTTTAACAAATTTTCAGGCGAAACCCTTTTCCTACCCAAATGTCTTGTATTTGAATATAAGTTTTCTTTTCTTTTCATCCCCCTACCGTAATTGCCTTCGCGCACAGCAGAATGGCTAATGCCATCACTTGTTTTACATTGGTTTTGCTTCCTGCTGTTGAATGAACAATCCGTGTTTACAGATTAACAGCAGTTGTAGTCTTCTGACTTTTACTCCTTTCAAACTGATGAATGAGAAGCATTTTATATTTGTTGCTCTGGCATTTTTGGAGTAGCTAGGACATTCACAGCGCAAACCACTGTTATTCATACTGTTATAATTCCTTTGCAGTTAAGTCATTACGAGCAATCACAGCAGGCTTGTAGTACAATACCTTATATGGGAATGTCATGTGAGATGCCCAGAGCAACACAAAAAATAAAGGCCAACTTGTCTGGCTGAGGAGGGATTTATTGCGAGCCCCCTGGCAGAGGGATCTTTTTGGAAAGTAATATACGCTTCTGCCGGGTGGATCAGGTGTCCTGAGCCTCAAAGGAAAGGTTTCCATGATCATCCAACCACACAGCATTTCTTTTAGAATTTATCACAATTCCAGCTGCATTTCCTCTACACACAAATCTTTAACAGAAATTACTTCGATAATTAAAATATTAACCAATATTAGTGAAGATCAGCAAAACCACAAAGACACTGTGGGACATTTAGTTATCCCCACTTCCCTACTTACTTCCCTGCTTAGAAGCAAACTGGAAAGACAAATTCACTTACTTGTCTATGGACCTATCTCTCTGAGTGCCTGTAATCTGCCGTGAGATACTTGACTTTGAAAGAACTATTCCAAAGTACATGTGGAATGAAGGCCTTAATTTATCAATCCCAAGAGTCTCAGGAATTTAATTTATGCACCCCGGGGCAATTTAACACCTGGTTCTGCCTCAGACATAAACCCCATGTCAAGAGAGAATTTGGAATTTTTAAAGAAGTCCCAACAAGGAAAACACTATAGGGAAAGACAGCAAATGTGGAGTTCTGGAACTATTTCTTGAGCCACCTAATGAAGTCACTTATCTTTTTCTATGTGTGTGTATGTGTGTGTGTGTTACTGTTTTAATTAAAATGAAAATAATAATACCCAATCCAAGTGTGTGCTAAGCCAATAAATTATTAAAAACGAGCATCTGTATAACACCGTATTGCTCACAAATCTAACATCACTTCATTTGACCCTCACACCTACATGATGAGATATGGTGAGAATGGATGTAAGTGAGAAAAGCAAGCATGAGAGATTTAGTGAATTGGTTAATTCCAAGAAAAATCTATAAAAATATCAAAACTAGGTGTTCTTACTAAATAGTCACTACTTTTTTTTTTTTAGATTTTCTTTTTAAGTAATCTCTACACCCAATGTGGGATTTGAACTCACAACCTTGAGATCAAGAGTCACATGCTCCCCCGATTGAGCCAGTCAGGCATCCCAGTACTTACACTTTTTAATACAATTACCATACAATATGAAATATCTAAATTATTTCGGAAGGGAAACAGTGTGTCTCAGTGAAAAGTGAAAGGTCGAAATGCAAAAAACGTTTTTTGAATCCTCTTACTCGTGAGAATTGGCAATGATTTCAGAGAGCATCCTCCAAACTGTGGTTCTAAAAAACAAACTAGCAAATTCTGTAGACTTTTTGCAGAACTGAAAGGCAATGGGTAATTTCTACACCCTGCGGTAGATGCCAGATTTTTGACTCAGATCATGTTAAAATCTCTGAATAAACTAAATAAACATAAAAGTAAACACCCAATAATGCTGACAAGAATTGAAGCTAAGATCCCAACCACGATCAGTTGTGAGCACAGTCTAATATGTTTTAATCTTGTGCTGCATTTCTGCTCTGCAATAGACAAAATAATGAGCTCTCAAAGATGTCCATACCCCAATCCCCAGAACCTGTGAGTGTTACTTTAGGTAGCAAATGGGACTTTATGTATGCTATTAAGATTAAAGATCTTGAGATGGAAACATCATCCTGGATCATCCTGGTTGGCCCAATTTAATCGTGGGCACATAGAAGCTTTCCAAGCTGGGTCAAAGATAGAGATGTGACAATAAAAGAAGGGACAGGGAGATGAAGTTCCTGGCTTTTAAAATGGAAGAAGGGGGCCATGAGCTAAGGAACAGAGGTGAGCTATAGAAGCTGGAAAAGAGAAGGAAATGGATTTTCCTAGTGTCTCTTCTCTAGGAAGAACACAGCCTGCTCACCCCTTGATTTTAGCACAGTGAAACCTTTGTCAAACTTCTGCGCCACAAAACTAAAAGGTAACGAATGTGTTGTTTTAATTCGCTACATTTGTCAGAACTGGTTACAGCAGCAGTAACAATATTAATATGTGCTCTATTTCTAAACCTTTTTTTTTTAAGATTTTATTTGTTTATTTGACAGAGAGAGAGACAGCCAGTGAAAGAGGGAACACAAGCAGGGGGAATGGGGGAGGGGAAGAAGCAGGCTCCCAGCAGAGCAGGGAGCCAGATGCGGGGCTCATCCCAGCACCCCAGGACTCTGAGATCACGCCCTGAGCCTAAGGGAGACGCTTAAGGACTGAGCCACCCAAGCACCCCTGTTTCTAAACCTTTAACTTTACCAATTTGAATCTATGTGATGTTCCAAGTTACATTTTGTTACTTTGAGCAGCACCCAGACATTTGCGTCAGAAAAATAATATGAGAAGTACATGGTACTTTCTACATGGTAGACATGTAGAAAAATATTACGATAGGGCTCTAAACACTTATCATTGATTTAAACTGACTTTATCCTTTTAATTGCTTTTTTGACTGATTTTTGTTTTTATATCATCTTTGTTGAAGTTGTCCTTTCATGGGTGATTTTTATATCATGTCTTTTCTAAACCTGAAAAAAATTAATTAAATGAGTGTTTAAATCATTTGATGACTAACATTTGTTTAATGATTTTTTTTCATTGAAATGGATGAATATATTGTTTTGAACAAGCAATGATTTTACATGTAAGTGTACTATTTCTATACTAGTACCAAGGTTGATCATCTCTCACAATAACATGATATAAAGACGTGTGGAATAGTATAACTGACTACTTGGTCATTTTATTTGAGTTAAATCTGCCTTCTCTAATATAACGGACTGCTGGTTTTAAATTCTATAAAAGCATTGTCTCTCATGTGAGAATTTTGATAAAGAAGATTTACCTGTCATCTGGCTTTTCTGTCTGAATTTTTGATGGATTATACTTGCATAACACTTGAGAAGAATATTGAAGATCACCAATGAAATGGGAGGCCATGGTTACATTTATAGTTAATGTTGTGTGTCGCATTTATGGAGGATTTTCTATCTTCACATGTGGTTGACTTGGCTGGCTCAGTGGTTATATATCGTTCTTGATCCATTGCAATCCTGTTTCAACACTGTAATGAAGTGAACTTAAATATTTTATATGCCATGTTTTCTGCAATATATACAAACACATTAAAGGGTTTGTTCCAGGACATTGAAATACCACTCATATTCCTTTTGCTTACTCCTTACACTGATGAAATTCAAAAACATGTGGAACAACCAACTGCTCCCGGCAAATTTATATGGATTTAGAAAACTATCATTTAATAAATTATTCTTTTTTTTCAAACTAGAAATTCTATGGTATGGCCATAGCCTCAATTTAGAGATATCTCAGTTATTCCTTTTATGTTTTAAAAACTAAAAAAAAAAAAAAAAAAATTTGTAGTTCACCTAAAGTGCTCCTACTTTGGGGAATTATTTCATGGTAAGTAAATTAACAAGGACACTCATTTATAAATTAGTATGTCAATGAATTAATGGACACTGAGAAATGTGCCACCTTCTAATCTGCAATAATGAAATTGACTAGTTAGAGAAGTCTCTTTAAAAGGTGAAGGGCTTGGAAGGGAAAGCAAATGAATATGAGAAGGATGTTTTACTGAACACAGTTGAGTCTTTTTCACTGACAAGACCCCTTGAGGATTTTCTGGCCTAATCCCATACGTAGAGAAAATCACGGCCCAAAGATGTTGAACCTAGAGTACCCAGAAGTCCTGGGTAAACAATGTTGGCATTAAATATTTGTGGAGGCTGGCTTTTTACAAATAACCAAGTGAATAATACATTCAGAGTTAATCAAGAGTTGAATGAGAATGAACCATTATATGAGCTTGACATTGAAACGGATTTAAATGACTTCTGATGGGCAATTCACTGAGCAAAGCATGCATTTACTATACTTTTTAAAGATGCTTTCTCAGAGGAAAATTTATTAAAATCTGTATTGATGATCACGATAATGATAAAAGTAATTAGAAACATTTACATTTGTTTATTGAATTGTCTAGGATCACATAGCAGTTAATCTAACTCTGTGTCTGTTGCTCTCTTAGCTACAATAAAAAAAAATAGACTATTTTATCTTACTATCTAGTATCAGTACACTTGATAGCTTGGCATGTCTATTTCTACCATGAGAATATTCCAAAGGTAGATCAAAACACTTTCTTGAACTACATTGTGTGAACTTAACTCTGATTATTTTTTCATGTTCTGGAGTCCACGAATATGTACTTGTATTGCAACACTAGCTTTTAAAGGTAGTGTGCTACAAGTAATTAGTTCATAGCTTACCTCATATTAGTTTTATTTTATTCTTGCTGATGTAAGATTTCAAAGAAAGCATAACCAGTTTTCTCAATCTATTATCTATTATGCCCCCTTGAGATTATGAAATACCCATGCTCCCTATTGCCTTCAAAGACAGTGGTAGGCGAAATTCCATCTCCACTCCCTGCCTTTTTTTTTTTTTTTCTTTTTTCTTTTTTTTAAGTACGCTCTACATCCAACATTGGGCTCAAACTCGACCTCAAAATCAAGAGTTGCATGCTCTAGTAACTGAGACAGCCAGGCACCCGCCCCACTCCCCTGCTTTTATTCATCACTAAATACGCTCCCAACTGCCACAGAACTATTTTCAAACTTTAATTTTTCCATAGTTGAATTTCCAAAATAAATATTTTGTAAATATAAAATTACAATATTAAACCACACATATATATGCTGTCTGTAATCTCCTTGTGGAATTTGTTAAGTGGTCTACTCCTACAAGCATTAACATTTCCTGTGATTAGTGGTAGCTAACTCACATTTCTCATGCTCTTACCCTGTGTCAAGTTATGTATAAACTTTGCATGTATTTGTTTATCTGTTTTATAGATGAAGACTAAAATATTTAGAGTGTTGAGTATTATACCCAAGAGTCAACTTGGAACTCAGGGGGCCATATTCCAGTTTGGGGCTCAAATGTTTATTACCACCCTAAGATAACCCTGCAAACAATACAAAGAATCACATTATAAGTCAATTCAGCTAAATGAAGCAATGACCTTTCCTCCAAATTTTCCAGTGGTTCTCCATGTCCCTCAGAGATGGCCTGTCCGGATACACTGAACTTCAAAATCCTCTGTAATCTGGCCCCTTTACTATTCTGGCCTCACATCCTACTACACCCTAACCATGCCACCTTGTTCACTACACTCCAGTCATGCTGGCCTTCATGCTGTTCCTTGAATACAGTAGGCATTATCCTGCCTTTTCACTGGCTGTCCTTTCTACTTGGAATACTCTTTCCACAGATACTAACATGGTGAATGCCCTTAGTTTTTCCTCTAAATCTGTGATCAAATATAACCTTCTTTGTGAGGCTAAAAATTCTACTTAAAATTGCAACTTCCCCCTAACACCTTCAAGTCCATCACCCCCCAGCTCTGCCAATACCCTCTCTCTGATTCTTTTTCATTTGTAGCACTTATCACTATGAAGTTTTTAAAAATTTACTTTCTAAAACCCACATTGCCAGGGTTAGTATACAAAATATATAAAGAACTTACACAACTCAACACCAGAAACACAAATAGTTCAATTTAAAAATGGCAGAAGACATGAACAGACATTTCTCCAAAGAACACATACAGATGGTCAACAGACACAAGAAAAGATGCTTGACATTATTCATCACCAGGGAAATGCAAATCAAAATGACAATGATATCACCTCACACCTGTCAGAATGGCTAAAATCAAAAACTCAAGAAGCAACAAGTGTCACCAAGGATGTGAAGAAAAAGGAACCCTCATGCACTGTTGGTGGGAATGCAAACTGATGTAGCCACCATGGAAAACAGTATGGAGGTTCTTCAAAAAATTAAAAATAGAACTACCCTACAATCCAGTAATCGCACTACCGGGTATTTTTATACAAAGGTTAGGAAAACATTAATTTGAAGTGATATATACACCCCAATGCTTATTGCAGCATTATTTATAAGGGCCAAACTATGGAAGCGCCCAAGTGTCCACTGACAGATGAATGGATAAAGATGCGGGGTGTGTGTATGTGTCTGTGTGTATGAGTATACATATTTGTGGAATAACTTTCAGCCATAAAAAAGAGTGAAATCTTACCATTTGCAACAATATGGATGTATCTAGAGAGTATAATGCTAAGCGAAATAAGTCAGTCAAAGACAATTACCAATGATTTCACTCGTATGTGGAATTTAAGAAACAAAACAAATGAACAAAGGAAAAGAAGAAAGGGCAGGGACACATGCTAGTTCAGTTGGTTAAGCATCTGCCTTGGGTTCAGGTCATGATCTCAGGGTCCTGGGTTCAAGCCCCCTATCAGGCTCTCTGATCAGTGAGGAGTCTGCTTCTCCTTCTCTCTCTGTCCCTGCCCCCTGCTCATGCATTCTCTCTCTTTCTCAAATAAAATCTTAAAAAACAAACACAAAACAAAAAAAAACAAAAAAAAAAAAAACAACAACAGACTTTTAACTATAAAGAACAAACAGATATTACCAGAAGGGAGGTAAATGGGGGCATGGGTTAAATAGGTGATGGGGATCAGGAGTTCACTTCTTTTAATGATCACTGAGTAATGTATAGAATTATTGGATCATTAAATTGTACACCTAAAACTATATAGCACTGTATGTTAACTATACTGGAATTAAGATAAATTTAAATAAACCCCCCAAAAGAAAAAAAAATCACATTGTGAAGCCCACAAGGTCAGCTTTATGTTTTGTTTTGTTTTTGGAAGGCAATCTGTTTTGTTCACTTATATATACCAAATGCCTAAGGCATGTAATAGGCACTCAATAAATGTTTGTTGAATGAATGAATAAATGAATAATGATCTCTGCCTCTTTGCTCCACTTACTTTATTTCCTGTAATATAATCAAAAGCTTTACAGCATTGATTTATACTATGTTTTCTAATGTTTCCATAAAAGATTCATTTTTTATCATCATTTCATCATTCAGAAATCATTAGATACAGTGATATCATATAATTTTTTTAAAGATATTTGCTTATTTGTCAGAGTGAGAGAGAGAGCACAAGCAAGGGGATTGGCAGGCAAGGGAGAGGCAGGCACCCTGCCGAGTAAGGAGACCGATGCGGAACTCCATCCCGGGACCCTGAGATCATGATCTGAGCCAAAGGCAGATGCTTAACTGACTGAGCCACCCAGGCGTCCCTAATATCATCTACTTTTATGCTGAAAGTAAGAATGGTAATTGGAGTTTCTGCATTAATCTCCTGTGAGCCAGGATATTGTACATTTTGCCTTGTCTTTTTTTTTTCTTAAGTCAAATGTCATTTATATAAGGGGGATTAAAACAGAATTTATAGATTGTACCAATATTGTGGAAAACAAACCTGACTGCACCAAAGTCACAGATCGAGTCTAACCATTGTCAGTTGTTCACATAATATATGTGACAACTTCAAGAAGAATCTGCCAAAAGTGTTAAAAGAATCCTGCAAAAAAATCAAATGCTATAGTAAATCATATAAGGAGAGTGTAGAATGGACTATGCTTATCCATCACAAATAAATAAACTCCAAGCTTCTATTTTTCTAAAGATAACAACTATTTCCCATGTGAACTGTAGTATTTTGGTATAAGGCTATTTGGGACCATGTAGAGTTTATATTACTAACACCAAAAAATATGGTATACTTCTCTGAATCCTATTTAACTCACTGTTAGTAAATCATTGGAAGATTTTTTTTTTTTTTAAGTAATCTCTATATGGGGCTTGAACCTACAACCCTGAGATCAGGAGTCACATGCTCTACCAACTGAGCCAGCCAGGTGCCATCATTTGAGATCATACTGCCATGTAGAGAATCCCATTTAATTCTGAGTACTGTTAATTCCTATCAGTGTTGTTATTTTTTCTGAGTTGAGCTCATTCATATTTTTTTTCAAGATTGCTTTCATTACATAGTATTGCATTTCTTATAATAATAATAGACATTTGTCAGTCTTTTCATCACCCAGCTTCTGACACATTCTTAGGAGTGGGATATTAAGTCCCCACACTCAAATTTGAAGATGTTAAAAAAAAATGGTCATTTGACTCTCCTGATTATGATACAGGCACATGATCTAGATTTTACCCAGAAATCTCTATTCCAGACTGTGAGCATGAAGCAATAAAAAGGAAATTCAGGTATCACACAGAATCCTACTTGGTGAAGAGAAGCAGAGTTGGCAGCAATAGTAACAGAGGAAGCACCAGAGTCTGGAGTTGTTAACAGAGGCAGTGTTCGAGTGTCCAGGCCCAGTGGCAGTGACTGGCATTATCAACAATCTCTGAATAATGGGTGGATAACCTTCAGCCTTATTCTCTGACCTTTGCTGAGCTTTTTGGAGCTACTCCATGCCCCCTCAATAGCTTGTTTTTGTTTTTTTTTTTTTAGTTTAAGTAGAATCAGTTTCTGTTTTTTGATTCTAAAATCTAGTCTGCTATACTAATAAATGTGCATTATAAGTATAATCATTAGTATTTAAGTGATTGATTCATATTTCTATGTACTAAAATGTTTATAAGCCATATTTATGTCCTCCCTAAGATAAGCATGTTCTAGCCATCCATTTTGTTATTTACTTAATATTTAGACATAACTTGGTAAAATTAACTGAGTAAAGCAATGTACAAAAGATGTAATGTGTGATTAGCAGTCTTAATGTATCATCAGTATTACTATGGAGCAAACCCAATCTTCATACAGTTTTATAAACACACAAATGTATTAGGAAATCAAGAATTTAATTCTCAAAAGTGTGATCACTCTTAATGGTGTTGACAACTAGCTTTTATCATCTTCAAATATCAAGTCTTTGAAATAATGGAGAGGAAACTCAACTGGGACTCAGGAAATACTATTTTCAATATTATCACCATTATCATTATCATAAACCAACATCCTCCTTTGAGGAAAAGACTTAGAATTATTAATGTATAAATTTCCCATTAAGTATCCCTCAACAAATTGGTCTTGATTTACAGTGTTGAAACAGCAAATACTGAAATATTAATATTTGTCAACCTACTTTGTTGAGTGTTACATGGAGATCTGTTGTATTAATCTATAAATTTTATTTGTAATAATTTATGTTGAAAATTTTAAAACATTTTAAAATAAATTGAATAAAAGAACTCCTACAACTCAACACCAAAGAAACAAATAATCCAATTAAAAACTGGGCAGAGGACCTAAATAGAGGTTTTTTCCAAAGAAAACATGCAGATGACCAATAGGCACATTTAAAAATGTTCAATATCACTCATCATCAGGGAAATGCAAATCAAAACTGAAATGGGATATCCCTTTACACCTGTCAGAACAGCTAGTATCAAAAACAAGAAATACCAATTGGAGAAAAGGGAACCATCATGCACTGTTGGTGGAAATCTAAACTGGTACCACCACTATGGAAAACGGTATGGAGGTTTCTCAAAAAATTAAAACAGAAATACTACACAATGCCATAATTCCACTTCTGGGTATTTACCCAGAGGGAAAAAAATACTAATTTGAAAAGATATATGCACCCCTACGTTCTATGCAACATTATTTCCAATGCCAAGATATGGAAGCAACCTAAGTGTCCATCAATAGATGAATGGATAAAGATGTGGTATATAGGGGTGCCTGGGTGGCTTAGGTGGTTAAGTGTCTGCCTTCAGCTCAGGTCATGATCTCAGGGTCCTGGGACCAAACCCCATGTTAGAAACCCTACTCAGCAGGGAGTCTGCTTCTCCCTCTGCCCCTCCCCCAGCTCATGTGTGTGCTCTCTCTCTCAAATAATAAAATAAATAAAATCTTTAAAAAAATAAAAGTTGTGGTATATATAATGGAATATTACTCAGCCGTAAAAAAAGAATGAAATTTTGCCTTTCACAACACACTGATGCGCCTACAGGGCATTATGGTAAATGAAAGAAGTCAGACAGATAAAGACAAATGCCATATTATTTCATTTCTACATAGAATCTAAAAAACAAATGAACAAACAAAAAACAGAAATAGACTCATAAATACAGAGGAAAAACAGGTGATTGCTGGAGGGGAGGGATAGGAAAATAGGTGAAACTTTCAGTTATCAAATAAATCATGAGGCTGAAAAAGATAGCATAGGAAATACAGTCAATAATACTAATACTGTCAGAACTTTGTATGGTGATAGATGAAAACTATACTTCTCATGATGAGCATTTTGTAATACATATAATTATCAAATCACTATGTTATACACCTGAAACAAATATAATATTGTATGTCAATTACACATCAATAAAAAAATGACTTCGTTTCTGACAGGAAAAAAATCTTTGTAATATTTCATATTAATAAAATATTTTAAAATTAACTCAAGAGAATGCCATTTTTTTCATGATAATGTTAATTGTGCAATAAGAGTCCATACACAGGACCAAGGTTCACACATTGTTAAACTAATTTCTTTTGGATTTCTTACATTTTGTAATTCAATCCATTCTATGGAAGCATTACAACAGAAGCTATATAACAGACATGAGTTAGAGGTAAAGATACAGATGTGGATATAGATATAGGTATAGACATGGTTTTTTTTTTTTAATCTATTCACAGTTAAGTTACTTTCACTAAGGCTTTAAGGTTGTCATTGCTATTAGTGCTTATGAAAAATATGTTGGAAGTAGTATATAATCACCAAGATTCAGATTTCCCTGGGGGTTGTTCAGGGTAAAATCTGTGATTTGGGGCGACTGGGTGGCTCAGTTATTAAGCGTCTGCCTTTGGCTCAGGGCGTGATCCCAGAGTTCTGGGATCGAGCCCCATGTCAGGCTCTTCCACTGGGAGCCTGCTTCTTCCTCTCCCACTACCCCTGCTTGTGTTTCTTCTCTCACTGGCTGTCTCTCTCTCTCTCAAATAAATAAATAAAATCTTTTAAAAAAAAAATCTGTGATTTACTTTGGTTCTAAAAAAAAAAAAACTTCTTCAAATTGCTATCTTTCTCTCTCTCTCTCTCTTTTTTTTTTTTTTTTTTTTGAAGAGATAGAGGACTTTTCCCTCAGCTTCATTGAAATATAATGGACATATACAACTGTTTAAATTTAAAATGTGCAATGTGATGATTTGATATACATATACATTGTGAAGTCATTACCACAATAAGGATTACACACATCCATCGATTCATATTATTACCTTGTTTTTTTAATTGTGGTGAACAGTTAAAGTCTACTCTGCTGGCAACTTTCAAGTATAGCAAAGTGTTGTAAACTATAGTCACCATGCTATCCATTAGATCCTTATAATTTATCTTAAAGCTGGAAGTTTGTATGCTTTGACCACCTTCATCAATTTCCCCCACTCCCCTGCCCCTGGCAATCACCCTTTCTGTTTCTTTTATCTTTATTTTTAATCTTTAAATGTTAAAATTTTCTAACACTTTTTCACCTTGTAGTTAAATTAGAGAAAAATTGATATCAAAAGATGAATATAGGTGAATTATCCTTTTTGACTGACTTTTTCTGCATCAGCCTCCACTTTAATATTAATCTATTTTCCAAAAGCAGAAGCTGATAATTTCCCCACATTGTGCCATGACTCTATGTCACAGAGACAGCCTAGTCAGGTATAAAATGGAATCTAATATAATTTCACTTGAATAAGCTCAAGTAAAATTGGCCTCTGAGCAAAGAAGAAGCTATAAATTAAACTGTTGAATCACATAGAATTATTCACACGAAGGATACTTAAATGGTGGGAGAAACACATTTTCCAGTATAAATAAAGACTACTGATTGTGGTTTTATTCAGAGTCAGATGTAAAAAATGATATAAAATGTTACTGTGTAGGAGCGCCTGGGTGGCTCAGTCGGTCGAGTGCCGGAATCTTGATTTCAGCTCAGGTCATGATTTCAGGGTTGTGATGGAGCCTCCAGATGGGCTCCCTGCTCAATGGGGAGTCTGCTTCTTTCCCTCTCCCTCTGCCCCCCCCCCCCCCCGCTCACACACACTCTCTGTCAAATAAACAAATTTTTTTTAAAAAGAAAAAAAGAAATGTTACTGTGTATATTCAAAGTTTGTTCAACAATAACAGGAATACTTTTCCAGTGAGTATGGAAACATTTCTCTTATTTAGTACTATTACAATCAATCAGTCTAGCATGATTCCTCACAAAATTCTATCATGCAAGGACCTCTGTCTGTAGACTCCTTTCATTGCAAACTAGTGCCTCTGATTCCCTTTGGTTAAGCTGTATGGCTAGGATGAAAACAAAAGTGCATACTTAGAAGTAACTCATAGGAAACTGCTGAGATGGTAAGTGTGCCTATCATATATGTATATGTGGCATGTTACGTATCACATATGATTACCACATGTGATCATATGTGACATATTACAAATATTACTTCTCTTGAGCAAAGTAAATCTTCTACTAGATAGGTAACATACATCACATGTTGCCTCTCATCGAAGACTGTCAACCCCAAATATCAATTCAGGAACTTTAAAACAATGTTTTGAAATATTTTTACTGAAACTGAACTCATACTATTAATTTTTAAAGAGGAGATATTTTAATAAGATACTGACCTCACACCCTGGCAAAGATCTATGGTTCTCTTAGAATTGTCTATTATTGGGTTTTGATCTTCTTCATTCAATATTTATGTGACTCAAAAAAGCATCTTGTAATTCTTGTTTTAACAGTTAACAGTTACAGGTTTCAGTTTTTCTATGATAAAAAAAAATGGCATAACTTATACACTTGTTTGAAGAAAATAATCAGCACTTAAATGTTAGTCAAATAGATTTATTTGAAGAATTAAAGGATTGATTGGCTCTATCCCTGAATTCAGCTGTTTGTTTTTAAAAGTCCAGTGCTTATTTTAAGTGAAATTGATGTGTCCTGTCGGAGCCAAGATCTAATCTCATAATAGAAGCATTTTATTTCTGTACTTTAAAAAAACTTTTAGGAGGCAAAAATAAAACCTATCATCACTCCCACTATATTATATGCTTTGCATTGTTTTATTTTTTTTGAGTATTCCAGACATACATTTTATTATACAATATCATGGGTTAACATATTTTTAGTAACATCATCAGTATAAAACACTATTTTCAACATGTAATAGGGCTTATTCCAACAATTTTCTCTAACACCCCGAAGACAACAGAAGATTTTGTGTTTGGATAAATAGTAGAAAAATTAGATGTGTTAATATATTTTTTATTTTTATTTTTCAAGCTTTATTGAGATATAAATAACGTATATCATTGTGTAAGTTTAAAGCGTACAACGCATTGATTTCATATGCTTACAGGTTGCTAAATGATGAACACATCAGCATTAGTTAATGCCTCCACCATCTCACATAATTACCACTTCTTTTTGTGGTGAGAACATTTAAGATCTATTCTTTCAGCAGCTTTCAAGTTTATAATACTGTATTATTAAGTATAATCACCTTGCTGTACATTATTCCCCAGAACTTACTTATCTTACAACTAGAATTTTGTACCCTTAGAACGTCTCTTCTGGTAATCACTATTCTACTCTGCTTCCATGGTTCTAGGAGTCTGGCTTTTTTAGATTCCACATATAAGTAATATCACAGAGCACAATAGTCCCCTCCTAGCCACAGTTTCACTTCTAAGGTTTTAGTTACTGTGTTCAACCGTGGTCTGGAAGCAGATGATCCTCCTTCTGATGTGTGGTCAGAAGATCAAAGGTAACTTAATGCTAGCTCACAATGTCTAGGTCATTCATCTCACTTCAACTCATCACACAGGCATTTTATCAGAAGAAGTGTGAATACTGTATGATATTCAGAGAGCGAGAGACCATTCACATAACTTTTGTTTCAGTAGTTGTTAGAATTGTTCTATTTTATTATTAGTTGCTGTTGTTAAGCTCTGTGCCTAATTTATGAATTATAATTTGTCATAGGTATGCTTGTGTAGGAAAGAACACAGTACACATAGTGCTGTCAGCAGTTTCAGGCAGCCACTGGAGTTCTTGGAACATATCCCCTGTGAATAAGGGAAGGACTACTGTACTTGTCATTCTCTGCTTTATCTCACTTAGCATAATGCCCTCAAGGTCCTTCCATATGGTCCAAAGTGGCAGGATTTCCTTCCTTCTCGTGGTTAAATAATATTCCATTTTCTTTATCCATTCATCTGTAGCCAGGTTATTTCCATAATGTGGCTATTATGCATAATGCTATAATTAACATGGGAGTACAGATATCTCTTCGACGTCCTAATTTTATTTCCTTTAGATATGTACCCAGATGTGGACTTGCTGAATCGTATGGTAAGTCTACTTTTAATTTTTTGAGGAACCTCCATACTGTTTTCTATACTGGCTGTAGCAATTTACATTCCAACGAAAGGTGCACAAGGGTTCCTTTTTTTCATTGTTACCAACACTTGTTCTCTCTTGTCTTTTTGAGTACAGCCATTCTAACAGGTGGGAAGTGATATCTCATCGTAGTTTTGTTTCACATTTCCCTGATGATTGGTGATACTGAGCATATTTTCATGTTCCTGTTGGTCATTTGTATACCTTCTTTGGAAAATCTTCCTCTGCCCATTTTTAAATCAGATATTTTTGCTATTGAGCTTATGAGTTCTTTATATATTTTGGATTTTAACTGCCTATCAGATTATGAGTTACAAATACTTTCTCCCATCCTATAGATTGCCATAATTATTAAGCCAAATTAAAGATACTATTAACTCTTTCTATACCCTTAAGGTAATACTTTGTTTTCATCAGTTAACTGATAAGACAAATCAGTGTTGAAAATACAGTAAATAATGGATGGTTAATTGTGTTACATTTAATTTACCTTGAATATTTCCATAGAATAGGTTCATATATGTCTATTTTGTTGCAGGATGCCCAAACAGTCTACATACACAGGGCAAACAACCATGTAGAATGGGGATATTTCACAGTCAAATATTTTGAGCTACCTTTTTATGTTCCTAAACAAAACTCTTTAAATTATTTGACAATTTCCGATCAACATGTTATATTGTGCTCATTCAAATATTTTGTCCTCAAATTCAGAAAGTTGGTTAACTTTGTGGTTTAAGTTTTCTCAAAGTTAAAATAATAAAGTTAGCTTCACAGATCTTTAAGCTTCCTTCCAGCTCCAGAACATTATAAATTAGCTGTAGAATTATGTTATGCTTCTCTTCTTTCCACCCAAAATTAAAATTAATCTTATGCATAGTGAAATATTGAATATTACTGAAGTGAATAGATAGGTAATATCAGCACAACAAAAATAATATAGATACAAAATAAGCTAGTTCAATATTTTCTACTTCGTATCTATTACTTAAAGATAAAATCTGTAACATAACTTATTTTTGTAACATAACTAATTGTAACATAACTAATTGAGATACTATAAAGCTATTCTCCAAAGAAATCAAACATGGTTGAAAAGATCAATGAATCAAAGAATATTCCTTTGAAAAAGAGGAATATACATGTTTTCTTGTTACCTGTCACTAAAAAAAAAAAAAAAAAAAAAAAAGGTGCTCCGTATTCTTATCTTGAAAAAATAATTAAAATATTTTGTAATTTTTGTTTTAGCACAACAAACAAAATTGTCATTGATCTGGTCAAATCAATTTTTCATGATGACTATAGTAAATGAAATTTATATATTTGCCATCTTTATTCAAATGCTTTGTATGTATTTGCTCATTTAGGGATAACAATTTTCAATAACACTGTTAAAATTATAAAATAATTTCAATACGTAAAGTAAATATTCCTTATTTAAATAGGAATTTTGGATATTTGGGAAATCCATTTTATCTTTTGCTTTGTTTTGTTTGTTTTCCTAATTCAATTCCAATCAGCCAGAAAAAAAATGTTTAAGCAATGAAAGAATAATTTAAGTGATATATTCTACACTTGAGTACTGAGGATTTTTTGTTGCTTTCTACAGTGTTCTTTATTTTCTACGGTCAGTGTTATTCAAGGTTTTTAAAAATCTTCATTTCTGGGTATACACAGTATTGCCTGACTCAATTCATAAGGCCAAATTTAGCCTGAAATAATTAAATCATCTTATACAAAGCTCATCACAAAGTTAGTGTGTGATCAGATGACTGTATCCGTGCTAGCAGAGTAACATAGCTCAAAAACATCTTCCAGCCTAAGAGTATTTTCAAACTAGTTAACATTTTGATTTATGACCTGATGATGATAGGTTTCTAACATTAAATACTATATTTGGGATAGGGTAGGTTCCCTGGATCTTCATGTACCAGTTCCCCGGGTCAGTTTGCAAAGATTCTTGGGACAGATCCTCAAAATGAGGCATAAGGGAGAATGTTAGTTATGCGAGGCATTCACAAATGTATGCAGTGCCACTCACTGACATCTACAAAGAGTCCATTTTATAAATTGTCAAAGAAGCCATTGTGACAGAGTGACACCAGAGAAGAGCTGTCAATTCTATTATTAAATTGACATTCCGCACATGCTGCTTTCAGATGGAGACCCTTAATGAACTTAGTCTCCTTCTTTTTTCCCCTACACCATTTAGTGTCTTCTTTCTTATCTGCTCTTCAAGTAGACATCAGTTAATATTGGTGTTGGAAAAGAGAGCCCTATAAGAGGCCATCTTTCTGGTTCATTGACAAAATACCTGGGAAAGAGTCTTCACCCCATCTCTGTTCAACAGCATCTCTGTTGCTCAAGGATACTACAATGATTGCCACAGAAACTATGACATCTCCCAGGGTATTGTCAATCAAGCATTTGAGGGTAAAAACAGGAACGACAACAACAAAGAGTGTTTTAAGCAAGATAACAAATAGTACGGTAATCCTATTTGTGGAAAAGAACAGGCATTGTCTTGTCTGTAGAGCATGACACCCAGCACTCGGATGTTTTTGACAATGTAAAGGAAAGAGCACATGCCTTAGCCAAATCTGAATGTTTGATACAAGCTGGTTGTTAATTCTCTTGAGATCTCCATTATTCTCCTAGAGACTGGAGTCATGTGTGCTAAACAGACATCCAATGAAGAAAGTGCCCTACCATCCTCGTTCATTTGTTGAATGCCATTCTTATTGTTCTATATCCCCAAGCTTGGATTTCCCAGGTAGCCAATCTTGCTATCCTGCCTGCTGTGAGTCTTCTATGAAGATGACAAACATGAAGAGATGGCTAACTTTTGTTCTCAGGCGTGTCTTGTTGTGGATATCCTGTGACTGACAGCTGTTAGAAGCAGGACAAGGAGATTTTTACATCTGTTTACTGCCTGGAAGTTTCCTCCATTCCTTCTCACATTGACTATTGTCATTCGAGGAAGAACAAGAATTCCTACCCTTCCAGTGCAGATGCCAAGAGCTGTGGAGCTGTAGGGCTATGAAGTGGTCATTATATGAGAAATAAGAAGGGGATTAAGGTCACTGGGAGTGCAGCGCTGTGAGAGTCTATAAGTTAGACCATAAGCATTCCTAATATTAAGATATATTTCGTCTTACATTATTCTTTATATGAAGCAGAAGGCTTAAACACTGTATATTTTTCACTGATTTTTCACTGATTTCACTGATTTTTCACTGATATTAATAGAATGAGATCTAAATTAATTGTTTTAATGTGCCCCAACTGTTTTGCTTTAAACTTTTTGATTTCTTATCACACCTAGTGTTTCTTCTTATAGCTAAAAATCTGGTTGAGCGTAATGAAGATATCTCTGGCAGTAAACCAACAGATTCACCTATAAGTTTCACTGTTTCAAAAGTAATTATTTTCCTTTCCTTTTTTTTTTTAACTTGTTTGTCGCCTAAGAAACCAAATTGATGGAATTCCCGTGCCCATTATGTGGTCTAAAACTTTCTGAAAAATGTTTTACTGTGGCATATAATTTACTCAATGTAAGTGGTTTCTATAGAGCTATTGAAAAGCCTTTCTGTCACTTACTGGCTTTAGGATGATGGGATTTTAAGCCCTTTGATCCAGAGCCTGTGTTTCACAGTCAAGACTAAAAGGCAAGACTAAAGCATAATTGAACTTCCTAACTTAAAAAAAAGATTGAGTTATGGATAGCCTGAGGGGGAAAAAAATCGGTATGTCTTCAGACACAGAAATATGTGCTAAGTGAATATGAAACCTTGAAATATACACATCAGCTAAAAAACCAAGTCTCAAATTTAGTACATCTACCTATCTTTTTTTCTAACTAGCTACATATGTTATTCATTTATATACATATATTAAATATATAAAACAAAATATTTTCTTTCATGTCATTTCACAGTAAAATTATCTAAAACACCTTATTCTGCTTTAGAACAAGAAAAACTTTGAATACTTTTATAAGGGAGGAAAAATTACTTTTCCTACTACCCTCCTAGGTTTTCTGGCTGTGGCTCTTTAAAATAGACTGTCAAAATGTAGATTAACAAGGGAAAAACATACAAATATATTAACTAGAAGTTTTATGTGATACAGAGCCTTCATAAGGGAACGAAAACCTGAAGAAAAGGTTAAGACTGAGGGTTTTCATACTAGTTTTGATGAAGAGTGAAAAGTCAGAAAAATATGATTAAGACACAAAGGTATGAACTAAGGGTAGTAAACGGGGAAACCACAATGCCTGTTCCTTCAGATTCTTTTTGGCATCCCTTCATCTTTGCAGATAAGGATGCTCCTTTCCTCCGGGTATAGGGAAAGAACCTCACATGAGGGTCTTATGACCTGCTTCAGGGGACAAGAGGGAGGTCAGAGAGTTTTCCCTGCACCTGCCATTTTTAAAATTCCTTGAACTTAAAATATTCTATAGGACAAGTTGCTATATTTTGGAGTAGCGTGTACTGAACCTCTTTCAATATAATTTTAAGTATTTTGAATTTTTTAAACAACTTTGATTTTTTTCCTTCCTTTTTACCTCTCAATCCCACATGACTTGGAACAAAATGTGTGATTGACATCAAGAAATACTACAAAAAATTCAACATGATTGGAGGGTCATCTTATATAAATATAATGACTTACAGAAAATCATTAGTAAGAATCTTATACTTTTTGTCTAAGTGAAATAAGAATCATTTCTAATGCTGTATGAGCTGTAATCTTTTATGATCCTGCCCTTATAAGTGCAATGGATTTTTGACATAAGAAATTCAATGTTGCTCATTTTAGAAGAAACACACTTATAGATAAAGAGTAAATTGAATGCAATTATAAAGTTACCAGTGAGACATCAGAAACTTATACTTATAATTTTCAACATTTTGAATGTTTAATTTATACAAATCTTTTTTTTTCAATTATCTGTTTACTTAGCAAAAACTATAATGACATAATGGTGGTATATTACCGGGAATATAGCAAAAAACAAACAAATAAAATGATCCCAGACCTCATGGAGCTTACACCGAAGCACAAGGAAATATTAACTATTAATAACTTGCATTATTAGTTGATAATAGTAAGTAAAATATAGCATAAAAGGAGGCAGTTATTTTAAATAGGGTGATCAGGAAAGGCTGAGAAGACTATTACCTTCTCTGAGAAAGTAACACTAAAGAAAGAAAAGAAAGAAGAAAAGAAAAGAAGAAAAAGAAGACACAGAAGCAAATAAGAGACTGAGTCATGTAGGCATTACGTAGAAGAGGTATCCAAGAGAGGGAAGAACATGTAAAAGTCCCTGAGGCAAAAATATATCTGGCTTATTTCCAGAAAAGCAAGGGTATGGCTGAAATAGCAAAAGCAAAGATAAGGAGCCTAGAGAATAAGGTCAGAGATACAAAGAGGTCAGGTTGCGCAAGGGTTTGTGGAGCATTCTATAAACTTTAAACTTTACTCTGGATGAACAGAAAGCCACTGGAAAGTTTTAGGCAAAAAAAAATGAAACAATCTAATATGTGTTTTTAAACCACTGATGTACTGTGAACAAACTGGAGAGTCAGTACAAGGCCTGAAGCAGGTAGACGAGTTAGTAGACTTCTACAATACTGTGGACCAAGATGGAGGTGGCTGGTAGGTCATGGCAGTGGAAACGATGAGAAACAGTTCAGTTCTGGATAGATTTTAAATGTAGAGCCAAGAGGATTTGCTAAAAGATAGTACATGGAGTTTGAAGAGCCATGTGTTTCCCCCAAGATCTTTTACCTAAGGATGGAATTGTCATTAACTGAGACTGGGTGACGGTGTAGGGAGCAAGTTTCATAGGTAAGATGAGGAAATTGATTGTAGACATACTATGTTTGAAATGCCTATTAGATGATTGGAGATATAAACAAATAACTATATGAAACATGTTAATGGGAAAAAGCTGGTCTAGGAAAACCAATTTGGGAGTTTACAGATCATATATACTATATAGCTGGTATATAAAGTCTGAAAATGAAATGAAATCACCTAAAGAAAAAACAAAACAAAACAATTGTATATAATATACAAAATCTGAAGACTGAACCCTGGGACATTTCAAAGCTCAGAAGCCAAGATATGAGGAACCAGCAAAGACTCAAGAAGTGTAGACAGCATAATAGAAGAAAAATTAGAAGAGTAGGTACCCTGGCAGCCAAGTCAAAATAATGAATTTTTGAGGAAGATGCTTGGAAATCTCAATAAGAGTACAATTCCATATGCATTTCAAAGGGAGGGAAATAATTCGAGTACTTTCGAAGAAAAAAAAAATAGGGGGGAGGTGCCTGGCTGTCTCAGTTGGTAGAGCACGTGACTCTCAATCCCGGGATCATGATTTTGAGCCCCATGTTGGGAGTAGAGTTTACTTAAAAAACAAAACAAAGACCAAAAATAAATAAATAAATAAATAAAAGGGAAAAATGTCCTTGGCAGTGGTGTGGTTTTGGACCTCCCCATTAAGCAGTCATAGTAACTAGAGTAGCAAGACTAAAGATCCACAGACAACGTTTACAATAAAACTTAGTAATAAATTCATTTGGAGAAAATCAAATAAAAAATAGAAATTATCCATATTATCACACCCTAGAAATTACTGCACAAGATGCTTATTTCCTTTCTTTCAAAATAAATAAGCTCAGCAATGTGAAGTTTCATCATTTCACTTCTAAAATTTAACTTTTTTTTTTTTTTTTACCTTTTAACTAAAATGAGGTTTATTCTGAATATGGTGTGCTATAGGAATATAATGACTGGAATAATACAATATATTAAGTAAAAATGCTGACTGCAAAACATTGCAATCTTTATTCAGTAAACAAAAAATATATGTAAACTTTAAGAAGTGCACTCGATGTGATGAGCTCCGGGTGTTGTATGGAAGCGTTGAATCACTATCTTGTACCCCGTGAAACTCCTATTACACTGTATATTAACTAACTGGAATTAAAATTAACACTTTAAAAAATTAAAAATACATTTATAAACTAAAAATATAGTAAAAAGCTAAAATATTAGTAATATGCTAAAAATACAGATTGATGGATATATGGATGGGACTGGTGGTGCAGAGAGGAGTGTTAACAGCAGTTGGCTCGGGATGAGAGGATAATGAGTAAGTGTATTTTAATCTTGTTTACTTTTCTACATTTCCCAAATTTTCTATAATAAATACAGTTTTTCTAATTAAAAAAAAAGAATTTTAGAGGATTCCCATTGCTCTAAAATAAACTTTTTTCTCATGAGACCTACCCTCCAGGCTCCCTTCACACAACTCTGCTTTCCTGGCCCTCGAACACTGTCTGTGCTCCGACATTATTGAACTATTTTTAACTTCCTGCACCGAGCATGGTGCTTCATGCCTCTGTGTCACTGCACATACTAGTGTATCAGAAATGTCCCTCTCTCCCTCATTCACCTGGTGAACTCACTTGGTGAGTCACCTTTCAAGACTCCCCCCAAATATTTCTTCCTCTGAGAAACATTCTGGGACTGAACTCTGACAATGTTTTTTCCTCTCTTCTTTGAATTCTTACTGTTCTAGAATTTGAAACAGCTCCTTTCTACCCACCTCATGCCACCTTCATGTGTCAATCAAATTGGGAACATGAAAGAAGAGGAAAAAGGTCTCTTTATCAGGTTCATTGGAAAAAGTTATTAGCGGTATCTATCAGTACCCTCCTTTATGTCCTTTTCCTGGACTCTTCACCTTGGAACGCATATGGCTGTCCAACACACAGAGAACTTTTTAAAACCACGACTTGAGTTTACTTGGTCTTTGCCAAAAGAATTAATTCCAACAAATTTCAAAAGTTAAGAGGCTAAGACTTAACGTGCCTTCTTTACAAACTGCCAGGTACTATGGCAGTCTGGTTTCCTGACCAAGTCTCATACCAGAAGCAAGATGTGATTCACAGAAGTCAAGCTCCACCAAACTTCTTGCATCAAAAGCGGGATTTTACTCTCCTTTGTCTTATAATGCCCAGGATGTCTCCTAAGAAGTATTTAATTATTATTTGTCCTACCCTTTTAGTATGCTTTCCAAGATCAGTATTTAGGGTACATGTTCAGAGAAAACATTCTTGAGTCCAATTCTGACTCATTCACATTTAAAAGGTGGTTTTGCTTGTTTTCTTATCATAGTACTTGCTCTGCAGTAACAGAGAATGAGATAAAGAAGAAAAAGAAAAATAAAAGCTTACAGCTCGCTCTACTTTCTCATGCCCCAAGGCCAGAGAAGCATAAACAAAATAAAAGAGATGCCCTATACATGTGCATATACTTCTATGAGAGCAGTTACCATTTTGCATCTTTGTAATTTATTTCCATGCATTTCTCCGCTCTTGAGCAGAGATGCTTAGGATAGGAACTGTGTCTTACTCATGTCTGTATTCTTAGTACCTAGCAAACTATTGTCATTGAAGAAGTGCTTGATAAAAATGTTTTTAATAAATAAATGACTGCATGGATGAGTATTGGAATATTAAGGTGTAGCTCCTATCTTTAGTGTAGCTAAAGGTGTAGCTCAGAATTATAGGACCTAAAGCAAATGTACACATAACCATAAGGCAGAGAAAGAAATGATTAATAGCTACAGATTAAAGTACAGATTTATCTCACAAATTATTTTACTATATATTACCCTAATACTACAAGACAGACATCTTGATCTAAACCAAATCTCTATCATCCTGTGTTGAGCGTTAATACAATAACATACATGAGATAGGAGATGTAAGTGTAGAAAAGTAGGAATGGCCAGACAAAAAATAAAAGGGGAGGGCACTGAAAAAGTGAGAGATAGGAGTTATTATTGAAGTATATATTGGCACAGGCATTCTGGAAGTAACTGACAGTACTTAGTAAAATTACATGTGAGTATGCCCTTTGACCCAGGGATCCTGGTTCTGGATGCACGTCTCAGAGAAATTCCCACATGGCCTGTACGACAGCAAGGGGGCCGATATTTTCTGTGGCTTTTTTTGTAAGGGCAAGAAGCCATAGGCAACTCAAAGAGTGGGTGAGTAAAATGTGGCGTACACATACTCGTGAAATATTACACACCAATTAGAAACAACGAGATGTGCATGTAAGAAAATAGGTAGTTCTCTGGGTGCCTGTGTGGCTCAGTGGGTTAAGCGTCCAACTCTTGATTTCAGCTCAGGTCATGATCTTAGGGTCATGAGATTGAGCCCCACTCGGAAGAGGGAGGGAAAGAATCTTGAAAGCCTGCTTACGATTCTCTCTCTCCCTCTCTCTCTGTCCCTCCCCTAATTCTGCCCACCGCCCAAAATACAGTTCCTAAAAGCAGCATTGAATTAAACAAAAAATAAGTCGGACCAAGACTTATACCTTAATTCCATATATGAAAATTTAAAACACATAAACATTAATGCTACATATTTTATAAGATTGTATGAATATTTAAAGACATATCAAACACAATAGAATGGGGTTCAATCGATGGGAATGAAAGTAGAGCTTAGGAGGGAAGGGAAAATAGAACAAGTGCAGACACTAATGAGCAGTATAAGTAACTCTATTTCTTGTGTATGAGAGATATTGGTTTTATAAGTGAAGTAGCACAAGATAATTTTAATAGACAATTTACAAATAAAATTTGAACAACCAAATGATATTTAAAATTATTGCAAATTTGAGATGAATTTTTAAAATATATTTATACTCGTTCATGAAAATTTGACTTTACCTAACCATTCCTATAATCAGGTTAAAGAGATCACAAATCTCTTCTTTAGGATATTTGCATTTCTTCAGTTTTTTTATATTTTATGGTTTTATGAAATCCCAACTATTGTTTGTTAGGCACTATTGATGTTGTGATAATAAACCAAATGCATAAGGAATATTTTAAAAGAGACCCCAAAATGGAAAGTAGTGTGAAATTCTAAGATACTATTTTCTAGAAGTCATGTCTTGACAATTTACAAATCTATATTGAGAAAAGAAATAGTCATCTGTTGGGGAGACCATAAATGTGATAAAAATTCATAATATAGACTACAGTACAGCAAATAGCCTATTTGGAGATACCAACAACTCAAAATGTATAATTACTCTGAGTGTTGATATTTCACTACTTTAAAAATGTTCTGGTCAAAGTAATATAGGATTATAGAAGAGATTCAACAGGAAAAATGCATATAACTAATTTCTATGCATCTATTTATGATCAACAAGGGGATCTTTGTATGATTGAGTGATAATATTAAGTGCCCATAGATTACAACTGAAAGAATATTGATTCAAAGAAAGTGTCTCAATTATCTATGCAGTTCACTGACTCTGTGGTTCTGGACATTTTACACATGTGATAATAGTTCTGATGATTAAATAAGTTGAATCCCTGGTACAAAGTAACACTATAGATGGTCATTATTCTATGAGCCTTTGTTTCCTCCTTTTTAATATGGGGATGATACCTTGTGAACTTTTTTTCTCAGCTTTAGTATAGAATGATATCTAACTCACAAGATTGCCAGGAGAATAAAAATGTTTATTTAGGGTGGTCTGGGATGACTTCATTAAGAGGATGATGTTTCAGCCGATATCCAAAAGTAAAGAAGGAAGCAGACCTGCCAATATCTTGCAGACCAATAGTCAAGACGGAAGGAGCAGCAAGTACATTAGTCCTGAGGCAGGAGTTTCCATGGCGTGTTACAGTGACAGCAAGGAGACCAGCACTGCTACAGCCCCATGAATGAGGAGGAAATAGGATGAAATCACAAACTCTGGGGATCAGAAAACATAGGGCGTGGTAGATCATTTCTCTGTCTGAGCAAGCCAGAAAGCCCTTAGAGGGTTTTGAACAGAGCAGTGACAGGACTTACTTGACTTTCAAAAGATGCATTCTGATGTCCATTTTGAGAATAAACCAAAGGGGGCCAGGCACTGTATTAGCGAAAATCATTAGTAGATTCAATCATCAGCAAGAGATGAGGATAGAGATGGAGAGAAGCAGAGGGTTTTTTTGTTTTGTTTTGTTTTGTTTTGTTTTAATGCACTGTGTGGAAAAAACAAGAGGACAATTTCATTTCTAAAATGTGGAGTTGAGGAAGTAATTCAGGCTGTAGAAATAAATAGGAGAATCAAAAGTGGTCAGGAAAACTGAGGCCTGAGAATTGTCTTGTCTATAGCAATATAAATATCTTTGGAGACACCTGACAAGAGAGTTTCAAGCAGAATGATGGGGTCAATGCTAATTAGACTCAATTAAGAATGGGAAGAGGGGAATTAAAGAGAAATAGTACAGATAAACATTTGAGGAAATTTGCCGTAAGGAAAAGAGATGGGTGTAGTAATGGTAAGAAAATACAGGGTCAAGAAAAAGTGTTTAATGTTGATATGATATTTGTCCACATTGACAAGAATTTCTGAATAGGGACAATTTGATCATCCTCAAGAGTTGGGAGAATTTCTGGAACTGTGGTTATGGATAGGCAAGGAGGGTTGAAATGAAGTGCCATAGCGGAGAAGTTAGTCTAGAAAAGCATAACAGATAACAGCTTATAGTTAGTTAGGATGGACGGTGGATAAAAGTCTTTTGATTGCCAATTAATTAATTAATTTTCCTAGAGGAATAGGAATCAAGGTAATCATCTATGAGTGAGTTTGGTGTTGAGAAAGAGATCAAAGGCGAGAGGAGAAATTTTAAAATATGAATTAAAAGCGGTTGGAAAATTAATGGGCGAGGGAAACATGGATGTAGAAGTCATGAATGTAAAGCATGCTAGGCTGGTTTTTCCTAGCCATATTCATTTGCAAAGGCAGAGGTGAATTCAGCCACATCAAAAGTTTTTCCAGGGGAGCTTCAAAAACCAAAAAGGGACAAATGACTTAAAAGAACTTGCAAAGAAGTGATCATAATAATGACCTTAGGATCTAGAGAGATAAGAAAGTGAGAACACAAAGGGGCTGAGGACTAGTGAAAAGTTGGATAATAGATTGTAAGTACCAATGAAGTTGAAAAATAATATGAATTGGGATATTTTATGGAGTTGACTAGAAAGAGAGAAGCTAAGATTTAGAGGTGAAGATGTTTAAAATTGAAATTTTGGGTGATCACAAAAAAATTAGTATATAATCATGGGAGTGAATGGCTGAGATAGAGTGGGGGACAAGGCAATTTTGGCGAGAGAAAGTCCAGTAATAGAAAGGCTAGAATATTGAAAGTGCCTTCCGCACAGGTATTTAAATTGCCAAGAATTAGGACAACCCTAATGAGGAAGTGACAAGAAATGAAGTCCTCAAAAAATAAAGGAAGTGACCAGGATGTGACATTTATGTTACGTTAGATTACGTTACAAGACTGATTTTTTTTTTTTTCAACTCACATAGTCACTGATGTGGTACGTATGTGGCTGCGGAGGAGAGGTGAAGAGCACCCTGCTCCACACCGTCATTCAGTCAGTCGGGCCGCCAGAGGCTCCCCATGTTGAGGCTGCCCCATACAGAGCACAGGGTTCGAAGTCTGCGCCAAAGGGGAGAAAGATAACTGAAGGACACCTTGCGGGAGCTCGCTATCCTTTGGCATAGTCGGTAGGCCAGAACCAGTCATGCGGCCTTGCCTAACTGAAAGGGGTGAGAAAAATATGGGAGCACACAGCTACTTCGTGAGCAACAAATGTCTGACACCTGGTGTAGGAGGATGACTGGTATAAAGACAGGTGGTCGTTGGTTTATTTCCCATAATGCTGCCAAAGTAATCTAACATGCAAATCTCACTATATACCCTTCGCCTACAGAGAATTCTCCCTTGAGTATATTTCACTCTATGTAAATTTTACCTCAATTTAAGGAGGGGTCCGAAACCCCTCCTAGTGGCTTCTTCTAAATTTTTGGATAGATTTCGAACTCCTTATCTTGGCAAATAGGACATTTTGTGATCTGGCCCTTGCCTACTTCTCCAGTTCCTGTCCTCTCTCTCAGCTTCACTATGTAGTACTCGGAACGTCCTTGCCTCATTTACATTTGACTATCTTCTAAGGCCTCAAAATTCAATGTAATAGTTTCTGGAGAAACTTCCCTTCCCCCGTCCCACATGCCCCTCTGTTTGAAATTCTACGCAACTCCAATCCTTTACAGCACTGTCCCAGGCCACTGTTGATTCACCTCTCTGCTCCCGCCGACCCCCTCAAGAGCAGGACCATGTATAATTGGAAGTTGTATGCTCCGTGATTAAAATTACTGGTACACGAAGCCAGCAGTTAATAAACATTTGTTGAATGAACGAATGAATGAATATGTATGTGTCTTTGTTTTGGTTTTATTTATTCCTGTGGCTTCTCACAAAATGCAGGGTGTTTTTTTTAATGTTTTCCTTTTTTAAAAAACAGCATGGGTTGTCGTATCAAATGTTATCTTTTATTCCTCAGCATGTCCAGCTCTCTGAGCAACCATTTCTCTTTTTGTGGAGCTTAATCTATCTTTGAATAATTAGTATTTAAACCATTAAAGTCCTTCTCTTGGCAAATTACCATGATAATAATAAAACCACAAAAAATGTCTTTGTTTTTCTGTGCCTTAATAAAACACAATTAAAATTTAATAAAAGCTCTGGGTTTCCATTTATCCAATTCTGCACATCCGGAGAGAGGTAACAGAGGTGTTACAACCAGACCAATTAAATAGCCAGTTGTGGTTAAACTCTAATTCACAGAAAGGTGAGTGTAATTCCGTACTTAACATTCCAGGGTGGCTCATGGCTTTTTTGAACAGAACGTTCATTTTTATTCAGTCCTGTCCATATTTCAGTATGTTGCAGAGCGAAGTGTTCTTAGTTTATTATATTTGTTAATATTATAATGATATTTCTATCATGTTTTCTTGGTCACCCATTTTCTTCCAACAGATTAGTGTCTAAATACCACTGTTTTAAAATGCATTTCCCTCTATATCATTTACCACTACTGTAATCACAGAGAAGAAAAAGAGAAAATCAGAAGTGGAATATCTACTTTTAAATGGCCCGAGGTCATTTTAAAAATACAAGCAGCAGCAATATTTTCCGAATATCTGAAGTATCCACGAAGGATTCTTGCAGAAGTATGCAAACATTTTTCCTTTTATAAGATGTGAAAAATATATTTTGAAACATTAGTGAAAATTGAATTAACAAATGCTACTGCCTTTTGGCATCCCCCCAAAATAACTGAGGCCCTCTCTCATCATTTTATTGAGGACAATCATAGGATACTTTGTCATAGTTTCTGACATAAGTTTTGTGCACTAATAGTTACTATCGGAAACATAAGTCTGAATGTTTGCGTGGTGTATCAATCTGGCGAGACGGTAGTTTTAGAAACACACTGGAAAGTGGGAAGAGGCAAGTAGAGAATGTGAGATTATTTCCTTCCTTTATCTCCATTAGCCGGTGGTTCCTGAGAGAGGGCGAAGTACCACACATGCTTGTTTTGTGGTTTGTTTTGATTAAGTATCAAATAGAACTTACCGTTGCTTAATAAGCTATTTAAAGTTCCAACATGAAAGATATGCTTCATATTTTAAGCCCAGTAAATCACAGTTACAACTTTCAATTGAAGCATTTGTCTGGCAAACTTAGAAAAGCCAGCAGAAACCTAATAGTAGTTGTTGGGGTTTTTTTTTAATAAAACTATTTGTGGCCAGGAAAAACAAAACTGGTATTTGCAAAATGGAATCTTCATAGAATTATAGTGATAATCAACAGAGTAGATTTTTTTTTAAATTTGAGGGTCATACATATTTGAAGTGTTCTATAGTCAAACCTCACACTTTTTTTTTCTGTAGTATTGTCATCAATGTTCTTATTCCCTGAAAAGACTAGAGCTCAAAATGTTTTTAAAAAGTAACTACAGGGCATGGAACATGTGGTGGTGGTGGTGGTGTTTTAATCTTTGTTCATTAATGCTATAAATTTTATTTCTTATAAGTGCTGATATTATTTAAGAGGCATTGTTGGAAGATTAATACATTGGAAGAAAATTACAGATTATTTAGAAACTAATGAAAACAGTGTCATGCCTCTAATAGCCAATAAAGTAATTAAAACTGTTTCACTTTCTTTTTTTTTTAATGTGCCGTTGAAACTTTTAATGTTAATTCCAGAGAAAGGAAAATATTATGACATGCATTTTACTGCCTTTCCATCTGACTAAAATTATGTTAGAACTGGTTTAGCTATACCATCTAAATAATACCAGCTTGAGTCTCTCTTAGGCATTTGTATTAAGTTCTGAGTGTTTCATTTTTTATTTACATATACTGAAATTGCACTTAGGCTGTGTTTACATGTATATCTGTCTAACATTTTAACTACATTATCTGCATTCCTAAGTTAACATGTCCATTCACTCAAAATGGTTTAACTAATATTCTTTTAGACCCAGGATTCCTATTTGGGAGGGAGTAGGAAAGGTAATGGAATGCCTGCATTTCCAGGATCATTTGAATGGACATTGTTGCATACTGAAATAATCTATACTTCCTTTACCATTAGCTTCTAAATTGTCATGATACACCTTTTTGACATTTTCCAATACAACAATTTCAAGATGAGACAGATTTCTTTGCTTGCATTTTGTAGGAGTTAGGCAACTTGAAATTTTCCAACTGGCTATTTTTTACTGCAATCTGGTTGTTCTCAATCTTGGCTGGGGAGCTTTGAGAGCAAACCGAAACCCAAGCCTCACCCCACACCAAATGAATCAGAGCATCTGTGGGTGGGGACAAGGAGAGGGACTAAACAAGGCAAGGAGTGTTTAACATGTCACGTGCTAGAGACCCAAACTCTATAACCTCTGCGATATTTTCTTGAAAGTAGCAGCTCTATCCACATGTTTGCATGAATAGTTCCTGATAACTATTTATGTTTTCAGGAAGAGAACCAAGCCCTCTCTACCACAGATCAATATGAACAAAACAATCATGTACAAAATACAATAACCACAACAAACTGGGTTATTTTGTTAAAAAGGAAAAGAGTTCAAGCAAGTATATTATGCCTGGCTGTCCTTTTGCAAATTCATTGCTCTAATCTGCAGAGTTGAAGAGAGATCTGTAACTCCACTAAATGTCTTATCTGTAGGGAATTTACTCTGTGGTTGGGGAGAAAAGACGGTACTGACCACTTTTGGTGCCCTGATCAGATCTCTGATAGTTCTTACTGGTTCTGCACGACTTTGCTGGTCCTGCTTCCCACCTGGGACAACATTCTCCCGAGGATGGACTGTGGACCTCCTGGTTGTTCCTGAGATTTTATTCCACCACCATCCTCCCCCGCCCTCCTTTCCACAACCCATACGTGGACTAGTACAACATACAAAAGTCCAGCTCTATAAACATTAAGTACAACAATCTTGGGAGCGCGATTTATACTACAGAACTCTCCATGGGATCACGCTGAGGCTCAACTTCACCTGTTCATACCCTTGCTTACCTTCTTCCCTTTCCTGTTCTGCCTGCTTGCAGCCATCACCACTTGCGGAGGAATAGATCTCAAGCTTGTCTTCTAGCAAGACAAACCAAAACTATAAGACTATCTCACATAAACACAGTCAGAACATGTAAAGAACACAATAATGATACTGATAATGACAGCTGACATAAAGTGAGTACCTACATTGTACCAAGCACCATGCAAACAACTCTAATCAATTACCAATTACCTTAATACTTACAATAGCTATTATTATCACTGCTTCCTCCCCCAGTATACAGATCCAGAATCAGAAGTTTTGACTGGGCAAGTGATTTCTCCAAGTCTCCCAGCTAGCCAGGGGACCCAAGCCTACAGCTTTAACTTCTCTATTAATTCCGTGCTTAAACACTAATCAACATAGATTCATATAGCATAGAGATCAATGGAAATCCGAGGCATAAAGGGCAGAGGCGGGGATCAAACAGACCCATGTTCTTGCCATGGACCAGACAGTTATTAGTTGTGCTGATTAGCAAAACTACTTAGGTCCCCAACTGCAATTCTCTCTGCCTTGCCACATTTTCAAAAATTCCATGAGACTCTTATTTAAAGCTCTTAAGTGTTACTGAAAAGAAAAAAAGAAAAAATAATAATAAAATTCCATCCATTTGTTGGCGTCATAGAGTAACTTAAAATTTCGGTTATGTGGCCAAAGTATTTAGATATATAATGTTTTTGGAGAACTGAAGTTTCTAATCCAGAGATTTGGCTTATTCATCAATACTGGGAAGGGAATATATATTTATATAATTTTACACACACACACCATTATGGTTATGGCAAAATTACATAAATTAATGGGTACTTAGTTCGCACAGGTGCTGGGGCATAGCAAAGAGCAGATGATATAATTTACTTTGCTAAAAATGTCTTTATTCATACTGACATAAAAGATTGCAAAAAATAAAGTGGAATAAATAAGTCTTTTGTACAGAAGAATTGCAAAGAAGTTACATAGATACTCCTCTCTCATGGAGTTTTAACCCATTAAATGTTGGTTGCATTTAAAGACTTGCTTCCAAAGAATATGGTATAAAAAGAAGGGGGAAGTAGCTTTATAGTGGAGAAAACTGGCAAACACTAGCCAGTGTGTTGACAGTGGAGAAAACTTGCAAACACTACGTCAAGCCGCATGATTAAGGTTAACATTATCAATGATAACATGTGTTGATAGTCTATACCCTTGATGTGATAAGAATAGCACTTCTGGACCCAAAAAAAATCCATAATCTTAGCCTAACCATGAGATAAACATCAAAATACCTGAACAGTTTTCTGAAAAACTGCCTAGTCTTTAAAAACAAAGAATGTCTGAGAGTCACAATCCAGAAGAGTCTAAGGAGACGTGACATCTAAATGTAATGTGGTCTCCTAGATGGGCCATCGGAACAGAAAAAGGAAATGAAGTAAACACCAAGGAAAACTTAAGAAAATATAGACTTTGGTTAATAACAATGTATCAATGTCAGCTCATTTGTTCTAACACACGTACTGCACGAATGTAAGATGTTAATAACAGGCAAAATTGCCTGTGGGGCAGATAGAAACTATCTTTGCAACTTTTCTGCAAACCTAAAACCATTCTAAAGTAAAAGGTTTATTTCTTTAAATAAAAGACTTCATGGAAGAAATTTAAAATACAGATATTTTGCCAGAAGGAAGTCACTGGCAACCATGAGAATGTAAAAGGCACTTAATGTCATACATACAACGTAACATTCAGCCTTAAAAAGAAAAGGAACTTTGACGCATGGTATGACACTGAAAAAATCTAGAAGATATGCTTGGTGAAGTAGGCCAGTCAAAAAAAATCGTTCTTAGAGTAATTAAATCCATTGAGACAGAAAGTCGAAAGTTGTTGACAAATTGAAGGGAGGGAGAATGGGGAGTTCCTGTTAAGTGGTTACAAAGTTTCAGCTGGGGAAGATGGTGACGTTCTGGAGATGGATGGTGATAGTCCCACAACACTTAACTACCACAGAACTGTACACTTAAAAATGGTTAAGATGGTAAACTTCATGTCATGTGTGTTTTTGGTTTTTGTTTGTTTTTAAGTAGGCTCTGCTCCCAGTGTGGAGCCCAACTCACAACCCTGAGATCAAGACCTGAGCTGAGATCAAGAGACGGATGCTTAACTGACTGAGCCACCCAGGCGCCCTGTATAAATTTTAATACAATAACACAGGGCCTAATGTCAAGAGCACTTCATACATACGTAGGACTGTAAGTTCTTTGAAAGGAGGTATCATACATTTTTACTCGTTTTATTATTCAATATCCCTCAATGCCTACAATGCCACCTGAAATGTATCAGGCATTTCTTGATGAAAACATCAAGAGGTGATACTTAAGATTTAATTAACTATGAGGGAAAGGTGTGATTTCATAGAAAAGTGCAGAATTTAATGATATGATCACCACTATTTTTTTTGATTATCACAACTTCTAATCATCGTAACGGAGACGGTGGTTTCACACCTTGGGAAGAGTAGAGTTTTAATAGGTGTGTGTGTACTTTTCTTTAAACATTCTATTGGCGAAGATTAAAGGGGCTCTTTTAAAAGTTGCCCTTGAAAATTCTTAAAAGAGTACATGTAGTTTCGGAGATTTAAAATTTATACATTTAACATAAATGTTACCTTAAGCCAAGGCGATTCAACTTTTTGAGTAAATTTGAAATTCTTACGTATCCTTGTTACTATATATTATTTTGAAGCCTCCACTATCACTTTTAAAAATCCACAAGTTACATTTCAAGGCTTTTTTGGACTGCATCTGGCCTCTAGGCCTAGCTGGCCATTCTCTATTTGGGCTGCAAGAGCCCTGGAAAAATCCTCCATCACCCACTGCATCTGTGCTTTCACTGAACTAAAATTCACAACGGACAGTATAGATTTTTTTCTACTGGAGCTCTCTGGATTTTTCCAGAGGGTCTTGCCTTTCAAAATCAAAGTGTTCGGGATACAATCATGCATAACTTTTCTCCTTTTGGGTGAAGTTGTAAAGTCTTTTATAGGAGGTATCCCCACATGTCAGATATTTAAAGCATGTTCAGAGCTGTTATTACTAGGACAAGTTGACCTTGAGGGTAGCATTTTGCTGGCCAGTATTGGGAATGAATAGATAGTATTGGCAGTAGATACAGTCAGTAATCTCCTCAAATGTGTTGTATTAAATGTTGAAATTTCTTTAAAATACCTAATGGAATACTTTTAACTGATAATACCCTTAATTGACAAAGTACCACGTGCCAGGCATTGAGCTACTCCTTTAAAATTATTTGGTTTAATCACAAAATAACCATATTAATAAAGATTATTATGGCAATTAAATGAGGAAACTGAGGGGTTAGTGATTAAAGTTAAATATCTACCTCAACATTCATGTGGCCAGTAGGTCAAGAAGTTTGATTCCATTCCAGTCATTCTATACTTTCCTATTTCCAAGGAAGATGCTAAGCATGAAATAGGAGTCTCTTAAGGCCCTTCTTTAATTTAGGTGTATAGTCAACAGTTGAAGTTGTTATTTGACATTTTTAAGCTGTAGACATTTCCACTGTAACATCTGTAGTTTAGTTCTGAATCGAAGTTAGAGGCAGAGATTTATTTAATGCTTAAAGACCATAACAGCTTAATATTAAGACCTAGTGACACCCGTTTCCACATTTTGTTAAACATATCCTATCCCTAAATATGTCCCTTTTCCCCTAATGAAAAGTCATCCATAAAAATCACGCAAAGGACAAATGAAGGAGTTGGGACAGTTGCCAGACTGCTTTTTGGTGGAAGGATTTGTATCTGCCAGGATTGCCTTGAAGATGGGTAGAATGTCACAGGATCATTCTCTGCCTTCTTCCATTTTCTCCTTCCTCCCTCTCTCCCTTCCTTCCTTCCTTTTCTTTTTTTTTTTTCCACTGATGGCTCCTTCTCTTTGTATCTTTTTCATATTTCTTTTTTTTCCCTTTAATTTACTCACACTCCTTCTTTTGTTTCTTTTCCCCCATTACCTGCCCTTGGCTGTTAGTTTCATTTGTTCTTCCCCTCCCCTAGAAGGAAAGGAAATCATCCCTGGAGCTTAGAGAAGGAGGGCTTGGATTGAAGCATTTTAAGATATACCCTTCTACCTACCCTTACTTGACCTTTTTGTGTAAGCTAGGTCTTTTAAATATTCTTTTGGCTCTAAGGTTAAAACAAGCAAAAATCCATTTCAGTCCTTTCTCACCTCATCTCCTACATTTTCCTGCCCAAAATATTGGCTATACAGCAATAACACCTGTATTGGCTGTTGGATCAAATTCACATTATTTTCTCCATTTTAAAGTTCTTAAATTATAGCTATCATTTTTGTTTATATTTATCAACTGATGACAAAGTTAGCTACGATGTAGCCATTAGATAAGACCACTTTAACGCAAAGCTTCAGTGAAGTTATTTACACATGACTCTGGTTTAGGCTGTAGTTTGTCTTTCTGATTTAAAATGTTTTTCTACTTTTTTATTCTGATATTTTTCATTTCGCATATGATGGTTATTACTTTTGAAGTCATATATAAAAAAGTAAATTGAGTAACCTACCAATATAGAATATTAAAGAGGCTCTGATTGGACATTGAGGGAATAATTAAGTATTGGAAACATTTTAAATTGCATCTATTAGAACATCTTTATTCACATCCACCCAGAAAGACAGACATACATTTACACGTACATACTATATGAAATAAACACTTACTTACCCAGAGATAAAGCGGCCAGACGGTCCCTCAGTGAAGGGCTTCCTATCTCAGCTACCGGAGGTATGTCAACAGACAGTTTTCACAACGCTCTTCAGAGATCTCTTCAGACTCAGAGCCCAGCTGCTTGAGGTCACCTTTCCCTAAGTTCATGTCCCTACTCCTGAGTAGCCCACATTGCCCAGTAACTGGTAGATGTGGGAATAGAAAGGTCTGGCCATCTGGACCCAGTTCAGGACAACTCTGAAAGGCATTTAAGCTCCCAACCCACTTGTGGGCTCAGCTGAGACGTGTTAGGTTTGCAATGCAACCTGGGTTTCTCCTCTGCCCAATCCTGCTTCCTTCCCCTCATCTCCACAGGTGTGGGTCTGGGAGTTCTCCATAATAAAGATCCTGCAGGCTCAACACCTTTTCAGAGTATGTTTTCTAGGAAACAAATACTCCTAATACTTTTATTCCTTCATATTTAAAATTATTTAAGGAAATTATTTTTAAAATGTTATACTTTTTAAAATTAAATTCCCCTTGGTCGCAATCAACTCTGTGGCCTTCACATCGTTCAAGGTAATTAAAGAGACATTTCCATAACCTATAAAAATCAACCAATTCATGCACACACAGGAACACTTTTACCCAGAAGGATAATAATTCCATGAAAATAAAGTCTGGAAATGGATAAAGTGGAGGGGGTAGGGGAAGAAATCTACAGTGAATATACAATTCAAAATTAAATGTTTCAATTAAAATGCAAGTTATTTTTTGCCACTAGAAATTGGAACTCCACTCCTTCAAGGAGAAAATGGAGAACAATCACGATGAATGGGAGCTCAACAACAACAACAACAAAGGCAAGTGAAAGTCCGGTGGCAGGAGCTCTCTGCTCTCTGGTCCCCGACCTTCGGCTCCAAGTGGGTGGGATGCCTTGACACGCCAGCCCGCCTCAGGCAGGCAGCAGCTGTTCCGAAATACTGCAATTTGCTACAACACAGAATATAAAATTCTCTTCAAAAGACATTTTCAGAACCAAGTAATTAAAATTGCTTATGTCTGTTAGTGAGTCCAGAAACGAAGACCAATATAGAGAAAATAAAAGCATGACAGGAGTAGGGGTGGGGTCGGGGTGGGGAGAGCTCTCTTCAAAAAAAAGAAAACTAAAACAGTGTTGTCTTTGCGATTTGAATGCTTTTCCTTAGTATCATGATGCAACCTAACAAAAGTGTGCATCCAGTGAAATCCATGGACATCATCCATTCCGAGTTTTAAGTTCATTCGAGATACCTAAGTGTTTCTAGGGCCACTTGGAATTATGAAAGAACAACAACAACAAAAACAACTCTTGGAAGAAACAGTAAGATATTATATAATCCTTCACACGGTTTTGTGTTTGGAGTCCATGTTTACCACTGACCCGCTCATTACTGATGCTATAGTAGGAATCATGTCAAAATATATTTTTACTTCCTAAGGTGCCCATTTGAATAGTCCTCTTAAAAAAAAAAAAAAAGATACACGGCTGCTCCGAAGACTGATTAAAAGGAATTCAGGTGCGGCCTGTGCCACATTGTGAGTCAGGGATTCGACTACTGACTCCAATTTTAAAACATACACTGGACCATGGATTTTGACAGATGGTGACAAACTGGAAATAATTTATAGATTCATATTATTATTTAGTAACAGAACTAGCAATACTGACTAAAGCCATTTCAGATTTTTATAGTCCTGTTCTATAACAAGTTTTCTCTGTTATTCATTCTCTTTGTGCTTCTTCCTTCATCTGCCTTTCTCGCACGAGGTCTCTAATTAAATAGCTAGAGTAAAAGGTGCTGGAAAGTGGGCACTGATCAAGTGCTGATGGGCTTGTAGAGAGGAGAGAGTTGGAAGGGATAGTATTTGGGGGGGGCGGATGGAGCTCAATATTCAGAGAGAGAGAAACCCACTGTTGTGTGACTGAGTTCAGTTAGCCATGGTATTCCGGTTTCGTTTTACATCATTAAAAGAAGAGTAACTACACTTTTAATTTCTATAAGTACTTGGGAGGGAAAAAATGAGGAAGAAAAGAGCAGAGAGAGAATGGAATAGAGACAAAGACAACGGGACACTCAGGAAAGCCTAGATTCAGATGTGGGAACATAACTTACTGGTTTAAACAAGAAAGGTTTATTTTTTTGTTAATACCAAAAGTCCATCACAAATTGGGAAAGGGCTCTTCCCGTGTCCTCTTCATTTAGGGAAGAGCTTGAACTCTTTACGAAAGGGATAAGGTAAATGGTACCTCAGCTCTTAAATGCTTCTACTTACATTTCATTGGCCAATGTAATTCATGTGGTCATGCCTAATTTCAAAGGGCAAGCTTTCTATATGTGCAGAAGAAGAAAAAGCTAAAATCTTTAGTGAAAAATTTAATATCTATCACAGCTCGATTATTTTCAAATTGGAATATGAGATTGCATACACACACACACACAAGTTTAGATTGATTGATTGGTTGGAGATGATTTAAATAGCTTGTTGAAACAAGAAAACAGGCCCAAATGGAGCTGCTCATGCTAAGCCCCACATCACCAAAACAAGACTATAATTACAGTTTGGCTCTCCCAGGAAGGGAATCTTAAACCAATCAATCAGGAATCACCTGATCAGCACTAGTGAGGTCATGGAACTGCTAGACTCCCACACTCCCCTAAAGGACAGTGACCTTGCAATAACCAACCTGCTTTTTTGGTCTAGAATAACTTCCTTGTTCCCTCTCCCTTCTGCCTATAAAAATCTGTCATTTTGCTCAGGCCCTCAGAGCTCCTTTCTGTCTGCTGGACTGAACGCTGCCCAGGTGGAATCGATGTTTGCTCAAATAAACTCTAAACATTTTTTTAATATGACTCAGTTTATCTTTTAACAATCTAAATCCATTTCCCTGTACACTGTTATTGAAATTGCTCTAGGATTATTATCTAGCAGGAAATTTGAAAGATATGTGGGTTTTTTTTTTTTCCTGTGGAGTACAAAACAAGCAAACAAAAACATCCCTGTAAAGGAGATTAGGGAGGGGTGACTTGAATAGTTAATCATGTTATCAGTTATTTCAGTTAAGTGGCTTTTTACAGAAAATATCCTTGCAGCCTTCCCCCCCCCCCATTTTAAATCAAAAGTGAGTGAGTAGCAATATATATATTTAAATAGACTCTATCTTAAAGTAGCAATCCTAGGATGCCTAGATGGCTCAGTCAGTAAGTGTCCGAGTCTTGATTTTGGCTCAGGTCATGATCTAATGGTTACGAGATGGAGCCCTCCCTTGGGCTCTGTACTCAGTGGGGAGTCTGCTTGAGATTCTCCCTCTCCCTCTCCCTCTCCCTTTGCCCCTGGCCCCCACTTGTGCACTCTCTCTTTAAAATAAATAAATCTTAAAAAAAAGTAAAAGTAACGATCCTAAAACCTTCTCCTTTTATACAGTTTTGTCTCTCTTCAGTGTAAATGTTATTTTTTAATATTTCTGTTAACATTCTCCGCAAATTTAGTAATGCATTTCTGCAATATTTAAAAAGTTATTTGGAGATACATATTTTTAAACTTTTACTGTGATAAAGTTTATCTACAATACATTGCTTAGTTGGGGCTTACAATATTGATAGAATAGATAAAGTAGAATTTGAAAGAATATTAATGTTAATAGGAAAGCAAGGACTCATGTATATTTTTAAATAATTGGTAGAATCAAACGGCTAGTTCAAGCTGACCTGCATACCAAGCTCTTAATTCGTGAAATCTAATCTTAAATTTAATTATTTCAAGAGTAAATCTTTATGTGTGTTTACCCCTCTTCCCTAGGGTCTAGATGATATGGAGAAAAAATTTTATAATTTTTTTAAAGTTTTTATTTATTTAAGTAATCTCTGCCCCTAACACAGGTCTTGAACTCATGACCCCAAGATTAAGAGTCACATGCACTTCTGACTAAGCATTCCAGGAGCCCCAAAGGTTCTATACTTCTAGCAAAATAGATGTAAGCTGTGTATAGTTAATATGTTATTCTAAAAAGTATGACTGCAAAATAAGAACTGTTTTAAGAATTTTTTAGGATTAAATTTACTTTGAATTACTACATATATGAATAATTAAATCATAGATCTGAGACTCTAAAATGTGAGCCCATAAACAAACCTTACTTATTTAGTATTCTTTGCTAAGTAACAAAAATGTGAGTAGCAATATTATTTTAGATTAAAAAAAACATAATCATGAAAAGAAAATAACTCTTCATTATAGTTTCCCATTACATTATCCATAAAAAAAAACCACACACACACACATAGCAATTATACATTCAGAATATAGACCCTAAATTTGAGGAACGATCATTTCTTGGTAATTTCATCTATGTCTATTTCAGTGAAGCAATCATAAAAGAAAACTTAGAGTTTTTATGGCAAGCATCTCAAAATCAATCCATATTTTCCTAAAGTCAAGAAAACAATATGACCAGGAGGAAACCCACTCTGACCAGATAAGAATTTTGAATCTTTAATTTGATGGTATCTATGTCTTGTGTGTTAGATAATTTATATGCTAACAACGCATGTTCCCAAGCTTTCAAGAACTTCAGAATGATGAAACAATCCACTTTTTTCCTCCTGCAATCCTCTCTCCCTCTATGCTGACTTTTAGATTTTGAAATCCAGTCCTTTCTTCTGAGCATCTGGCATAAATCTCCATCAGACCCAAGAGGAGGGGCAAATTCTGTGGTTTGCATGAGAACAGCCTGACAGCTGCCAGTTTAATCCCTTGACGATGCAAAAATTTCTTCAAGGAGGGAATCCCACTTAACATGCAAACAGTCAAGCCTGATAGAGTTGGTTTCTTTCCATTTTAGTGATATTAATTAGAATGAAACAGAACAGCATCCATTTTTTTTATCTTTTTCTGAAAAATAGTTAAAATTATAGAAAAGGAATTTTATGTCAGCATCTAGATGACTCAGATTTACATGGTAAGTTTGAACTTACATTGTATATTTACAAAATGGCAATTATCGGGCATACTAATAACTTTGAACGTACTATAATGCAATAGTCTGATAAAAACTTTGAGGAATCCTTAAACTTAAGACCCCAAATATAGGACAGAAATTGGAAAAAAGAGTTGGGCTATGGGTGGACAAAGGATGATTTTCATGCTTTTACATTTGTGCTTTTATTTTTTTTCCTGAAGCATCCCAGAGTTTTAACCAGAAAGTCTTCACTACCAGGGCAAGGATCTGGCCCGATCTTGTAATTCTGGGCAGAACTCCATCTACTAGAAAACTTCTATGCCTGCTCCCCCAAAGTTATAGTTATTTGTCCTTTCATGCCATATTCCCTGAATCCAGTCTTCTTCAGTTATGCATTCCAGCAATTCACAAGCCTTGGAGCCACAAAGAGATACAATTAAATGGAGACTTCCCGGGAGAAAGTCAAATACTGTCTCCCATGTATTGTTCTGGCATCAGCTTCAAAACCATGGCAGAAGTATTTCTCTCCCCACTGCGGTCAGCACCCCTGGGTGCATTGGTCATAATCCAAATTAGAGTTGAGCCTGTTCTGAAATCGCTCTTTGTGTCTTGGTTGAGAAAAAAACTTGCAAGAATTGACCATTTCTAGTTCCCTTTTTGTGTTTCTAATCTATTAGAGGGAGTTGTAATTATGTCTCAGTTTAACCCATGACATCAGAGACGATCTTGGGACAATTAGAATCTCATTACAATCACTATCAAATACAACTCTTTATTTATAAGTCTCATTCTTGTTTTACATCCTCCCCAGCCTGTCTCAGAGCAATAATAGCGCACACACAAATTATTTACCATCCTAGGGCACTCTTCTAAGTGCTTTACACATATTTATTCATTTTGTGAAGCACTCTGGACACCTTCTCAGATTTCCTTGATGGCCTATCCCACAGAGGCCTCCAAGCGCTGGCTCTCCTCCCCACTTTCAGACTCCGATGACCCTCTCTGCAGGGTTTCTCGAGGAAACACCAAGGGCTGAATGGCAATCTGGAATCGTAGGAGAGCCAGCTGGACGTTAAGGTGAACTTTGAACACTGATCAATGGGAAAGAACAGATGAAGGGTCACAAAGCTTCTCCCTCCCTTCTCTTCTCTGTGGCTATTCCCTATTGCAACCCTTACAGGCAATTCCCAAGTACAGAATAAACATGACTGCCAAGAGACCTGCATTTTCTCTAGGTGGTTTGCTGTGAAATAGCACCCAGATCGACAAACGTCACATCACATCATTTCACCTTCTTGGTTACCGCAGTTATCTTTTTCTCTGACTCTTACTACCCTGGGCTAGAACCACCAAAATAAAGGGCTAGCCTCTTAAATCTCCCCTCATGCTATGCTTCCTAGAAGACATGGACTAAAGTGCTTATTTAATTTCCATAAAAATCCTGTAAAGTCGGTATAGTGGTTTTGCCCTTTGTACAGATGAGGGAACTGACACAGTGTAATCAAGTAACTTACTCAAGTTAACATGGCTGGTAAAGAGTAGGCCAGGATGTAAATACAGGCCCCGTGGGTCCAGAAGTGCATTTTCTTCAGTCACCGCTCTGTGAGGTCTGGATCAAGAGGCCAGTTTAGAGCCAAATCTCTGTCAGCTTCATCTCTACAAGCACAGAGAATGATTAGGAAGATAAACACGAAATTGTCGTCTTGGGTACTGGACCAATACCACGGAAAATGTGAGAATAGGCAATGCCACAGCGTCAATTAGATCTGATATCTAATTGAATGGCAATGCCAAGGAGTATCTACTAACTCACTACATATATCTATATCTATATCTATATCTATATCTATATCTATATCTATATCTATATCTATATCTATATCATCTATATCTATATGGCAGGGTAGATATAGGTAGAGGTAGGTAGATACAGATATAGGTATATACACCTATATCTGTATCTACCTACCTCTACCTATATCTATCTATCTATCTATCTATCTATCTATCTATCATCTATCTATCTATAGCAGGGTAGAGTTTTGTTTTGTTTCAGCACCATCAGTGCCAGGATATTCTAGAAATACCAGAAAGCCATGTGAATGAACATACTCTGGATTACTAAATTCTTTTGAATAAACCTCTGAAGAAAATCCTACATCTATCCCTTCCTTTGTATATTTCTCATGTAATAAGTAATGGCAAAATATATCTTTATTAATTTTAAATAATAAATCTATCCATAATTTAGGACAAGGCTTTTATTAATGATTGTTCTCACTAAGTTTTGACTGTGTATTATCTATCTATCATCTATCTATCTATCTATCTATCTATCTATCTATCTATCTATTTTTTTAAAAGATTTTTTTATTTAGAGAGAGTACACATGCACAAGCAGGGGAGGGGGGGAGGTAGAGAAAGAGAGAGAGAAAATTTAAGCAGACTCCATGCCCAATGTGAGCCAGACAAGGGGCCTGGTCTCACGACCCTGAGATCATGACCTGCGCCCAAATCAAGAGTCAGTTGCTTAACCGACTGAGCCACCCAGGCACTCTTTAACTATACATCTTTTCATAGTGGAACTTCTCTTTTAAAAATCAAACCTAGGGGCGCCTGGGTGGCTCAGTCGTTAAGCATCTGCCTTCGGCTCAGGTCATGATCCCGGGGTCCTGGGATGGAGCCCCGCATCAGGCTCCCTGCTCAGCGGGAAGCCTGCTTCTTCCTCTCCCACTCCCCATGCTTGTGTTCCCTCTCTCGCTGCCTCTCTCTCTGTCAAATAAATAAATAAATAAAATCTTAAAAAAAAATTAAACCCAATAAATTCTCAAATTAATGTAGCAGTGAAGACTCCTCTCAGCCAAACCTAAAAAGCAGTTGTAATAAAATTATAAAACTGGGAAGTAGACACCTGGCTGGGGAAAATATAAAGTTAATGTTTGCTTATTGTGGGTTAGAACTTGAATTGTCAACATAAAACAGTTGGGAAATCTAAACATTTATTCTTAATAATATTTTCACACACATATACATAATAAATCTGGTAACCTATTTATTGCAGAATGGACTATGGTCTGCCTCAAGCACATATAAACCATTCCATTCATTCCAAACAATCAGTTATAGTTCTTCCAGGAAATTGTGGAGGAGTCTCCAAATCCAGCTGAATTTTTTGGGAGTTCAAATTCCAAACTTCATGTTCTTCAGACTCATAATCCAAATATTATTTTTTAAATCCTCAGTCCTCTATTTCCCACATTCAAATCATCAGATTTTACCAATTCTCCCTTTACAGTGTTTTCTCAGCTTTAACATTTCTTTTCTATTTTCAGAGCTACAGTACACTCTATTTTCAGGCTATAATTCAACCAATATGGCCCTGGGCATAGTAGATACTGTACTGCATCCCACAGCTTTAGGGAGAAGCATTTCCCTGAATGACTTTGTGAATTGCATCCCTCCCCCAAATTTGTGATGCGGTTCATGTTCCCTTACAATCAAATCCTCCATTTGATCAAATGGTTTTCCTTTTCCAGTTTTCATCTAGTGGATATCAGCATACTTAAGCCCAGACCCATGAAAATATTCCTGGGGGAGAAGTGGCAGGAAAGTTGGGTAAAGTCTTCTTGGGCTGTATTTGCTACAGTATTGAATTATAATTTCCAATGTCCTTTTATGCTATTTTTATGCTGTAAGGCAGGTAATAAATCAGGCCATGGTCAGCTGGCTTCAAATTCTTAAATCATTCTCATGTGCCCCCTTCCTATTTAGAAACCTCCAACACTATTCTGTTGATTTTCGCAACGTTATCACTCAAATCCTTTAGTTAAGAGTAAACTCTACACAGTGGTATCATTGTTACATTTATTTGTATTTCTTTTCTTGGTATTATGTTGGGTTTTCTTTAAGTATATTTGATTCTTTTAATCCAACCAACTCCCAAGCACAATAGAGTTCTTCAAAGAAACATACACACATACATACGCATATCTATGTATATATTAACACACACATATACATTTTATTGTATCCTATACGTGTATATGTATGTATGCATGTATCATACACACACACATATATGCACATGATATTTATTTATTATAAGGAACTGGCTTACATGATCATGGAGGCTCATGAATCCAACCAAAACCTGCAGTATAGACCAGGCTGGAAACCCAGGAAAGCCAATGATGCAGATGAAGTCCAAAGACAATCTGACAGTATCCTGGAGAATTATCCAAAGAAGTTTAAAGAAGCTATGGCCTTTTTATTCTATTCAGGCTTTCAACTGACCAGATGAGGCTCACCCCCATTATGGAGAGCAATCCACTTATGCAAAGTTTACTAATTTAAATGGTAATCTCATCCAAAAACACCCTCCAACTTGATACATAAGATTAACTATCACTCATAATGATTATGTCTATTACTGCTCTTTAATGTTTTTTTTCCCAGTACCCACACTCTGTTTAGCAGTGGGTAGTTTATAACTTATGTGACAAGCTCATAGTGTGTTTTGCAGATGTCTGAGAAATAAATTAGGCTGGAAAAGATAATTTTGCATGGCATAATAAAAATATAATGGGTTAATTAAAATCAATTTTTATGTTCTTAATTTTTATATGTTATATCCTTAGAAATCAATGGAATTCACGATTATTGCATGTTACAAAAGTATTCTCAGTTTCGGAGCTCGCTATCACATTTTCAGATAACTCTATGGTACCTTGTAATACAGGGTAGAGGGGAACCTCTTGGCATTTAAAATCCTGGTTCTATCCTTGAGAAACTGATGCTTCGGGCAAGGTACTTAATCTCTCTGTTCCTCTGTTTACTCACCTATACAATATTAATAAGCTCTTCTCAATGGGCTGTGCTATGGACTAAATGTTTGTACCCCCTCAAAATTCATTTGTTGAAACCTTAACCTCCGAAGTGTGATGGTTGGATGTGAGACTTTTGAGAGATGATTAAGACTAGATTAGATCATGAGTATGGCACCCTCAATGAGATTATAGGACTTATTTTCAAAAAGAGGATGAGACAGATTTCTTTCTTGCTCTTTCATATGAGGAAACGAAAGAAGGCTCTCACCAGCACCTGACCAAGCTGGCACCCTGTTCTTAGACTTCCCACCCTCCAGAACTATGAGGAATAAATGTTATTTAAGCTACCCAGTGTAAGGTATTTTTCTTATAACAGTCCAAGCTAACCAAGACAGGTCATCAGGAAAATTTAATGAGTTACTATTTGTAAAGTTCTTAGAAGAATACATTAGCTGTTATTAAGTATTGTATGAGTTTGCTAAATAATAAACAAACAAACACACAAAATATTTGTCTTGTGTTAAGCAGGGGTCTTTTCACCGCTGTGACTTGACTCTGGAAAGTGCAAGATCAGCAGGACTATTTTAGCTAATTATAGTCTCAAATTCATTTAAATAAACATTTTACAGAAGTGAAAATAATGAGCTTGAAAGTGTTTGCATAGATATTTCCGTTAGTGATCAGATTTGGAAGCGCAGGATAATGCTAGCTGGTCCTGTTAGAGAAATAAAGTTGTCTGTGTCTTTACGACACACCATAACGTACAAGCAGAGGAGCGGACAGCTTATCTCTTTGATAAGTACAAAGTTAGTAAGTTTAGGGAAGTGGGGCTGGTGGGGTGTTTGGCACTGTACACACACAATCATTGATTAGCCAGTTTTCCTTTTCCAGTGTTCATCTAGTGGATATCCGCATACTTAAGCCCAGACCCATAAAAATATTCCTGGGGGAGAAGTGGCGGGAAAGTTGGGTAAAGTCTTCTTGGGCTGTATTTGCTACAGTATTGAATTATAATTTCCAATGTCCTTTTATGCTATTTTTATGCTGTAAGGCAGGTCATAAATCAGGCCATGGTCAAATATTAATACTTATAATTATATGAGGCTGCCTGAAGAACTTTGAGATGTTTCAAAAATTTGAAATTTTTTTTCTGGATTTCTAATATCAAATGCACTCTCTAAAGCAGCTTCTACAGATAAATCCTTTCTCCTGTGCTGGGTCAAAACACAAGAGCGCACATATCAATCTCCTGAGACTTCGGGGGGCAAGCACAAGTTGACTAACCAAGGAGAGTTCTGCGGCTTCGGCACTGCAGTTGCATTCAACCTCTGCTTGATCAGCAATAGACGTTGATGTCTGTTTCTAATTGCTGACTGGCTCTCCGGCTCTTGTACTATAAGAGGTTGGGTCACAATGACCCAGAAGAGTAAAAACCTGACAGTGCGGTAGCTCAGCATTTCCACACAAGTATATCCTTTCATGTTCATGTCAGACGTGGCTCTGATTCCATACCAGGTAGGGAGAGCCTTGAGGGGCATCTTAACACACAGAAATAGGGGAAAAGATCGTGAGAGTATGGTGTTGGATTTGAAGAACTTTATTTTTGAACTGTAGTGGGGGAAAAAATGTAAAGAAGCTACCCTCCCATGCTCACTCCAATCGAATATAAGAGGCTGCTGTAACCCCCACGTGTTCCTAGCCAAACTTCACATACTCACGGGAATGGCAGGACAGTCCCAGCAACAGCGAAAAGCAATGAGTCTCTCTTTCCTTACTTTTGAGAGAAATTTTCAACATATATATTGATTTCTAAGAGGTTTTTAATATATATATATATGTTTGATATTATTCTTTCAATTTATATGCTGAAAATGTAGGCTTACAGAATTTCTATCTTGTTTTGGGGGCATGTTGATGTTAAATGGATCCTAATTTTAATTTATGTTTAATTTGTAGTTAAAAAGGCCTTCTGTACCCCAAGATTACGAATTATTTACCCGAGATTTTTGCGCAAACATGACTTCTTATTTTACAAATAAATCTGTTACTGCTTTTGTACAAATAGTGAATAAATGTCCATATTTATTTATAACAACATTTATTGAATGATCCAATTTCTCTTCACTAATTTTAAATATGACATTTATAAGGCATGAAATTGCTGTTATACATGAGTCTAATCTAGCCCGTTGACCTATTCCTATGTCCACAATGTTTTTTAATTTATGAAACTTTATAGTACATTTACTGTGGGTAAAACAAGGCCTCATATTTTTATTATTTCTATTATTCTATTTCCTTATGTTTGTTCCTACAGGTGTCCTTTGAGTAATTTTTTTGGAAGATTTTATTTTTAAGTAACTTTTATACACAATGTGGGGCTCGAACTTACAACCCCGAAATCAAGAGTTGCATGTTCTACCAACTGAGTCACTCAGACACCCCGAGTAATTTTTTTCTTTGAAAAAACTCTTTAAGAATTTGACTGTGATTGATTACACAGCACTAATAGATTAATTTAGAGAGAATTGACAAATTGACAAATTCACTATTTTCCTCTTCTAGAAGAAACAAACATATATCTACCCATCTTTACTGATCTTCTCTTCTGTAATAGATTTCAAAGTTTTAATTATGTGTTTTCTATATTATTCTACCATGCTTTGTATTAAGATATTCCTAAATTTCCTTTTACCTTTTTCATAACATTTTGATCATGCTTACAGATAGGAAAGCTACTAAATTTGTTTCTGGGGGTGGCTGGGTGGCTCAGTCGATTAAGTGTCTGCCTTCGGCTCAGGTCATGATCCTGGAGTCCCAGGATGGAGGCCCACATTGGGCTCCCTGCTCAGCAGGGAATCTGCTCCTCCCCCGGCTCATTCTCTCTCACTCTCACTCACTCTCTCTGAAATAAATAAATAAAATTTAAAAAAAAATAAATTTGTTTCTGAAAGCTTTTAAATGAATTTATCAATAATATATATACATATACATATACATATATATATATATATATGTATATGTATATATAATCTGGGGCACCTGGGTAGCTCAATCGATTGAGTGACCGACTCTTGGTTTCAGCTCAGGTCATGATCTCTGGGTCATGAGATGGAGCCCCAGATCAGGCTCTGTGCTCAGCAGGGAGTTGCTTGATGCTCTCTCCCTCTCCCTCTACCCCTTCCCCCGCCTCTGCTTGTATGCACATGCTCTCTGTCTCTTTCTCTCTAAAAATAAATAAATTAATCTACAAAAAATTATCTTCATAAATTTGTAAAATAGTGAAAGAGACATTTTCTTTCCTCTGTACATAATGCCTGGGGAACATGTGCAAAAAGAGTTCTCAGACTTACTGCTATGTTTCCAAATTCACGCAGCACTAAGAGGTTCACAGGTTCACGTGCAACTAAATCATATGACTGTTTAAATTCATTTTTCCCAGATGAGACTATAATTCACATTGATATGAGTCCTGTTAAAGCATGATTCATGTTATAGAATTTAAGAGCTAGATGAAACTATAAGACATCATGAAATCCAGTCCATTAAATGTTTCCCATACCTCAACTATATTGAAGTCTTTGAAAATATTTAAAGTGGTTTCTTAGTTTTTTATGAACTATAGTCATCACTGCTCCATTGTTCCAATTCCTGGGCTTCAGTTGATTGTGTTGCATCCCATCGTCAGATGACAGATGCCCAAGGACCAATGAGAGTGGTGGCCCTCACTTTGCAGAAAATAAAAAACTGATGTCAGGAAAAAAAAAAAAAAACTATTGGTGTCTGCAAGGCGATCAATCTCCTCAACAGTATATCAGAGTCACTGGTTCCCCGAAGGTTGGGCAGAACCCAGGAAAACTGTTTATCAGTGTCAAGAAAGAGATTATTTGGAGAGATGTGGATAACAGAGTGACCATCTATGATTCAGCAATCTTCCTCTACAAAGTTTTCCAGTAGCAAAAATCATAAATCTTTCTTCTTTAAGTAACAAATGGATCATTATTTTTCTATATCTGCCAAGCTATGAATGAGTCAGTCTCTATCATTTATTGTCAAGAAACAGGTCAGATACTAAAGATGAAATCTAATCCCTATGTAGCTGATCAGGAATTAGGAAAAAATGGCTCATGTTTTTGGTACAGACTCCTTAAGGGGTATAATATTCAAATACATTAAAAAGTAAACATATGATATGTCATGACATCAGCTGAAGAAGCCTAAACCTTGTTGCAGAAATTCCTTTCAACTGAAGAAGGAGCATTTTCTCTTGTTGGCCGTTTGAATGGCAAGAGTCTATTAAAGCACTTTTCTATCATCCTTACTATTGTCTATGCTTTCAGAATAGCTTTACCTTAAGAATTTTTCAACTTGCAATAAGAATCATGTGGAGTTAAATTAATTATGTTTTTAATGCTGCTAATGACGTATGGCGAAGCTAATGGCAGCCCATCCTCTCTGTCACGCAAGCCACGCTGTTCCTCTTAATAACATGTGTTGGGTTTCCAATCACATAAATGATTTCCTGTTGGCCAAAATGATAAAGCAAAATCTGCCTGTACTAGGCTCTCCATTATCTGGCAACTGCCTTATTCTGGCCCAACACCTGCCTGAGGTGTGGCAGTTGTGTTGATTGGATGACAGGAAAAAAAGATGGATAACGTAAGGGATAGAATGGAGTGAAGTTCAAGAACTCAGACGAAGTGCAAGAAGGCTGTAAATGTGTTACTACTAAAGACCAAAAGGCTTATTCTACATATGCAGGTGGGTGGATGACACCAAGGTGGAGGACAGTGATCGAGAATCTCTGGCTAGATGTCCAGCCTTGTGTCCAAGCATTCTTCGCAATGACTTCAGGATCTAGCTTGCTCTTTTATGACTTTATGTCTTCGTTGATGTGTCTCCCCCTTGGAAGGCCTTTGCCCTCCAGCCAGCATGGTGAACTCCTACTGAGCTTTTAAAACTGAGCTCTTATAAAGCCTTCTCTAACTCTTCTATTATTTCTCTAACCAGAAAACCTGGTACTCACTTTCTGCCAACACTTCAGCTAATATCTACAGGCAACACATAGAAGAGATTGAGGAATAACTCTAAATATCTGGATATAATGAAAATAAGATTTCACTAAAAGATTTAAACTACAACATGAATGTTTAATGAATTGCTACAGAAACATACACAGTCACGATAGTCAGAGTAACTTCTGTACTATGGAAATTCCACACTAATAGAATTGTTGATACTAGTGCAGAGTGGGAAGAGCGAGGAAGGAATTCAAGTGCAAAGGAATGTGATTCGCTCTCTGCCAAATTCTCCAGTGAATGAAGAGGACTGAGCTAGAGATCAGGAGAAGGGAAGGAAAAGGAAAGGCAAAAGATAACTGAACATAATAGCATGAATCTAAATGGCGGAGGACATTTTACTAAAAAGCTGTGTAATAATCATCATGGCGTTGCAATGGAGAGAATAAAAGACACAATCTTATTTTCCAACCATCAAGAAAGTGAGTAGTCCAAGACTGAGAGATGCAAAGAAAGTGGTATACTCAAGGAAGATCTAGGTTTCAGCTAAAAGAAATGTAGAACTAGCTGGCATATAATCTATGACTCTTGCTTAAATTTTGTTCCGATGATCTCTTGGACATGAGTGAATACGGAGCCAATAAGCAGAGGACGTGTTCCAACCTGCTTGGCGTAGTGTTTGTTGAGCGATAAGGGCTTATGCAAGAGGAATGCGGCATGGAACTCATCTGCCAGGTTTCATGGAAATGGACAAAATAGACTCATACGCATGAGGATCAAGCAGCAAGAGTCCCTTCCTCCGATACTCTGTGCACAACACAGTAGTGTAATAATTTGTCTTTTAACACAGCTTGCCTGAAGGAAAGAAAATGCCTAGAGAATGAATATAAACATCTATTCCTCCTATAATTGTATTTCTTACTGTAAATCAATAAATTCACATATATTTGTTTTATACATCCGTCTTTTGCGAACATTTTCAAAGTTGGAAACCCTAAAGGATCATTTCTGGAATACTAAAAAGATCACTTTTCAGGCATGGCCAGGTTATGAGCCAATTCTGGATTTACTTCTATTCTCTGTACACTGAGGAACTGTATTAGAGAAATACCTCTGTAACACAAAGATAAATTATTTTTCATAAGTATGTTGCCTACTGATCTATGAGGTTTGGAGGTCAGAAATAGCATCTTATTTTCTCTTAGATCCACCAGCATCTAGTGCAGTGCCTGGTACATGGTAGGCAAACATTTAATAGTTTTTGAAAGGAAAGGAACAGTGCCATGAGCTGAATGTTTGTGTCCCCCTAAAATTCATATTTGAAACCTAATCCCCAGTGGGACGGTATTTAGAGGTGGGGCTTGAGAAGTGATGAGGTCATGAGGGCGGAGCCTTTATTAATGGAATAGTGTCCTTATAACAGAGACCCCAGAGAGCTCTTTAACCCTTTCTGCCATGTTAGATTGCATTGAAAAGACGGCTGTCCAGATAGCAAACACTAAATCTGTCAGCACCTTGACCCTATAATGTCTAGCCTCCGGAACTGTGAGAAATAAATTCCTGCTGTAATCTACCTGGTCTATGGTATTTTGTTACAGTAACCCAAACGGACTAAGATAAACAGTTATTCAAATGGTGGCATTATAGGAAAAAAGAACCTTTTTCCATTGAACAAGGTTATAATATCCTTAGAATCAGACAATTGCTTTCTTGGTTATCTGTGGAGCCGGGTTTTCTATGTGGCAGGTTGCATTGTGTCACAGTTCTGCGTGGCGGGTTGTACTAAGTGGTTAATAAATGCAATCTGCTGAACTATGTGGCAGATCTGTGTGGTGGGTTGGGTTGTGTCATTAGTCCCATCGTGGGGTGGGGGGGTTAGATTTGTAAAATACCTGACCTCTTGCTCCTTTAAACATGTGATATAGGCAGGCACCACGGTAATTTGCCTAGCTCTCTCCGTGGATGTCTGAAAGCCCCCCCCCCTTTTTTTTAATTGAATGGCAGATTTAATACAGATTTTGTTTAAACTGCCTGAAATTAAGTAATATGTTTGAGACAGAATACTTAACATATGAATGATTCGGATAACTTGAGCTGCAAACACGAACAATTTTCTCCAAAATCTTGGGGATTTTTCATCTGTATTGCAACAACTAAATGGTTTCCAGGATAAGAAAAAGTACTCGGGAGGGGAATTTTAAAATCAAAACACTTTCTCCCCCTCAACTCCAAGTAGGCTATGGAGACTAAATTGTGGTTATTGAATTTTTCTTAATGTTCACGTCCATTGATTATCTTAACAAATACTTTCTAAATAAGATGGAAGCAAATGCAAAAGCCTATATAAGACAGGAAACTGGGCAGAGGGTAGGAATGGTTCTCTAAGACGAAGTCACAGAAACCAATCTCTAAGGGGTCCACTCCTTTGGGTTGAACAGTGAACCAACAGAGTGCTCAGCAGCAGAGCTAAATTTATAAACCTGGGTCTGAAAACAGGGAGATTCAAATCCAAGGGAAAAAGAGGAGAGAAACAGGGAAAGAAACGGGGAGAAACACAAGCTACCAGAGCCGATTAGTCAAACTAAAGAGAAAGCTCCGCAAATCAGGTAAGAAACATGAGCCCTGGCCACTTGATGCCCAATCCTGAGCTGTTATAAAATGATTCTTACCTTCAGCAGAGATCGTGTCTAGTTTGGAGATAAGAGCAAGGGGTCAAAATTAGGCCATGCAATAAAACCGGCAAGGGACAACTAAACACTAATCAGTAAAATAATAAAAGCAATTACAGGATGAGCTCAAAGAAGGAATAAAAGTATGTGTGGATTTAAAATCAATATCTAGAAACAAGAAGGTCCAAACCCTTAACTATAACTGCATACGATGGGCACCGAAAGGAGCCCGCGAAGGCGAAGAAATACTCTTTACATCTGGTTTGGCACATTTATCTTTTTGCCATCACTGAGCTTATGTCCCCTGAAGTTCTTAGAGAAATGGTAAACAGCGGAATTCCCTGTCTTAATATAGGCAGATTCTGATTCTGATGAAATTGTTTTGAGATTTTTTGTTTGTTTTTTTAATAACCACCAAGTCACCATCAAAAGACATTCCTTCCCCTTTCCGTTCTGGTGAAGCTATCATGTAGACACAATCCAAAAAAAGATGAACTACTCTTATTAGATAAATGACAATTTGCCAACAATTCATTAAATAAGAATTGTGCACTTGTACCTTATAGCATAAATTTTATTCCCTGTTATCTTTTTGCTTCACTGTAAATTTCTTTATATTTTCCTCTCATATATTCCTAAGTTTGATTTACCCAATGTGTTCAAAACTCATATTAAAGACAAATGAGTTGCTGCTGCTTGTCTCATAAAACATGCTCGGAGAACAAGTTTTGATGGATAGGAAACCTTTCTGGTCAAACTTGCGGTTGGTTTTCAAAGGTCATTTTTTTTTCAACGCAGATTCAATTAGTCTTATCAAATGTGGGTTAGTCATGTCCATCCAGCTCCCAACATATCCTGATCCAGGAGCATTCAGAGCTGGTGATAGGCATGTCAAAAAAACCAAATATACCTTCAATTTCTTCCTGCCCATTCCACTTGACGAAGCCCAATTAACCAAAGAGGAATTTGGTCTTCTAGAGAACATTCCAGTGACTACTGAAGTTAAAGATTATTGCCTTTGAAAAATTTGATTGGGAGAGTGGTCAGTGTTTATTTGTTCCTGAAGCTAGATCTTATATGTCCTTTTCATTAGTTTTTCTACTCATAAACAGATGAAAACTCATTGTACAAATTGTAATAAAAAAAATCCCCAAACTTAGAATAAACCATTGTTTTTTAAGATACCTTTAAAATGTCTTTTAATGATTTTTCTCCCAAAGTAGCTTTCATGTCTGATACTCAGGTATTCTCAGGAATACTGCAAAATCTCTTAAGTACCATGAATTGTTTTCTAACCTTTTGAGATAAAACATTCAAATAAAAAAAAAAAGATATCATTAAACCAATGAAAGTTTTTTTCTAAGAAAGCTTCTTGGTAAAATTCGACTAATGTTAGTTTTTTATAATAAAACGAGGATCCCATGTTATCACTGAATAATATTTCCCTCTATAAAGATCTAAAAGACGTTGTAATTATAAAAAACACCAAGAAGGTCTTGACGATAGGAAAATGCAGAGAATTTCCTTTTCTAGTAGGTCGAGCTAGTTACGACAGTCACAGCGAAGTTTCTTGTTCATGGTTCCACTAACAGTTTTATGTAGGCTGAAAACCGGCCTGTGATCCAGCGCCCGTGTGGTGTACTTTTGTTTCCCCGTCCCTCCCCGCCCCTGCCCTGCTGAAAACGAACACGGCTTGGAAATGTCTGAAAACAGTGATCTTATTGTGCCCGTCTTAGTGCAGTTAGATGACTGAGAAGCACAACATGCTCCGCAGATGTGGAAACCGTGTAATTCTGAGCTTCCTCCAGGAAAGAATGAGCTTTGATAGGCTGGAACTGAAGCTTCTTTCAAGGTGTAAAATGACCGTGGATTTCCTATTACCACGGACAACTATTTCGGATATTCACAGCCAAGTTAAGCATGGTGGCAAACAGCTGTTCATAATGTTGCTGCCTTAGAGTGCATGTGCCTTCTAAGAAGCCCGAGAGCTACATTCCTCACTCTTCCTTTTTTTTGAAAGGAGTTACCCCGTGTTATTTTTGCTTAACTTCTGGCTCACTCCTTTATTTGAAGTGATGAGATTTGCAAGTGCAGGTAGACCTTTCCTAAAAGACATCTAGAAGTACTATATTCTTGTTTTATAAAAGTTCAGATTTTCCCTCAAAAATGCGTTTTATTTAGAAATTTAACACAAATTTATATTAGTCGCAAAGTTTGAGAAGCAAGCTTTACGATTTTGCCTAATTCTAAGGACAATAATTTTAACTATATAGATAATTGCCCAGAGATGCAACTGGCATAAATTCAAGTACTTGCCCATTTCATTTTAACATTAATAGAATGTTAGTTCAAAGACAAAACTGACTACAATAGAAATGAAATGGCTTTCATAGACCCTGTTAGAAAGTCTATTTTTTTTTTACTGAAGACGTAACAGTTTGCATATTTACCTGGAAGTGCTCTGTTTTTTGATCCAGAGGGAAGTTTTGTAATAAGCATACTAAACTCTAATACTAATTCAGATCTGTGAAATTGGCTTCGCTCTGAAAAATCTCAATGCCACAGATAACAAAAGTCTAGTATACAATAGATTTGCACATATCAATTAGTAAATATCAAGAAGAAGTATCAATAGAAGAATCAATCAATAAGAATCAATCAGAAGAAGGAGGAGGAGGAGGAGGTGGCAGTGGAGGAGAAGGAGAAGGAAAAGAAGAAGAAGGAGAAAAAGCAGAAGAAGAAGAAGGAGAAGAGGAAGAAGAGGAAGAAGGGGAGGAAGAAGAGGAGGAGAAAGAAGATGGGGGAGGGTGTGTATGAAATTTGGGTGCTAGTTATGACTTCAGCATGAATTTTTGGAAATAGAAATAATGCAGTACTAGTGATTTTTTTCCCCCTCGAACACATTAATTTTTCAAAGTAGAAATGAATTGCCTCAATTTCAGGGGACAATTTGTACTCATGACTATTGTACACATTGGGAAAGTACTTGTAGACTTACATAGATGACTGGATCTACTTGTGTACCCTGAGGAAAATCATTTTACAATCAGCACTTCAATTAATCACCCTTTACATCCAATTCAGGAAAACTTACAAGAATTGAGGCACTGTACGTACTTTAGAAAGTCTTTTACTAGGGAGCCTTTTTATCGGCTTGCTTTGGAAACTTAGATTGATAAAGTTCAAAATGATATTTCATTTGCTTGGATGATCCTATTTCAACACAATCAAGGAGTGTTTCCATTTTATAAGATACACCTAATTACAAACTCTACGATGTAACAAAATGTAAAATACGAATCCAGATTCACTAAACGTACATTTCCAATACATTTTCAAAAGTTTGTTTTTGTTTTGTTTCTTAAAGGGATGTAGTCAATGAAAGAAAGATTGCCTTTAAAGTATTTTAACCAGGATGGTTGATGGAAAAGATAGAATATTGAGAAATGTTGTGATACTTTAATTTCAAAAATCATTAATGTTGAGACACCTGGGTGGTGTGGTCAATTAAGCCTCTGACTCTTGGTTTCGTCTCAGGTCATGATCTCAGGAATGAAATAGAGTCCTGCATTGGGCTCTGTACTCAGCGAGGATTCCCTTGGGATTCTCCCTCCCTCTGCCCTTGCCACTCAAGCTCTCTCTCTCTAATAAATAAGTATTTTTTAAAAATTATTAATTCTGTTATTAATATTGAATGTATATTTTGCCAAAAATTGTTAAGGAACATCAGTGTTATTAAAATTAATTTACTTCTCCAAAAATAATTTACTATTTCTCTTATAGAAAAGTTAGCTTTGTGGTATCTGAATTTTAATCCACCTCAAATTCAGTGTTAAACCTCAGAAATGAAATTCAACTGTGCTTTTTAGAGTTACATATATTTCTAAATTGGATTGATTGATATATTTTGTCATTTTGATATGAAAATGTTCTCATGGTTAAAATTATGTACAAATGTATAAACTATTTAAAACCAAGTAAAATGGTATTATTTGTTCAAGTACTATTTGGATTCATTTCCCTTTTAGAAAGTATTCCATTTATAAATAATAAGCGTCCTAAACCTTTTTAAAAGTTATTACTGAGTCTAATTATACAAAGCCTTTATGTTAACTTTTTTCTCTGATAAATGATAAAGCCTTCACAAGGCAACAAATTCAAAAAATACAAAGCGATCACCTTCCCACACTAATAATAATAACTATCTTCATATAAATAGTACTTACCATGGACTTGACACTAATCTAGGTCTTCTGTATGTATGTATATGTACATTAATTAATTCTCACCATATTCTTATATGAGAATGACATAGTATTATAGACATAATATTACTTTTGTCTGGAATCCGTTACAGCTCAGATATGAAAAATCTTTATGATTTCCTAAATTCCCAAGTATCACCATTATAACAAGTCATAAATGATACAATTTAAATAAAATTTTGCTAAGATAAGCTGAGTAGTCAGCTGGGCTTTCTCTCACTGTCTTTAAGTAATTTGTACCTGGTTGCATAATAATATAAAGTCATATATTATCAAATTTACAAACTGCCACAGTTTAGAAACTTAGAGTAACTTGCTGGTAAAGAGATATAGCAAAGAGACTATTCTATTTTCATTGTGAAAATTGTCTACAAAGAGGAAATCTCAACAAAAGGAGGAAAAAAATTGGTGGGGAAGGAAAAGGAGTTTTTTGTACCTTCTCTTTGAAAACTGTTGTTATTGTGATCATGTTTTTCACAGTGCTCAGTGGATATTGTCACAGGGAACGAAAAAGCCTTAATAGCATGAAAAGAAAATTTCAAAATTTATGTTTTTATGAGACTATCCACTTAGAACAGACTAGAGATTGGCATATAAACTAGTTCCTACCAAATGAGTCACTTGAGATGACAACATTTATTTGTTAAAATCAATGTTGTTTTGAAAATCAGTGCTGCCTTCACAATCCATTAAAAAAAAAGGGGGGGGGCTAATTTATTAGTCCTATTTTCATCCCCAAAACAAATGCTTCTTAAAAAGGAAGTGGCCATAACGTTCATTCTATTTGTAAATTAGTCTACGTTAGGAATATAGCTAAATAGAAGGAGATAGCAACGGTAAAGATAGGGCAGCAGAATCCAAAACTCCATGCCTTATTCAGTCTTATCTTCAATAAACTTGTGTGAGTTATTCTCATTTTTCAGGAATTCCTGACAATCTTAATCTCATTTCCCCATCATCCAAAATGGCTACCTAGTCAAAAACGGCCCAGTCCTGGCTCCAGTGAGTCTAGTGAAGAAATGGCAAATGTTGTAAGAAAGCTTAATTGATTCTTATTTTGGTAATCATTGATAAATTTAAAACGTTAATCACTCTAGTAAAATGAAAATAAAATTCCACAAGGTTACATCTATACACAAATTGATAAAACAGCTTGGCCAATGGAGACAATGAAAAAGTAAACAAAAACGAAAACACATCTACAATAACATAGTTGTTACTTATCTGGCACGTGAACTGACCAATAAAAAACAATGGATCAATTTAGGATAAACCATAATGGGGTAGGAAAGACCTGGCTTTTGAGTCTGAAAAAAGATGTGGTTCAAAACCTGAACTCTAAACTGATCTTTTTTTTTTTTAATTTTCTTTTTAAGATTTTATTTTTTTAAGTAATATCTGCACCTAACATGAGGCTGGAACTCACAATCCCGGGATCAAGAGTTCCATGCTCCACTGACTAGCCAGCCAGGCACCCCTTACCATCTTTTTAATCCCTTTAAATAAAGTAACCTATATCTCAGCCTTGGAAGCCAAATAAATAAATAAATAAATAAATAAATAAATAAATAAATACTACATCCTTTATTAGGATTATTGTAACAATTAAATAATATAGAGATTTAAAGAGCTTCACACCAGAGAGACAATGTCTAGGGAATTTTGTCATATTTGTACATGTGTTATGGGCTGACCCATGTCTCCCCCAAAATTCATATGTTGGAGCTCTAATTTCTAATTTCTCTAATTTCAGAACATGACTGCTTTGAAGATTGGGCTTTTAAATAGGAAATTAAGTAAAAATGAGGTCTTTAAGGTGGACCCTAATTTCATCTGACTTGTGCCATAGAAAGAGAAAATTTGGGCACTCAAGAGAGACACCAGGACTGCCTGCACACAGAGGAAAGACCATATGAGGACATAGCAAGATGGCAGCCATCTGCAGGCCAAGGAGAGAGGATTCGGGAAAACCCATCCTGTTGACATCTCAGTATTGGACTTCTAGCATGCAGAACCATGAAAAAAAATATATTACTGTTGTCTAGTATTTTATTGTGGCAAATTAATACAATATGTATATGAAGAATTAGTAAATTGGGGCACCTGGAAGGCTCAGTTGTTTAAGTGTCTGCCTTCAGCTCAGGTCATGATCCCAGGGTTCTGAAATCAGGCCCCACATCGGGGTCCCTGCTTGGTAGGGAACATGCTTCTCCCTCTTCTCCCTGCTTATGCTCTCCCTAGCTATCTCTGTCTCTCTTTCTCAAATAAATAAGTAAAATCTAAAAAAGAAAGAAAGGAAAGGAAGAAGAAAGAAAGAAAGAAAGAAAGAAAGAAAGAAAGAAAGAAAGAGCAAATTACCCCAATGTAGGTAAAATGTCTAATGCTGCATGTCCTAGTTGTTAGGAACACGCCTCATGAAATGTCCCAAAAACTACATGTATTATTTCATTTAATCCTCAAAATAGTGATAATGGATTAAGTGCTATTTTAATGTCTGTCTTACAATGAGGAAACTAAGTCACAGAACTCTTTAATAATCTAAGGTCACACAGTTAACCCAAAACTAGAGCCTAAGCTCATCACCACTATGCTCCAAAAGGAGCAAAATTAAAAATAAATAAGCAAACATTCAGTTTTATGGGCATGTCGTACAAATTGGACATCCTTATTCATTAAAAAGCGTGAAACCCCACAGCCTTTGTTAAGAAAGAAGGAAAAACCATATAGACTTTAAACCTAACTTGGGCATACATGAGTGCATGTTATCAGATCTATTTTTACGAGAACTTTTCAATGCTCGTTTCCATGAGGAATGCAGATGACACAGTTGTTAGAACACTGAGCTGTTTTTAGTGTAGCCTTGACTATCATTTTAGAGTCTCTTAGCCCTATCTGCTCCATGTACCCATTGATTAATTCCATGAGCACAAACACAATGCAGATATAACTCAGAAGGAAGTAAAAGCTGACTACCTTGTCTGACCCATGGTTAAAATGCTCATATTTTCAACTTAAAAATTGTATTTCATTTTGCTAAAGTAATTTGGTGGAAGGATTTGAATAGGTCAAATACCTGAATTATATATTATCTTAACAGAAACTTGGCTTGATAATTTAAATTACTGTTAGTCAAATATCGATATGGAGAGGCCCAAAGGGATATAAAATAAAAAATCGATACAGTGTTGAACGTCAGTTACTTATAAATAAATATATCTAAAAAAGATTAAAACAGCATGGTTAGTAATGAAAAAACTTCTTATTTCCCGGTACCAGTCACTTCCCTAGATTTCAGGTATAGCAATTAAAAGGCAAAAATATTTTTTTGTATTTTTCATAAATGAGAAAAATAGTAAAATTTATTTAATACTACTTTTTGTTGACATGCTTTTTTCTTTTTGATGGATCAAAAGGAAACTTTACCTGATAATCTTATAAACATAATCATAAATTCTAATATATAATTCTGCTAACGCAGTATTTTCATTAGTTTACTCATCCAAGCTCATCCTTTATGTGTCCTAAAATCTAGAAGGATTGTATTTTAAATTTTTTCTTCTATTGTAAGAGCAGTACATAACAATCGTGGAAAATTTTAATAAAACAAATAGTAACAGTTGTATTCCCTTCACCTTTATGGATCAGTACAACTCAGATATTGATTTGATATACTGCATTTTAGTTTGGTATTTGTATACCTGTGTTTGTGCCCTGAAAATTTGATTCATGTATTCATTTATTATTTAGTTTAATAAATATGGATGGCACAACTACTCTGTACCAGAGCAACAGAGTATAGGAGCGACAACTATGTATTCTAAGGCAGAGGAATCCATGGATGGATATAAAGACCAGGAACTGGATTTAGACATGAGTTTAAGATGTGCGTTAAACCCTCAAATGTAAAAGTTGAGCATGGGGTTGGATATAGAATTGTGTGGTCCAGAGGAAAAGTCTGGTCTGGATATAGACCATCTGGGAGTAGAAGTTATTTAAACCCAGAAGGCCATATAAAGCAGCAAAGATGTAGAGTGTGGGGAGAGAAGAGAAGACACCAAGGACTAAGCATTGAAGTTCTTCAATGTTAAAAGGGTATGAAGAAGAGAATGAACCAGCAAATGCCATGGGGCAGGAGGAACCAGGAACCAGTGAGCGAAGAGAAAAAACAAGTTTATCTATCGAAACAGGGGAGAGTTTCAACTCTGTTAAATTTTGCTGTTAGATCAAGTGTGACAATAAATAGGAACTGACTGTTGGACTTGAAATGAGGAGGGCATCAGTGACCTTGATGAGAGCTGTTTCCATGGAGCATTAGCAAAGAAAACTGGGTAAAGTGGAATGAAGGGAGAGTGGGACAAGAAGAATTAGAGTGAGTACATGAGGGTCACTCTTTCTTGAAGTTTTGCTGAAAGGAGACCAAAAAAAAAAAAAAAAGGAAGAAGAAAAAAGAGAAAAAGTGGAGGGATGTTTCAGAAAGAGATGGAAAGTGAGGCCAAAATAATGTATCAACTCTTCTTTTAAAAAATAATATCTGGTTTGAATGCTAATTAAAATCATTTAAATGGAACAAAAATCTGGTGGTGTAAGAAAGACCGAGAACTGTGATGCCCAGGAGCAAGGAAGGGGATGGGACTGCTTTCCTCAGACAGGTGAGAGGGCGAGCTGTAGGAGTAGGCAGGAGGGCAGAGGATGTGAGGGCAGGTGAAGATAGGTAAATAGTCCCCACAGTCTGAAATGATGCCTCTGATGACTGAGTGAACGGACTAAAGAAAGGACTAGAGATAGGATACCATTATGGACATGAATGGTCAAGGATAATTTCATGAATTAATAGTGAGAACAATCAAGGTGGTGTGTTCCCCACTGATGTTCAGCTGACCAGATGCTGATTTGGATTTAGATGGTATTGGCTGGGCCATGGTGTGGCCAAGAAAGCAAAATAAAGATTTTCATCAAATTTTTCTCATTTCATATTAACTCATGAGTTTCTTTCCTGTGTTATCAAATATCCTTTAAACATTATTGCAACGCTTGTAAATAAATACATGCAGTCATATATTGAAATCTTTCCCTATTTTTCAATTTGATTTTACTTATATATAATCTCTCCATAATTATAGAATTTGGAAGTCAAAATTGAGAACCCATTGCAAGAAGAAAGGTGTCTGAAAAAATATAAGAAATTGCAAAGGGATTCCAAGCGAATAAACTGTTTTAGTAAAGATCTATTGCTATATAACAATTTGCTCCCAAAATTCAGTGGCTTCAAAAACAAGAGCTATGCATTTGCTCCCATTTATGCAATTGAAGTATTAAGTGGTGGGAATAGATTGTTTCTCCTTCAAAATGTATTAGTTAAAGCAACTTGACTAGAAAAATTACTTCCAAAGTGGAGTCACTCACATGACTATTGCTGTTGGCTGGCCCTGGGAGCAGATTAGGGATATTTGAAAGATTATAAGGTATCTTAGAAATCAGTATTTCATTATGGATATGAATTTAAATTAGATTAAAAGAGTTTTCATTTATTCCATTATTTTCCAAAAATCTTTTTAAAACTAATTGTACTTTAAAAAAATAATTTTTGCCTCAATTTTTTGGAATCGCTTTCCTACCTCTTGGAAGTATACATTGTTGTTCTTTGTGTGACCTATTAACTATTTAAATTCTTTTCATTCTCTATTTAGAATTATTAAAATATATGAAACTACGCTTGTGCCTCTGATATAGTTTTGGACACATGTGTTTTACAATGATGTTGGTTGACAAATCATCAGGCATTGTAATTTATTTTCTATTTTATACAGTACTTTTTAGCCCAGATTTGTTGTGCTTTGTTCATCTTTTGTGTTTATTTTTGACTTGTTGAGATTTTTTTTTAGATTTCTAATTTTATTGATTTAATTAAAGAATGGGAACTCAAATTTCTTCTTTGAGAAATAGATTGAGGTGTTCTTTGTAACATGATCTAAATTCACTCTTTTTGAAGAATTTTTCATGAATTCCTAACAAAGTTGTATTCTCAGTTTTGGTAGCGAGGCTCAAAGTTTCCCCTTTAATGTAGCCTAATGATTAGTCACTCAAATGTTTTATTCTAAGTGTATTATACCAGTTACTTGACTGACTAAAGTTTTTAGTATATAACAAAATTATTGCACCAGACTCATGGCTGAAACCATTTTACAGCATCGTCTCCTTTGTAGAAATATAGTACTTTCATTCACATTAATAGTCTATTACTATACAACCAATTATATTTGCCAAAACACAATATGAATAATTCATTCATCATCAAGCCAGACAAATAACTTAAAAGACTATTCTATTATTTCATTATTATTATCATACAGACTGGGTATTAGCCTCTCACAACTAGAATCATTCTGTTCCCTAATCCTAAATTATAGATTGTTTCTGGGTGTTAGAAGTCATATATCTGAATTTTATTTATCTTCTCCAGTACTTAAAAATACCCTAAAAATATTTTTTGAATGTATTAAGGCATAAAAAGACAGTTACCATTTTATTCACAGGATGCTTCTTCATATGCCCATAGCATCTCAAGTTTACAGTACAGTAAGTCTCTTGTGATAAAGTTTGTCTTCAATATTCATATTTTTGATGACTTCATCAATCGTACTCATCATTTCATCCACCTGGATATAAATCAGAGAAATAACTATATTAATCACATGGTTAATAGCATTGCAGTCTAAGGGTATTTACTGAAATCACATGTCCTTTCTTTCGCTATAATTTTGTAAAATAGATCTCAGGATTTATTTTTATACTGTTATTGTAAGTTTTATTGAAAAGTATTATTTAGTTCAGTTAATATTTTAAAACAGGAACCATTAATAACGTTTTCTTCAGTTATTATTGGTAAGTTAAAACATTTCAATGACATATCTGTATGTAATATCACAAAAGTCACAACTACTTGACTTTCAGCATTTGCATACTAAGGAAATGACTTTTAACAATATTTCTATGGAACAGAAAAATATTTTCTTTGTGAACTGCATTAACATAGATATTTGTCTTCTTGGTTTGGAATTACACTTGTCATAACATCGGCAAATTCTATGTGAATTAAATACTTCCTAGGTGATATAAATAAATATATCCTTGCAGTCAGAGCTGACTAATAGCTAGTTATTTTTATAGACAAGCCTCTGTGGTAGAATTTGTGAGGTTTATAGGTATATTTTAATGCCATTTCAACAAACGTACCTCCGTACCCAGAGAATAAGCCTAGATTATGGAAATGATCTGCTAGAGTTCCAGGACCATTTGACAAGATACTTTTTCTATAAAACATGTTTATATTTTAAGTTTACTATTATTCTACTATTTGTAGCTTTATTTTTTCTTGTATTCTTGTTCTAAATACAATTTTTATCTTCAATCTTGAACAGCAGAGTTTTCTCCCTCAAATGTAACAAAGGACTATATCAGAGAGTGAATCACTTTTATTGCCATCTATAGGAAAGTCATGCACAACACTTAATCTCCCCAGGTAAAGAAATCTTATAGGAAAGATAAATTTTATTACAGTATCTATTCTAGAATGTAAAAATGAACTTTGTTAATATTATTACTGCTGGGTTTGCCTGTTTTTAAAGACCCAACATCCATATGGGAAATTTTGATGTAACCCTTATAATACCCTTATAATATACTATACACACACACGCACACACACACATCTTGCAGAAGATCTCACACTCTCACACACACACGTAATATCTCAGTAATTGGAAATCTAACCTAAATATATGTCAGCACATAGAGCGTTACGAACTAGATCAGTGATAGCACATCTCTTGACTAGAAACCTGTGTTCTCCATTTACTGCCTATTTTTTTGCAAGCTACTAAATCTTCCCAAGTTTTGAAATTCTTACCTGTAAAATGAGATTTTCACCCAGGACGATAGTGAAGATTTAGGGAGATAACATATCTAAAGGGTGATGTATTCCTGGTACATAGTAAGCACTGTTATATATTAACTATTACTTTTCTTGTGTTTATTTGTATATCAATATAGTTTCAAATGGAAGAGAAGTATATGCAGACAATTATGTGTGTCACTGTAAAAAAATTACTACAGTTTAGGGGAACATGTGATGAACAATATATAGTGTATGCCACAAGGAAATTTGAATAAGATCTAGATATTTCAAGAAGAGAAGATCATTTTTAATTGATGTTTTCAGGAACTATTCCATAAATGAATAGTCGCTGACACAGATCTGCAAGTTTATTTTGTTATTAAAATAAACTATACGGGTAATTGATTGGATGACACAGGCACACTTTCAATAATACTAGAATTAATACATATTTTGAATTAAAATGGATTTAATTCAACATATATGGTTTATAATTTAATTCTCTATTCTATTTGAGCCCTTCAGGTGTGTTCAAGAAACAAAGCAAAGAACAATTGTTTTTAAAAGCCACAGGTTAAAAAGTACGTGAAATACTTTTTAGAAAACATTCCAATTGGTTGCTGCACAGATGATAACCTTCAGCATGTGGTCATGAATTAAATGCAAAATAACATCAGGAGCCCTGCTTCAAGAAATAATTAGGCCTTCTGCAGAGTCATTCAGTAAAATTACATTATTGTGTTCAACTGAGAGGAGCTGTGTAGAATTGTATTTGTAAAATATAATTGCAGGGACAGCTGGCCTGAAAAAGGAAGAATCTTAATAATATATGTTGCTGAGGTGGTTGGTTGTTTACTGCCCATTATGAGAGTGGTTGATAAGAAGAACAGTCATTGTTGCATAGGAGAGAGAAATTAATTCAGGAAAATAATGATGTAGCTTCTCCAGCAGTTTAACTGCATGTTAAAGGGAAATGTATTGTTCTCCGCGCCAGCAACATGCCTAGAGGATTTGTTCTCCTCTCTCCTACTCCTGAAGCTTCAAATCTTCTATGTGGCCTTTCTCAGTTGGCTTCCCCTTTTATTTTCTTAACTTCCCCCTTGTAATGTAAACACAGGGAAGAGAAAGGGGTAGGAGAACAAAGGATAAGCATACAAAATAGCTCCACTCTCTTTGCAGAAAGATTTAATAGGGAAATGGTACCACACTGAGATTTTATGAAAAGATTGATAATAGTGTGTTCGTTTAAAGGGAATGGGGAGCCACTGTATGTTTTGCCATTTTGAAGTTAATTTCACTTTTTCCTTAAAGGCCTTCTAGATTCTTTTCCGCCCTTTGTCAAACAGGGCAATTAATTTTATCAACATGACCTTTCAATGCCAGTGTAAACTCCCATGTGCTAAAATAAATGTCTTGACACCCTTGTGAACATGAATTATACAGATAATCACATGAAATACTGGTATTTCATGTACAATTTACTGTCATGTAAATTAAACACAAATCAAGGGAAGACAAAGAAAAATTGTTAGTTGATTAACTCCAGAGAGAACTGCCAAGTTTTAAGATGATACTTAATAGTAAGCTCATCTTTAAGTGGCTTTGGCTATATACATGAATATCAAGTAAATATATGTCCCTAAAAATAAAGGCATTATTAAATGTATGTTAATCATTTCTTAAAAAATTAAAATTTCTACCTTTAGACAATGTCAGAATAACTTTCTCTTTAAAAATATTGGGGTGACTTGTATTTTTACTTATTAAAACCAAGTTTAGGGGCGCCTGGGTGGCACAGCGGTTAAGCGTCTGCCTTCGGCTCAGGGTGTGATCCCGGCGTTCTGGGATCGAGCCCCACGTCAGGCTCCTCGGCTATGAGCCTGCTTCTTCCTCTCCCACTCTCCCTGCTTGTGTTCCCTCTCTCGCTGGCTGTCTCTCTGTCAAATAAATAAATAAAATCTTAAAAAAAAAAAAAAAAACAAGTTTATAATTTTCAGATAAGAAGACAAAGTTTTACTTCTACAGCAAATATTTGTTGAGGCTATTATGTGCCAGTCATCTGTGCAGGAAACAAACCAGAGTACACTCAGGGAAGGGGTACGCAAAAATGTCGGTGTAATAAGGAGAGTAGGACAGGAAGGAAAGGTGCGCACACACGCAAAAAAAGATGCTGGTCAGGGAAGGCCTCTCTGAGAAGGTGAAATTTAAGCAAGGTTCCATCTTTTATTCTGTTTTGGTTTTGTTTTTAGAATTCTTTAATATATTCATTTTGAATTTAAGGAGACAAAATTGTAAGATCTATAAGCAAGAATTCTGTTCTATTTATCACAGGAAACCAAATAAGTTCCCTCGACTATATACAGTTGTTATTGACAAAAACGTTTTTATTGGCTTCACTTAAATAAAAATATGATTTAAATAAAGCACTGGGTTGGGGGCGCCTGGGTGGCTCAGTCTGTTAAGCAGCTGCCTTTGGCTCAGGTCATGATCCTGGGGTCCTGGGATCGAGCCCCACATCAGGCTCCCTGTTCAGTGGGGAGTCTGTTTCTCCCTCTTCCTCTGCTCCTCTCTCCCCTCCCCCAGCTAGTGCTAGTGCTTTCTTTCGCTCACTCACTCTTTCTCTCTCACAAATAAATAAATAAAATCTTCTAAAAAAAAATAAATAAAGCACTGGGAGATATGTAGAATTCATCTTTAGTTTATTATATTTCATGATCTTATGGGTTAATAATTCAGGCAGAGCTCAGCTGAGCTATTCTGTTTTGGCAAAGGCCGCTCTGCTATTCAGTGGCAGGGCTGGTCTGGAAGGTCCAAGGTGGTTTCATTCATACATCCGGGGCCTTAGTGGGGATGACTGAAGGCTGAGCTTGGTCAGAGGTTGTCAAGGAGGATGCCAAATGTGTCAGTCAGCACAGCACTCTCAGGGAATCAGGATTCTTATGCGGGGGCTCAGGGCTGCCTGAGAGAGTGTTCCGAGAAACAGGAAGTAGATACTCCTAGCCTCTTAAGGTCCAGACCGTCCCCCTGTCCACAAGGTTATTGTGGCTGCATGCTATTGCCCAAAGCAGTCATACACTCACCCAGATTCCAGGGGTGACAGAGGCTCCACGTCTTCATGGCCGTAGCATCGGAGTGTGCAGCTGTCTTGAATCTGCCCACTAACCATTAAAAAAATTACAAAATTTACTCAAATACAATGACCAAAAGCAAATACACCTAAAGTGCTTGGATCATTCTATAGTATTTGTGGCTTGTGTGTGTGTGTGTGTGTGTGTGTGTGTGTGTATGTGTGTGTAGTATTTGGACCAAACCTAAAATGATGTAGGTGTCATGAGAACATGGCATTTTCCCTGTGGGTATTCTGGAACTCATACATTAAAATCCAGTCAGAGAAACATCATTTACTCACACATTGAAGGTGGTAACATGAATCTGTGAAATGTGGCAAAAGCTAATGCACTATGGCTATTTCTCTTACAGAAAAAGTTTCACAGTTAATTTTCATCTCAATATTGACTTTTTTTAAAGATTTTATTTATTTATTTGACAAAGAGACAGCCAGCGAGAGAGGGAACACAAGCAGGAGGAGTGGGAGAGGAAGAAGCAGGCTCCCAGCGGAGCAGGGAGCCTGTTGTGAGGCTCGATCCCAGGACCCTGGGATCATGCCCTGAGCCGAAGGCACATGCTTAACGACTGAGCCACCCAGGCGCCCCCTCAATATTGACTTCAGCCTGTTAATTCTTACATAACGATCTCCTTTATTTTTAACATCCCACTGAAAAAAAAAATAAAGATATCTATACAACGCCAAAATTGTGATGTCCCTATTTAACTTAAGGCTGCGTTGTATTTGCTCCAGAATAAACTTGCAAACCATTCTTTTGGTCGCTCTGAGCTGTCAATCTACTCAGTATGGTCTTCGCTTCTGAAGTCTTGTTGGACAGATAACTCGAAATTCCAAGCAAATCACTCCACCAGTTTTACCTCAGTAGCAATAAAATTATCCTAATTCTCTAACAATGGTACATTTTTTTTTATTCACTTTCACTCACCAGGTCTACTTTAATAGGACAGACAAGATCACTTAGAATATCTGCGGTAGTCCTAGAAATCCTTTATTTGGGGAAACTTGAAGGACTTATAATAACTGGGATCTAATGGTAGCTGTACGTTAGTTATATTATTAACTGTATTTTCAATGTAAAAGATTTTTGACTTGATACTTAAAATGTCAAATGTTTACTATGATATTGCTATGACTTTGTTAAATTAAGATTTATTAAGTGGAGCACAGGGTGCTGGATGGTCAGCCATGGTTCAGCTACAAATTACGAAAGAAAATGGAATAGGGAAATCTGTTCCTCGTAGATCCAAGGGGAAGTACGCAGCATGCTTCCAGGGGTCCCATGGAGAGGTCAAAGTAGGCGCAGGCAGAGAGAGAGGCAGGACCTGGAGCATGCCTTTATGAGGGTCTGTGGGTGGAGTGATTTTGAGTTCTTGGGCTAAGAAGGGATGGGTCAATTCAAACCAAAAGAGGGGGTTTTGGTAACCTCCATGGGATCTTATCTAAGGGGAGCATAAAGGATAGGCCTGCCAGGCAAGGGAGACTGTTGATCGCAATGGCGTTTGGGTAGGTCACATCAGAAACATGTTTGCTTGTGACTCTGCGGGCTGCTCTGTGGCATGCACTTGCGTGAGAGGCTCGTGTCAGCTTGAGGTCCTGTAGTCTACCTGGCCAAGCAAAATGGCTGTAGAGGCAACAATACCATGGTGTCGCTTCGTTAAACTCTTGACAGATATCTTAAATAAGAATATGTAAAATTTTAGAACAGTTTTGGCTCCATTATATTAGCTCTCTGATTTATCCAAACTTTGGTTTGTGTGGACAGCAAGATTTATATACTTTTCTTGAATTCCCTTTGGGATTTCACAGGGATCCTCATTTCTGTACATCCGGGCAAGTCTGAGATTGGCTATGAGCATTATTCACCTGGATGCAACATACTTTCTTCAGAGATTCCTTTTATGTTGTCCATTTGAAATCCCTTTGACACTAGGTGTAACGAGAGCTTATATAATTAGATAGGCTCTTTCAAGACCTAACTTCTCATAATTTATTTTTATGGTAATAAATCTGGAAGATCTACGGCTGCCTGACTTGGAAATCAAAAATTCCCCTTGAATTTTTGCTCATTAAACATACAAAAGTTGCTCAGAAACTGGCCCAAGACATTGCCAGTTGAAATAAATTTAAAAAGGAAACTACATTCCATTCTTTTTGTGCTGGTCTCGTGGAATAGTCTCATTCACTCTTTAAAATATGTCTCTGAAGTTTGACCTTAGCCAGGAAGGTAAGAGAACAGAGTCACAATCTGTTCTCTTTGAATTGGGTGGGTCTGCTGGCCAACTTCCCTTTGGGCATTCAGGGTCTCCAATTAGTCATGCAATTAATTAATAACCACTTTAATCCCTTTCTTGAAAGGCATAAAAAATGATATCACAATATTTAAATGTCTAGCCATATAATCACCTGGAGATGAGAATAATATCTGTCTGGCTAGATTTCACTGTCACAGGAACATCTAGCCCAGATATTTGGGAATATTCAAAAGCCTAATAACTAACCTGTTTGCTTTCTTTCAGATTCTTTCTCCCTTTTCTGGGCTTTTAGCATTAGATAAGCCTAACCAGAGATGATTTGATAACGAATAATTTTTTGTGGGAAGCCCTTATAGCACTGAGTGTCTTACCAGATTTACAAATTTTATTTTCGAGGAGCCAAAAGTGCTAAAATTTTAAGAGTTGTGGATTCATGAGCATTGATAGTAAGAGCTAACATTTACTGAGGTGTCTCTCCAAGTGCTTCTTTGTGTATGAACTCATTTAATCTTCATGATAACCCTATAAGGAAGATACTTTTTTGGAAGGGAAGAAGGAGTCACCCCTAGATATAGTTGGGGAGACTGACCCAGAGAAGGTCACAAAGGTAGTAAATAGTAGAACTGGTTGTTTTTTTTTTTTTTTAAAGATTTTATTTATTTATTTGACAGAGAGAGACAGCCAGCGAGAGAGGGAACACAGCAGGGGGAGTGGGAGAGGAAGAAGCAGGCTCATAGCGGAGGAGCCTGATGTGGGACTCGATCCCGGTACGCCAGGATCACGCCCTGAGCCGAAGGCAGACGCTTTAACAACTGCGCTACCCAGGCGCCCCTAGAACTGGGTTTTGAAGTCAGGCTGTTTAGCCTGTGTGGTCCTTATTTGGTATATTGTTCTTTCTTTCTATATTTGATTTAGGAAGAAACTATTTGTAAAATTTCAGTGGCTTCAGATAAGTCATAACAGAACCAATAAATTCAAAATTTCTTGGTGTGAATCATGTAGTTTTTAAGGCTTTAGGTCTATGAACTTTATTTAAGCTAAACTCAAAACACCTTAGATGACATAGGATATCTAAGCATAACCTCTTTTGGTGAAGGACACTCCTCATCATCATTTTCCATGTATACCATATAATTATATTTTGGACAGGTATTTCTGTATGTATGTGCATATATATGTATAAACACACATACATATATGTATACATAGATACATTTCTGTGATACTATGTGATACTATTCTGTGTATATAGAAAAACAGAAATGTATATATACATTGCTGTCCAGAATTGTCCAAAACTTCTGGACAAAAATGTGTAAATGTTACAGATATGGAAATGTTACTATTTTAGATTTTAGAATAGAATTTTCCTTCTAAGCTTACCTTGTTCTAAGGTGTGTCTAGAAGGTAAAAACAAAACAGTCAAATTACCATTTGGAATTTCTTTTTTCTAATTAATGTTCTACTAGAGGGTATTATGCTAAGTGAAGTAAGTCAATCAGAGAAAAACAATTATCATATGATCTCACTCAAGTGAAATTTAAGAAACAAAACAGAGGATCATAGGGGAGGGGAGAGAAAAGTAAAACAAGACAAAATCAGAAAGGGAGACAAACCATAAGAGACTCTTAATCATAGGAAACAAACTGAGGGTCGCTGGTGGTGGGATGGGGTAACTGGGTGGTGTACATTAGGAAGGGCACGTGATGTAATGAGCACTGGGTATTATTATATAAGACTGATGAATCACTGAGCTCTACCTCTGAAACTAATAATACACTATACGTCATTAATTGAATTAAAATTTTAAAAATTTAAAAATTTTAAAAAATGATTTATTTATTTATTTGAGAAAGAGAATGAGCGCAGAGGGAAGGGGCGGGGCAGAGGGAGAGAGAATCTTATAACAGATTTGCTGCTGTTCGGAGCCTTACACGGGCTCAATCTCACCATGCTGAGACCATGCACAACCTGGGCCAAAATCAAGAGTTGGTTGCTTAACAGACTGTGCGACCCAGGCGCCCTATCTCCCTCACTTCCTTCTGGTCCACATACTTTAGTAAGGCAGCTTGGTCAATGAATGTGGCGATCCCCAGAGAGAGATCATTTTCTTTTTCTTTTTCTTTTTTCTTTTTTCTTTTTTTCCCCACAATAGCATTTGAGTTTCATGGATACAGAGAACCAAAATTTGGATACAGAGCAAAATTTATCCTATTACAATTAATTTGCCTCTCTGAATCACTCACATAATAATTAAGTTTACTTGGCTCCAAGTTGCATAAATCATTGTTTTAAAGACAACTCTTTCTTGGGGCACCTGGGTAGCTTAGTAACTTAAGTTCTCAACTCATGACTTGGGCTGATGGTCATGATTTCAGGGTCCTGGTAGCCCCGGGGGAGTCTGCCTGAGGTTCCCTCCCTCCCTCTCCCTCTTCCCCTCCTCACTCATGCTTGTACATGCTCGCTCTCTCTCTCTCTTCCTAAAATAAATAAATACATCTTTTAAAAAATAAAATAAAGACAAATCCTTCTTTTCTCTTTATAATCTGTGAGTTGTGGGATCTTTTTTCCCTGTAAGATTCTTTGAAGTCTTATCCTAAAATACTTTCTTGAGTTAAAAGAAGGAAAGAAAACCTCTCAGTTGAAAATTTTCTCCCTTGAACCACACAATTAATTTATGATACAGTATGTTTAACAGACATCTCGAAGGAAAGATTTTTTTTTCTTTTCAGAAATAATTGCCATGTATTCTATCAGTTCCAGGTGTACAATATAATGATTTGACATTTGTATATATTGCAAAATAATTACCTTTATAAATAAATGTTAACATCCATCACCACAAAAATAAATAAATAAAAATAAATTTTAAAAAATTACTGTTGTACCTTCAGTGACCTCATGAAGATTTTCCAAAAGTGGGAGATGGGGGAATGGACGGTTGGGAAGGGGACATCTTTAAAAAGCAAAAGCATTTCATGTATTTTGATGTTCAACAACATGGACTGTTAAGTGACTGAAACATTGTTAATAAAAGTAAAAATCTGATGTCAAAACAATAATTGTTTATTGTGTGTAAGTCTTATACATACAACTGATCATAGTACTTAATTTTGGCCTTGTGAAGACTAGTATATAAATATATATTAATAGATATAATTGACATACTTTTAGGAAAAATATCTATTGGACTTAGCAAAATTCACTTTAGGAAATTTCCAAGATAATTTTTTAAATTACTTAAAGGTGTGAGAATATTTTTACATTAGCATTTATGGGCCATGGAAATATTTCTTAAATACAAGACAGAAATACCAAGATAAAATTTTTCAAAATGGCTGTTTTTGCTTTATAACTTGTTGAAACAGAGCCTTTCTTGTGGAATCAGAAATTTAACACATCAGCAAATATGCTTGCTAACTTGTAATGTGTGTGAAATGACTAGCAAGTTTTATTTAAATTGTTATTACACTGTGTGTTTTTTCAGCTCTGACTATGCAAGGCATGGACTCATTATAGTATAAATCAAAGAAATTTCTATTTGAAAAACATCATAACTAGATCCCCAAATAGGTCTTCCTTATGATCTTTTCAGAAATGCACAGGTTTTTCCAGACATTATTTAGTTTTAGCATTTGGTCAGTGAATCAATAAATAAAAGGTTGTAACCTCGATGGACATCGTAAAAGATCTGATGCCAGGTGTGGATGTAAAAGACCAAGCATTTTGGGGACATGATCTTGGCAGCTCTTCCTGAAAGCGTTATACACTCTCTGAGCCTGGGACCATATGTTATTCATCTTGAGTCTAGCACAATTTCTGACACATAGTAGGCAGTTAAAAAATATTTGTTGAATGGAAAAATGACTGAATGACTGGATGTACTTAACTGTTCCTGCTTAGCATTCAGAGGCTATTTTTAAAACTGTTGGAGTGACGAATATACTCATTGAAAACAGCAGAAAATATTTTCCTTTCACAAATCTCCAAGGAGTTTTGATAGGTATGTTAGCTCCCCAGTGTGCCAAAAGCTCCAGTCACTGTTTTCTTTTTAACGCAAGCACGATGAAAGTCTTTGGTTAAATCCTAAAGAACTTAAGTTTGTACTTCCAGTTGTTCTATTTATGGAAATGTTGATTTTCATGTTGAATTTTCCATTTTAAGGAATATCATTAGTGGTTTTTATGTATGATGACTTATATTCAAAGCAGTTTTTCTTAAAACAATTCTCCCCTGTTAAATACCATGTAACAATTACTTTATTACACCCTGAACCTCATAGCAACTCCAAGATATAGGTATTATAATGATTGTGCCCACTAAAGTAGGCCTAGGTGTGTTAAAGAATATTATTCCACTAGTAACAGGGTCAGATGTGACAGATCCTAAATTATTGCCACTCTACTATGGTCTTTAACAAAGCTATTTTTGTCGGCATTATAAGATGTACCACATTCACTGCTTTCACATATTAATATGTAATTAATCTAATCCTAAATTACATGTAATCAATTTAGAGTTTTTGCTTTAGCAAATTAATTCCTTTATGTCTAGGACCAAAAGTACGTGGCTGGAAATGTTATGTTTCAAAGTATTGTATAATAACAATAGAATTCATTTTTTAATGTTTTAAAATATATAGAATTTCTTTCCCTTTTTCATATTCTTAAGGACATCTAACCAGAGATATAAAAGCCTGAAGAATAAGGACAAAGCTTGCTTATTTTTAAGCACCAGATTTCTTTTTCGTAAGGTAAATATTTTGATAGGTTTTCCCACTTTCCAAAATGCATACATAGTTGTGCCTGGACACAGATCTACTTGTTTATGATATTCTAGTGTTTTTCAGGCAAACACAGCTTCTTTTATTTTTTTTTCAGGCTGTTCTTTTATTAATGTAAATCAATATACCACTAAAATTTCTATAAGACTAATTAAGGAACAAATCTGAAACCATTATTGTTCAGAAATGAGTAGAAAACACACGTATTTAAATTACCCAAAAAAGTGCTTGTATTACTTCTTTAATCTGTACAATTCAGATGTTACTAGCAACGGACCAGACTCTCTGAGAGCCATAATTGTATTCCTATTATGTCATTTGGATGCTCTTAGCTGCTTTTGTATCAGTGAGCCACATCATGGCCATAGAACAGACTGTTTCCTGCCAAAAGCAGCAACACTGTAACAGTTCTCTGTACAAAGAGAGGCAAAGTACTGCCATGTTTATATTTTTGCATTATCCTTGTTTTTATAAGTTGCTTCCATTTTCAAAGTTCAACATTCATCAGGGTGACTATTATGTCCAAAGCAACAGATATAACTATATAATTTAAAAGTTATTTTGATTACTGTGGTAATGTAACAACTGATTCAGTGGGGTCCATATAAAACTTCAGTTCTACTTTATAATACTCTTAGTAACCATATTCTTGCTGTCGGTTGTCTAAATAGACAAATAAATCGACCACTTTAATATGCAACTATTTATGTCAATAAAAATGTGTACGTTTAGATGAAAAGACTTCCCTGATTGTATATACAGAAAATTACGTTTAGATAAAAAGACTTCCCTGATTGTATATACAGAGAATCAATTCCTATCTCAGTCCATTTACATATTTGTTGAATAAATGAATGAACTAAGCCCATCTCAGCTGTTTGCGAGTAAAATCAAACCAGTGAGGCAGTGAGGCCAAAGTAGGAGACTATGGGTTCTCATTTGAATACTATAAGTAATCAGAGAGAGAAAATCTTTCCTTTTTAAAATTATGGATTTGTTTAAATCCTATAATTTGAAGATTAGTGATTTGAGAGCCAAAGGCCTAGATGTTTATCAGTTCTGCTATGTAATGCTATGTGAGCTGTTGCCATTTATTTAACCACACTGGGTCCCAATTATTTCATGGAGACCAGTACAACTTTCCTTGACTCATAACTTTGTAGTGACTAACAAAAGATACAATATATGGTACCAAACAAAAAACAAACAAAAAAATGTAAATTGTAAAGAGCCTTGTTAATAGATTTTCCTTATTAATATAAAGTTGAAAATTGTCTGGAGCTTGCCTTATTTAGAAGGAATCCCTACCCCCAGTAGCTTGTTCCTTTTTAAATCTTTGGAATTTTCCATGTCTATCCCAAGAATAGTAAGTGGTAAATTTCCTTGATAAGTTTATAGATCACAGAGATTAACAAGGAAAGTGTCATTAAATCAGATGACTAACCGTAGCCATCACTCCAGATTGCCTTATGGTTTCATGCACCCAAACCACCGTCATGGTCTTATATGTATGTGTGCATGTGAATGTGCACGCACTCGTGTGTGTTTGTGTGCGTACTTGCTGTGTTTTTGTCTTTATAATAAATGTTTATTATCCCATCAACAAAATATGCAAATTTTCAACTCCCGAATAATCCACTGCATAGAGGAACTAAGTTAACACTCTATATCTTAGAGGAAACCCCTCACAGAAAGAAAATAGATTTATGTTTCCCACAGAATAGCAGAGCAGGAAGACGTTAGACAGGAGAAATAGCTGGCTTGTTTAAAAGAACCAGTCTTAAAAAGTCAGGTTTTATGTTATGTAGAAACGATGGATGCTGCTCGTAAATGGAATCAGATGGCAGTCAGAGGAAGCATATCTGAGAGCTACAGTATTGGGGCCAATTAGACAAATGGGACAGTAGCGCCTCAAGGACAGCATTCATTCGTTGTTACGCTGCGAAGTACTCGAAGGACTTTGAGGATTACACAAGAAAGACGAGAGGAATTTCATGTATTTCAACTTAGTTTCTAGTTGATATTTCAACTTCAGAGATACCATAAACCTATTTTCATGCTAGAGTAACAACACTCCCCCCCAAAAAATCTAAATATCTCTAAACAAATATCGTGATATTCAAGAAAGAAAGAAAATGTGATATTCAAGAAAAAATAACTTTGCTTTCTAGTAGGTAACCAAGAGAAAATACACTACTAATTTCGTGGCAAAAGTAGTCAGTCTTAAAAAATAAAATGAAATTTAGCAATACAGATGGCATGAAACTAATTTCTGAACACCACATAGATAGGTACTTTTTTTCCTACCATGAAAATGAAGAATGACAACTGTTAAGTAGTAATGGGCTTCAGTGGCAGTGATGTGTTATTACAATCAACTATCTAACTCTGTTGGAATGTTACAAAACTTTTGTGCCTATTTAACTACCCAGTGGTCAAGATATGCAAAATTAGCACATTATAGCTTTGAAAAGGAAAACAACTTAGTCCTTATTTTTTTTTTAAGAAAAAGATAATTTTTGGGGGTAAACTGAATTTAAAAATAAACCACAACGTAATAAACAATATGATAACTGAGCGGTAAGCCCATATTCCAAAACCTCTGATATATATTATTCTCTGATGCTAGGAACAAAGAAGTAAAACTTACATATAAGAAATAGACCAAAAATTATGTTGCAGTATTTTCTTCTATGAACTTGGCAAATAATGACTTTTACTATGAAACCGATAAAAGCATTTGGTATGATCTCCATCACATCATTATTTTTTCAGCATGCCTTCAAGTTTCTCTCAGTTACACATGCTATTTGGAGAAGAGAAACAAAGTCAAATTTAGTGGCACATAGCCAATGCTATTAAAGAGAGTTTGGTTTTGCCTTTGGACTAGTTGATATCAGGATGGTGGTAGACGGTGGCTGCGGGGGGCTGTCTTTAGGTTAGCAATGTAGGAAGAAGTACTTTGGGATGTAACAAAGTTTAACTTCTATAATTATTTTTCAGTGAGCACTTTGAATCAAGCCCTAGGCTGTTAATGACTCAGTTAGTGTAGAAATTTGAAAATTCAGAGGGTCTTGGGAGAAAAGAAAAAAATCACCCTGCACTGAAATATTTAGAAATACTGTCTTTTTTTTCCTCCAAGGCTCAAGCAATATTATTTCTGCCTCACTGCTGTAGTTTAAATAATGTTGAGCTAAAGTACAGAAGGACTTCACTGGTATAAGCAACAGATGCAGTGAAACTCAGATACATTGATGATGATGTCGATGATATATCTAGCACGTACACAGCACTTACTATGACCTGGAATTGTTCTAAAACACATAGAGAATAGATGACAGATGATAGATAGATAGATAGATAGATAGATACATATAGATAGATTTATATATAACAATGTAGATATGTAGAGATATATATACACAGAGAGAGAGAGAGAGAAAGAAACAGAAACAAAGAGAGACTATCTATATCACAATTCCTTATGTGGCAAATACTATTATCTCAATGTCAAAAATAGGAAATCAGCACCGAGAATCTAAGAGCTTTTCACGATCGAACAGCCCACCAGGTGTGGAGGCAGGGCTCAAAATCAGAAGTGGGAAGGCCTTGGAGTCTACGTGCTAAACCTCTCCACCAAAGTGGATTTCACTGTTCGTTAAAGCCCCAAACATTTATGAAGAAGAAAAATTCTGAGTCACATCCCCTAAATCTGCCTTCAGGCAAATAACTCTGGTCATGTTATTTTTTATTGCTTCTCACTCCCAAGTGGTTCAAACACTTGCCAGACTTCAAAGTCTGCCATATTTCAGTTTGAACCCTGACCAACACATCACTTACTCCACGTGTGATTTGGGGTTAATCACTTACCATTCCTGAGAATCCGTTTCCTCACCTCTAAACAATCAGGAATAATCATTTCCTTCTACTACTGTACACAGAATTAAGCAAAGATCAACTTATTGTTTGTGAAGTTCTTGGCGTAGAGCCTAGAAAATGGAAAAAGCAGAATAAATGGCATTATTTTTAATATAATTGTTGCCATCATCTTCATCATCATCCTCCTTTGGCATGATGTTCAGATTTTTAGACAAGCAAATAATATGAACTAAGCATTTCCTACATACATATGGAATAATGAATACGTGTTCGTGTGATCCTGCAACATATTGTAGAATATCAGCACTACTGTATCAACATTTGTACTGTTTTAGAGAATATTAGCCCTATACATTAAACTGAGAAAGTATGCTTGGGATATGCTTAGGATCTCTCGGGATGTTTCATTTGTATTAATACATGCATTTCCAATGTGTACCCACCACCCAGGCTTCCTTCACTGAACCAAAGTTGTATTCATAACTATATCCATTTGACTTCAATTTAATCCCTGATAAACTTTTGTGGTTCAGCCCGTATCTTTATCCAAGTCTTTGGATCCATCTTTTTCTACAATAAGAGACCTAATAACTGGGGCGCCTGGGTGGCTCAGTCGTTAAGCGTCTGCCTTCGGCTCAGGGCGTGATCCCGGCCTTCGGGGATCAAGCCCCACATCAGGCTCTTCCACTGGGAGCCTGCTTCTTCCTCTCCCACTCCCCCTGCTTGTGTTCCCTCTCTCGCTGGCTGTCTTTCTCTAATAAATAAATAAATCTTTAAAAAAAAAAAGAGAGACCTAATAACTTCTGTAATTAACTGCACTTAAATATGTTTAAGGAAAACCGACATCTAACACAAGAAATGCTTTTCCTTTGAGCCATCTTTGAGGAGTGAAGGCCAATTTCAGATTCCAAATTCCTCATTTAGATAGTCTCCCGATCTTGAACACATCTAAAAAAATTATATGTGTAAAGAAAAAAGAAAAAAAAAAAACAACCCATGTTGGTGATCCTGCTTTAAACAGATTTAATATTGAAATTATATTGTAAATGTATAACAAAGACTCATGTTTTCTTTAATAAGAGAAAAAGAGTTTCTCTAAGAATTCTTCTTTATACGTGAATCTAAGAGCCTGAAAATCTCATTTGGTTCAACAAACACTTATATAGTACCTACTAATAAAATTCGCTATTATTTGTTATCCACTTCACATTAGATAGACCTTTTAATTTTGGAAATAATCCCACAAGGTATCTTATGGGACATAGGGTATTACCTCCATTAAAAACAGAAGGAAACTGGGGCACCAGGGTGGCTCAGGCGGTTAAACCTCCAACTCTTGATTTCCACTCAGGTCATGATCCTAAGGTCCTGGCATCGAGCCCTGAGTTGGGCTCTGTGCTCAGCATGGAGTCTGCTTGAGATTCTCTCTCTCTCCCTCCGCCTCTGTGCCCCTCTTCCCATGCTTGCTCGCTCTCTCTCTTTCAAATAGTAATTGTTTTTTTTAAAGAGGGAAACTAGGGGCGCCTGGGTGGCACAGCGGTTAAGCGTCTGCCTTCGGCTCAGGCTGTGGTCCCGGCGCTGTGGGATCGAGCCCCGCATCGGGCTCCTCCACTATGAGCCTGCTTCTTCCTCTCCCACTACCCCTGCTTGTGTTCCCTCTCTCGCTGGCTGTCTCTATCTCCGTCGAATAAATAAATAAAATCTTTAAAAAAAAAAAATAAAGAGGGAAACTAAGACCAAACAGATGAATAGTACAGAAGACACAAAGCTGTCACTGCAAGTAAACCTTGCAATCTACCACAGTGGGAGACAACCATGAACACAAATAGCTTTACACAAGGCATGACATAAGCTAAATTATAGAAGCGAAATACTTTACATGCATAGAGTGAGGAGCCCATGATACTGACTGGAGAAAGCTAGATACAACTGGATAGAATGAGTGAACATCTGAAACTGTGGAAGAGGACTGTTCAGGCAGAAGAAACAATTTAAGCGAAGGCACAAAGGTGTGCAAGTGTAAAGCAAAATCAGAAATGAGTGAGCTGTCATGTGCAGTTGTGGCATGGAACGTGTGAGGAGGTCTGCTCTTAAACTTCAGCACATATCACAATCACTCGGTAGTGGACCCAAGAATTTTTATTTCTAACAAGTGACAAGGTTATTCTAATGCTTCCAATTCAGGGAGTGCACGTTGAGAACTACTACTAGGGGCGTATGTGTTGCTAAGTTTACTTCTGAATTGAAATTAATTGCGGAATAGAAGATAATATATGTTTATAATTAGTCAAACAAGATGTCTAATTTTGGCCTATGCTGTTAAAATCCTTTGAGTGAAAGTGTGATTGAATAGAACCCCAAAGGGCCTATTGAGAAAGGACTTATCACAATGGAGTCAGCAGCTCATGTGACTGTATGCTGGAGTGCCTTAGAGCCTTAAGGATGAAAGCACTGTTAATATTGGCATAAGACCAAGCTGCTTCCAAGAACAAAAATTAAAGTCGCAATCAGCTCCCCGGCTGTAGCAACATATCAACAATACACTCCAAACGGAGACTAGAGCAACAGAGCAACTCCATGTGACATATGCTAAAGGATTCCATGGGAGACCAAAGAAAGGTCTTTGAAGTGCCTCATCTCTGTGAAGATCTATTGCAAATGGTCTACGAATTTGCGCACAGCCCAAAAGTGTCTCGCCGAAATAGATAGGCGAAGTTAAAGTCCACCTCTAATACCCTGATGCTTGACATTGAAGCCAGGGTACAGTTTTTACTGGCACAAAATATTCACCGGACCAGATGGTTCATCCTCTTCTAATTCATCATTCCACTTCAGGAGTCTATCTTTTCATTCAAACCTAGTAAGCCAAAGAATTTGGGCCAATTTGTCCATTCCTGAAACAGAGGAAGAAAACAACCACAAGCATAATGTGGTACTGTAATAGTTGGTTACATGACTATAAGTAAGTGGTCTAATTCTTCTGGGCAACAGTGTCCTAAAACATAAATTGACATGGTTGGAATAAGTAATCTCAAGTGTTCTTTCATCCCTGATATCTCATAATCTCATGTTTTAGAATAAAGGAAGCCAGTATGCGAATAGAAAAGAAATCATGAGCCCTGACACTGAGCAGCTCTGGGTAGAAATTCACATTCAGAATATTTCCTTCCTGAGTGGTTTTAGATGCACCATTTAATCTGAGTTTTAGTTTACTCATCTGCAAAATGAGGATAATGATTCTTACTTCATAAGAACAAGCAAAACTGAAGAACAATGAGTTCCAACATAAATATTTTGTTCAAGTCACTGAAGCAAAAAATTGCTTCCATTATTTGTCTGCCCTTGGTAAAATAAAAAACCACACAGAATGAAAATTCACACCTACCCGCATATCAAATCTCCCTTCGTCCAATCCTGGAAGGTTTAAATCTATAGATAAATTTCTTTAAAAAGATAGTAAAGAAGGAAGGAAGAGATAGAAACAGACGGAAGAAAGAAAGAAAGAAAGAAAGAAAGAAAGAAAGAAAGAAAGAAAGAAAGAGAAAGAAAGAAGTCTTTTAATTCTAGGGGAATTCTTTCTTTTTAATCCAAAGTGACGAAATCAAATCACGGCAGTGCAAATATATACAGGCCATGTGAAAAGTTACTATAAAAATTAAATGGTCAACAGCTATATATATAAAGTATGACCACAAAAGGAACAAACAAGCAGCCCAAGAAATATTTAACAGGTATCTGTATAGAGAAAAGATTCAGTTTTTAACATGCCAAATTCTCAGAAGGGTCCTTAAAGAATAGGAGTGCTATACTATTTTCCAGGAATACTGGAAATACTGTGGGCACAGAGGGTCAAACAAAACCCTATTTGAATCTTGATTCCAACAGTTGCACTCCAGTTATGTGACTTGGGGTCAGTTATTTACACTTTCTCAGACTTAATTCCCTCCTTTATCAAATATGGATAATATTACCTACTTCTCTAATAAGTCTGTTGCTTATTAACCAGACAACCCCATGACAAAATCAATGTAGACACTCCCACCCCTGTTTCTGAGCTATCTCTCAGTATTGTCTCTTCTGAGGATTAAATATGATAATGTATTGAAAGTACTTGCTGTAGTATTCGTTCAATAGGTATCACCTTTATTAATATTAAAGGTTAGTATTAAAGTACTCAGGTTACATTGAGTTAAAGATATTTACCTATGGATACCATCATTTCAATTATTTTAACACCCTATGATTTTTTTAGCTTTGTGAAACTAAAATATTTACATTTCTCTCAAAAACTGGAAAAAGTTAAATGAAGATAAAGAATTTTCTAAAGATTCTGTTACTTTTCATGGGACATAGGAGAATCATGGCCACTTCAAGATGCATTTTTTCCATACAAGTCAAATCCTATTACTACCATTTCTCAGTGTTAGTCAATTTATGCAAGCAAGGAAACATAACACAAGCAGTGTCTGCCTAAAACACAAGCAGGAGAGGCAGCCATCTTTGTGTGTGCCCTGAACATTGTTTTTCACAAATTCCAAAATGATAATTACCCAACAAATACCCTTTTATCTTCTCAGTACCTGAAATTCCAAATTTTAGTGTTTGAGTTCAAAGCTGATCCCTCTTATTATGTTCAAATACTCCTGAAAACCATACTTTTTAATATAATCATGGGTCTCCATACTTACCATCCTATGCAATCATGATTTTGACCACCTGCCTCCCCTGACATAGCCAGCCTTATAATCCAGGTGACTTTTCCAATCCTTTTTGGTTGTGTACTTAAAATCCAAATGTTAGCCCATTTGAAATGATTAAATGATCAGTAATAGTATTCAAGCTACAAACTAAACGCTCTTTTACTATTATAAGTAAATATGTAGGCACATTGTACAGATTTTGAAAAATACAAAAGTTAAATAATAAAATCTGTATCCTTTTCCACTCAGAAATGTCTTGTATGAATAGCAACAAAAAAACTCATATCCTACTATTGTCATATATCCTAAGTATTTTCCCTGGCGAGTAAATATTGTTGAACTGTTCTAATGAGTGTGTAATATGCATTCACACATTTGTACTATAATTCATTTCAAAAACTCTTACTATTGATGCCAAGTTTTTGGTATCATAAATGGCGTTACAATAAATATAATTATAAATAAACGTGAGAATTATGTATTATTTTAAAATACCTTCTTAACAGGGGAATTCCTGATCCAAGGTTAATAAACAGAGCGACTTTTGGTAAGTACTTTATTTTACTTTCCAGGAAGATTGTAGCAATTAACATTAAATATGATCGCTGTTTAAAATACTTCCGTCTAATTGCGGGGATACCCCACTGGCTCAGTCGATGCAGCACGTGAATCTTGATCTCAAGGTGTGAGTTTGAGCCCCGCCCATTGGGGATGGGTTAAAATTTAAAAAGTAAACAAAATAATTCCAGTAACATTTACTTTTAGTTTAATGGAATTATAATTCATGTTCATTGCAAAAAATTTAGAAAATACAGGAGAAAAATTTTTAAATCTACTAAAAATGTTTCATTTATAATGAATAATTGTTCCCCTTTTCACCAGAGCTTTTGTGTGTACATTATAAACATATTTTTTAAAGGACAATTAAGAATATATACTTTTGAGCTCTACTTTTTTTTTTACATTGTATTGTGAATATTTTCTAACATTCAATTCTTCTTTTTTCTCCCCTATCTCAATCAACACCACTGTCTACACTGTTACTCTTATCAGAAACAGAGGAATCACTCCAGACATGACTTTCTTTTATCCAACACAACAGCTTACCAGCCCTCAAATGTCCACCTTAGAATAACCCTCACGAGCCTCAGCTTTCCTCTGATGCTATTTCCACTGTTTTTCGCACTCATGTTACCACAAATATCTTCTACTTGCTCTTTCTATGTCCAATCTAGCCATTTTATATCCCATACTCCACCAGGCTGGAGAGCGTTCTTTCTATTGTTGAAATAAAGCCCTGTCATGCCCGTGTTTACAATGATTCATTTAAGATAAAATCCTGGTTTTTCAATGTGACATTGTTCGCATTTACTTCTTGGGCTTCAAGTTGCCCTCAGGCAATGCCCCACTTGCTCTGTGTGTTGCTCTTTCACGAGTATGTAAATTCCATATTGGAAGGCTCCCACAGGGACCAAGCTGGGGCTCTGGACGCACACTACCTATATTTAAGTTCTGGCTGTGCCCACTGACTTGGGGCACAGCTGACTTTGGGCAATTCACTTAACTTTTTCGGGTATTTCACATGTAGAATTAGGACGGCAACAGTGCTTGCCCGTGGCATAGTTACGAAGATTGAATGAGTTAATGTTTGTGACATGCTTAGAACAGTAACCAGCACAAGTAAGTGCTATGTGTCTATTAAATAAAGGTCTTTATTTTGCCTGTTAATTGCTTAGTTTATAGAGCCTCTCTAACTTTGAGATCTCTCCAAAAGTGTTTCTTCTGAAACTAGACTGAGCCCCGGGCTTCTACTCTTCTACCGCGGTCCTATCACTTTTCACAGAGTTGATACTATGTACGTTTGTGACTCTCAAAACAGACAGTCGTCTGAGAGGAAAGGTCATTTTTCCTCTCTTCCCCCCAGCAGCTAGCACAAAGCCTAAGCAACGCCCTGCTGCTTGTGGTCTATCAGTATCTGTTTTGCAAATGAATAATATTTTATAACTGGCAGTTTTTATTAAGGTCTTGTTCACCACTTGTTCTTTTTGTGTGCAATATGTTTTCAAGACCCTAGTTACTAAAATACTTTAAGAGCCAAATCTCACATTACAATAAATTACAAACACAGAATCTAATTTTTAAAAGAAACTGAGTCAAAATCCACTTTTATCTAGTATTTTGCTGTGTTTTTTTTTTCATGAAGCAAACAAGTAGCACATGCCACCTAACAGTGCAAATTAACAGCCAACCAGCCGAATTTCTGAGATCACAAAAAGTAACAATCAGCTAAGTACAATGAGAAGACGTGAAGGAAAAAGAAAAAAAGACATAGATCTTACATTAAAAGATCTTGGGCTCTCTTTGATTTCAGAACACACATCTACATGATTATTTAGGAATACCAAAAGTCCTATAACAGGCTGTAATTCAAAGAATAAGCACATTAAGACAATGTAGTGTCCCCAGGTATAAAAAGGTCATAAACGGAATAAGCAGGACGGACCCGGGTCCACAGTTAAACAGGGTGAGGGAAGTGAGATTTAATTCAGTTTTCAAAGACAGGCCTTTGTACAAGAATGTTAATAGAGAAGGCCACAATAGCTAAGGGAGAGGAATGGCGCACTTAAAATCATGAAAGTGGAAATAAAATGGATAAACGGAAAGCTTTTTGGAGGACGTAAAGCAATTGGCAAATTCTCTCTCCCTGACAGTCTATCAGAAAACGAAATAGGTGAGTTCGCCACAAAGCCTGGAAGTCTTTTTCTACTTGAGTCTTCAATTAATAGGCGGTTAAGACACTTTGTAAATAAAGAGGTCATAAAAATATATTTTTATAACCCCCTTAATGCTAATGTTCCTATTAAGTTTATAACAACAATAATGGTAAATAATACCATAATAATACCATCACAACTGTTTGTAATGAAGATGATGAAGATTACCATTATATTAATAGACGAGGGGAAATAAGATAGGAGGACAAATAAAGATATTCTAGATTATGTTATTTATATACTTGAAAAACTGAACACCTGGGCATCTAAAAAGAATTATCCCCAAGAATATGCTATTCCTTTCCTAATAAAAAGAGCTTCAAAGGAAAATAAATAAATTCCAAAGTCTTTTTGGTCTCCAAGTCGCTCTTATACAAGAGGAATTTGATGAGTTAAGTACAAATGCATAAGAAACATGTGGATTGCATTTTCTTTAAAAATACACAAGGGCTTAAAAATTAAGGAGAAAAAGTGTTTGGCACAATGCATTTTTCATGAAGCCAAACCAAAAACATTCAAGACCGTTTCAGACTGTAGTATGACCTTCAACATTGTTGTGTTTATATCTGTTAAATTAATCTAAAAATAAACACTATTTTTAAGTAGGAGAACTGAAGCAATTAAATATTCACCAAGCTATAGATTTAAATGAATAATTCCTTAAAGTTCTGCTGAGTTTCCCTTTTTTTTTTTTTAAATAGTCTCCTATCCAGAGACGCTCAAACAAATGCCCACCATATGTGTCATACTCTGTGTCGATTCCATTATTTCTTCATAATGTTTCTGGTTCACGTAGTGGAGGAGACAACATCTGAATATGTGTAAGAAAAATGTCAACCCTCCCCTAGTGGTAGGATTAACTTAACCACAACTTGTGATCTTCAATTGGTTCAAATGTATTCTCAATTTGAGTCATTTTTTAATACTTTTGGCCTGTGCTTTGTTCTAATCTCTGCCTATGTATTTGTTGCAAAGACACTTTCTGAGATGACATTTTGTTCCTGTAAATAGGCAAGAATGAAACTTGAATAGCTGGGGTGAGCTTCACTGGTGGGTGACTCAAAGTGACAGAACACACACTAGGACAGGCCGTGTCCATCTTGACAGCCTGCCACAACATGGAAAGAACAATGAAGTGAGAAGGCGAAAATTGGTGCTTTTTTTTCATTGTTTGCTGCTGGCTCACCTGGAGCCTCTGTTCAAGCATTTCAATGATTTGGGGCTGTTGCTTTGTTCTTCTTGAACCAGAATTACCATAATGGACATTTTGCTATTTGTCATATTACCCCAGTCTTCATTCATGGTCCTCATCTCCTTCATCCCTTTTATACCAAGCATGAAGTCTTGTTAGTGATTACTTTGCACCTTTCCTCAAAGATATCTTTTTTTTTTTAATTTTCCATTACCAGCTTCCAAAATGGCCCTCATTGCTCTATCCTTAAAATGCAGTTATAAAAAGGGAGAAATCATCCTTCTGTCTTCTGCTTCAAGTATGTCCCCATAGTTTATTGATAAGGATATGTTTCTAAAGCAGAATTTTTTTATTCTACTGCTTTTCTGCTCAATAATCTTCAAGAATATCCTATTGCTCAAATGCAAAAATTCTAAACCAGAATGCTAGAAAGCAATATTTACTCAAATATTTGTTGAAAGAATGAATGTATTCCTCTCATTCACAGCCCTCTAAAACCCACCTCCAAACACCTCTGCTCCTTTGTGAAGCGCAGGAAGTCCCTCGTAGGCAGAACGGTTCTCCCAAGCTGTCCAACCCTTAATCCTGGGAACGCATGGATATGTTATGTTACATGGCAAAAGAGACTTTGCTGATGTAATTAAGATCACAGATTCTAAGATATGAAAGATAACCTGGATTATCCAAGTATGTTCAATCTAATCATGGCAGCCCTTAAAAGCAGACAACCTTTCCTGGTTAGAAGCAGGAAAAAAAAAAAAAAGGCAGAACACGAAGTAAGGGATATGTGGCAGAAGGGAAAGGCAGAGAGATTCCAAAGGTAAGCAGATTTGATGAGCCCCTTACTGGCTCTGATATGGAAGGACCTGGAGAGGCCTCGAGCAGCCCCAATCACACAGCCAGCAAAAAACTGGGAACCTCAATTCTACAAGTACAAAGAACTGGATTTTTTCAAAAACCTGTGTGAGTTCAGAAATACAGATGTTCCCAAATTTTTGATGATCTGACTTATGATTTTTCCAGCTTTACCATGGTTCAAAAGTGACTCACATGAAGTAGAAACTGTACTTCAAATTTTAAATTTCAATCTGTTCCTGGGCAAGCAATATGCAGTGCGATACTCTCCTGACGCTGGGCAGGGGCCAAGAGCAGCAGCTCCCAGTCAGCCATGTGATCACCCGAGTAAACAACTGATACACTTCGAATCATTCTGTTTTTCACTTTCAGACAGTATTCAATTAATTACATGAGATACTCGATAGTTTACTTTAAAGTAGTCTTTGTGTTGGCTGATTTGCCCAACTGCAGGCTAATGCAAGTGTTCTGAGCACGTTTCAGGTAGGAGGCTAGGCTAAGTTATCATCTCAGTAGGTTGGGTGTATTCATGCATTTCTGACTTACAATATTTTCAAGTTACAATGGGTTTATCCAACATAACCCTGTCATAAGTTGAAGAAGATCTATAGACTCTTCTCAGGAATTCATGATAAAAGCCAAGTTGGCCAACATCTTTATTTTAGCCTTCTGAAAATGTCCAGTGGAATCACGGTACCATAAGTCTGTGTTGTTTTAAGCGAAGATTTTGGTTGTTACAGCAGCAACAAAAAAACTAATACGCTCTCAAAAATGCTTTCCTTGAGTTCCACTCATGTGTATCATTGCCTCTTTGCCTCTGATTGGCACTGCTTATCTATGACAATTACACACTGTTTATATCACCTCCTTTCTCAACCCCAATCCACAAAACTTCTTTAAAAAAACTAGAGTGAGTCCCTCATAGAAAAATATTTTAAGTAAGGTTTGAAAAAAAATTAATCTCTTTGTTTGACTGGAAGAAGCAATATACCTTTGGTTTGACTGAAAAGAATACTATACCTATTAGAGCACTTGCTATTATGTATAAAACCGGATTGTTTGATTTATGACTATTGGCATTTAAGAAAGAGAAACACTTTAAGCTGGTACTTAGCAAACCCAAGTATGTAGGTATAGCACTGGGGACCATGTTAAAATGCACATTCTGATTCTAGGTCTAGGTCTGGGATGGGACTGGGGAGTCTTCATTTCTAGTCAGCTTTCACTGCATTCTGACATTTACTTTTTGTGCGATCTTGGGACAACCATTTCAAAATATAAACACAAATTTTCTCATCGGTAAAATGGACATTGTGAGTATAAATGAGGTCATGTATATAAAGGAAACGCTTCTCTTTGTGCCTTATGTCACATGCCCGTGGCCCATTCTAAGCTGCGTTCATCACAGACAGCACGTCACACTTATCACAGCCCATATGAAACACCAGCCACGTTCACTGCTTCTGTGGTACAGCAACCCAGACAATCCCAGCAAGGCAGCCCGGGAATGCGTTAATGTCCACGGACAAATCCGACCATCCGTGGAGCTCAGGAGGTGGTGATGGAGGCCCAAGCTCTGGTTCTTCATTCAGAGAAGCATTCAACACAGTTCTTAAAGAGGTTGAGGCTCACAGGGGGATGAGCCCTAGTTACTTTCAGTGAGGTTCAGTCTCAATTGTTCTCAGTGGGAATAAGCCTTTTTTTTTTTTTTAAGATTTTATTTACTTATTTGACAGAGAGAGACAGCCAGCGAGAGAGGGAACACAAGCAGGGGGAGTGGGAGAGGAAGAAGCAGACTCCCAGCAGAGGAGCCTGACATGGGGCTCGATCCCAGGACTCCGGGATCACTCCCTGAGCCTAAGGCAGACGCCTAACGACTGCGCCACCCAGGGATCCCGAGGGGAATAAGCTTTTTTTTTTCCTTTTCCTATGTCATTTTCCTCATCCCTTCATTTCTGTCTCTAGGAGTCACCTTCCAAATAAACTACATTTTAATAAGTCCTTGTCTCAAGCTCTGCTTTTGGCATCGTACTCATTAATAGTCTCGCCTTCTTTGAAATGGGATTGGGGTGGAAGAGAGAGACTTATGGAGTAGCTCTAATATTTAAACTGTCTAGCGACAATCTAAGGACAGTTTTAAAAATCATGGAAATAGCTAACTTCCTATTTTCATTGGGAGCTTTGGAAAGATAAAATGCCAGCCTGAAGTCAGCTACCTATAAACTCAGAGAATGCTGGGAAAGACAGAAAACCTTCATGGACACTTTTTAAAGATCTTCATTTCCTATAGCTGGGGGTAGACACTGCTGAAATTCCATCCTAGGATTTAACAGTAAAGGTAGAAAAACTGAAGGGAAGACAATGTTTGGCCTTAGTGGGTCTTCTCTGCTAAAATATGGCCAAGATACTGAATATATAGGAACCTGGGATCTGGCAATACTTGGTGTAGCCGAGAACGTGTGTGTGTCAGTGTGGAGACACACAAGCATCTTTGAGAAATTCAATGTGACTGTCCTCTATAGAGCCAAAAATCACAGGAGATGATGATTCCATGAAAGAGAAGCTCCTAGTGTCAGTGAAGAGGACAGTTCCAGAACAGCAAAAGCCAGATACCTACCCATCAGAAGCAAAGTAAACATAATTACAATAAAGCCCAGCAACACTAATATGGCACAAAAGGGGTCTTTCACCTGCAGTGTTCTGTTCTGATGGCAGAGAGACTGTGGTGTGTCTAGCAGTGAAATACACGAGCAGCCAACAAGGGTGTTGCTTGATTTGCAGAGAAATCTCAAGGCTTCTCTTAGACTATACAACAACAACAACAACAACAAAATCACCATTCCTTGCTCAATTTCCCAATCTGAGCTAGCCTCAAATACAGGATCCTATGACCAAAATGGAGATCATTCTCTTGAGGAAAGACTGTGTTATGCCACCCAAAGCATATACAATAAATGTTATGCTAACTCTCCTTAAAGGACCTCTGGCCTTGTGCCAGGGTAATTGTGTATTGAGAAAAAAGAACATCCGAGACCTTTCAAGAGATGTTGAAAACCGAGTTTTACTTAATACTGAAATTAAAATGACCCTAATCCCTGGACATTATCACAAGGACAGTTTTAAATGGTCCTGTAGAACTTGTGGGAGTCACTTGAAATTAGGAAACGGCTAACCAAGAAGGAGAAGGACCCCAGGACTAAAATACACAGACGCAGGAAACAAACGGTGAGAGGGTTGACTTCTATCACCTTCTCCCCCAAGGAACCCAACAGGGAGCCTGTGCTACACGGTTCTACGGTGTTAGACTCTGCAGAGTTCAAGGTCTTCAACCCCAGTTGGAAAATGGTTCTTCTGGGGGATGTACTGAGGGTTCATCCAAAGCTAAAGCTTTAATTTTGCCTAGTCATTTTTGGTTCCTCATGGCTTTAGACCAGCAAGCAAGTAAAGGAATTAGTAAATCGACAGTGTCATTCACCCTAGCATGAATTTCCAAGATCGCTGCCACATAATAAAGGTCCTGAGGAATGTATTGGGCCCTGCAGGGGATCACTACGGTATCTGCTGATGTCTTCATGCTCAGTCATAACACACACAAAAAAGAATTTGCAGCAACAATTGCCTGATAAGGGGTCCTGTAACCAACGCCTCAGACACCTGAGGGACGAAGATCTAGGTTTCTTTATCAGGTAAGCAGCTTCTCTCCGACTGGAGAGCTGACTAAGTGTGAGGGGACTCTAGAACGGATGGTGGTGAAGGGAGATCATGAATACAGTAACAGACTGGGGACCCACCGCTGTAGCAGGAACCTGTTTCACAGTCTTTATTTCATTAGTTCATGGCCAGCCACAATTTCTATGAGTTATTAAAAAGCGTGAACTTATTGTGAGGCAGTAACCGTTCTCAGCTGTGACTAGGCACGCTGTAGCAGACAACGCGAGGCTCTGTGTTAAGATTCCCTGAACCGACCTGCAATTCGGCTGCGCTTGTAGAACTCCATCACTCCGGCAGCATCCCACCTCAGGGGCCTGCTTCCCTTGTCTGCTTCTGTGGAAGTTACAGGAAGCTCGTTCACTGCACACAGCAAGGCTAGGAGGTGTGAGATAATTAGTGCCCCTGAGAAACAACCCTCAACAATGGACAAGAGTTATGATAAAGACCCCAGCTTCCTATCCTTCAGAGAAACAATTCTAAGGGTCCGCAGCAGAACTGAGCCTTAGTTGGCCACAGCGGCAACTCACTCTTTATTGCCATCTCTTCCTGCCTTATCTTATTCAGCTTACTTTTCCCTACGGTCTGTCTACTCTCACTACTACAATAGTTGTGTCAGACATGGAGGGTCCCTAGGTCCCTTCTTCTCAGAGATACAGGCAGCTGGTTAAACCTTTAGAGAAATGTCTGCTCCTTGCTATACACCAAATTCTTCCCACGAGCACCTGCCTGAATGTAATGTGTTTTTAAATGTGTAAACCTAGCATAGTCAAAACTGGAGTAAAACTTTTGTTTGAGATGAAGGCAGTTAGAGCTTAAACTTTGGGAATTATAAAATTCCAGATTCAAGGTAACTCCTAATTGATTCTATTTAAAACAGAACCACTTATCTCAGAAAATGAAGTTGAATAAAATCATAAGTAGGTAAGAGTATGAGTAGTCATGCTGTGATTAATTGATATGAAACATAATCATTTTATCAGACTAGATATGCCCAGTGAATAAATATGAACAGTTAGAACCTTTTCTAAAACTTTAAATATATTTTAAAAATATATTATTTCTGCATATATTAGACTCAAAGACTGTAAAAGAAGTCCTAGGATTGTAGACTGTTAAACAGAAAGTCCCATAGAGTATGTCTAATCCCATCCTCTGTCACTTTGTCATCCTTTTGGCTCAGGAAAAACAATGCAGCATTAAGGTTAAACCTAGAATCAGGAGGCAAATCACCTAGGTTCCAAGCCTGGCTGTGACCAACTTACCCAACTTCTCTATCTACCAGTTTCTCACCTCTGCAATGGGGGTGACCATGGGAGTAGCCAGTCACAGGCCTATTGGAAACTTGAGTGACTTAATACATACCAGACCTTAGGAGAATTTGTCACATACTAAGAGCACAATAAGTTTTATTATTTTTGTTTTTCCTCCTTTAACAACTGTTTATTGAGTACCTACTGGACGCATCACTGACCAGGTACGGAAAATATAAAGATGACTATCATGGTCTTTGCTTTCAAGATACTGAGAAGCTAGGAGGAGATGAACACAAGATCGCACAGGACAATAGTGCAATGAACAGAATGAACAGATTTTCTTGGGGCAGTCCCTACAGATGAGAGGATATTGTAACCAGCTCTTGAAAGTTAAGGAAGAGCTCTCTGCGAAGTTGCTGCTGCTGCTGACGATAATAAGAAATACTAATTAATAATACAATCTTCAGTTAGTGGCTAACATTTGCTGGGTCCTTACAATAGGCCAGACAATTTATAATATCAATATGTATTATTTTGTTTAATCATCAGAAAGATCCCGTGAATTCAGTTTCATTTTTATCTCTAACCTTGAATTTAGGAAACTTAGGCCCAGAGAGATAATGACATTTTCTCAAGGTCACTGGGAGAATAAATGGCAGAGCTGCGAACTGAGCACAGCAGAAATGTGTCTGAAGCATTGAGACAAACAGCAGAGAGCACACCTAATTATGAAGTTTCAGGGCATGACCTGAATGAGAAAAAATTCAGAGTGGCTCTAGCACGGAGTGCTCCAGATGTTAAAGATGGCGGCAGGGATGAAGAAACGTGAACATTTTGCTAAAAGCTGGAACATAATACACAAGGACCAGTAGGAAAGGAGAAGCTTATGGAAGCTTACTAGGGGAGAAGCAAGAGTTATTGCAACTGTTTACCAAGAAATGTACATCCATTCCTCAAGATGTTCAGTGTAGAGCTACCCTATGACCCAGCAATTGCACTACTAGGTATTTACCCCAAAGATACAGATGTAGTGAAAAGAAGGGGTACATGCACCCCAATGTTCATAACAGCAATGTCCACAATAGCCAAACTGTGGAAAGAGCCAAGATGTCCTTTAATAAGTGAATGGATAAAGAAGATGTGGTCTATACATACAATGAAATATTACTCAGCCATCAGAAAGGACGAATACCCACCATTTGCATCAACATGGATGGGACAGGAGGAGATTATGCTAAGTGAAATAAGTCAAGCAGAGAAAGACATTTATCATATGGTTTCACTTATTTGTGGAACATAAGGACTAGCATGGAGGACATTAGGAGAAGGAAGGGAAAAATGAAGGGGGGTGGAATCAGAGAGGAAGATGAACCATGAGAGACCATGGACTCTGGGAAACAAACTGAGAGTGTCAGAGGACAGGGGGGTAGGGGGATGGGTTAGCCTGGTGATGGGTATTAAGGAAGGCACATATTACATGGAGCACTGGGTGTTATATGCAAACAATGAATCATGGAACACTACATCAAAAACTAATGATGCACTGTATAGAGACTAACATAACATAATATTAGTAAATAAATAAATATATACACACACACACACATATATATACACATATGTGTATCACTATCCTAAAAATTTTGCAAGATTACTCAGAAGCCAGTGCACCTAAGACATATCTTAATTGGAGGGGAGGGTAAGATGGAGGAAATGATAAAGTCAAGAGTAACTGTAGTTTCTGTAATAGGGTATCAAGTAAGAAATGATACCATTAAGTGAGATTACAAGAGAGTTTCAGGGGTTGAGGAGGACATAAAGAATTCGAGGTTTACATAAGATTTTGCATTGATTATTGGACTTCCCAGAAGTTTTTAAAAGGGTAGTTGAAATAAGCATCTGAATTTAGAAGAGAAGATACGTGAGAATGGCAATGCAGGTAAAGATTTGAAAAGTATTAATACACTGAACTCTTGAACTTTTCTGCATCTCTAACCATCATGCTAATTGACCTGAGGTCCAAGCCTGTAGGCATCACTGGGGGATGAGAACGTGAAAGTGTGCTTCTGAAGAAATGTAAGGAGAAAGAGGATGATAACAGTTACCCTATTGGTAATATTTTACAAGACTATGTTCATCAATTTTGTCATTGCAGAAAAAAAATAGGATTGGCTTGATTTCTTGAGTTTTCATTAAAATATATAGGACAAAACTAGGTATTTTGCAATATTTAGAGAAAGCAACTGTGTTCTCCCAAGGTTAGTACAGGAAAGACCATGGCAAGTGAAATAACACTTTGCTCTGACCGTGAAGATTGGTCAGAGATGCAAGGGAGTTTGAGAGGGAAATTGACTTATGTCTCAGTATTTCCTCTCTGGGATTGACCTGAGGATGAGGAAAGTCTATCAGATAATTGAAAAAGTATCAGATTCAGGGACTGTGACTCACACCTTCAGTTGAGACCATTTGAGTGGAACCACTAAGCTCTGTAAACTTGGTTAACATGATGTACCTCAGTCTAGTGAAGAAGGTAGAAGAGCATGGTAAGAGAGAGACATGGGTGACACGCTCTTGGTCCTGCCATAGTTCTATAGTGGGGAGACCACACTGGAAGACACCAGGTCTACGAGCACCCTTACTCTAGTGGGATAAGTTATGTCAAAGTCAGGAAGATGCATGGACAAGAAGTCTATGTCTTAGCCAGCTAAAAGTGAGGGTAAGTTTAATTAACCAGGTGGGAGATACCTATGCTCTGGAAGGACAGTCACAGACAAAGTTCAGAATCTCAAACTTTGGTTTCAGAAGAATGTAGTAGGAGGCCCAACTATGATGTGGACAAGACTGACAGAAAAAAAGATCAGTTAAGACATATGCAAGAAATACAGGGAGGCCGGAGGAGGCCAAACCAAAATAAGACAAATGAAGAGCCACCATGAAGAAGGGATGTGAAGGACATGTCCTTTTTCTATATTGAGCACTTTGAGTCTGGAACCTTAGCTCACTGGCCATCCTGACACCTTCCTTCTTTTATTTTGAAAACCCAATTTCCTAGCAAGTGAAGTAGGAGGAGAATAGCTGAACCCACTTTCTATTTGTTGTCATTGTTCTTTGTTCCTATTTTTGTCTCTCACTCTTTCTCTGCCTTTTGTAGTTTTAATTGAACATTTTATATGATTCCATTTTCTCTCCTTTCTTAGCATATCCATTATACTTTTTTCAAAACTTTTTTTTAGTGGTTATGCTAGAGTTTGCAATATACATTCACAACTAATTCAAATCTTCTTAAAAATACTATATCACTTCATGAGTAGTGTGAGTACCTTAAAACAAAATAACCCTAATTCCTTCTTTCCATCCTTTGTATCATTAATGTCATTTGTTTCACTTACATGTAAGCATGAAGAATATGTGTATGGTACATATATAAACACACATAACTGAAATTGTTGCTATTAATTTGAGAAAAAAAATCCCTGTTATCCGTTAGACCAAAGAAGAGTAAGAAAAGTGAAAGTTTTTACTTTCATTTGTTCCTTCTTCAATGCTCTTCTTCTTACATAGGTCTGAGTTTCTGACCTATAGGATTTTCCTTTTCTCAATGATTTTATTTGTTTTTACATTTCTTGTGAAGCAGGTCTATTAGCAACAAATTTCCTCAATTTTTGGTCAATTGAGAAATTCATTATTTCTTATTAATTTTTGAAGGATATTTTCCTAGGGTACAGAATTCTACTTTGGTGTGTGTGTGTGTGTGTGTGTGTGTGTGTGTGTGTTTTCCCTCTCAACACTTTAAATATTTCATTTACTTTTCTTGCTTGCATGGTTTCTAGGAAGAAGTGGGATGTAATTCTTACCTGTTCCTCTATAGGTAAAGGTGTTTCCCACCCCCCAACGGGACAATCTCCCTTTCCCCCTTTCTTCCCTCTGTCCTCCCCCAATGCCCCCTTTTAGAAAATCAAAGATAAAGATAAAGCCCTATTAGAAAATGATATGCTAAGGTGTAATTGTTTTTTGTTTTTTTGTTTTTGTTTTTTCCTGGTGTTTATCTTGCTTTGTGCTTTCTGAGCTTCCTGGATCTGTGGTTTGGTGTCGGACATCTGACATTAATTTTGAAATTCTCAGTCATTATTGTTTCAAATATTTCTTCTGTTCTTTGCCCTTTTCCCTCTTTCCGATACTCCCAGTACATGTACATCTTTTTCCATTTTTTTCCCCATGCTCCTTAGACATTTTGTTCTGTTTTTCTCAGTTTTTGCTCTCTTATCTGTTTTTGAGGACTCTATTGATAGATCTTTTAGGTCAGAGAATATTTCTGCAGTTGTATCCAGTCTGCTAATAGGTTCATCAAGGGCTTTTTTCATTCCTATTACAGTGTTTTTGATGTCTAGCATTTCTTTTTGATTCTGTTTTAGGATTTCCATTTCTTTGCTTACACTGCCCACCTGGCCTTGCATGCAGTCTGCCTTACCCGTTAGAGCCCTTAGTGTATTAATCACAGTTGTTCTAAATTCCTGGCCTGATCATTCCAATATCCTTGCCATGTCTGGTCTTGATGCTTACTCCGCCTCTTCAAATTGGGTTTTCTGCCTTTGATAGGATCGTGATTTTTCTGGAGAGCTGGACATGACGTGCCAAGCAAAAGGAACGGCTGTAAGCCTTTAGTAAAGTCGTGGTGAAGTGTAGGGAAAGGGGAAACTCTACATTCCTGGGATTGGATCTTAATCTTTTAGAGAGGCAAAGCCTCTGGGCTGTGAACTTCATAAGAGTTTCTTGGGCTTTCCCTCCCCAGCTAGGTGGAACGGGGTAACAGGGCTGGAGTTAAGTATTTCCCTTCTCCCACTTGAAAGACTAGAGGGGCTGGAGCTGGATATTCCCCTTCCCCAGGTCAGTTAGGCTTTGATAATACCCCAACGAGTTAGGACCTGGTTTGCAAGTCCCCCCCCCCCCCGCCCCCAGGGCAGGACTTGTTAAGAAAAACAGAGTGCTCTGGTTTATTTCAAATGCCTCCTTTCCCCCCTCCCACTGCGGGAAGCCTGAGGGAATTTTTCTAGGTAGTTACTGTGGGAATCTTGTCAAGCTCCTGGAGGTAAATATCACAATATCTTGAGGTCCCCTCTCCCCTGAATACTCCTAAAGTTTTGAACTCTTCTACTTTCCCACCACACAACCTCCATAAATCGATCAATTGCAGTTCAGGTCTTCCTCCCCCAGCACGGCTCCCCGCAGCACTTTCAGCCTGTGGGTCACTGCTCCCTCAGCCCTGATTCCCTTTATTCACCTGTTCCTCCAGCCTGGGCTCTGCAGTTTGCCCTGGGTTCCTTGCTCTTAGGGACGGAAGACAGTTGTTGATTTTTCAGTCTGTTCAGCTTTTTACTTGTCCTTAGGATGGAGTAGCGACTTCTAATCCTCTTACACACCGAACTGGAAAGGAAGTCCATCCACACTGTATTCCAGCCAGCCATCAGCCTCGGCAGAGAAGAGTCAGTATATTCGTGTATGCATGCTTGAGGACGAAAGAAGAAGGAAAAAAAGAAAAAATCACAACAGCAAAGCCTTCTTCACGCTCTTCAAAATTAGAAGATAATTTGAATATTATTGCATTCAAGAGGGCCCTCTGGCCGGGAATTGGGAAAGGAAGCAAGAGAGGACACTCCCTCCCCCTTGTCCCAGACTTCTGGTCATCCAGCAATGTAAAGAGGAAGAAATTTGGGGCAGGACCACCAGAAAATTGTTGATCTCATTGCCTATTCATAAGCTCTCACAGACAAGGCACCAGATCAAAGTGCTGAGAGTATTATATATATATATATACAAACACACACATACATCTCTCTCTCTCTCTCTCTCCCAGGGTTTGTTTGGAAATAAATGTCTATTTGAAATACATACACTAATAAAATCTGATAGAACTAAGATCACAAAAATCCCTTTGATATTGTGAGGACTCGAGGCATCACATTAGATACACCTCCTATGGAGGAAACATGTTGCAAAAATCTATATTGAAACTTAAGATGGAGAAAGTACCAAAAAAAAATGTATATCGCTCAGCGGTCAGATAGTGGGAGGCAACAAAGCCTCCCAATAGCTAAACAAGAGTGGGCTGAGGAATCATTGGTTGGTAGGAATTCAGTTCCTTTGTTTTCGTCTGAAAAAATATTTCCAGGAACTGTGAATAATGTTGAAATTTCCAAAAGTCTGAACTGAAAGCCAAAAGTTTATAAAAATGGTTGGACCATTTCGACTGCTACAGATTTTGCAACTATGCTATCAGGCATGTTCTTTTAAACTCCCTGGGCAAGAAGTAGTAGGAGTAGGTATAAAAAGGAACATGCCTGTGAAAGAATTTAAAATTCTCTTCCCCGTTCCCTCAACAAGTATTTATTGAACTGCCTTATGGAAAAGAAATGCTTTTACTTGAAAATATAAAAAATCCGCTCATCAGTGCTTCCTGAAGAGACTTTGAAGAGAATTTTAACCCTAAATTGAAGGGAATAGAAACTTGTAAACTATGAGACCTCAAGATCTTATTAAGGAGCATGAATAGTAAAAGAGCTCAAATTTTTGCTTCCAAGGGTAACATAGGCAAAGAACATAATAAATGCTTACATGATGATAGAGGCTTTTACAGGTTACCTCATTTAGATTCTTTAACTTATATGGAAATTGGAACTTGTCCAGCTTAGAGATGATAAAAACTAAAGTCAGTTAGGACAGTATCAGATTCAATATTCACTAAAAATCAGAGCCTGGATTCAAACCCATATCCATTGATTTTTTTAATAAAAAATAAAACTGGTTTTTTTTTCAATCAATTGATGCTTCCTGTTGTGACCAAATCAGAATTTTTTATGAGTTCTTCAAAAGCACAAAAGGAGAAAATGTCAAATAGCAAAGAAATAATGAAGACTGGTAGAATTGTGAGGGCGCAGTGTACTTTTTAGTAAGACTTTATGATGTAATATACATTTACCTTATCTCCAAACCATCCAGCTTCCTCCTTGTATCATTGGCCTCAAGGTGTGCATTTTCTTCTTGAACAAGTTCTCAAAACTCACTGACTTCCTAAGTTGAATCACTTGGTTTCTACACTGCTCCTTAGCAATTATTCAGAAATCTGTATTCTTTAGTTCTCTGAATCTGGTATATGTGTTTCTTGGATTTCCCATTTTTCTTTTTTTCAGATCCATGCTTCATTTTGCCAGAGTACACATTACATTTTTTTTTAAGATTTTATCTATTTATTCCACAGACATAGAGACAACCACGAGAGAGGAAACACAAGCAGGGGGAGTGGGAGAGGAAGAAGCAGGCTCATAGCGGAGGAGCCTGATGTGGGGCTCGATCCCATAACGCCAGGATCACGCCCTGAGCCGAAGGCAGACGCTTAACCGCTGTGCCACCCAGGCGCCCCCACATTACATATTTTTTAAGGAAGAATTTACAGGTAGTAAACTGAGTTTTTACATTTCCAGAATGCCTTTGCTTCTCACCTTAATATTTTGCCTGAGGATAGATATCAATTTTTAAAAACCATTTATCCTAAACCTTTGAAGGCATATTCTATCACCTAGTGTCCAATGATGCTTATGAGAACTACGATACTCATTGTAAAACTGATCCTTTGTAGGAAACTGCTCAGTTTAGTTTTCAGTTTTGTTTTGAATCCTTCTGCAACAAATTTTAAAAATCTTCTCATTCTAAGTTTCGTGATGTATCTAGCTGTGTTCCCCTCCCCACCCCAACCACTGAATGTTGTTTTGTACTTAGGGAGATTCATTCAGTCTCAAAACCAGTTTGGTTTGTTTTGTTTCTTTTCAGAAATCTCACTCTATTCTCCCCTTGATTATTTCATCCTCTCCTTATTAATTTCTCACTGCTACTGTAACAAATCCCTACAACCCTAATAGCTTAAAACAAGAGAGTCGTTATCTTACAGTTCTGGAGATCAGCAGTCCTGAAACCAAGGTGTCAGCCCAGCTGCATTCGTTCTGGATCTTCTAAAGAAGCATGCACCGCCTCGTCTTTCCCAGCTCCTAGAGCCCGCCAGCCCGCCAGGCTCGTGGCCCTTCCTCGAACCAGCCAGACTTCCGCTTCCCTCATCACATTCTCTGACTCTGCCCTCCCTTTCTCCTGTAAAGACCCTTGTGATTACACTGGGTTCACCTGGATAATTCAGGGTACTCTGCCCATCTTAACATCCTTAACTTCATCACACCCGTCGGTGCGGCTCAGCCACGTAGGCCAGCGTATCACGGGGTCCGGCAGTGAGGACGGAGACGTCTTCAGCAGCCGCCCTTTTCTCTACCATACCCCCCTTTTTCTTCATTCTGTCTTTAAAGAACTCCCATGCCGACCTTCCTAGAACGATCACTTACTTGTAATACTGTGTTCTTACATTTTCATCTCTTCCTTTTTCTGTATATATTCTGGTGATTTCCGAGACTTTTTTTTCAAGTCTATTTCTTACATTTTATGTTAGTGATTGTATTTTTTTTTTCATACACAGCAACTCATTTTTATTTTGTGAAGTTTTCGTTTGTAATAGGTTTAAACTTGGGTGCCCTTCATTGGATGTATATTTTGAATAATTCCATCTGAATTTCATTATTTAGAAATTAATTAAATGTTCTAATGCTAGCCTCGTGTCACTCAGCAATCTTTTTTTGTCATCTCTACTTCTGTATTATCATTTCACTGAATTCTCAGGAAGTGAAATAAATACATGTGGCCTGCGTAACAGCTTCAACTGGAAGCTCTATGAACCTGAAATTTAGTTTCACAAAGCTTTCTTTACAAATAATAAAAGATCCTCTGTGACGGATGGAGGAATAGGAAAACCTAAAGAAAAGCATCACTAGGAAAAGAAATAGGGGCAACTGGAAAGGCAGATGAACAGAGTGATGGGCAAAAAGGAAAAAAGAAAATGAAAATGAAAAAAAAAAGAAAATAGAAAAGAAAAGAAAGTTGCAGAAAGAGGCCTCCTAGTAGGGAGGAAACAGAAATCTTTAATATTTGAAGATAGTAGCTATACTTCAGATGAAAGTCAAACTGTTATTTGGGGGCGCCTGGGTAGCGCAGTCGTTAAAGCGTCTGCCTTCGGCTCAGGGCGTGATCCTGGCGATCGGGGATCGAGTCCCACATCAGGCTCCTCCGCTGGGAGCCTGCTTCTTCCTCTCCCACTCCCCCTGCTGTGTTCCCTCTCTCGCTGGCTGTCTCTCTGCCACATAAATAAATAAAATCTTTAAAAAAAAAAAAAAGAAAGAAAGTCAAACTGACCTTTCACAGAAGGATGGTAGGAGAAATATACATAAGGCAGCGCATGAAGGAATAGAGACCCATTTGATCTAAGCGCTAAATAAGGAAATAAATTTCAAGCACAGGTTTAGATGGGAGCTGCAGTGGTTAGTATTTAGGCTTTTAGTGTTTTGAAGTGCTGAAGGGTATTTAAGGATATACATTTTAGTCCAAATAAATAGGTTTGAGTTATGTAATAGTTCATGTTCTACATTAAACGTTCGACAAAATACGAAGATGTGATGCATGAATATCGAGGGTATTTTTACCATCTGAAAACATAAGTAGTGTGGTGTTTAGTGACATTGTAGGTATGGAATTTGTTAGACTGGGGATGTGACTTGACCTACACTCAGCGCCCCAACTACTCTGTAAGAGCCAACCAGGTGACACTAACTGCAGACAAACTCCAGGGCATCTTTATCGACAACATGTAGCAACCCCAGCTTTGAAGAGGAGCCACTACAGAACAGGACCTCACGTCAGCATCCCAAGCACAGCCGTGCTAAAGCCATAGACATGGGAGATACTCTGCCCCTCTGGATTGTTTCTGGGCAAGCCTGACTGCCACCACTCTGCGTGCTGATGGCCAAGGACTTCACATATTACCAAGCAAGGACTCTAGGGGTGTATCAAAATTTACCCACACAAGGCACCTTCATTCAGGACCAGAGAGAAACCCTTGTGTAACAAACATACTGATGGCCTGCCTCCATCAGCTGCTTTCAAAGTCCAATTATTGTATTCAGGTTGCCAACTGTAAACTTAGAATCTGCCCCACCCTTGCCCAAACCTTGCCACACAACAACCTGAAACATCTAATGACATGGTTTAGTGTGGGCCCGCCCCCTTTCATCCAGACTATGTTGTTTGAATTCCATTTCCTCCACTCACTAGCCATGTGAGAGCTTGAACCTGTTGCTTAACCCTCTAGGCCTCCATTTTCCTTTGGAACAATCAAGATAGTAAGAGCACATACTTCTTAAGGTTATTGTGAGAATTAAGAGGGTCGGTATATGCAAAGCTATCAAAAAAGTGCCAAATAACTAGGCACTGAAAGAATGTAAGTATTGTTACCTGTGTTTCTTGTCTCTCTTCTTTCCAGGAGTAAATGAAGGGCGACCCAGTCAGTATATAGATCAATAGTTAGTCTGCTTTTGTTTTAGTAGCCGTTGAGCTGACTGACGCTGGAACTCTCGCTGTGATGTTCTTGGACAGCCAACAGCATTGCCAACTCATTCCCAACTCAAATGACCCTGTGGAAAGGCTCTACTTAGGCCCTTCTGCTCAGCTTCCTTGGTAGAGCTGGAGTAGATCTGGACCCAATGGCCCAAAAGCTGATTTGAGGCCAAACACATGTTTTCTACTTGCAGGCTCTTCACTTCATATTTGGACTTCCATTTTCTTTCTGCCTACATTTCCAGTAACAATCCTTGTTTAATTCTCAAGGTTGTAAGGGTTAAACTACTTTCTCACTCTTGCTTCTCACTCTTGCTATGAGAACTGCATCGCACTCCACCCTCTTATTGGAAAGGGGCTTGCCCTTAAATAAAAGGCAAACTTGAACACTACTGAGTCATGATAAATGGTGAAACTTCAGCCCACAGAACATTTATCTTTGAACATATTTTTGTTATGACATCTCGAAAATATTATATGATGCAATTATCTCCACAAGTATTTGTTTAAACCACTTTCCATTCCAAATAGGACCTCAGGTTATTACCATCATCATCATCTCATGAACTCCTACTCTGTGTAAGATGTTTTAAGGATATTGCTAACACAAAAAAGTGTATCGCAGATCTTCGCCACTAAGAGATTTAGAGTCTATTTGGGGAAATTGTACAAGCACAGAAAGATTATGGTCCCAGACAGGATTTCCCATGTGGCTTATAATTGTAGCAGGTAATATGTGTGACATACAGAGTATAAAATGGTTTTGAAGGGTCTTAAAAGATGAATAATGTTGAGACAAGGGAAAAAGTGTATCAGAGCATTCTTGACAGAAGAGACGTAGTGAGCACACATTGTAGAGTCTGGAAATCACATGACATGCCTGAAAAACATTAGAAGAACTCTTTCGTCACTGTGAATAATTTCAGTATGAAATCATCTTTCTATTTAGTAAAAATTACAGAGTTCATAAGAGAAGAGGAAAAGAACCCCCAAACATCAATAAAAACACCGTACGCATGATAGCTGTTAGGTGAACATTCTTCTTGCTGTAAGCAAATATTTCTTTTGCATGTCTTTTCTCCTTTCCCTTCCTTTTGATGGCAACCTGATGTTCAAAGAATCCATTTGACTTTGTCAGGTTATAGGACACCAAGTAAGAGCATCTTGAATTTGTTTTCATGAAACAAAGAAATAGAAAATAAAAAATGAAAATAATCAGGAATGATTATCACCTGAAGAATATAGCAATTAAGAAGAGTCCGGATGGTGTATCCAGTATGTAATGGGTCCAATGTCTCTAGAAGGCCTCTGCTTCTACCGTACAGGCTAGTTTTGTTGTATTTCACAAGACGGTCAAGTTCTGTGGTGCGCTGAACTCCTTGTTCTTTTTCTCCTTCTCTTCAAAGGTTAAAATAAGCAAGAGAAATTGGGTGATGATCATAACAGGAAGAATGTGGGTGTGGGAGGTGTGAGGAATCAGTGCCTGGGGCTGGAGTTGGTTCTCCCTAAAATGACTGGAAGTTACCATGTGGTCTGATGACCAGAAAGTACACCAAAAATTTCAAGTAGAAGCTTCAGTCCAGGCCCAGGGGAACAGTATTCTGCAAGGATGAATCTAATCATTCCTCACTCACGTTAGCCAAAACAATTAGCCAGGAGAAGGACGTCCCTCTCCCACCAGGTCCTGTTTCTTTCTCCCAAGATGTAGTATTGCCTGTTGCTAATGAACCCTTAGGACGGCCTCAAACACACCCTGACAGCTGCAGAAGGTTTTGGTAACAGCCCTAATTCTAGTTTCCCTTCCATCTGTCTGCAGATGTTTTAAATTTGACCCCTCAAAAAAAAAAAAAAAGTATCCTACCAAGAAGCAATTACTATGCTTGTATATTTCCCGTTTAAAAAAAATGACAGGATTGTGATTTGCAGGCGTCTCGTAATTGTGGATTATGCTGGGAGTTTGACACTCATTCTGGACATGGAGATTTTTTACACTATTTGGGGCTGGATTGCTAATATTTCATTTAGATTTATTCAAACTGTCAATCATAAAGACATAGAAAATAATCAGAAATGTCAGCCATCATGCTGAAGGAAGTCAATCCTTTCAAAATTATTCATTGCTTTTATTTTTCTTTTTCAAAATATCTTTCAACCACAACAGGATGATACAACACCAGAATGTTTCTGTTTATCATGTGCCATCTGGATTTCCTTTATTAATTATATAATTCTTTCTACAGACTTTTTCTTCTGAGAATTGCAAAACAATTTTAAGGTATTATTTCAATGTTCATCATACATTAAGGGGATTATCTTAGTATGAATAATGTAACCAAGATAATTTAGGAGAAATAAAGCTGTGAATAAAATCCCAGAATATATCAAAGAATTATAGAATCTTAGAATCTTTAGGGCCTTAAAGCTTTCTGGTCCAAGTCTCTCTTTTGCTGGGTGGGGGTCTCAGGTACAAGAAGGGTTGACCTGCCCTGAGTCACTCCTTTAGTTTGCCACTGAGGCGGGGGGAGATGCCAGTCCTCCCGATGCCAGATTCAATACTCCTTATACTGAATTTTTCTGAAGATGTTCTTTTGACACCTAAGTCACACATAAGTCATTCTTCTTGAATAAGTCAAGTTTTTGTAATATTTTCATTCCTCTCTAAAGAAAAATCTCTGAAATAGAAGAAATCTCATTTGTAACATATCAAAGCAATATTTTAAAACACTTGCTTTGTGTCCAGCGCTGTAGAGCTTACCAATAAGAGACACAATCCCTTATGGAAAGAAGCATGTTCTTCTCTAGGGAAATAATCTTGGGGAATCAAGGCCAATGCATGTGAAAATATAATTAAGACTGTAAGGATGTATATGATGGGAAATGAATAGCACAGTAGATACAGGAGAGAACAGGGCTTCTCACTGGCTTTCAACAGGTGCAGTGTGAATACTTACTAAGGCACTGAACTATATTTTCTTGGAGAAGAGCTTCTCTCTGGGAAGAGGAAGGATGAAATCAACAATGTCACCTACTAATTGTCAGTAAAAATTCTATAGACTTGGGCTTAATTGTATGCTTTTTATTTATTTTTTAAAAAAGATTTTTTAATTTATTTTAGAGAGCTAGAGAGAGAGCACAAGTGGAAAGGGCAGAGGGAGAGGGAGAGAGAATGTCAAGAAGACTCTGTGCTGAGCCTGGAGCCCAAACGGGGCTCAATCTCAGGACCCGGAGATCATGACCTGAGCCAAAACCAAGAGTCGATGGCTCAACTGACTGTGCCACCCACGCACCCCAGTTGTGTGCATTTAAGCATATTTAAATGTAAAATAAGCCTGGAAAGACATTTGAGTGTTACATTAAGTAAAATATAATGAATTATCTACATAATATGTACTGAGAAGACAAAATAATGAGATCACTCAGGTTGAAAAGAGTGTTTTTAACATTGTGCTTGCTTACAGATTTGTGTTTAATGTTTGATGTTCAAGGAATCTGTATACTCTTCATTTCAAATAAAACTTATTCTGAAACTCTTTACAGTAGGTTCAATTAATTTTAGGGAGACTAACATGTATTAAATGGGTTTGGCATTTTTAATTACAAGCACATTTTAATATTTAAGATAAACCCTTTTATCTGTACAAATTCATAAATTTAGTTTCAGAAAGTTGAAATACCATTTCCACTGTTACTCACATATCATTGCAGAGTTGAGATTGTGTCAGAAGCTGAAGAACAGTATCCTTCAGTTATTAGAATGTTTAGATATCGCAATGGTTCTAGAATGAATTAGAAACAATAGTTTCAGTCACCCCTGATGAAACTTAAAGAGCTGTTCTAGTACCAGCAGAACAATTTCTATAACTCTCATACTAGTGATATAAAGAACTACAACTGGGACACATTAGAATGCTAGACCACTGGCAAACTCTTTATAATGTTTAATATCTCAAACCAGGGGAGCCTCATATGTTCTCTTCAAAAGTATAAATCATTTTAAACTCCAAAAAGTAGATTTCTTTAAAATTTTTAAGTACATCAGACCTAAGGGGGAAAAAAATCCAGAAATACATTAATCCCTTATACTTTCTAGAACTTGTAATGCTTATCTATATTTCCAATAATAGTCATGCTAGATTTTTTTTTAAAAGCATTCTAAGTAACTTAACCTTGCTTTTAATAATCCAGCTGCTCACAACTGGTTGTTTTAAAAAAATTACCTATATTAATAATGACTCTGGAAAGGTCATTTGCAATCAAGAAGTGTTCGATTTAAAAAGGTGAAATGTTCCTTTTATAAAATCTCCCACACATGGGGCACCTGGGTGGCTCAGTTGGTTAAGCATCTGCCTTCGGCTCAGGTCATGATCCCAGGGTCCTGGGATCGAGTCCCGCATCAGGCTCCCTGCTGAGCAGGGAGCCTGCTTCTCCCTCTCCCTCTGCTGCTCCCCCTGCTTGTGCACTCTTGCTTGCTCTCTCTCAAATAAATAAATAAAATCTTAAAAAAAAATTTCCCACACAAAAATTATTTTCAGAGAAGACCTGTGGGGTACCTGGGTGGCTCAGTTGGTTAAGCATCAGGGTCCTGTGATTGAGCCCCGCCCACATCAGGCTGTTTCCTTGTCCCTCTCCCTCTGCCCCTCCCTCTGATTGTTCTCTCTCTCTCTCTCTCTCAAATAAATAAATAAAATCTTTTTTAAAAAAAGAAGAAAAGACCCATAAAGAGTTTCCATATATAAAATATCTGTGACTGTAAGTTAGGTTCTGTAAGTTAGGAAAAAAACTAGCAAGAAGTCAGATTTTAAAGTCAGAAATCAAAAGCTAAGATGATTTGTGTAAGCAGTGTAGGTGGTTAGCTCTAGACAGGGTAGCTTCATTAACTGGTGGACAATTTGAAGATGCTACCTGCAGAAAAACTAATAGCTTACATGTGCATAACATTTTAGGGTCTCCAAAATGTGAGACATAAATTCCTTATTAATTAGGAGAAATGTATTGAACATGCACAGCTAGAAAGTCATGAAGGCAAAATGTTCAATACACAAAGATCTTAAAATGCAATTATATATGGCTCTGTCCTTAAAAAACTAACAATAAGATAGTAAGATAAGACATACATGAAAATAAGAATATGTCTGCTTTAAACTGGGTGCATATATACTAAAAAGCTATATCTTACCTGGATTCAAGATGTCTGTTTGCTTTAAATGACGTGTGAAATTATTTGAGGGAATAAAATGAGAATTTCATGTATGTTCAAGTCCTGCTCATGGGACAAGTGTTGGTAGGGGAATCTGGTCCAGAGAGACAAGAAAGGTATTGCCTAAATGAGGAGGACAAATCCTAATTAAAAAAAAAAAATCAAGTTATAATAGGGAAAAATGACGTGTGCTGGGTCAAAATCATGAAATGGAGTCAGATCTACATAGCTAATTATTTGGTATCCAGAAAATCAGGAGAAGAAGTGAGCTTTCTATGCAGGACCAATTCATTCAGGGTGGTAGTAACAAAAGTGCTAAGATCTTAAGACCTCTTACATGGTGCACAAAAAATGCAGCAGCTTCAAGGACTGGGCCAAAGTGACCGCCTTGACCTTCTCAAGCCTGACAGATAAGAAAGCAGAAAATTAAGTATTCTTTCCTATTTTACAGATCCTGAGCGTCCTGTGAGATGAACTCATGTCTGAATCATTTCTCTCCTGGGAACTGAGCTCAAGAACCAACAAAGAGCAGGAGTAGTTGTAACTCCACGGACACCCCGCATAACAAGCACTAAAGTTACCGTGTCTTTGGTGCTCGAGAGCTGTGTTATTTGACCCTTATAACTATGTTACTCTTGCCCTTAGCCCGTACTGCAGATGGTCAGGCTGAGGTGATCAAACCTACGTTTCTGAAGGGTCTGAGTTTCTGGGCCCTGCCTTTATAGGTTTTATGTTATCTTTCATTGATCTTACTATGAAATATAGAAGTAATAAGATATATCCTAAGGATCCCCTGAATTCCATACATATTTCTCCTTACGACAAATTATTAGCAATCTATTTCCCCCCTTGGTTTTATAGCCTTCCTCCATACCCATTGCTTCAGTACCATGAGGAGCTCAAAATAGCCAGGTGTTCGTCTCCACTCCCCGTTTAATAAAACAACTATTGTGTCCTTTGGTAAAACTATTTCTTCATTAGGGACTGAGATCACAGCAAAGCAGCACTCGAATCTGCAGGAAAGTAAAGCAAAACATGCAAAGTGGTTTGTTTGTTGCAAAGGAGTCACAAATATGCACCATGAGGAACACGTGTGCTTATAGTGTATACAGTTTATTAGAGAAGGATTTCTGTGTGTGTGTGTGTGTATCATTAGAGAAGCATATATATTCTCCTGAACTCCACAGCTTAGGTAGAGATGATTACTCTTCCCCCAAAGGGGACCTGCCAGGATAGAAGGCTGGAAGAGCAACCGAGATCACGCCCAGACAGCAAATGAGCCCAAGTCCACACTGCATTGCACATTTATAGGTGAGCCTAGGAAGAGATAGGAAAAACCTAATGAGACTAAGAAAGGAGAAATATATCATGTTATCTCTGGGCCCAAGTACAACGTTACAGAGGTGCATTAAAACGCCTCAGGGCCGCAGACTGTGTACCCTGAGCAAGTCTTGCATGCCCAGGATGCATACATAAATTAAAGCCCTTCTCGTTTCTCTGTAGGCTCTTACTCCTCCTGAGCCAGCTCTCTGCTAAGACACCAAAAAAGGGAGAGAAAAGGAGCCTCTCCGGTCCATCTAGATTTGTTTCTCATCGGGTATATAAATGTACCCGTGAGAGGATTACTCCTACTTCCCTCAGTTCCCACACGAATTGTCTTCTGATTGTGGAAATGATCGCACCAGACCATTAGTTACAGTTTCAAAGCAAGTTCAGCAAACTTTGTAAGACAGCAAAACCAACCTCAGAACATGTTGTCCAGGTGACCCCAAATGGAACCGTTAGCCACTGCACTAATCTACCAGATCAGAATGAGTTAAGTGCATTTGATGGTGTGGACTGCCCTCTTCTCTGGCTGTGAAATGGGTTTCTCAGTTGGAAGCCATGAGCGGTGGGATACTAAGAGCGTGAGGCACTCTGTCATTGTATAGATGTCAGTGCTGGAGGAAGAAGCGAGGTGCACAGCTAGGATACGGCCACTTGTGAAATATGTATCTATTTTTATGAAAATAAATTTAGCTCCCCCAAAATAATTTCTTCTTTTGAGAGATACACTGTACAGGTTACAGCAACCTGCCTTTCACCTTAGAGAGAGTTTTCCCACATGCTTTTAGAAAGGTTGCTGACAAGGCAGAAGATGGGATTTTCACTTATTTTATTTCTGCTCCCTATACACAAATAACTTCCTAGGTTTTTAGGTTATTCTTGCTACTCCTTCCTTACCAGACTCAATCGGCATCAATGTCATGGACTAGCGGAATGTGCCAAGGAATATCCTGACCAAGGTCTTGAGGACTTTATTACACAGAAACCAGGAAAATTAAAAAGCCCTAAGATACAGCAGTGTCTGTACCTTGTATCATATATTTATACATTCAGTATACTGATGTCCCTGACGGGTAAAATTCTCTTAATCCTTGCTAATTATTATGGAGAAGAGAGAACAAAAGCTCTTTGCCAGTCAGATCAATAATTGTGTATTGAGTTCCAAAGACTGCTTTGATTTCTCGTACTCAGGGTACACACCTGGGAGAATAGTTATAATTGGAGCCATCACCTGATAGACATTGATGACAGTCTCTAGCCGTGCTCCAAGGCCCCTCCTGTTTTTTGTGGATGAGTTAAATGTGGGGGTCCTGGGAATTGCTATTCCTTCATCCGTTAATTCTTTGGAGACAAAGCTGACATATATAGTTCCTCCAGAGTGAGGGTTTTGCTTCTGTTTTACCGTTGAAGTACAGATGGACACTTCCAGCAACTAACATGTGGCCCTTCTTATCCTAATGGCCACTGCAGGGATTCTGTCATTCCCTGCATCTACTTTACCCAAGTATGTGATCAGGACCTGGGACAATAACCAAAGGATGGACCCATGGATTCCATAGGCCCACTTTGAGATAGACTGGGGCCAAAACCATTCACCAGCCAACATCGGTAAGCTTCAGTGAACCATAGTGGCATTTCAGGTCTACAGGGATTAGGGTCAACTCAGGGTCCGTGTCTGGGATTTTTCCCTTTCTCTAGTGCAGAGTAACAGGAAAAATAGCTATATACTGTATCAGGGGTGCTTAGAGAGATGTTTAAAGTCTGTTCACATGACAGTGTTGCAAGGCCATTCTCAAGGGGGACCTGGTCTTTCCTTCAATCAAGAAGTTCACGTTTACAGACTAGCTTGAGTGGAGGAATTGGGTAAGAGGCCATGACTTGAGGCGGTGACTCACATAAGATTTCTGCTCTACAAATTTCCCGTAATATAGATCAGGTTGTATTTTATGATTATTTATTTTGTTCTTGGGACTCTGTAATCTATTAGCCATGCCCCAGATCCCTAGCGGTTTAAACACTCCGAATGGCGGTTCATCCCTGCAGCCAGTTACGGTAATCGAGCTGCCCTTATCTCTGATGGTTACTACTGCCACCTGGCCTCTGTTGCTCTGGGATCCCACGATTGCCATTAAAATCGTGTAGATGACGTCAAGGGTGGCAACTCCCACCATCATCCCCAATCTACGGATGACAGCCAGCACCAAGTTTTCAAGGATTCTGCTCTTTCTCTCATAACACATTTCTCAATGCCCCAGGGATAAGAGTGTTTTCTGTAACTTTTAGGCAACATTGTCAGAAGGAGAGAAAGTTAAGTTGCATGTAGTAATTTTGTTCTAACATTATCAAATTTGTAATTCTGTTGGATTCTTTCCTTTCAATAATTGCAGGGGAGTTCTGGCATCTTGACCTCATTAAACCTAACCCCTTGTGGCATCCATGCCTTAGTCAGTCAACCAAACAAATCGTTAGGCCATTTCCTGCCAATCAAGTTAGCATATTCAATCCGAGATCCAACAGGTCTAGCCAGCCTTCCATCTTCTTGGTCCAACGTGTTCAGGATCTGGTCATGTGCATTCTTCTCAGTTTCCAAACGGTAAACATGAGCTAATTCTTTCCAATCCTTGTGAGGTGTAGACTCTCTTCTCCCAAGATACCTAGGGATTCTCCCCTGGATCTGATTGGAATCTGGCTCAGTTTTGTGTGTAGAGGCAGTGAGGTGTGATATGAGTAGATCATGCAAGAAGGCTAGTATCCACAGAAAGAGAAAGGGAGTTGTTTAAAGTAGCAAATGAATTTTGGGATTCTGTTATGGAATTTATTTAATTATGGGGGGCCATAATTTCCAGCTTCATCTGAGAACACCTAAATGTTTCTGCTGACATCTAAGGGAATCATTCCTTCCCCACTAAATCCCCTACGGTTAATGGAACACACTTGTCAAAGTTGTCTGACCATTCTGCTTCATAATTCTCCAAACTATATCATTAGATTTTAGAGCTGATCATCAGCCATGCTTCCCCTTCTGTCTATATTGAATAAAAACATTCATTTAAAGCTGTCAGGAAGTTTCTGGTTTTCTACTTGTGTTTTGATCTAACAGCTCAAGATCTTGAGTTGTTTTCCCTTCCTTCCTTTCTCTTTCTTTCCTTTTTTCGTTCCTTTGGAAGCCCTTCAATGTAGTCTCAAGTACTGTCCTAACCTTTGCAATACTTGCAACCACTGTCACTGCCATAGCGGCCAAGTTCAGCAGACTTCATTTCTTAGACTCCTGAGACTTCAGGGGTTTTTTGATGCCACTGCGTTTCATTGATTACTAAAATCCTTCTTTCTGCCTGCATAGGGGTCATTCCTATGCTCTAACGTGCTCTTACATGCTCTAACATGTAAACTCTGTGCTACGAAACTTTCTTGAGAATTTGTTTCCTGGGACCATTCCGTATAGTTGAAAGTGTTCCTGCCACATTCCAGTTAGGTAAATAAAAACCACTCTGAGTACTTAAAATAGCAAAGTCAACTAAGGAACATGGTTACACAGTAATAGAAGAGCTAAGGAGATGGTGAAGCAAACCAGAGAAAAGCAATACCAGGAAGTCACTCCCACATGTAGAGGCAAAAAGGAGAAGCAATATTAAGGGAGCCTGGGGCCAGGGTACCTGGCAGGAGCTGGGAGGGTGGCAGGAGCTGAGGCCATAGAGGAGCCATAGTCATTGCTGGAGATACAGCTGCTGCCAGAGATGCTGTCCAAATTGCATATAGGGCAGGAGGCGGCAAAATATCCTGGCTTCTCCCTACCTCCTGGTTCCATGTTTTAATCCCTGACCAGCATCAGGGGTCAATACTCTTGTGATACTGAGTGGACAATCAAAAGGTCTAGGAAGAGATCTGAGAGCAAACAGACACGCAAAAAAACAAATGTGGTTGCCCTTTCTAGAACTGAGTGGTTTGCCCAAGAGGAGAAACTATTCTTCTTTGTACCTCGGAATAGACTCACTGCTCTGGCCACACAGGGCAAAAGCCACTGCCCAGTGAGGAGGGCATCAGGCTCCACGTGAGCAATCTACCTATAATAAAGCTATTAGGAGGGTGAAAACTGACCAATGATGCATTAGGATATTTACTAGGGGGAAGAAATTGAGGATAAACAGACATTTACTTATAGAAACGAAGGAAATAAAATAGGATCAATTTGGCAAAATCATTATTGATAGAACACAATGTAATTGAGATCCAAACAAATGGTGCTTTCAGACCAAAGAGGTTGAAAATATTCTTAGGGCACAGGGACTGTGTCCATTTAACTAATTTTCTCTGACATGAGATATGGCATCATGAGGAGATGGTAAATGATTTCAGATTATGGTGATAAATTGTTCTTCCTGATGAAGTGTGAATGGCTGTAGGTAATTACATGAAATTTGGACACAAGGAGACTTAGTCAACAAATGTTTATTGATATTGAAATATATTCAATTATTAGTTTTCCAGTGGAAATCATAGAAGCCAACACGGTTTGTTAAAATTAAGCTAGACTAACATCACAAGTTTGTTTTTCAAACCAGTCAGAGCTAAGTGAGTAGGGGGTAAGGCTAGATAACTTATGTCTTTAATGATATATGTCTGTAACTGTCTACTGTGTTGGACATAATTAGTAATAAGAATGCTGTGAGAATTTTTTTTTGATTTGTACATTTCTACTTTCCACAACTGACTAATTCAAACCAGCACGTGGAACACATGGGATGAGCAAAAAAGTCTAAATTATACACAGGTTTGAATATTGGCTCCTTGGGGGATAAACTGTGTAAGAAATACAAATTCCAGAATGTCTAATTTCTAAGGGAATTGTGCCGCACTTTTTTTTTTTTTAACTTCAGATTATATAAATACCAATGGCATTTGTTACAAAGAGATTCTTTGGAATTTTTCTTTGTTCCACTCTGTACAACATTGTCATGATTGAATTTTTTTATAGCTCAGACTTACATTGACATCTGAAGAAGTTGTCAAATAATCTTTTCCAATTAGGTTATTCTTTCCAGATTATTTTAGCTCCAGGAAAATTTTAATTCTGATGTCTAAAGAGGTTAATGTGTTTTATTTAAAGAAAATACATGTAGAATCACAGAACTTTTAGAACTAGAAGCAGCCTTAAAGATTGTCTAATTTTAATGTCATTATTTTACAGATGAGAACACACACCAAGGACATTTAGTGATTTTTCTAGAAGCACATGGGTTGTTAATGACAGAACTAGGTTAGAAATCCTTTTCTTTTCAGATGATCTAAGAAAGCGTCCTTTGCTTCATTATACAGTAAGACTTCATTTTTTTGAACATGTTATATAGTTCTGGTTCATGGTCGTGAATAGTCGCAAACATCTATATAGTCCTTTTTTTATCCTTAAGAAAAAGAAGACTGTTTTTTCCAGGAGGTAACTCATTCCTTACTGTTCTCAGCGTCAGGTTATTTGCATATAAATTCTTCAGGTCAGTCATCTCACAAATTATTTTCTCCTTGTTTGTCTATGTTGAATTCCTTCGAAAAAAATGCAGCTCTTTCTTCTGTCTCCCTCTCTCAAACTGAATCCTTTTTAAATCTTGGTTATTTAGTATGGGACTCTTATCATCTTTGGATTTTGGATTTGTAGTTTAATGTACTGTAACAGAGAGGAACCAGAAAATTAAAAATGTGAAGCCACATATCAATGCTCTTGTAAGTAGGACTTCCTTTTTACCATGGGAGACACATTTAATAGGCATGACTTGCCCTAAGCTCATGAGGATAAGGTTTCTGGGCCCCTTATTTACATAGGCCACCTTCCAAAGCTTTGAGATGAATCCTAGCATTCATCTTGATATAAGTTTTTCCAAATTTTAAAAGATAAGCTACTTTAACTACAATCATACAAAAACACTCTCTCTTTCACACAGATGTCCCCTCTACCACACTTCCCTTTGTGGGGTGGTAAGGATCAAACTATATACCAGATGCATATAGTTTGGATTTAGATTTAGTGGGATATATTACTAACCCAACACCTCGAGATATAACTCTCAAACACCTCCCTATATAATTAAGTAATCATGTCCTAGTGAACAAATGGCATCTAGGAATACTGCAACCCCTATGCTGTTTCAAGAGGGGCTGAGAACATATTACTCTATGAACAGAACCTACCTGTTCCACCACCAAATATGAGAAAGAAAAGAAACATGTTTGAGATGTACTAAAGACAAAACTAAGATAAATGTGCTAGTTGTTGGGAGAGTAGTGTGTTATGTTATACATATAGCTTAAGCAGTAATGAATACAAATTTACATGATTTTTCTGAAATCTGTGGTATAGTGTTCAACAACTTTTCAAAATTTGTTGTGATTTCTCATATATACTCTATAAATACTCACTTTCATAATTTAGTATGCTTTTGTATCTTCTTAAAAAGCTCCCCTCTGCACAATTTTTATAGGTTTCAGATCCTAGATCAGCCCTTGGGTTACCAACTTGCCAAAGTTAATCTTCTCTGCTTTAGGATAGCTGGACCCTGGCTCACTCCAGGAGCTAGAATTCAGCAGGGCTGGGGCAGGAAAGACTCTATTATGAGCAACCAAAGAAGTCAAAACAGGTAAAAACTTCTTCTGGGAAGTACAAGAAAAAGATCAACATCAAAGCAGTTGAATTTTATTGATAAGTCTCAGGGCATCAGCATGGGGCCAGGAATCAGACAAGCTCAGAAGCTTCACAGGCCCAAATGTACAGCAGAGAGCAAGAAGCAGTAGTTGCACCTACGAATATTTCCTTGAAAAGGCTGGTTTTTTTTAAGACTTGTTATGATTGGGCACTGCCTAATAGGAAGGTAGTTTGGCCTATCTCAGATGGTTGATGCAGACACTAGATTCACCGTTAACTGTCTAGGCTAAAGAATTTAACACCCATACGACTTCAAGACCATGGCCCCCAGGGATTGGAATCATTATTTCATTTTGCTTGTATGAATGTTATTAGCATATATGGATGACCCTGTAGAAAAACTAGATGGCAAAAAGAAAAAAGAAAAAAAAATGTCACACACACACACACACACACACACACACACACACATTAAGTTCTGGGATTCCAGGAGCAGAGAGATTTGTATGGCTCCATTTTCATAGGATTTGGAGGAAGAAGAAAATGGGAATTATTCCAGTTGGCTAAGAAATTATTAAAATATGCTCACAGCAAATACCTTCAGATGTGACAACAGCAAAAACTTTAGAGGGTAGTCTGGTGGTCTAAGATTCTTTTTTTGGTTAAATCTGGGTTTGAATCCCATCTCTGTCACTTGTAGTCACGTGCCCTCGGGCAAGGGCTTAACTGATTTCCTAAATTCCTTAAATTACTAAAAAATAAGGTTAAGAAGAAGAAAAACCGTAATATTTACTTAGTGGTAGATGATTTATATACGTTATTTAATTCCTGTAACAACTGTTTGGAGTAGTTACTTTTAATATCTTCATTTGACAGGTGAACACACTGATATGTAAAGAAGCTGAGGAAATGGTCCAAGGACATCCGGCTTCTCGGTAGCATCACTAAACATGAAACCACCGTGGTTTTTATATTGCTGCCTCTCAAATAATGTGTCTACATATTGCTATTTGTGAGAATTCCTTAATATAACTTCGTGCAATGCTCATGATATACAGAGGAGTTTTCATAAATATCAGTTCCTTCTCTTTGTATCCATACAGTACTTGTAGTTTTCTCAAAGCAGTTTACATTTATTTCATTTGATCTTTATGCTACGGTAAGGAAACTGACTAAATGATATCAACAAATTATGAGTGGATCCGGTCCTAGGTCCCAGGGTTTCTCACTTCACATTTGTCACCTTCTCATCTCCAAACCTGTCAAAAGGCCGTAAGAAGAGACTCTCATTTTTAACTTGAGTCCGCCCTTCCTTTTGCAGGCTGTAAGCAGAAAGGCATATGCTTATTTTTATAAATGAATGAGTGCCTTGATGTTACAGAACCTGATAGCACACATTGAAAATGATTACTCTGTGTTCTTTGGGAACATCATAGCAGGAAGGCCACGCTCAAGCAGACACCCCCCCCCCCCCACTTGCAATGACAAGCCTTAATGGAATGTGGCCTGCGGAGTGTCTGGGGTTTGTGCGAGGCTGGTGTCAGAGCAAGTGCAAGCAAGTTCGAGAAGCTCAGCCTTTATGACATCGTGCAGCTCAGTCCTTCAAGGCACCACCCACCTTTTCCAGGGGGAATCTGCTGAAATGATTCTCTTGGAAACAGCCTGGAAATAGGGGGGAACGGTGTTAAGTATGTGCTTTTGTCTGTGGATGGGTGAGTGGGTGGAGACGGGGGTGGGGGCGGTGAGGGAGATGAGAAGCAAAGATGGAAAAAACAACCACCACTGCCACCAAAATATTCTGCTCAAGGATGAGGGAGTACACCCTACAGCTGTTAGCACTGTTCAGCATATTTTGCATATTTACATATACCAAGTATTTCCAAACAGCCTTGTGTTTGTTTTAAAATCCCACACGAAGATGTCTGGTAAAGCTGTCACTGGAAAGCTTATTTTCTTGGTGATGTTTGCAAAACTGTTTTCAAAATTCTGTATATACATCATAAACCAAGCAGAAGAGTTAACTGTCATTACCAACGTTATAATCTAGACTAGTTCATCTACTCATCAGACAACATTCAGAGCAAAACACTCATGTTCTAAGGCAAAGAAAGCACCTGATTGGTTGAAGACAATTTTTTAAAAATTATTTTTTTGGCTCAATACAAAATGAAACATAGACCATCACCCAGTGATACTTGGTTTTGAAGCCACCAAAATGTGATTTTCTTAATTGCTCTTGATTCTCATCTTTGATTTAGAAATGTTTTGTCTTTCAGGGTTTTTTTGGTTTTGTTTTTTTGTTTTTTGTTTTGGTGAGAAAAGTGCTTAATACTGGTTGGATTTCTCATATAGCCATTTTCTTCAGGAAATATAAAACACAAAACCACACATAGCCCATTTGAAAAAAAATGAGGGCACTTCCAGCAGAAGGAATGGGGTAGTTTAAAGCTCTATTTTCCTTTGAGCAAGATCCACAAGAAAAGGATAGAGTGTCACGTTTAAAGGGGAACAGATTTTGTATTTTTTGGCAAGATAATAAATCCTCTGTTACTATATTTGGCTCCCTGCAAATAGTCTCTTTTACAAGTGCAAAGCAAAGATCAAGGCTGGTGTTCTTCATTCAGCCACAGCCCAACCTGGTGTGGAAAGTCAAACAGTTGTACTTGAGTGTTGTTTTGAAGACAGTCTAGCTCATTTATTGATCAACAGCCTTCCAGAGTATAGGTGTCTACTTTACACGTTAAGTGCATCAGAACATGTTTGCTTTCCATCACAGTCGTTCCACTGCTTAACTGATAACAGATGTAATGAATCCATCTGGACCAAAATGGAAAAGCTTTACCATGTCAATGTGGTCATATATAGATATTTTGTCACATGTGTATCAGCAGGTCAAATGAGATGCTTGGAGACTTAGGACATCACAGGATGATCACACGTTCCCAAAAAAGGAAGCAAAACAATTAAATGGTAGTTGATTATCCCCAGAGAAAACACACTTCAGCTAGGAGGAATCTGCACCAGATGTCCCGCTCTCCACCCCCCCTGAGTGCTTGTCTGACATAAATACCACATCGCCCTTTAGATTCCAAGGCACTAGAATAGCCACGTGAAATGTTTGAAATAACAACAGAAATTCTCTTCGTAGGCAATTACTTAAGTGAATGAAGATGAATCCTCCACAAATGGCCATTGTGAACATGGAAGAAGCCTTGCTAGTTTCAGTGATTTATTAAACAGTCCCAGGTTACAGGCCTGATGAAAAACTGTATCGAAATCTACTACTAATTGTGGTAGTAGAATAATGCCCCCTTCAAAAAAATACTCACATCCTAGTCTCTAGAACCTGTGAATATGTTACCTTACGTTCAAGGACTTTGCAAATGTAATTAAGAACCTCGAGATGAGGAGACTGTTCAGGCAGACTCTATGTCATCACAAAGGTCTTCAAACATGTGAGCGAGGCGCAAAAGAGAGGGTCAGAGCGATGCCATGTGAGAAGGACTTGCCCAGTGGCTAAAGGCTGAGAAGACGGAGGAAGGGGAGCATCAGTCAAGGACTCTCGAAGCTTGCAACAGCAAGGAAAGAGATTCTCCCTTAGAGCATCCAGAAGGAATGCGGCTGAAACTTTGATTTTGCCCGAGAGCAGTGCCGAATGTCTGACCTACAGGGTGGTTAAGATAATAAATTTGTGTTGTTGGAAGCCATTAAGTTTGTGGTAATTTTTTATAGCGGCTATAGAAAACTCGTAACACTAGTCCAGTCTAAATATAGCAAACAGTTAAAAATGCCAAATTATTTCACCTAATATGTTGGGGGGTCTACTGATTTAAACACTTATTTCTAGACTTTCGTACTTCTAAATGAAATTCATTTAAGAAGAAAGTAGAGTCCATTGTAGGAAAACTCTAGCTTCCTTCAAAAATAGAAAGTCTTGGAATTTTCCTTTCCAAGTGCAGTTCTTCAGTGCCAAGGAATTGTTAGGAAAGGTTTTTTGTTTTTGTTTTTGCTTTTTTTGTTTTTTGGTGTTTTTTTTTTACAACACTTATAGCAAGTTCTGTATCCAACAAGTGTAAAAACAAAGCAACAAAATGCACTTTTCTTAAAGAGTCATTTGATAATTTTAGAAACATTGTACTAAAAAATGCATTTGCAAGCTTCCTGCTGTTATATAATTAACATAGCCCATTTCACTTGCTCTTCCATTATAAACGCTTGTTTTATAACCCACTCCTCACTGTAACAACTAAATTCCTTAGCCTTAGAAATTAACCTCATAAAAACAAACAAACAAAACACTAAGATGTTTTAATTTCCGAAGATATTTATAAATTGCTTAATTGGATAAGAAGAAAACAGAGCTTTAGTTAATTGTCAAGAAATGCAGACCAAACCAAAATGCTACATTAAAATATAAACATTAAATTCACATTAAATTATTTATTGAACATATTGAAGATAACATTGCTTTTACTATAAAGTCCTCCACCATCTTTTATCACTGACACATAGTTATGTGACCTGCATTTGAAGAGTGAACAGAAATATGAAAATGCCTCTTTCCCAAACCCCAAGAAAAACAGAAAAAATATTAATATTTTATAATTAGCTTGTAAAACCAAAAGTTTTATGAATTTTGTAAATTAAGACTGACAACATAGGCAAGATTAGTTAATTTGTCTTTCTGGAAATGTAAAATTAAGATAGCATAAAATTGCTCATAAAACTAACAAGTCTGGAATTTTGTTATATTTCAATGTTGTAGGATAATATTTCTATTAATAGTTTTCAGTTTGCCTAATCAAGTGACAAATATAAAGTCCTCCATACTATTTATTTTTTAATAAAAGTATTTCACCTTACCTAGATTTATGTGCTAAAAACAAATTAATCCGTGTTTTCCCTTTCAATATATGCACTTTAAAATGATACAAAGAATTCACACAAAAACCCTTCCCTGTACTGTATATCCAGAAAAAATGTATGGAATAGTCTTTTTAAATCATATATAATATCCAAGATTGTAAATATCCTAAGAAATTAAATCATGTGTGTAATAATCATTAACTTTTGCCCTAGCCACAGAATAAAAAAAATGTACATCTCTATTAGTATAAAGAGATATAATTAGAAAAGTTCACATCTTATGCATACACCAAAAAAAAAAAAAACCCTAAAGAATCTTATATTCTAAAAGAGTTATTCTTATGTCAAAATTTAGTAGTCCAGAAATTGTTAAAAAGGAAGCTAATTGACAGTCACCTGCCCTTTTCTAGAAGGTATCATTGTTTACTTATATCATGGAATTGGTAAATTACACTTAATTCAATTAGTATTTCTTGGAACTTTAAAAGGAGATTCAGATAAATTTATTGGATCTAATTAATTTGCAATTTCAAGTGAACATTAGTTTAATCAATTATTCAAAACTATACAAATATTTTTCAAACAAACAAAAAAGCATAATGGACAATAAAGGAAATAAGAAAATCAAGATATTTTAGTAATAATGGCTATTTCTATATTTTGGAAAAGTGTATAAGGTGAAATTCCCAGAGAGCACTAAAAGAAAAAAGGCTGCTGAAAAATTCTGAAAGTCTGTTCTGTGCCCAATATCCATGACCACATTACCAAGGTCATCAACATTTTGAAGCTCTTGAGACTGAGGGTTCCCTGCAGGGCCCACCCATACCCCAATCTTCAATCATCCACTCTTGTGTAGTTTATATATTTGTCTTCCACATACATTTTTGAACTAAAACTATACCCCAATTTTTCTAAAATGATTTTAAAGAGAGTTTTAATACTTTAATAAGAGATTTAAAGAGCTCTTGGGCCATGTTTTTGGAGAATAAATTTTAATTTCTCCAAGAAGCCTTAAATTTTCTGAAAGGTGTGTCTTTTATCCTGGAGACAAGAAAACACAAAACAAAACAAAACTGGGTCCTAAAGATCCTGTAGATGAAAATCAGCAGGCTGATTTCAGTCTTGGTCTCATACAGTTCCCGCTTTTCTGCTGTCCTTATGTCTGCTGTGAAGGTGATCAATCACGGGGATTCTAACTGCCATCAATACTCCTTTGTAACTGCAATGGTTCAAGTGAACTCTTTCCATCTTCAATAACTGACACAGTGTCAACATCTGCTTCCAATAAGATTGTTTCTTTTTTTCTCAAGCAGAGTAAATCTGCTGAGATTGTAAAGGGATTTTTTCCCTCCCCTTTTCATGCAAACGATTTTTTTCCACCATATTTTGCAATTTTTCCTCCAAGGCAAGTAAAAAAAAAATGAATAACTTCAAAAGAGAGGTTTTTATTCCAGGTGCTAAGGAAGCCCAAAATAGAACTGTAAAAATATAAACTTTGGTGATTTAGTAAAGATGTTGCCTTAATTTGGGAGAAAATAATACATAGGATCCTGGATGAATAAAATTTTGGAAATGTAAGAAAGCTCACAGTTGGGACCTACACACCGCTAAAAGGTTAATTTATTTTCCTTCATAAATGACACACTAAAGTAACAGAAATAATTAAGCAATTTACACTTTATCTTCAACAAATAGTAGTGGACGAGATTCTCTTGCAACAATGTGTTATGAAAAAGCAGTCATTTATCTATTTGCTGCAGAAATGACTATGGAAAGTATAAAGAAGGGACATCTGGGAGCTCAGTTTTATGACTTACTTAATTGACAGACATTTGTGGTACCTGTCACTTCTTGAACATCTACTATGAGACAGATACGATTGATGAGAGATGATAGATAGATAGATAGATAGATAGATAGATAGATAGATGATAGATAGATAGATAGATAATGATTTCCACACTTTACAGCCTGCCGGTTAGGTACTATTATCTCAAAAGATAAATAAACCCCAAATCACACATATCTCATTGTGGCTAAGCCAGAATTCAGAAAATGACCTAATGCACAAGTCAATGCTCTTTTCCATTAATTCATTCTGCTTCTCTATTCATCCCTCAGTCAACACTCCAATATATAAACTTTCCTTTTCCACCACTTAATGCCACTGCCCCATTGACTTAATTTGGCAAATACTATGCAACAAAGGGACACTCAGTAAGAAACAGAATTCAGTTTCTTGAAATATAGTTTCTGATTGCAACTTTAAATGACAAATGTAACACTAAACCAGAGAGCAAATGCAAAAACTAGGTAGATCCTGCCCTATTCTGCAGGTCTTAGGATAGGAATAGGAAATATGATTTGCAAAATGAATAATGAGCTCCTCAAGGGCATGTCTTATGCCAGTGCCTAGAATTTGTTTTTTTTAAGTTTTTATAAAGTTAAAAGAATTAATTTGTTAAATTATTTGCAACCCACTGGTTCTCATCTGCAAAATGTAGAGCAACCTTGGGCATTTTTGCTTAAAATAATAATGTAAATAATTTTAAGAGGACAGAGAAAGAAAGAAAAAATTACAGATGAAAGTTAGGAGGGGACGGCTAACTTTCTTAAGAACAAACATTGCTTTTAAAATTAAATTTAGAGGCTCTTTTCAAATAAACAGTGAAGGACAACATAGCCTGTTGAGATCTAACTTACCAATATTCCGTTGTTCCTTAACTCATGTTAGTTTAGCAGTCGAAGCCTAGATTAAATGTCAAATAAATAAGATGATTTAATAGGGTCTAGCTCACAGGCTTTAAAAACCCTGAATGAAGCCTAATTTTTAAAATAGTCAAAGATGGAGCTGTTCCAAATGAATGGGGGAGGAAGTTGGTAGCCCCCAGAAAAGCAGGTTAGAAGCCTCTAAGTACAACAGCATCCTTTTGATGTGAGAAAAGCAGCCCCAGAGAGTGATAGCATTTTAAACCCAAACTAAATTCAGAATATCATGATAAATTACAATTCATCCTCTTTTATAACTTTTGGTGGTGAAGGTAATGATCATAACAAGGGGATGCCAGGCCAAAAAAAAAAAACAAAAAACAAAAAAAAACACAAAAAAACAAAACACCAAAAAACCCCAAAACAAAACAAAATCAAGGGGATGCCAGGCAATTACAGAGACATGCATTCTCTTTTTACTTAGACTTTGATCTATTCCTTGTCTGTGCAAAGATCTAATCCTTGCAGTATGTCAACAATGCCTTTTCTCAACAGGAGACCTCACTTACAAATCTTTCCTGGATACAGCAGAATTCAGGCCCCCAACTTTTCTTGGGCCCCAGAGCCAAGGAACCTTTCATACTATAGTTACCAGGAGTGGCACAGAACACAGTCCAAATTCAGGGTGTAGCTATACAACTGTCTCTCTCTTCTTGAATTCAGTTCAATGGAAAATAAGGAAAGAAGCAGAGAGTTAATACTTTTCTTCTCCCTTAATTGGGAAAATCCAATTGAATGATCTGAATGAGTTGAAGTACAACGCTGTTCTAAGAGAAACTGCAAAGGAAGTTAATAGGTTCCAAGGGAAGAGGAGGAAAATAAATAATCCCCAGTGAGTCATCCCATGGGAACTGCCGAATACTTGTCTTTGAAAACTCAGGAGGACACAAGAGGAAACCAATTTTATAGATTCATTTAACTTCATGCTCCACAGATTGGGCGAAGTACACGCAACTGTAGCAAATCAAATTTTAGATCAAAATATAGATAATTAACCAAGCCACTCCCTAGAAATCTAGGTTCATATCATTTGTAAGTCAAAAATTCCTTAAGTTTTGACCTCACATTAGGTAAAAATATGCATATTGCGTTAAGGAGAGCCTGGTTAAGAAGAAACAACTTATGACAAGAATACAAGAGAGTGTATAGATTTATAACTCACCAGAGGCACCAGGAAAGAAAACTATTGCAAAAAACAGAGATAAGGGAACTACTTTAAATTATCTGTAAGAACCCTGCCTAGCTGAGCAGACTCTGTGCTGTTCTTATGGCTAAAATGTTTATGCACAAGATACACACAATTTAAAATGGAAAGTGGTATTTCACTAAACACTGTATTTCGTATGGGTGAAGACCAGGATGGGGCACATTTGAGAAACTTTTACCAAACTAAAATTTCTATATAACACTTTTTAATGCGACCCATCTCTGGAAGCAACTACAAGAGAATAGACTTTGCATCAAAAATCCTTAAGATATTAAAAACTGCTTTTATAACCCTAATCTTTTCCCAACAAGGTCTTAATGATAATTCCAACTTCACCTTATTTAGATCCTGAGGGCCATGCCAAGTTGAATCCTGAGTTTTCAAGGATACTTTTCAAAGAATAAATAGTCAATTTATTATCCCAACTTAAGTAATTGTGGCATAAATTCCAATTTAAATTTCATTTGCTCTAAAAAGTTTTCTTAAAAGAGTTCAATCAACTAAGACCAGATTTAAACAAACAAGAAAGTCTTGGAAAAAAATGTTTAAAATATTACATATATATTATTTTTCAATTTACAATGAGTAACATTATCAGAAATAGCCATTGAATTAAAGGCTTTGTGACACACCTAGTACCTTCTGAAATATTATCGCTTCAAATCATCTCCAGGAAAAAAAAAATCCACTTAAAATATGACCTTAAAAAATTGCCATCACTGCATAATTAGAAACAAGGAAACTAAGCCACTGGCAATCAAAGATAGCATGGGTAAATGAATTTTTTTTTTCCAGTAGTTGGATATAAACTGGTACCATTTGTCAAAGTTGAATGGGCTAGAAAGACAATTATACACTCTAGGCAAACTCTCCATCTGATTGAAAGTTTCTGCAAACTTTCTTCTTCGTCAACCTCCAAGTACTCTTTGGGACAAATCGAAGTAATGAAATATCCTTTCTTTAGTGTGGTCATTAACAAAACTTCCTTTTCAAGCTATGCATATAACTCAAAGCTAAGTGAGCTAGCATGGAATTAAATCTTCACTGAGATTTAATGTAAAACAATACTATATTGGCTTGGCTATGGTGCTACTTTTGTAAAAAAGGAGAAATTATCAAACACTTGAGGTAACCTAGAAAGCACAGAGAATATCACAGACATCTTAAAGACAAGCCTTCTCAACAGTTTTGCCAGTGCTTCTCTGAGAGCAAGTTCTTTAAACAGAACTTAACAATTTTTACAATATTAAAAAAAATACATCCCTCAAAAATAGCCCATCAATGCTAAATCAAACTTTCTGTATTTCTACAAAAATAGATACACACAGAGCTACAAAATTTTATTCCTGAAAGAATGAGCATTTTCATTTGTGGTTCATCTTTTCCTGACAAGGTGGTTGGTTCAAAAAGGAAAAAAAAAACAAAACAAAACCCAACATCAAAAGGAAACAAAAATTAAACCATGTATCCATAAAAGCAAGACAAAAAAAAAAAGAGAGTTGCACAGTTGGCAAAGGCTCAGATGAGGGGAAAAAAACAAAAATGCTTTTCTTCAATGTCTAGGACCCACTCCGCTTTCTCAAGAAAAGGCTCCCAACCAAAGTCAGCTGGCTGATACTTCCTCTTCTCCTTGCATGTCTATCGTGTCCCACTGCAGAATGGAAAATCCTGGCAGCATCTTTCCCAGTGGGCCCACGGATTCACACTCCAACCTGACTTGCTAATACTGTATTTCAGTACCATGGGGATTCCTTGCTCTTGTCTTGATGCTGTAGACCTGGGAAAGGTGACAGTGAGAAAAACGAAAAGCTTTAATACAGGAAGCACGTGGAAGTAGGTGTAATCTACAAGGCATTGGATATAGAAGCCGAAAAGACAATCAAGGCCACTGTGGGGCATGGCTTAAGGATGACCCGATCCCTAAAACAATTCCGTGCTCGAGCTCACAATTTTCAAAAAGCCAACCAACACAGAGGTTGACAAAAACTCTAGACTAGAGCAGTCCTATTTGTACGGTAGAAATCCCTTACTGTGGTTTTTATTTTCTTGACGTATGAGTGGTAATAAATACAATAAAATAATATAAACAAAACCTTCTTATTTCTAATTCCAAAAGGAGCTAAAATTTGGAGAAAAGAAGTTAACCAATCTTTGGGGCACTTCAGTTAATACTTTTCAGCAATAAAAATGATACTTTTGAACTAAAAGAGTGAGTAAATTCTGGTGCTATTTTGAAATGTAGTTAGTCCATGGTGGTCTTGCTATGCAAGATGGTGAGCAATTAGACATGGTTAAAAACTGGATCTAATAATGTCAGTAAAACAGACATAGCCGGTTCATAGCTAACAGCACAAAATATTGTTTTTGTAAATGTACTTATTTTTTCACATCTTCCTCCAGAAAATATTTAAGATGGCTTATAAAAATCTATACTTCATAGCAAGAAAATAAAATTTACAGATGAGGTTTTAAAAATAGCCACCAAAGGAAAATAAGTGAACACGTCCGAATTCCAACTCCAAGCTAAAGTGATTAAGAAGTTTATCAAACAGGACACAGAAAATGTGACTCTGACTTGGTTCTGATACAGTCAGCAGCACCTTCAGCTTACACCCCCTTGAAGTCACTTACCTCAGGTTCCTTGATTTTGGGCATAATTGTTTGGAAGAGGAAAGACAAAGTAAAGACTGCTCTTAAATTGATTAAAACCGAATACCACACATGCAGGAAGGCTACCGCATAAGTGGGAAGAAAGGCAGCACCATTGCTGCCGTGCGGGTGCTCAGATCACAGGATGCTTCCTTGATCCTGGGTCTAACACTGTTGCAAGGCTGGGCTGGATGTCAGAAAGGGAACGGTTAAATGCGCCAGTGGGGTTTCAATTGTAATTGTTACTAAAACAGCTGCAGTGATTTCATCTCTTGTCCCTCCAACTTGTCAAAGAATTTTACAAAACAATGGGTGTCATTACACAACAGACACAATTAGTCAGTCATTGATGGGAGACATTAAGACAATCTACAAAAAGACCACATAAAGGGAGAGAGAACAAACAGGAAAAGACAAAGAGGCACCTCACAGAACCACAAGTCGCTATCTATATCCTAGAGCACTCGCACACGGGGAAAAAAGCAACACTTTTCTGAAAAAAGGTTAGTTCCATCTTAATTTTTTTTTTTCTCATGAGACTAGTATTTGTTTAGCTACAGAGTTAACAGTTTTCTTTTGAAAAAAAGAGGAGGAGGAAGAGGAGAAACAGGAGGAAGAGGGGAAGGAAGAAATAAAAGAACTTGGGGTACACCCATTCACTCTAAATTTGCTTTACTTGTTTTCAAATGATTTTGTGGTTAGAATAATTTGCAACCTGACACAGTCTCTGTCTGGTGACTCTTATAATCTAAACCACCTTAGCTGACAATCTGCTGACTGCATAAATATTTTTTTCATTATTGAAACGTCTCATCTTCTGTATGACTCAGTATTTCCACACTTGAAGACCCCATCAATCTATAGAATGTCAGCACGGCAAGTCATGAATAGTGTTGGAATCATCAAGTGGCTTGAGTGTCTTTTTTTCCCTCTTACATAAAGGCAATCCCTAGTTTGCTTTGCAAACACATATGACTCCTTCAAAATCATGTTAGCCTTTTTCTCCGGACAACTATTGCATTACTTACCATAGCTCTACATCCCAACCAGAATAACAGAGGGCATTCTCTCCTTATAACTTCATTTCTTCATGGTTTTTGTTTCCAAGTCTTTGCATTACTCTAATGCAAACCTTACAAAAATCAAATCGTCTACCGCCTAGAATGTATTAAATATCTAATGTGGTCTTTGTGGTTTAGCTGCTTCTTAGTGATGGTACATTTTATCAAACCTTTGCTTTAATTACCAGGTATTTCAAAAATATCCATAAAATTCAACAATAGGCTTAAGCAAAACACAAGAAAATGAACAACCACAAACAAAACACCCTACTACTAATAAGTTGCAACAGAGAAATGGCTGGGATTTTTCTTATTAGACAACTGATGAGGATAGGTCAGGATATGTTAAGAGTCAGCTGGTACATTTCGTTTTCTCAGCAAGAGTCAAAGAGGACAAAATCATTGACTTACTCTCCGTATGTGGTCTACATACCTTTGAGGTTTCTCCTGCTTTTCTAACCAGAACACAAAATCTACCCTGCTAATATGCTCCTATTCGGGCTTGTTCTGCCTCTCACTTTCCTAATTCAAACGTATGGGAAGTTGGTTCATCACATATACTGAAATCTCCCCACTGGCTGTCTGAAATCACCCATGTTTATCTTCTTGATATCAGTAACTCGGTTTTAATTTTATTGTTTAGTCTGTGAGATTTTTAGTAGAAGAGAAAATAAACATCATAAAAATGTCAGTGAACATTTTCTTACGGCTGAATATGACAGACACTATGTAAAGTACTTTTCAGGAAATATTTCATTTACTGCTCCCAACCATGCTACAATAATATTTATTTTACAAATGAGAAAATTGAGACTGTGAAAAATTATGAAACGATTAAGTGGTAGAGCTAGGATTGAAAACAAGGTGGTCTGACGTCTGAGTCAAAGGTCTCAAGCACACTGTGTATGGTGGCCCCCATACAGACTAGATTTGCCGGAGACTGGGTCACTAACCTCTCCTACCACAATTCTCCAAGTCAAAATCCTTTCATTAAATCAATTTGAGGAAAAAATAATATATTTTTTATGTTCCTTTTCACACTGTTTAGAAATCACCTGACAACAGAAACAATATCAGAGGTAACAAAAGAGTTCTTTTAGTAACCTTATTAAACTATAAATCTGTAATGTTTGTTCTAAGATGCAGTAATTGATTACACAGTAGTTTATTATACTTCAGATGAAGACTACTTCAACTGTGTAATAAGATATCCCAGGGGCGTCTGGGTGGCTCAGTCGTTAAGTGTCTGCCTTTGGCTCAGGGTTCTGGGATCGAGCCCCACATCAAGCCCCGCATTGGGCTCCCTGCTCAGCAGAAAGCCTGCTTCTCCCTCTCCCACTCCCCTTCCTGGTGTTCCCTCTCTTACTGTGTCTCTCTCTGTCCAATAAATAAATAAAATCTTTAAAAAAAAAAGATATTCCACATTGATTGATATTATTTTTTATATACAATCCTCCCCACTGCCACAAAAACAAACCTTCCCTAGTGTGAACACTGAAGGCACAGGGTGGCCATTTGGATTATGAAGTGGTTTTCAGAAATGGGACCAGAGAACAAAGACATAAGACTGTTGGTTTCAGAGTTTGAGAGTCTGGGATTTAGTTAGGAGAAAAGGTTGAACAGAAATGCAAGCCCACACACCCAGTTCCTCAATTCAGTTCCAATACCACTAACACCTGACGACCAAAAGAAAAAGAAAAAAAAAAAATCCAGACTTAAGAAGAGACCAAAGTAAGTATGAACACAGAAAAGAAGTGTAGATTAATTAGAAGCAAGAGAGAAGTCATGGTCAAGGAAGGAAGATTTATGTAAGAGAATTGCCTTTTAAAATTTGAAGTATTTGTTTCTGTAACAAGGCATTATTAACTCATTTTCTCACTTTCTAGTTGAAATTTTTGGGAGGCAACAGCTTCAGAGGTTCACCTCTTTTTTTTTTTTCAAATATTTATTTATTTGAGTGGGGGAGGGGCAGAGGGAGAAAGAAACTCAAGCAGACTCTGCACACAGTGTGGGGCAGGGCTCCATCCCACAACCCTGAGATCAGGACCTGAACCCAAACCAAGAGTTAGACGCTCAACCAACTGCATCACCTAGGCGCCCCAGAAGATCACCTCTTACACAAGGCTCTGGAAATAAGAAGGAGAAATGGCAACAGGGTGTGTCTAAGGATGAAAGATCTGGACACTTCCCACTCTCTTTCCCTCCATTCCTAGGTGGTCTTGTCAAAGATCCTAAAGTTTCCATGGGACCCCCAAAAAAGATAAGAGTGAGCTCAGAGGAAATGTTAGTGGGCCTGCTAGTATGTCCGATGGCTATGATGTGGGTACCGCACAGCAGAAGAAATGGCATCAGCCGCCCCAACTGAGAACGCTGGAGGGATCACAATCCCTAGAAGCCGAACCCGACTTAAATGGGTCATCACTTGGGGGAGCACTGTACAGAGAATGCACTGAGAAACAGAGTTGGGGGGGGAGGGAACAGGTTTGGAATCAAAGGCCAGGATAGAAAGGAAATGACAAAATCATGAAGCAATCAGCAAACTCTTAATTGACATTTTTTGTGATACAGTGATTCTAGGAATACAGAGGTAAACCCAGGGAGAGGGTGAGGATGGAATCTGAGAAGATGTCTGAACTCTGAATTGGACCTTGTACTAAACTGAGAGCAATGGAGATATTAAGTTGGACTAAGAAAACTCAGAACTAATGAGGTTAAGTTTTCTGCTATTGAGTAGAAATAAACAATAATTTAGGTTACTGAAAAACTACACTCTGGCACATCTGAGTTTTAGGGAATGTTTGACTGTCAGCATCATATCCATTAGGAGAGCATGTCCTACTTCTAAGTCAGCAATAATCACTTGACAACACCAGTGACTATAGCTCTTAAGTAAGTTGAACATGCTTCCAATTAATTTTATTGCTATAGATAAAAGAGGTAATGTGGTAACCACACACTAGGAGCCTGCTGATAAAAAAAAAGAAAACATAAGAACGTAAAACCTGGAAGTGTGGGTAGGAGAATATTTTATGACCTAAAAGTCAAGAAATACTTAGATGCATAAATATAAATTTTTCATTTCATAGATACTAAGAGTCTAGAAACTCTTTAGGATCAAAATGCTTGCCATTAGATTAAAAGAAGCTGGTAGCTTATTCCTACATTAAAAAAAAAAGAATCCCCTGCTTTACCCATGCTTTAATAAAAATAAGTCATGTTTATTACAAATTTAAGTATATATAACATTGTGTTGGCTACTATATCAAAATATCCAACCGTTACCAACAATTTGGCATCTAACACTGAAACATTGACAAATGATCACAAACTGATGCAAGAGACAGTTGTATTATCTTCTCCTACTTTATAAAATTATCATTGGTAATGATCATACAACTGCATTTGTTTGTCTGAGCCCCAGGGCAATCAGTTTAAATGCTAGCTAAGAATTTCTAAATAAGATCTACGTGAGGATAGCACCTTAACACTAAGTAGGAGAAACAAGAAGTGGGGGGGAAATAAGAGTGACAGCTACCCAATTCAGGAACTATGATTTCATTTCAGGTAAATGTTTAAAAAACGTTTAACCACCATGGACACCTCCCCTTTTTTTTTTTTTTTAAAGAACATCTCTTTTTCAAATTTCAAAACATCATAGATTTCTTGCTTAATATTAAGTTACAGGGGATTTAGAAAGTGTAAGTTCTACATAACATCCCTTGTCACCACAGAACTCACTGAGTATACTTTAGACGTACATACGTACCCACACCACTATTCATACTATGCTATAACACGCTTATTTCACCAGCAATATTATCTTGGAAAAACTTTTATTCCATGTCAGTACATGTAGACAAGCCCTTCTGGAGGGATGTAGAATATTCATTCTACTCTGCAGTGTCAATAACCCACTTCTCTACAGATGTACATCATTTGGATACACACACATGTGTACAAATATACTTGTTACTTATGTGAAAATTTGATCGATAAGACAAAGTCCTGAAAATATATTTTTATAATTGCTGAAACTCAGCATATATGTAAACTTATATTTGCATATTTCGTTGTGAGTGCTAAATGTTTCAGCAAGTTTGTACCAATATTCATGTTATTTTTTACTAATCATTATAGATTAAAAGTATCTATTTCGATTTGCATTTCTTTTCACATTAGTGAAGGTAAACATTCTGTGATTAAGGCATTTCTTCCTTTGTGTTTTATCTTTGGCCAATTTCCTCTGCATTTAAGAAAGCAATTTCCTCATTTATTTCTAAGTGCTTTTTGTATAGTGGGTACATAAGTATTATTTTTCTCATATTTTACAAATATTTTAGCCAGTTCGATGACCATTAAGCATCTTCATAGTTAGTACTTCTATGTTGGACAATAATTCTTTTTAAAGTCATCACAAACAAAATGTACTCTTGAACCAGACCAAAGATTAAATTTATCATGACACTTGCATTACAATGACCTTCTTATCATTACAACTCTTGCGCACTGAAACAATGGTGAGCGGTACTTAACTATGGCAGTGAAATAATTTGTTAGCAGAGGGATGTCTTACTGTGTATAAAGATGTTTTCTCGAGGCACATTTAGAATTGACTTAAAATTTTCCAGGTAGTAGTACTGTCAGAAAGAATGAGGTGAAAACCGTCTAAACTTGCCAAAATATCTTTAAGTTCAGATTCAGAAGACAAGTAGAAATGGAAAACCCGTTGCACCTCGTAGACCATAATTTACTACGTTGTTGTCAGAAGCACAGCACCTGCACACCTGAGGCAAGCACTGCAGGTGGCAAGCGGGTTGGTGCCCAGGTGTTCCCCGCTGCTCCTGTTTCCCAGCCCCAGACAGCAAACTCCTGGCAGCCTGCCTGCCCTCTCACCACCTTCCTCCCTCCGAAACCACAAACTCCCCTGTGCACACAATTGCCAGCCTTTGCCTTTGGCGACGTCCACTTCCTCATACTTGTACAGGTTAAAATGGCCAGCTAGCAGGGAAACTGGCAAGTACTCCAACCCTCAGGATATGGAGTTACAAATCTGAAGCAGTCATTTTAAAATTGACCTCATGGATAAATATAAAATATAAATTATAGCATTGGGTAGTTTTGGGTACAGTGGCAATTTACTGTGATCAAGATCTGAGTATCAATTCGATAACCTCTTAGGTGAGAGAAACTGGGGACCAGGAGGTAGGATATGTAATATAGACACTGTTCACCAATTCCAAGACCAGATATATACAACAAAACAAAATAAAACTTTGAAGACAGAGACAAAGAATAAAGGAAAGGGGGAGTGGGGAAGAGTGAAATGGAATACCCTTTGTAATTTCTTCTACAGACTTTCACCCAGAACTAGAGAGGAGCAAGACCAAAAAATGCTTGGATCACTTATTGTAACTAAAACCACAAGTTAGAATACTCTCAAGAGATTCTAACTATGCAGACATCTGTTGGATAACAAATGCCGCCAAACATGCATCTTTAAAGAGGTTTCTAGGTTATGCAGTGACAGCTTTATGATCCAGAAAATAGATAATCCAACCAGAGCAAGAGCTAATCTGGATTCACTGCTTACCCATAAAAACATAATTAGGGACACAACACCAACACAGGAAACACCATACCTAGGAGAATGAGTTATTTGAAGACTCCAAATTTTTAAAGAATTACTTCAGAACTGCAGAGATACAAATGTATTTTTCTCCCCATTTAAGTAACCAATCTCTCCATTAAAGCAAAACATATTGGAAAATATTCGGTAAGAATGAGGTACGTTGCGTATCCATCAGTTCTACATTGACATCAGTAATGTCTCATCTTACTTACATGTGATATAAACACAAGCTTGTTCTGACATTTTCCAGAAGAGACTGTTCAATCCAAGCAAACATATACAGGGCTTCAAAGATTCTGAAGATACCGAGCATCACCTGATACTGCCCAAGCGAAGCGACCGTGAAAATAAGCATTGTAACACATGCTTACGGCTGACAAAAATTACGAAGGTAAGTGCATAGTATATCAGGCTGTATCCAAACAAAGACTGGCATATTTTGCCTCGAGCAGTCTCTCCCAAGACTTTTTTTGGTCATCTTTTTGCCAAGGAATTCACAACATGTTGGCCACAGACAACTGTTTGTGAAACCTTATATTGTTGATGAATACAACAATAAGAGAAGAGTTAGACAGCCTGGAAGGGAATAAAACGCATCTGTAAGTTCCGCAGGCCGTACAGAATTTCTGTACAGGATCTTTGCAGCCTATCTGAAAACTGATGTGAATCTGTCTGGGGACAGGTTCTGAAACAGATTTCTTCATTCGAGCTGTTTCGTTTACATGTACCCCTATATGTGATATGAAAGAAGCAAAGCATTACTAAAAGATAATTGGTGAATACAAAACACACTGACTCTGAAACAGGACTTTTAATGCTTTGAAGGGTTCTCCATTCAGAGTCACACTAGAATATCCTGGGAGTTTTTTTTCAACCTCTAGACCTCTCCCCTCAGATGAGCACATACGTTTCTCTCGGGAAGCCATGGTGTAGTTTGAAAAAGTACCCAACTCCCAACCGTAACTAGTTGATGAGGTCTCCGTTAAGAAAACAGTCAAAAGATGATGGCATTGCCTAGTTTTGCTTGCAGTTCTTAGGAAAATATTTCAGAAAGCAAGAGATCCTACCCAATGTATATAGCAATAGATATAAACTTGTTTACAAAATTAAGACTGCTATGGAAAAATGAATCAGTTTTTAGTTCACAACTTTTAAAGGTTAGCATGTATTAACGGAGTTTGGAGAGTCTAATTATATATAGTCTAACCACTTCATTCTGCACACAAAATTTCCTTTTGATCTATATGAGTGATGAGGACAATTATCTCAACAGTACTTAAATCCAAGGGGATTAGGATCAATTTTTTAATACCCTCTCATTCTACAAGGCAGAGTGTTATAAACAGGAAAACAAAAAACAAAACTTGTTTAAAAATGTCTTGAAGATGGACATCCTGATACTCTTTCAAATCCTTTTCTTCTTGATTCTTTATTATATCTCTCCCATTGTCTGCCCAACCAATTCAAAAGCACCCAGTTGGCCAATGCCAGCAAATAGCAGTATTAGGAAATTTAGCTCTAGTAAATATCGAAACAACTTCTTCTTTTCTTCTTCTTCTTCTTCTTCTTCTTCTTCTTCTTTTTTTTGATTTTATTTATTTGAGAGAGAGAGAGTGCAGGGGGAAGGGGCATAGGGAGAGTGAGACTGAAACCCAAGCAGACCCCACACTGCGTGGAGCTCAATGCAAGGCTCGATCACATGACCCCGAGATCAGACCTGAGCCAAAATCAAGAGTTGGATGCTCAACGGAGTGTGCCACCCAGATGCCCCATATCACAGCTATTCTTCAAGAACAGAAGCAAATTAAGGTAGATAGAGTCAAGGAGTGACAGAGGCATTCAAGGCTTGCATCTCAATTATTCATGATGTCTCACATCTCCAGTGTGAATTTCTTTTTCTGTTTGAAATGCAATGTATTGAATAAGGAGAGCTTTAGTTCCCCCTGCATGTGCACCATCTAGGAAACACAACCACGTGCAGTAGTTCACTGGAATCTCCCAGTTGCGACAGAGTAGGAAGTATCATCTCTATTCTGCACCTAAGGAAGAGGAGGAACCCACAGGTTATGAGACTTGCTCAACATCATACAGCTAAGTGGTGACGTGAGTCTTGTAATTTATTTTTTAGTCCTCTGCTTTTCCTATACACATCTCTAGACACACATTTCTACATGTCTACAAAGATTAAAGTTCTCTGTACTGACCACCATTTTTATGCGCCCCTAAGTGATTGGGGGAGGGGTTAGCAAATTATTAATAAGATCTCTCATCTCTTCTTGCCTCGTTCTCTTTTACACACACACACGCACACACACCATTATTTGTATTATTTTGCAAATGCTCTTGAAACATTTGGAATCCTCTCAGAAGGCTCCTGCACTTGCTCTGTAAAGTAGGAGGGGGATGGATGAGACAAAATCTCCATGCTTTGGGCATTGTGACATTATGGCACCATTTAGTGGAGCAAGGCCCAGAAGACAGCATGGGCAAGATCTACATGGCTCTGGGACAGCAGGGGAAATTCATTAAGGCTCTACAGAATCCAGCCATGGATACTTGAAACTGACAGCAGTGCTCTGGAATGTATTTCTCCCTCTGATTCACCATCCAGTTACTTTTCATGCAGATCTCACTCTCTGGCTGGGATCTCCTGGCATTTTGCATGCATCTCAAAGCTGGTTTCCATTACCCTTCTGGTCACGAAACTGTCATTCTGGACATGTGCCCTATACAACTAACACCATTCAGGAGTGTGTAAATATTTTAACATACCTTTGATGGTTTTTTTTTTGTCTCAGTGGAAAATAGGATTATGACATAAGCCAAAGAAAAAGAAAAAGGTTTGTCGAAAATGTTAAGCAATTAGTTGTTAATTACTGAGTCTTTATCGTTACCAAATCATAATAAACCCTAAAAAAGTCCAGAGAAAATATAGTTCAAAAAACATCCTAACATATACATTTTTTAAAATCTGCAACTATTGCTTTGTGACATCTTAACTAATTTAAATGATGTCCTTCAGGTAAGTATACAGAAATCTATAAATTTTTATTGAATAGCATAATTGCCACTGAAAAATCACATAGTCCCAGGGCCGGCTTTTCTATAATATGGCATTTACTATGTCCTCCTGCTAAAATCAAATGATTAGAAGTAAGCTTCTGTGCCTATAAACATGATTACAGCAAATTTCCTAATTTCCTCATCACTTACAAAAATTACTAACAATGGCAGAAAAGGCTTCAATAAATCCCTAACCCCATAGCCTTCAGAATTCAGACAACAAATATACGTGCTCCAAGAGAAGATGTGAAGAGGAAAGGAAGGAGACTGCTTTTAGTTGAGTACCTACCATCTATGTTACTTTGATGCCCTCTCTTCTCTAGATAAAAACTACCTTAGTGCTTTAATATTTTATATAAATCATACTATCCTGTCAATTATTACTGTAGCTTTCTGATGATTTCTGTCCAAACTTACCACATTTCTTGCTCATTGTAAAGCCTGGAACTGGAGAATTATGATATCAAGCAAATATCCAAGTGCACCGGGTTGGTAACTACTGGTTTCCTACAGTCTTTTTTTGTAAACATAACATGTTTAGAGAGAGAAATGATTTCCAAGAAGCCAATGGATATAAAGCTCCATGATTTGAATCCATTTGATATCCTCCAGGAAATTAAAAAATTAGTAACATTTTGCAAGGGGATGTTAAAATAGTTTAGCAAGGTTATTTTTGAGAACTTTCATGCAATCACAATCTTTGCTGCCCAGGCCTGTCAGCGCCAGACCACCTACAAGAAAGCGCAGGTCTTGAGATGTGATCTAGAGAGATGGCAAAGTTACAGGTTGAATGGAAAAGCAAGTGGGAACTTGATGTCTACCTCTCTTTCATGAAGAGAAACTGCCTCTCTATCTGCTGCTCTGGTTCGCTAGCTACTTTCCGTCCTGCTTTCTATTTCCTGTATTTGATAAAACAAAGATGAGGATGTTTCTCCTCATGGATTGCAGTGTAAAGCACCCACGTAGCGTTGAGCAAGACTGACCACCATGGTCTTAACAACTGAAGTCGTTTGATTAGCCTATTTCAAAGGGAACACTGTATAACAATTTTGAGCAATAACAGCTTACATTGCTTTAAAATGCAATGTTTGCCTTTTCTGAATGAGGTCCCTTTCACAAAATATTCAGATTAGATGATTTGAATTAAATGCACTTTGTAAAATGTAGTACACAGGCCTTACACCTTAAAAAATTTCAAAAAAACTTGTATTAAGTTGATTCTTTCATAATATTATCAGACACTAAGTGTCTGTGGAGAGAAAAAAAAATAGGTAAAAAAGACATTTGGTTACTCCTAACTTCCCCATTGGTGCCCAGTGCTCCTTATCCATTATCAAAATTTAAGTTCTCAAAGAATGTTTTACAGGCTTCTTAACAGAGTAATTCTTTCACTGGTTAATCAAGGCCATTACTATGAAAATCTCTTCAGAAATAATTCCGTTTATGCCTTAACATCTGAGGGAATACTAGAAATATAGCTTCTTTTTTTTTTTTTTTAAGATTTTATTTATTTATTCGACAGAGATAGAGACAGCCAGCAAGAGAGGGAACACAAGCAGGGGGAGTGGGAGAGGAAGAAGCAGGCTCATTGCGAAGGAGCCTGATGTGGGGCTCGATCCCATAACGCCGGGATCACGCCCTGAGCTGAAGGCAGACGCTCAACCACTGTGCCACCCAGGCGCCCCTAGAAATATAGCTTCTTGTACCTATGGAAAATTTCACAGCCTGTAGCCAGCAAGTTATTTTAAGATCTAGTAGCTATTGTAGCTTTGTTTTTCTGTCTAACAAGGGTCAATGTCCTATCCTGTAATACATAATCTTGATTTTACTCCATAACTGAAGATATGCTCATTAGTGAGAGATAAACCAGATACTGTTTAATATCTGGCTATAATCATAGTTTGGGGCAGAATCATATAATGATTTCCTTATCAAATCTATCACTTATGCAAACGTATGGCTAATGCTTATTTGAAAAATTTTTTAAGAAGCCAGAAGATGCACCAACATATATCAATCCCTTTTAGATCCAGATTTCCCAAACCTGTGTTATAGTAGAGAATGTTGTTTTGTTTTGTTTTCTAATATCAGGCTACTTAAATGTATTTTAGCAAAAAGAAACCGTTTATGTATATTTTATATTGAGCTATTATGGCATTCCTCAGAGTAAAAAAATAGATAAATAAATATGTAACAAAATTGTAGCTAAAATAACATGAGGAATCCTAAGAAAAATAAATCTGTGGTTCGGCTGATGAAAACAATCTCAAGCCATGAGCAGCTTGTGTTTATAGAGAAGAAGTCATACCACAAAGCATGACCCTTTTCCTTTTGGTAAATTTAAATATAGTGGATGAAGGGGAACTTATAAATAAAATCAACTTTGTATTTCAGTAAAAAGGCCTCATGAACAAATCTTTACTTGCAAAATTAATTCAAACTGGTTGAGATGAATTACATTGTATATTTTACATTAAGTAAATTCTTGGCAATAACAGGAAATAAGAATGACAGCATTTCAGTGAAATGAATTGTATGGTTATGGCCACTGAAAGGTGAATACTAGAACAGAATTTACTTAATATCATTGTAAAATATCTGAGCATGATAGAGATAGATCATATTTATATTCACATATCTAATAATAAGATAAAATCAGGAAATATAGAAGTATATAAAATAAAAAAGTAAAGTTCTCTTTCAACCCCATAATTTCACCGCTAGGTACATACCCAAAAGAATTGAGAACATCACTTCACAGAAAAACCAGTACATGAATGTTTATAACAGCATCATTTGTATTAGTCAAAAAGTAGGAACAAATCAATGTGAATGGAGAAGCAAAATGTGCTATATCTACACAATAGAACAGTATCTCCTTCTAAAAAGGAATGAAGTTCTGATACATGCTACATGGAAAAATCTAGAAAACACTGGCTAAGTAAAAGAAACCAGATATAAAATGCCACATACTGTATGACTAAATTCATATGAAATGCCCAAAGTAGAAAAATCCATGGAGGCAGAAAGTTGATTAGAGGTTTCCAGGGCAAAGGAGGAAGAAGGAATATATATCAGGGATATATTTTATATCCCTAAGATATAGGGATTTCTTGTTGAAGTGATGGAAATGTTCTGGAATTAGATAGCAGGGACAGTTGCACATGAACATACTAAAACCACTGAATGGTATGCTTTAAAATGGTAAAGCATATGATATGTAAAATATAATTCAATAATATATACATACGTGTGTGTGTGTATATATACACAGGCATATATATATATATTTATATATATATATATGCATTTGAAGATATATATATATATATATATATATGCATTTAAAGATTTATTTGAGAGAGAGAGAAAGAGCACGGTGGGCAGGGGCAGAGGGAGAGGGAGAGAATCCCAAGCAGACTCCATGCCCAGAGCAGAGCCCAACACGGGGCTCGATCCCAAGACCCTGAGATTGTGACCCAAGCCAAAATCAAAAGTCAGAGGCTTAACTCACTGAGCCACCCAGGTACCCCTCAATAATATATTTTTTAAAGATTTAATTTAACTAATCTCTACATCCAACATGGGGCTCAAACTCACAGCCCCAAGATCAAGAGTCACGTGCTCCACCGACTGAGCCAGCCAGGCGCTCCACCAATAATGTATTTTTTAAATCTACAAAAAGTAGGGGTCTGATCACCTTCCCTGAGCGCTAAAATTTACAGAGTAGCTATTACCTGCAGAGCACATTTGTAAATGTTTTACTTCATTAATTCATTTAATCCTCAATACAACCCAATGAAGCATCTTTTAAAGGAATTTGAGGAACCAAAGTGGTTAAGTAATTTGCACAAAGTTCTATAGCTACTAAGTGATAGAGTGGGGCTTATAAAACCAGGCAGTCTGGCTTCAAAGCTCAGGCCACACACTAATTGCCAGGAGCAATGACCATTAAAAGTTGTGATATATGCCTCCAGATAATTTTTATTGAGGGAGTGCAGGCACACACATGCATGTGTGTGGGTGTAGACAGATAAGAATGATCCATATGGAACTATCCTAGAGGCCAGCAAACTATAGCCCACAGGCCAAATCAGACTCACTTCTGTTTATATATAGCCTATGAGCTAAGAGTAGAAGAATGGGATGTATATTTTTACAAGACTGAGAAAGAAGGGAATACAAAAAGAAGAGTAGCATTTCACGACACATGAAAAGCATTTCATGACAAATAAAATTCAAATTTCAGTGTTCATCAATGAGGTTTTATTGGGACACAGACATCTTCACTTATCTAAGTCCTGTCTGTGGCTGTAATCACCATGCTACAAAAGCAGAGTTGAGTAGTGGCAACAGAGATAGTGTGACCCCGCAAAGCACTGAATATTTCTATCAGGCCCTTTATAGAAAACTTTGTCACTAAGCATTATATCATATTCAACTTTCCAGATTTTCTTAATTTCTTTAAATGGCTGCAAAGTAAAAATGCACCTAAAACTATTAAACCTTTCCCTACTGATGAATATGTCATACATATCCTTTACCAAATCGCTCTCAAAATTGCTGGATTCATTTATTTGCCTCCTAATGGAACGTGAAAATGACCTACACTTTGGTGGCCTTGATACCTGCACATCGAGCAGTTCCAGACCTGTCTCGCCTGAATACAAGCTCTTCCCTCGACTGCTCAGTAGTCACCCAGTGTTGATGCTTAGTCCTGAGCTCAGCCACTGTTTGGGGCTACCTGGTCGACTCAACTTTGCGTAGCCTGTACAGAGGAACCCACCTCACATTCCTTTCAACTACCCTACCTTCTTGGCTTGGGCATATGACACGGAAACTTCTGTTCTTTTTAAGTAGTTAGAAAAGTGGAAGGGTAGCTCCTATTCTTTAGTTCCCCTGCAGTGGATACTGCGGTGGGCCATCAAGTCCCTCCCCATTCCGTGCTGAGACTTGGGAATTGCCTTCAGCAGAATAAAGTCACTTTGCCTAATGTAATGTCCCCTTTCCAGAGAAACACATCCAGTAACTGGTCAGTGCAGATGTATAAAAGCCCATCTACCTTGACTTAAAGTAGGACAATTAAAAAGTACCACCCCAACTCCAGAGCTCCTTACAGAATCCACTAAGCCTCTGTTGAATGTAATCATAGTGAGACTTCTCTTGCCCAATTTTCTCATTGCACAAAGATGTTTCCCTGAGAACTCTACCCCATAAATTGTCTACAATCAAATCTGTATCTTAGGTTCTGTTTCCCAGGGAAACTGACCTAAAACACTCCGCTCTAAATCGTCCCAGAGAAAGAGAGATGTGATATTTGATAGGACTTCTGAGTTTAGGAAAAGAAAAGGAGTACATATAGCTCAGCCCCTCCCCCAGTCTCTCTTTTAGGCCAGCACCCACGCAGAGAGGCACACGCTCCTCCTGCTTCTGTCCTTTGCAGGGTAGGCACACCAGGTTCGTGCCTCAGACCATGCTTTTCAAGGCAAATCTGGGCAACCATCAATCTCTTTTCACAGTAATGAGGCATTAAATTATGTGACAAGGAAGAGGTCTAAGGGAATCTTCTCTGAAGTCTGGATTTTTTCTAGGACTGAATCTCCCAGAATTTAAACTTAGGGGAAGATACTAGAAGTCCAATTGTGGGAGTAAACCAAACTTGAGTATCTCCAATTCAGCCTGATCAATGATTATGCCAATGATGTGATCTTTATCTGCTTTATTCCTTCTCCTTGTTTTCTCGGCTGGATCAAAACTATGGGACGGGGTGAATCTTGGTCATCATCCTAAACCACACTGACAAAGAGGAGCACTATGTATTTCCAATAGGTAAACCTGCATTCCTTATTATGAATAGTCCAATAGGCTTTAAAAGTCAAATTTATCTATATTTACAGGGAGATGGTACCCCAGCAACTTCTTAGATTTGGGGTAGGTTTTACTTCAAATCAAGCTTGGGCATTTTAGATTTAAGAAGCAGTTTTCAAATAGGAAAACCAAGCTTTGTTTCCTTATTGTTAATGTACCTACGTACATCCAGCTCAGATTTAGTTTAAGAATTAAAAACAGTAATATAAACAAAGTGCCTCTGGCAATACCTTATATGTAGGTACTCAGTAAATGTTAATTCACAGCTCAGTAAATCTTACGAACTACTTATGTTAGACCCAAATGGGTCCACGCTGTAGGTTTTTCAATAAGAACAAAAATCCTCTCTCCTCCACTTCCAAAAGGTAGGATGACTTTTCATCCCGAAGAGCCTATTTCAAGCCAAAATTCTGAACTATGAGTAAGTGAATAAACCTCACACCCAAAATAAGGAGGAGTGCAAAATAGGTAGCAGCTGACAGAGAAATAGAAACAGAGAGCAACAAGCAATCAATGTCCCCTTTCCCCTTTATGTTATGGAATGCACAGTATATAGACCGAATGTCTGTGACCCTCTCAAAGTTCATATGCTAAATGCTAACCCCCAAGTGATGGTATAAGGAGCCAGGATGTGATTAGGGAAGTGATCAGGTCATGAAAGCAGAGCCTTCTTTAATGGGATTAGTGCCCTTATAAAAGAGAGCCCAGAGAATTCCCCTGTCTCTTCTACCAGTTGAGGACACACTGAGAAGACAGTGTCCATGAAGCAGGAAGTAGACCCTCACCAGACACTCAATGTGTTGGCACCTTGATCTCGGACTTTCCAGCCTCCAACACTGCGAGAACTAAATGTTTGTTGTTTAAGCCACCCAGTGTATGGTATCCTGTTATAGCAGCCTAGACTGACTAAGAAAGGAGAGAACATTTCCAATGCCTGCTAAGAGTGCTGTTAGCTCTGGCCACACAGATACCCCAGAAGTGAGATAGGGAAGAGCCTCCAGAGACTGGCTGCCCATGATGGCAGTTACCAAACTGGGACTCTAATCCGATCCGGCCCCAGGCATCAAACAAAGTAAGAACTGCCTTCATTCTGTGTAGTATGTGGCAAAGAAAGGAATGGGTGGTGATTAGCCCCATCACATTCTCTTTTCATAGAGAGAATCAAGTACCCTGATAGTTTGTCTAGAAAAGCAGCTTAAACCCAGGGACTTAATAAGAAACTGAAACAGGTGACTTTAAGCAACAAGCAACACTGGAAAGCTCAGCGGAGAACCAATGAACAAAAATAAGAATGTCCTTTTTGTTAGGGTGAATGCAACTTTATGCTAAGCAACTCTGGGGAGTCCTCTGCTGTGAACCAGCATTCAGGTTAAAGACCTTGCACACTAAGAATAAAACTAAGGAAAACTAGAAAAACTAAGAAAAGAATGAGCTTCTTTAAACTTCTGGAAAGAAAGTCCTAATATATCACAAAGTACTCCAGGAAAAGAACCTGGGATTAGAGGTGGAGGTGGGTGACTTTGGAATGTAAACTCTGGGGATGTAATCAATGACTTGATTTGTATTTTAGCCCCTGATGCCTCTGATTTTTGTGAGCTCAAACCTACTAATACTATTAATATGAGTTGTCGGATCTAAAAACCAAGATCAAACATTTAACACCATGACCTTCAGAATTAGTGAATTCCAGAGAGGAGCTGAATGCTCTGGGAAGAAATATTTACCCTACCAATTTTATCGAAATCTGTTGAATATAAACTTTATAGTAGGCTTTTAAGTCTTATGCTATTTAAAACACACAGAGAGAGAGGGAGGAGGAGAAGGTAAAGGAAGGGAAGGGGAAGGGAGGGAAGACAAGGGAAATCCATTCCTTTAATATATGTTTCCTAATTCTTTTCAAAAGACCATGATTATATTCCATGGGTTATATTCCAGAAAGCAGTTTTATAAATCCTAGGTAAGACCTGACAAAAAGGAGATAAGGTATGATGACCCAAGCTTACTACTTCTGAATTGTCTACAGCATTATACGTGGTATAGAGCACAGAGATTGAGGAGATTGAAAGAACGTGCTCAATTCTTTGTAAACATTAGGTAGTAGAGATTCCAGCTCAAAGGGACAGATGACTAGCTTAAGAAATGTGAGAAAAGTTCTGACACCTCCCTCAAGCTAGTCACCCAGTGTCTGCAGGAGTGCAGGAATTATTGCAAAGCAGTTAGTTCTATAAACATACCGTCCACGCTTAGTTTTACATAGACGAGAACGAACATTTCAAAGTATTTAAAAACATCCTCCACATTTTTATATTTATGTCTTTACTTTTCCTTCTTTTTATGGAAAGGAGGAAATTCCCCAGCTCACCTGTTTCAAACCCCACACTTGGCACTAAGTCCACGGTTCCATGAAAGGCTCCGGCCCACGCTGAGGTAGCAGTGGTGACTGTAGTCGGATCTGTCTTTGTGATGTCACACTGGGGAGCAGGAATCCTGGCTGCACGCACTGATGGCATCAGCAGGGGCCCGTAGGATGGATCCAGGGCAGAGCCAGCAGAAGGGTGGTGGTGGTGGTGATGATGGCGGTGGTGCATGTGGGCATGGGGGTGGTGGTGCCGCATGTACACGTCATGCATGTGGCTGTAGGATGGGCTCACCTGAGATGCCAAAGGATAGTGCCAGGACTCAGACGCGGGAGGGGGAGGGGCCGGGCCAGTCTGATGCAGCCCGTGTCCCGGCCAGGGGCTGGGGTCGGCTGCAGTAAAGGTGCCAGGGGGTGCAGTGACCTGGAAGTCAGGATGAACACCCCCCAAGCAGGGTGCAGATGGGGGCTGGTAAGAGCTGGTCCAAAAGGAAGTCGGGAAACTACTCCGCTGGCTTGAGAGAGCTGAGCTGTCTGAGAAGACAGAAAAATGATTTACATAAGATTCAGTTCTAGGATATACTTGTCCTATATGTTACTCTACTTGTCCCATATTTTACAAGCAGGCTAATTAGTAGGCACTCTTTTCTCGTCACACAGAGGTAAACTGATACCAGTTAAGTCTCTGAGATCCCATACCAAGTCGAGGCACACGGTTCAAGGTGCTGAACGAGTGCACCCCACTCCTTGTTTGCTTAGTTTATGCAGTCACAGTCTAGGCTGAGGTCTGCCAAGTCTGGGATTGAAAAGCTTCATTTCCTGCTGGGTGGCTTTCTGCCATCGGGTCTGAGCAGAGGTCACAGGTACATACATCACAGGTAAAGAAAGCTTATGCCCTAGATGTGACTCAGGTAGGTTGGAAATGCTGATGTTTATCAAACTTCTTATAAACACAAATGCAATTTTCATTCAAACAATATTTTAATGCTGAAAGTAATAAATGGAAATACAATTACACTGAAGTATGCTCATTTCTCATCAAGAAGAGTGTAGCCCAAACTTATTTTTTCTGTAGAGGTCTAGGAGCCTCTGGACTGAGAATAATAGTTGTTGATATTTAGTAACAGTGACCAAATGCCCAATCCTAGTCCGGGGGCTTTTCATGGATGTTCCTACTGGATCCTCACACCAACTCTATGAGGTAGTTATTGTTATCACCCCCATTCTAGAGATACGGAAATTGAGGCAGGGAAGAAGCCCAAGATTTCACAGCTGGCAAGTAGGAGACGGGGCTCTGAAAGCAGGTAAGCCTGCCTCAGTGGCTGGCACTCTTCATAACTGTGCCACAAGAGGGCACAACTGCAACCATGACATGAACATCTAGAATTCTGTGAGGACTCTGTGGAGATCACGAGTGGAGGAGATTCAAGTAGGGCTAATAGGTGTGAGGAGGGATTAGGAAGAGGGGTAATATTTTTAAAAAATAGCATTTAGAGATAAATAAAGAGGGAAACCACCCCCCCAACTCTTGTCTTCAGTTAAATTTCTCCACTCAATCATCATATTTATAGATGACCTACTATGTGCCAAGCATAGGGAGGTCAGGAATGACCAAACAGATCACAATCTAGCAGGGGCCAGATAAATAAGTAAACATGTGCAGTGTGACCTGGTAGGAGCTCCCATAAGGGGAAGCACAGAGAGAGGGCACAGAAGCAGCCCAAGAACAAATAAATTACAAGGGTGGGTAGGGCTAGCCTTGTGAAGAGGTTGGGAAGAGTGGTTTAGGCAAATAAAACAGTATGTGAAAAAGGCCAAAAATTACACACACATACACACACGCACACACACAAAGTAGCATATGAGGAACAAAGAAGAATTACGTGGGCAGAAGGTGGCAAAAAATTAAGACTATAAATTCAGACTGGGTCCAAGAAAGACCAAGATAGGCCTTGCCAGCCATGTGATGAATGGTGGCACTGGGTGAGGAGGTGCCAGTGAGCTTTGAAGGGTTTTAATCTAGGGAATGACAAAGTCAGATCTGTGACAAGAAAGATCCACAACTCCAGCTATAGCCTGTTGTCTACTGTGAGGTATAAAAGAGCAAGCTCAGGCCTGGAAGTCGAGAGAGCTCAGGCAGAGAGCGAGCACCTACCAATTACCTTATCTGATCTCATGACCTCAAATGGATCTGTTGATCTCTCTGTGGCTCTGTCTCTTCCATATGAGGTATTTGAATTAAAATTCCAAATATTTTCTGGCTCTATATTTCTATCATTCTGTAAAGTGCCCTATGAAGTCTATCTCTAGGTGAAGATAAGGTTGCCCATGACTCATGCATATATAAGAAGATACTATTTTCATACAGGGTTCCACACAAAAGAATCTAGCTAGATCTTTCCACCGAGTGAAGACCCTAAGTACTCTGACATAAAAGTATTCAGAAGTCTGACATATCCATATTCTCACTTCATAAATTTCCAGGACGTAGTTTTCTTACCACAGAGGAAAGCTTCTGTCAATTGAACCAGCCACCCTATATGTAATTAGGATCTCACCGTGGTGTTCAAATGTTTCCTTTCTCCAGCTTTCCTGACGACTTTGGCACTAACACTGCAGACCCTTCCCTTCTCTCCCTGTCAGCCCTACACCAGGGCTACCATCATTCACCCCATTCATTCTGCAAAAAGACAGCTATTTGGTGTCTCACATTCAAGTCTGTCCTCCGCAGAATCTCCAAGGTTCTCAAACCCCTTGGGGAAATAAAAATAAAAAAAAAAAATAATAACAATAATAATAATAATAATAATGATATTCTCCAAGAGGCAAAGGATGGAAGCGCACACTGTTCTTCAAGCCTCAAACAGTCCAGGCAAACTGCTAACTGAACGACTTTGCTTTGTCACCATCGAATCTATCAGAAAATAACACTTAGAGTCAAACTTACTGGCATTGGGGCCAATATGTTTTATTTCAGAACTGTCTCCCTTTGACATGTGAAAAGTGGCTGCTAATGACCTGTAAAGAAAGTTGTGTAAGCTGTGAGACGAAAATTCGATTTGCCTTAAATGGTGGCCATTTGTAGAATATTCTGTCACACCCACAATGATTTCTGTCAATGTTAAAATTAAAACCCACGCAAAAAGTTTACAGAGACTCCTTATGTTATACAGTGCAGCTTTGCCACCCTGGATCTGCCACTTTGCTGTCACGGATTTAATCTTTGATACCAAACCCTTCATCCTGCTCATAACTTTCATCTCCTGATGGGGCCAGAATCCCGTTATGAAAACTGCTAAGCCCAACCCACAGGCGCATGCCAGAGACACCGAGTTCACCTTATTAAAATCCCCCATTAAAATGTCAAAACTATAGAGTCTATGTTATTTTCCTGGATGCTTTCCTTTTACTTCCTTTCATTTATATATACTGGGACCCAATTGTATTTTATAGATGCTTAGGCTTTTGGATATGCATGCACAAATGTGACTAATGAACAAATTCCTTACCCAAAATATTACCCTATTTATGAATTATTGTATTGTAATTAGTGAACACACTGTCAATGAAAGTGGAAATCTATTTTTAAAAATGTGTTCCATAAAGGCTGAACAAAGCTTTAAAATGCCTCAGGGAAAAATAAAATTAGAAGCAACTTAATATTTTCCCAGTCCATATGTCTCCTGAGATTAATATAAAGTCTGCAGAGATCTATGCAGCCTTTTTCAAAGACAGTGTTGCATTTTACAAGTAAATGAAACAATATTGAAGAGAAAATATGTTTATGGACCGTCTACACTTCAAAACCACTATCTGGTATCTTGGTTGTTAAAAAAAAATCTTAATACAAAGAAACAGATGATATACTTTGTTTCATGCCTGGGAATCAGTATGCTTATTTCATACGTATGTAAATTTTTTTCATTACATGACTCTTTGCTTACGAGTACTTAATCACAGCCACATTTGTGTAATGGAAAAGCATATGAAAAACTTGTGCACAAGCTATTTCCATGCAATATTACTTTTCAGGTTAGTGGAGGCAATTCAGAACTGTCAGATGTTAATACTCCATGGTGACTTTGGACTCAATGGTACTCAATATTTGGATGATGTCAGCCAACACTGACATTATGACACATACAAAAAACCTAAATACACTTTGGTTCAATTTGCATTTGGAAATAAAAAAAATTTTACACACACACACACACACACACACACACCCTTATTTCTAAAAAAAACAAAATGACAAAATTGTTATGTTGCCTAATACAACCCATCCAAGGCATACCCAGTTTTCTTACTGTGTGAATTACACAGAAATACACCTTAAGGACACAGGAGAGTTTAACATGGAACATCAAGTTATTCTTTCAATTTCATAATAGATGGGGTACTTTTTATATTAGCTCTAAATATTTCTGGAAAAAAAAAACCCTAAGGGCAAACAATTTAAGCCAGAGAAAATTCAACATTTAATTTCAAAAATTAAACATTTTACTACTTAATTCTGAAAAAATGAAAACTATATTAAAAGGGAAATGGTACAATAGAATGGTGTAAAACCTTTATCTTAAATCATCTTTAAAATCTCCAGGAAACACTCTTAGAATAATGATACAAAACATCAACATTAAAAGATAACATTTACCTTTCTATTAAGTGAAAAAAATGTGACTCAACTCTTAACCCAAAGGGTCCTTACTGTAATTTAATTCCCATCCTCTTCTTCTGTTTCCCATGAAAACAAATTGTTGGGTCAGAGGTAAAGGCTACGTTTCCCAGTGTTTTCTGTCACTCAGGAATTAGGCATTACCATTATGTCCAAAGTTTGTCCTCTAGTTACTTTGTTCTAGAGTTGCTCACAGTGGACACTGTGACTCAAATGGGAGTTTCAAGGAGGCAGGACGATGAGGTAGGTCAGGCCTCACTTTCCCTCATGTGTTTGTCCTAAACTTGCCGCAGCAATGACCTCCAGTGCCTCCTGGAGATGCAGCTCAGCTGTCTTTCCCAGTCTCGCCCAGCTCAGGAGACGATCGTCCTTCCTTTTCTCCTCTTTTACTGTCTCAGGTTAGTGCTCATTTTGAGAGGTCTTTGCAATGAAAATGAATTGCTCTAAGCAGACACTATATAAATAAATCAAGCAATAATTACTTATTTTGTAACAACAACAAAATACAAGTTCACCACACAGCAAGGTTTTTCAGTTAGTGATATTTTCATTTTGTTAAAGCTCAACTGCTCCACTTTCCTACACACACACACACACACACACACACACACACACACACACTTTTCGTAGTAACACTTGGGCACTGAGATCAATGCATAGACCTATTGGAAGCCAATGTTTCTATTTAGGTGGGGTTAAGAGCGTAATCAGATTCATTCCGTTTTCTCAACTGAGAAGCCCCATTCAATCCTTGTAAGAATATATACTGGGATAAGAGGTAATTGATGTGATATTGTGCCAAATAAAGTACAAATATTTCCTATCAATTGTTTGCCTAAAAGCTACAAACACCTAAAGAGGACTTTCCTAACTCTGTCAAGACACACACTTAAAGTATGACCATTATTCCATTATTAGCTGACACTCTATCTTTGTCTAAAGATTTACTGTGGAAATATATTCTGCAATCAAACATAACTCAGTTTTAAATTCCTTTGTAGCACTGTAGCACTTGTGTAGCACTGTAAAAACTTCATGCCATAAATTAGACCCTTTAATTTAATACAGCTGGTTAGCAGCTCCTGCATAAAGTATCATCGCCATGGCCATCAACATTGTCAATAGCATTGAGTAGCTACTTTGTCCAAGACACTGTGTTTTTGCCAGAAATACAAGCTTCCCAAAAACAATGTTTCTGGATAAAAACCCAAGGTTGGTTTTCTATGTATCAATGAGTGGAAACTTACTTAAGGAAGAGAGAAAAGGCATCTATCTGATCATTTAACACCTTGCATAAAGCCCTGTGCCACAAATCATTCATACACATTATCAAAGAATCTTTACAATAACCCTGGGAAATATAGATCAATAAACACATATTATAGCTGAACTTGAGCTTGGACAGATTTAAGTAATTAATCCAAGATCATGTTGCAGTCAGATATAGTAAGGCCCATACTGGAACTTCAAAATGAACACAATCCAATGACTGCATTATCCAAACCTGTGTTACTTTGGCAATTAATACAAAATTACCAAGAACTCTCTTCACCAGACATTGGAATCCCAATTTACTATACTTCTCTTAAGGATATTATTTTCTAAACCTTTAATTATATTTTTGTAGATCTCCTTTCAATCACATCCAAGTTGTGTATATTTATCAAAAATCGACTAATTCACAACTAGAAACAACCATGGCAAAGTTTTATTACAAACGGAAAGTAAATAACACACTTGAAATCACAGAACTTCACAGAGAAAAGATCTGAACAGTCACTTAATTCAACCCCCTTATTTTATAAACAAGGAAACTATAACCAAAGATTTCATAGTTAATGCCCATAAATTCTATATTGAGAACTTTTTTGTTTTCTTATCTGGGATAAATGGTATGAATGTGAATCATCTAATTCAGTCATAATCATTTAATTCATATGTATTCTTGACTTTCCAGACAGAAATGCATTATCTTGAGTATTAGGGAAAATGATGCGAAAACTAGATACGATATATGTAGTCTTAGTCGGAGAGGGAGAGATGAAAATTGAAGAGCCTGCTGTGTTTGCCTGCACGGCACACCCTGACACACTAAACCGACAGAGCCCTAAAAATCCTAGTCTTTCCCTAGCACTCTGCTTTTCATTCCACTCAAGGCAGCATTCTTGCTTCTCATTGAACACTCTGAGCTCAGTCCTTCCACAGGGACTTTGTACTTGGTGTCCTCACTGCCTCAGATTAACTTCCCTTTAGATGTTCATATGATGAGGAACATCCTTATTTCCTTCAGGTCTGTGCCCACATGTAACAGACTCAGAGAGAGCATCTATCTTCACCCTGAGAAAAACAACACCTAGCATTTCATTATTTACTTATTATCTGTTTCTTCCACTGAAAAGTTTCATGAATGTAGAGGCTTAGACTCTCAAGTTCACGCATATATTCCCACTGCCTAGAACATAGTGGGACCTTAATATTTGCTGCTTATGTCAATGAATGAAACAAGAGGTAGATTTGAAGGCCAATTTTAAGATAATCCCAAGAAAATTGTAATAATAGTTACTGAAACATTACTATGATCCATCCTTTCTACTTGGACATTGGGCATCAGTCCAAAGACCTCTATTCAGTCACACAGATAATGGGAAAAACACTGGATTGTAGAGTTTTTGCATATACACACTTGAACCTCACTTGAAACTATCCTGGTTATAATGTTATAGATAATCACTCACATCTAACTGTAATTTTGGGCTCTTGTTTTTATATTCCAGATTAACTGATTACTAGGTTGTATACGCCACTATGCTAAAAAAAAAAAAAAGAAAAGAAGAAGAAGAAGAAGAAGAAGAAGAAGAAGAAGAAGAAGAAGAAATAGAAGAAGAAGAAGAAGAAGAAGAAGAAGAAGAAGAAGAAGAAGAAGAAGGCGGCGGCATTGTATTTAATACCCTCCTAGGACAGATTATCATGATATGATTTATTATTGATATATCAGACTCATTTATTAAAGCCAGCAAATTTACTGAAGTTTTCCTATTTTTCACCTTAAACACATATTAAAAGTATTTACCACATGCTATCAAATAGAATATTGGTCTATTCCACAAGCATCTTAGGCTTCTAAGGACTAAGTTCTCAGTTTTGTAGGAAATCCATGTTTACTAATCAAATAAGCAATTATGCTCCCCAATTCATTTCTATCAAGGTCTCCATCATTTGGGTTTGTATTCCACCTTCCTCTCTCTAGTCACTACTATCTTAGTGTTGTTCATATGTACTAAAAGGAAGAAAGAAAGAAGGAAGGAAGGCAGACAAGCCGGCAGTCAGGTCAGGCCTGGCAATTACATATAGCCATGACCTCTCCCACAACGAAGCAGAAGCATTCCTCTGATGCTGAGAGGGAATGACCACGTATTACCTCTTACCAGCCCTCTACCACAGGTGGCCTACCACAGGTGGCCAGCCTTTCCTCACCATAGGATCGCTTGGGTCACTGGTTAAGACGTGATTCCCAGAGCCTCCCCTTGGAGACTGATTTACCACGTCTGTGTTAGAGGCCTACAATCTTTGCTTTTAATGGCATTAGATTAATGATTTTCAACCTTGAGCCCGTATTGGAATCACTGGGAGGGCTGGTTAAAAGACAATTTGCTCTACCCTTGAGTTTCCGATTCAGTAGTTCTGGGGCGCAGCCCAAGAATTTGCATTTCTAACAAGCTCCCATGTGATGCCCATGTTCCTGGTACTGGAAACCACACTTTGAGAATAATTTTACTAGAGGCTTCTTATAACCAGGTGAGTTCAAAAGAAACATCCATAACACATTTCTCTGAAACTATCATTGAAATGATACATTATTTTCCCCTAACCTTGTAATTTGCCCAATTAAGATGTCACCCAGTGATTTCTGTGAACTAGGAATCAGATTCAAACACACCTCTGTGACCTCTGTAGAGAAGGAAATAGAGAAGTGGGTGGCCAAACGACTGCTTTACTTTTACCAAGGTAAAAACAATAGTCTAAACCATGTAGACAGAGTCAACAATGTCTGGATTGTAAACGGCAAGAGCTCATACCACAACAAAGCAGGACAGAGAAAACTGTCAAGAGAACACAGAAGGCTTTCAAAGTTTGGACTCCTGGGTCAGACTCAGATTTCTGCTATGTCACCACGTAGCACCTAGTGGAATGAGCAAGAGCTAATTTTTAAAAGCTGATCCAGGCACGCCTATTATTTAGAGATCCAAATTGGGCCATTGGGGCTTTAAGGAATGGCGCTTCACAGCTCCGTCCTGCCACTATAAACTCAGGCCAGTTGCATCACTACTTTCCATGAGGAATTTAAGGGGTGTGACTGCATCCTTTCCAACCCTGCATTCCACATGTGACAAAACTGATCCAGCTGTTTGTCTGAAAGAAATTCCTTGCTGTCCTTAAAAATTAAAAAGCAAGTGGATATCCGTCCTCCAGGGGCAAGTCTCCAGCTGGAACCTGGTACGGGCAGTTGCGAAACAGAGACAGTGCCCCGGAGAGCATCTGCTTTTGAATTCTTACCTCGCCATAGGGGGGTTAGCCCCATCTTGCTTTTTGAAATGGCAGATTCTGGATGGAGGGTGCTGGCTTGGCCCAAAGCTCTTGAGAAGTGTTCATCCACTACTGACCCAATGTCTCCCTGGAAATAAGTGAAAAGGACACAGCGAGAGTTAAGGTACTCCATCTCGGCAGGCTGGTCTTTCTCCTCCTCCTCCTCCTCCTCATCCTCATCCTCCTCCTCCTCTTGTTTGCTGGGAAGGGTGACTTCCAGAGAGTCCTGCATCTTGCTGTATACCGCTAACTTCTTCTGGGATGGAATAAACAAAACACGGTATCAAAGACAGTTTGTAAAAAAGCATTAACTACTTAACTTTTCACTTAAAAAAAATCTAAATATTAACATATGTTTGCAAGCTGATTCTTCTTCAGTCTGCTTTACTCCATCTTTCCCCTCCCCAAACCAATCTTCTCCTTCCCACCCTGAAAAAAGAAGTCTATTACTTCAAATTTGGTAGGAAAAAAAAAAAAGTAAATTATCATTACCAGATAATATATTTTCAGAATATAAAAGGCAGGTTTGTTTGGTTTCTCTTTTTCATAACCTAAACACACCAAAAGGAGAATGACTTTTAAAAATGGACAGATTCCTTCCAGTTTTTCATCAATTTTCTATCTTAAAGTTTTAATGTACATCAACGTTATAGTTTGGGACAGAGAGGAATGGGAGACAGGAGGGGGTGCCTGGGGGGGGAGGGGGGGAGAAGAAAAGAGCTTTCCGTAAATGAAATAAACTAAAATAAAAAAGGAATGTAGCATCTTATAAAAGGATTTGGCAGATGTGCCGAACTCATTTCTCGAAAATCAAACTAAAATGACAACGTAAGTCTGTGTGAAGATCCATTCTGCATGGAACATATTTTGCAGATGTGCCACTTGCCACCAGTATCATGGAGGGGAAAAAAGATGATGTTATGGCTTTACTGAAAACAATACAAGGTGCTACCAATGGCTAGTGTGGCTTTCAAACAGAAAGGTGAAAGTTCTGTTATTTTAAAAATATTCTTAAAACATAAGATCACAGCTGTAACAATAGTCAATATATGTTACACCAGGCACTCTTCTAAAACTTTGAACTCGTTACCTCACTTAATTTTCATTATTCTACATCATGGTTATTGTTACTATCCATATTTTAAAGATGAAGAAACAAAGATACAGAGAAGTGAAGCCACTTGCCAAAAGTCACAGAGAATGACAGTGGTGGAGCCAGAACGCAGAATAAAAACATGCAGGTATGTTTATGTGTATTTAGAAGGGGAGGGGAGGGGTATCTAGTGTGGGGGGAAAAAAATCACCAAAGTGGTATGTTATTGTTTTCTGGCTGGTAGGTTCTGCAGTTGTTATTCCTGCTTTTCAATATTTCCAAATGTTTTTCATTGAGTACATATGATTTTCATAAGCAACGACTTCAATCTGAATTATATATATAAGATAATGCTAAAGATTATAAAACTTATTATCCTAATGATGAAATGAGCTATCATTTGTATACCTGCAAACCCGTTTCTTTGTTACACCATTTTTATTTCAGAAAAAAATGCATGCTGGAAAATGAATGTGAGTCGAAAAAAAGAAATCATTCTAGAATACTCCGTAAGCACATAGTTTTGCAAATGTTATCAAAACACATAACCCAGACTTGTGTTTCTAATGTAATTACTAGCTTCAAAAATCTATAGCCCCAAATTACAAATGCATCATTCAATAAATTGAACCCTTTTACCCTACCAATGAACATGTTTTTCTTTTTTTTTTTTTTTAAGATTTTATTTATTTATCTGACAGAGAGAGACAGCCAGAGAGAGAGGGAACACAAGCAGGGGGAGTAGGAGAGAGAGAAGCAGGCTCCCAGCAGAAGAGCCTGATGCGGGTCTCGATCCCATAATGCTGGGATCATGCCCTGAGCCAAAGGCAGACGCTTAACAACTGAGCCACCCAGGCGCCCCTGAACATGTTGTTCTAGAGTGAGGTGGGCCCTGAAATGTTCAGGCATATTAGGAGCTGTTTGTTATTATGTAGGAGCTGTTATTTATAAATATATGTATTACTTTATATTTAAAATCTGTGTCAATATGGTTATCGCTTGTTGATGAATAGATAATTCATTCCTGTGAGTGAATACGCCTTGCAGATGAACAGGCGACTGTAATGACTGTGCGGTTGTATTTCTTACAATCTGTTTTGCACAGGTTTGAACATGTTTATATTTAACTTCAATAGTAAAAACACCACGGTAACAAAGGTTATGTATAAAATGAGGGGACTGAACTAAATGGCCTCTAAAGTTACTTCTGACTTTAAATTCCATTATAAAATAAACAAATATTACAATTTATTAGTCAAATCACAGTACTATTTCTCTGTGTGCATGTGTGTTTATCTGAAGTTATGCCGTTAAGCATATACACACACTCTCTGCCAAGTACACCAACATGTTAAGAGGAAGCACTGTTTTTATATAGTAAAGGAGTTAAAACTGATCTAGAGAGTGACTTCACTGTCCACTGGTGTTCATTACTATCTTTGAAACTGATCTTTTTTCCTGTTAATGTCTAGTTCAGCATCAGTTTGTAAGAGTCAGGTTTTGCATCTAATTGGTTCATTTGTTTAATTTTAATATTTATTCTTTGAAGGAAAAAGCCCTGGGCTGTGCTAATTATCCCAAGAAAGGCAATGTTTTATTTTATCCCAAGTAGCAAATAATTCTTAGATGAAATAAAATTAAAGTTTTATATATATGTAAAAGATTTACAACTGCAAATCCTGATATAAAGATAGCATTGTATTATGACCAATAATAGCAGTAATAAAATATCTTAATTAATTAATGGCAGTTGAATTTAATCTATAGATTTTCAATTTATTTAAGATTATACAATTTTCTAAATGCTATAAGTTTCATTTACTCTTTTTTGACCAAATTTTGAATGGTCGGATACAAATAAATTAATCTAAAATTTACATATGAAAAAGTCAATATGAAGTGGGGAAAAAAGTGAACAAAATCTGTCATTGTATCAAAATACCTTTTAGTAGTCTATTTTCTAAAAATCATTCTTCTGTTTATGGTTGCGTCTATTCCCTATATCCTTTACACTTCATATCTATGTATATACACATAGGCATTTACATAAATATATAATGATACATTATTTCTTTTCATAGGCAAACACCAGTGATTTTATAAAAATATATGTATCGACTCTATTTAAATACAATTTTTTCAATGAATATAAAATATGGTGGGTTTTTTTTGGTCTCTCCCAGCTCTTTAAGACAGGTCTTCTATTAAGTAAATACATTTGCTTGGAGACTATCAAATAAATAAAATGGAAAGGGAGCCTATGATACACCTACCGAAAGGCAGGACATAAGGCATATCTATCATTCTCTGGTACTTTTCTCAGATAGAAGTGAGTCAATTTTCACAAATTATAGTGAACCAACTTAAATAGTTACATTTACCACACACACACACACACGCACACACACATGTGCACACATGTGTGCATGAATACACACGATTAGCTTCACCATCAATACCACTGGTTAAAATGAGAATTCAAATGGCCTGAAAGCTTCCTGAAATGCTAACATTGAATTTGCACACTTTTTAATGTTTTTATAGAAGAACAATATAAACAGAAAAGGCTACATGTCATAAACGTATAGTTCATAAATTTCATAAACTGAGACCATCAATGAAACTAGCAACAGACCAAGCAGTAGAAGATCATCAGTACCCCCAGAAGGCACTGCTTCCTTCAAGACAGCAACCACTATCCAGACGTCTATCAATGTAGATTAGCCAAAACTGCCTTTCGTACTTTATATAAATGGACTCATACAGGATGTACCCTTTAGTGTCTGGCTTCTTTCACTCGATATCGTGTTCACGAGATTCATGCATATTGTCGCATGTAGTTTTAGACTGTTCATTCCCATTGCTGTGTAGTAACCCATTTATCTATTCTACCACTCACAGGCATTTGGCCAGTTTCCAGATTTGGGCTATTACAAATAGTACTCCTATGAACATCTGAGTATGTCTTTAATGAACATATGTCTGCATTTCTTTGGGGATGTATATTGAGGAGAAGATTGCTGGGTCACAGGGTAGATATGGATGTGGTTCAGCCCTAACAGATATTGCCAGTCCTCTCAAGTAATATTAACAATCTTACACATGGACAACCAGTTGAGAGTTCCTGTTGCTCCATATCCCTGTCCACACTTGGTACTGCATGTCTTTCTTCAGTTTTGCTCTCCTGATAGCCCAATTTCTTTTAACTTTTTTTCATTGAGGTGAAATTCACATAAAATTAACCTTTTGAAAGTGAATGATTCCGTGGCATTTAGTACACTGAGAATGTTGTGCAACCACCATCTCTATCTAGTCCAAAACACTTCGTCAACCCAAGGGAAATTCTGTAACTATGACGTATTAACTCCCTATTCTCTGACTCCTCCCCACCAGTCCATGATAACCGCCAATCCACATTCTGTCTCTAGGAGTTTATCTATTCTGGGTATTTCATATAAATTGAATCATACGTATGTGACTTTTTTGCTTCTAGATTCTTTCTCTTAGCATGTTTCTAGGGTTCCTTCACACTGAAACAGTACTTCATTCTTTTTATAGCTGAGTAATATTCCATTATATGTATATATCACAATTTGTTTATGCATGTATCCACGGACAGACATTTGACTCATATCCACCTTCTGGCTACTGCAGATAGTGCTGTTATGAATATTTGTATATGTGTATTTGGTTGCATACCTCTTTTCAATTCTCTTGGGTAGGTATGTATGATAGTTGGGTCATATGGTAACACTACGCTTAACTTACTAGGGACCTGCCAAACTGTTTCCACAGCAGCTGAACCATTTTAGATTCCCACCAGCAATGTACTAGGGGTCCAATTTGTCCACATCCCTTGGCAGAAAAATAACACTTGTTATTTTCTGGATTTTAAAAGAATTATTATTACAGCTATAGCCATCCTAGTGGGTATGAAGTGGTACCTCACTGTGGTTTTGATTTGCATTTCCCTAATGACTAATGATGTTGAACAATCTGCATACATTTAAAAAATATTAAGTGTGAGCACAAAGAAAACAAGAACAGAATTTAAACAGCAATTGACTCATATGCTGACAACCACACCATCTTAATATGCTCCTCCATAGACTCTTAAGCCTTAGCTACTTTCTGATATCTGTGCTTTGGTGACTGTAAATCAATTCTTCGCCTATTTTTAACTAAGTAAATTATTCATGTGCACTTTTGCCATATTCTGTATTCACTTGCCGTTTGCTCCCTGGAATGAAACTTGCCTGGCGTTACATTCTTTCTTGAGAATAATATATAACATTCAAAATGTTGAGAATAAATCTCAAATCATCAGAACCTAGATTTCCTGAATCGAGGTCCAAAGGCAATCTAGTTCATATTTTTTTCCTCAAGATGCACACTCACTTCCTAAAAATATCCAAATCTCAGAAATACTCATGCTCTTCTTACAAGACTCTGAAGAATTGTTAACCAAAATAAAGACGTCATTCAAAGGGACTTCAACACCTACAAATTGGTTTATTTAGTGCACGTTAACTGGCTCATCCCCATTTCAGAGTAATGACAATATTCCCCCAGGTGAAATGACCCTATGTTAGGTGAAACAATGACGGAGTTAGCAGCCACAAAGTGAAAACTAACTCACAAGAAGAGGTTAAAGCAGCGTAGGAAGGAGTAGGCCCAGACAGTGCAGCCCATACCCAGCCACCTCACAGCCCGCCACAAGGCACGACAGGAACAAACTCTCACAGGAATGTGCAGGGGAAAGGATTTGTCTGACAAGAGAGACTTCCATGTCAGGAGCCAAATACCACTAACTCCCCAAGGCTTAAGCTTACAAAATGCCAAATGATTACTGTGCATATGTGGAAACTTCTTTTCCTAAAAAAACAAAAGTATTTTAATGAATCATTGGATATTTGGAAACAGCTTTGTCTTTTTTTTTGTTGTTGTTCTTTTTTCTTTTTCTTTTCTTTTTCCCAATTTCTACTGGCTCTCTTCTCTAAATGCAATGATTCTCTTATGTTTAAAAAACATGGTTGGCGCCTATAAGAAAGGATCACTAGCCTGGAGTAAATGTTTCAAATTCCCTATGTTTCAAAGTGTAAAGTCCATAAAAGCAGCTGACTGCTCCTTGATCGTATTTTTTCTGAATTTACTTGGTAACAGATTTTTAAAAATAATCTCAGAGAGATTTGCAGTTTTGATCCTTAGCCTATTTGGAAGAGGAGGAGGAATCAGGTTAAGGGAGGGTGGGCCGGGATGAAGAGCTACGCCACAGGCTTTTTACATATCATATTTTGCTTCCCTCTCTAAAATACACACAAATACAAACATTTTGTCCAAATAAGTGTTTCCAATTTACATATGCAAAAACTGATTTGCTTGGCTAGGATCATCAAACTAGTAAATGGCCGGGACAGGATTAGAACCTATTTCTGTCCGACTACAGAACACGCGCCAAGAAAACAGACTAAAGGAAATGAGTCGCTATATATTTATTTTAATCGAATAAATAAACAGAAGCCCACAATCACCAAGGCATCAAATGGCATCCCATAACTAAGGAGAGTCAAAGTTACTTAAAACATTAAAAAAAAGAGATGTAAATATCTATCAGAGTTATGGCTATTAAATCATGCAGTGCTCTTCAAAATAGATATATATCTACATAAAACTGAAGTCTATATCTAAAAAGGTATTGTCCCCTTGGCAAGTCAGATACATAATACAACTACCTACCATTTTTCTGGAAATTCTATTTTGAAAATGTGACCAGAGCCAATTTTGTGAGACACAGTCATAACTTGAGATTCTGTTTGTTTGTTTTGTTTTGTTTTGTTTTTATTTTTCTTGACAGTCAGGAGGAACAAACCAAAAATAATATTAACTTGATCAGCTATTTTTGAGCACACTTGCCTCTCAATGATTCTGGTCATTACCAAAAATCAAACTCATCCCTTCCAAGGATGAAAAGTTTCCAGTTTTAGGATATTCCAGAAAAATATGCCACATGCTTAGAGAGAATTTCAAAATTTGCATTCCCAAAATATTTCAAGCAATGATCACATCATAAGGGTATGTGTTCTCTCTCAAACTGACTACTTTGAATGAAACAAGTTTCCAATATGTGAATTTCTGATATGTCTTTATAATCCTATTACTAGATATAGGGTATGACTTCATTTTTAAAAATTCATCTGTTATTCATCAAATAGCCAATTAATTCCTCTTTTCTATCAGTAATTGTGCAAAGACATGGAGCCACAAAGATAAAAGTCATAGCCTATTGGTATACTCAAACCGCTCATAGTTAGTTGAAAGAGCATTGTAAGGGCAATGATAAATAAAGAGAACCTCACAGTTTATCCATATGGCTAATTGTCTAATTTCTCCAAGTAGCTAACATTTAAAAATTTTAAAATAAGAAAAGCAAGAAGATAACATTAGGTAAATTATTAATTGTTTCCTTGTTTCCAAAGAAGTCCAGATGGCAAGGGACCACAATAGAAAAGAACGGTACTAGGAAGGAGGATTTGACCAAAATGAGTCCATGAGTCTGGGTAAGTCACCAAACCGTCTGGCCCTCTTCTGAAAATGAGGAATTTTGAGACTCGATTATCTCAGAGGTCTCGTCCAACTCTATACCCTAATAAGCAACAGGCTGGAGCTCTAGACAAATTCACACTTAATTTTGTTTCTTACGCTGGCCGCCTCTTCTGATTTTGCAGGACACCAGCCAAAAGTACCCTACAGACCATCGAAGACTAATTCATTTCTAGACACAGGTCATCGAGCCCAATTCCTAATAATTAGTTTTGGTATCTCCTTTACATATCTTCACAGTAACAAGAAAGGATGCCTCCTTCAACCGCCCCGCCCCTCTTTCCATCCGCCAAGGACAAGTGTTTTGGCAAACTAAAATATTATAGTTCTAAGAGAAAAGGACACCTGTTTACTTTAGGTCATTCTTCCTTTCTTTTCTTTCTTTTTCTTCCCCTCTACTAAAGCAAAAGACAAATGAAAAATAGTTCAGGTACCCCAGTTCAGACCACACTTTTAAATTATTGGCATAAATCTGGTATCCACTGAAATATCTATAAATATGGTATATATGACTCGTTTTTAGCAGCAGATGTTTGGGTCTACTGGTTCAAGGCACTATTGGGTCTTCCTAAATGAATAGTTAAAGCAGAAAACCAGCTGCTTAAAGAGGTGCTTTTTGAAAGATTCAGGGCAGAGTTTTGCCCAAAATTATTTTCTTCCCTGTGTCTGCCAGAACCTGAAATTCAAGTATCAGACAGCTTTTTGTTTCTTGAATGAAAATATTTTTCTGGAGATAATACCTTAAATTATGATCTATTACTGGATGAATTAGTTTGGGATTTTTTTTTTTTTTTAAAGCTAGCTGGAAACAGGGCCTATGGGAATGGGATCCAACTTCAGCACCCAAGTTTTAGAATGACAGAAAGTCTGATGCACAAGTCTGCCTTAGGATCTGTCCTGAACATCCTGAGCATAATATTTTTAGTCTCGTTGAACATTTCCCTTGCACATAAGGATACAAGACAGAAATACGCATACTTCCCAAAGGGATCAGCCCGGCATCTTTGCTGCAATAGCCCAGAGTTACTGTGCACGATGGCAAGCTTCTACCGACTCTGAACACCCTCCTTTTCTTTGGCATGGCACATGTCCCTACCATCCCCAACTTCATGAGATGGGAGACTTTATTAAATGTGAGGCAAACTAGGACTTCCTTGCATTTGTCCAAAATACCCCTTCCTTTCCAAAGAGTGTCACCTTGTCCTGGCGTTTGGTTTCCTGGTAAACATATCTTCACTGTGCATGATTTTAGAGATTCCAAGCCTTCCCTTTCTATCGTTATTGTAATCTCTCTTCTGGTTGACTGCCAGAGACAACAGTTTAGTTTGGTTATTTTAAAGTTTAATTTTTTTTTCTCCAGCTTTGAATTTTCTGACTGGAAAGTTATTGGGAACATAAAACTCTGGGGCACTTTAAGCTTCTAAGTCTCTTCAGTCAAGTTAATTTGTGCAGTGTGGAATCATAGGGGCTGTTCTTTCTCAAAGAAGTCCGGTATGAATGCATATAAGTCCACTTAAGTCCTTGCTTACAGTTGCAAGAAAATTGGATCCTCCACCTTAAATAAGTTGGCTGTGTATTGAGACTATTTGGGATATAACTGTATTCTTTCCATTTAATGAATCTAAGCTTACGTTGGACTAACAGTAATATATGAGGCACTTAAAGCTGACTGCTAATACCACTTCCTGAAGATTATTTTAAAATAAATAAATGTTCATTTGCTAAGTGGATATTCTGCCTCATCAACAGAGGATGCAGAATGGATAGCAAAAATCATTAGCATAATACAAATGCTTTCAAAAGGACTTTGGAATGCCTAAACTAAAAAAATACACTACCAAGGACTTGGAAAGAATTTCTAGTTCCAAGGCCAAAGAATCTACTGCATATTAATCTTCTTTATCAAAAAGTTGATTTGGAGCACTAAAGACAAAAATAAGCCTATTGTGCAATAGCAAAAAGAAAAAGAAAAAGAAAAAAGCTTGGGAGACTGCATGGCATGGTGGAAAGATGCTACGTTGGGGAGCAGGGCATCTGGTGGTCCTAATTTCGTCACCAATTAGCTTTTGAAATCTTTGGCTAGCCATTTCAGCCCTGTGAGCATCCATTTTCCCTTTGCAAAAGGAGGGGTTGAAGTACGGTTTTTCAAGGTGTTTTCTTCTGACAGAAATATATATGTGTGTGTGTGTATATATATATGTGTATATATGTGTGTATATATATGTATACATATATATACACACACACTGGTTTACGGCACTATATATATTAATATATATTAATACTAATAACAATATATATTAATACTAATAACAATATATATTAATACTAATATATATATATATATATATATATATATATTAGAGAGCATTTTATGACCTAACCAAGATGGCAAAGTACAGGGAAATAGTTTGGGGGAAAAAAAAAACTCCTTACAAACTTATAACTGAGTTCTGCCTCCTAGAAGCACTTAATTCTTTTAAGTGAAAACATGCAGACAGATTCACCCAGCTGTCCCCCTTGAAGAGGACAGAGTAAATACACTCTAACTTATATGAAGGCCGGAGTGTAATTGTTAAAAACCCCTATGCACAATTAGAAAACTGGAAATCTTTTTTTTTTTCTGCTTTCACCACCTCATCAACAAATGACACGATTCTGAAAGCTTTACATATCTTTTTAATGTTGACATTATGAATAAACGGGGGGGGGGAGGCAGATTTAGACAATAACAGACTGTCTACATTTAAGATGAGAAGTCCCCCGGGTATGAAGGGAATCTATGATTTCATATCATTTCCCTCAATTTTTCCTGACACTTATTTGGAAATTTGTCGCTCTTAGTTCCTACTGTCACTGTTAGAATGCAAGCACATTCCTTTCTGGACACGTTCTGCAGTGTCATCATGCCTCCGGAGCATGGGCTGAGAGACTGAGTCAAGAGTTCTCTTGAGGAGATGTTAAAGAGACGGTGGGCATGAGCACCAGGGAGCTTAGCATCCCTCAGCAAACCCCGGCTGGATAAAGCACGCTGTAAGATTTACTCGCAGCCATGCAATTTCTAGGAATTCGTGTCAGGGACTATAAAATTCACTCTGCAGACATATTGACAAATTATTTTGATTCATGTAGCCTACTGTATGCCCAAGTAACACATCACAGTGCTGCCTGATATATATGCAGTTAACTATGTTTTTAAGACACCAGCCTATTACCCACCTACAATGTATAATATGCTCAACGAAAATCTGAACTTAAAATTTCAAGTGCACATCCGTGCTTTTAAGGGTGAAGCAGAGTACGCATGCCTGGAGAATGATATTCTATTATTTCAAAAATAATTTTTAGCTATATGATCATACATGAAGAGGAAAAATACACCTATGGATAAAATCCATCATCATAAACCATTATGCTATACTAACTTACAAGGACTTCTGAGCTATACAGATTTGAGGGGAAAAAAAAATAAGTTCAAAGATACATCACTACAACTGATTACAAAAGCAATACAAAGCTGAAATGCTTTCTTTTCTAACATTTTATCAATGACCATGAAACTTTCTTTATAACTCTATCACTTTTTTTGCTTTTCTTTTTTCTGCTCAACAAATCAATTTTTCAAATGCAGCAGGAGTGGTAGCCTTTATTTTTGTCTCCCAGGCAAGATGCTATTCGGGGTCACTTCCCATGGACAGAGAAAACAATCTTCATGGATAATAATGATAAAACCTTATGGAATGCAAAAACAACCAAAATATGTATTCTCGGATGACTGCATTAGGGCCAAGTCAATATTAGTCCCACTTCACCCACGCACCGCATAGTCTAAAAATGCTGTCAGCCTGATAAGAATTTCCTGATTTACTCTTTTTTCCAATAGAAAATATAGGTCATCAAAATAAACTCCTGACAGTAAAAGAACAGTAGTTATACTATCAAGTCTCTCTATTTCGCTAGCCAGTTATAGTCAGTTTCCTTACTTAACAACAACAGAAAAAGTAACCTCCAACAAGCCGTTTTAGTAAAAGTAACATGAAAATTTCCAAGCACACCTCTCAGCTAAGTTCTTAAAGTCAACTCAGCCAATTATCTGTTTGAACGATACCTACCGAACCCTAAAGTGTAATGAAGTTGACATTTACTAATATATGCAACTCATCAATGTGGACAATTCAGGTGAAAAAGAAAGTTCATTCTTCAGTTTGTTGATGGTCTCAGCAAAAGAATGATATTTGGGGATTGAGTTGCAGCGCTATTATAAAAGTTATAGTACTAGAGTTATTTCTTACTGAAAACTGAATTTTATGATTAGTAATTCATAATTTTTCTGATACCGAATTTTATTTTCTAGCTCAAGAGTATTATAATCCTAACCTCCACCACAAATTCATATATTAATGGAATTATTTTCAGAATCTATGGAACAAAACCCTATTCATAACTTCTATAGTTCAAGTTATTTTTTAACGGGAAAAATACTTTTCTGTATGCTAGTAATTTTGAGCCTGTTGCTTGTCCACATTCCAACTGACAATTGAGAGCCTCTACAGTCTCTGAGATGGAGGAAAGGAAGGGAGGAAATAGTGTGGTTCATCTGGGACTGAGTGTTTATAAAACACATAAAAATGATATCCAGCATCTCTTTGCCTCACTTGCCTAATTTGTACCTAAATGGTTTTCTCTATTACTTATATCTTTTATATTTAAAATCAAAGAAAAGCAAACAGCATAACCAAAATGTTTCCATCTATCACCTTTGACCACAAATTACAAAATGCTTCCCCATTCTCTTTCCTAAATGTAATCTTGCTTTCAAATGCTAAAGCTGCTGAATGTTAAAAAAAAAAAAAAAAAAGATAGTATAAAGTGGGGCTCCTTCCTGTTTTGCCCTACTCGGTCCAGTTAAGCCTATACTGTTTAGCAGATAACTCTGGGGCATGTACCTTGCTCCAGAATCAGCTGAATTTTACAGTCCCTAAATTCTAAACTGAAGCTATGATTTCTTTCCAAAGAGTAGCCCTACAAACCTAGCAAAGAAACAGGTAAAGGGAATACAGAAATAAAAATTAATTATATAAATTATAATAAAGAGCCAAACCCTTAAGACCACAATAAAACAAATGGTTCCTAAGAAATTTTTAAAAGCCCAATCAATAAATTCTGTGGATGGTAATTTCCACACCACATCTAGTTCCCTGATAAGTGCCCCCACCTTGGAGTGTGTAAATTGTATTTTTAAAATCTCACCAAATCAACACTAATTCCCTAATTCCCAGAGTCGGAGGACCCTACTTTGGTACAAGCTAGTGCCACATACTCACATATGTGTTCTCTGTAGCACTAAGGCTTGACACATATTCCATTGGTGTCCAGAGAGGAAAGCCCAGGGGTACCTAGTGCCAAATTCCCCACACCCTACTCTCCCTTCTAAAGGAACTATATCATCTCCCTGGTTCCAGAACCCTTTTTATCCACAGCATTCTCCGTCACTCTCAGCATGGTGAAGACCCAACATCCAGTGATCCAAAGTTACCTCTTGAGTGGGGACACACTTCCACTAACCTGAACTATATATAACATCTCTGTGCTTTGATGGAATTAAAAATGAATGAGGAAGTTTGGGATCAATTCCTGCCCTCTCAGTCACAGTCATAAGAAGACAGACTCTACAGAGAAGTTCTAGTAACATTTGACAGACGTTACACTAGACCTCTGTTCCATAAAAGTTCCAGAAAGGTCATTCCATGAGCTCACTGTCCAGGTAGCCTCCCCTATGTCAGTGACACATTTTATCCTCTTAATCAAGAAAACCCTGAAACACTCCACCTTTCGAAAGAAAAAAAATATTTGATTTAAAGGAAGTTTACTCACATACTCCTAAGACAGATGCCCTTGGTGAGTTTCAGAGAACTGAGCCCAAAGAGCTAAGGTGGCTATGAGGAGCAGCCTCTGAGCTCCGGTGACAACAGCTCAATGAAGCCCCCAGCCAGGTAATGCCTCACATCGAATCCCCCACCCATCCACCAGGCTGCTAGTCCCTTCCCGAAGCCTTTCTTCCTCTCTGCTCAAGGGCGCTCCCGCAGGTCCCAGAGCATCCTCCGCGCCACCCGTCCCGGCGGGACATCGCCCGAGTCCCAGACTGATACTCTCGGTGCCCCTCGCCCCCGCCCCCGGCGGGCTGCCCGGTCGGTGACTCACCTGCTGGCCAGGTTGGGGCGCCGGGTGGTAGTAGGCTGTGGGACAGGTTGCAGCTGCCACAGGGTTGGGCAGACACTGGGGCGCTCCATACGGCTGGGGGTGATACATCACCTCCGCACAACTCATGGCAGCCGGGGCAGCGGCGGCCCCCGAGCTGCCGCCGCCGTTCTACGCGCTCGGGCGACGGGCGCCGTCGCCACCGCCGCAGCTGCCTCCTCTGTAGCTGCTCCAGCTGCTACTGCGGCGAAGGCGGGTCCTCGGCGGCCGCGGGCTCCGCGCGGGGCGCGGGCTCGGGAGGGGTTGGCAATCAGTGGGGGCCCATGCGCGGGCACCTTCATCTTCAGCCCCTCCGAGTGTCCCCTTGCCTGCGCTTATATAGCGGCTCCGGGACGCAGCGGACCGCCGCGCGGCGGGGGCATGACAGTGCCCGGCTCCGGCGAGGACAGCAGCGCCCACCGCAGCGCCGCCGCAGCCGCAGCCCCGGCCCGGTAGGGCAGCCCTGGGGAGCCGGGGCTCTGGTTTGCATATACACAATGCACGCCCGGGGCTCGTCCTATCACCAGAGCTCGCGCCTGGGCGAGGACGGAGAGGCGGGGGCAGAGGGAGGGGGGCGCTGGGGAGGAGGGGGAGCACTTTGCCGCTCCAGGCTTGGACGCCGAGCTGTGCAAAGTTCCTTCAACTCGGTCCGCAGCGGGCGGGTCGCCCAGCGGGGTACCCCGGGGAGGGCCGGCTGCGGATTGGAGCGAAGTTTGAAGCCCTCTCCGCCTCCCGGCAGTGGGACGATGGTGGGAGGGGAACGGTATGCGGGAGGCTCAGCGCCCTCGGAGCTCCGACTTTCCACCCGGTCTCTGTCACCTGGCTGTCAGGGCGGGGGCTTCCCAACCCCAGGGAACTTTAGGGGGGAACACTAACGCAGAGGCCAGGGCTAAACGAAGGCCAAGTGTGCAAAGAGGTAAAACAGAACAGGCGCAAAATAAACTGGGATTAGCCCCTACGTTAAATATAACCGTAAGTGAAAGTTAACTTTATTACAAGTGCGCACATGCCAAGAATGCAACACGGTTTTCTACAAGTGATCTCCGCTTTAAGTTTACACCTTCATGGTATGAAATTCTTGCGGGACGTCAACCTTTTCTGGCTCTTCCTGCCTAGTTTCCATAGAGTAATAGACAATAACAACTGATTAAACCCACTCAGCCATTAAAAGTTTATCTACTTGCAAGTGTCTTATAATCCTCTCCAAAATTAAAAAAAAAAATCTTTGTAGGAATATAACTGTATTTTGATATAATCAGGTAAAATAGAAAAGAATTATAATTATTTTATAAATACGCAAACTCTTTGAACTTTAACAAGTATATCTGCCCCCTTATATTTAGGTATCCTCTTTTATGACACAGAACAGTTTCTTTGTTTTCACAGAGACTATCTTTTGTCTGAGAAAAAGTCGATCTGGATGTCACATGTACTGATGTTGTTATGGATTGAATTGTGTTCCCCCCAAATTACCCACTGTGACTGTGTTTGGAGACAGGGCCTATCAGGAGGGAATTAAGATTCATTGAGGTCCTAACAGTGGGGTCCTAATCTAGGACTGGTATCCTTATACAAGAGGAACTGACACTAGGGCTCTCCATCTGCACTGGCACAAGAGGAAAGGCTTTGGGACAGCCAGTGAGAAGGTGTAGTCTACAAGCCAGGGAGAAACTAGACACTAACCTTGAGGGCAGCTTGATATTGGACTTTTCGCCTCCAAAGATGTCAGAAAATAAATTTCTGTTGTTCAAGGCACCCAGTCCTGTGGTTTTTGTTATGACAGCTGTAGCAGACTCATAGAGATGTACAGTATTAATATATTGCTAATCTTGATATGAATGTGTATGTGTGTATACATAACTACACAGACACACATACATAAATACATATATATTCACACATACACACACTTATACACTCACATACATGAACTATAGTAATTGACAGGAACTCGGTGCTACTCATAACAGCTCCTATTCACTCATTCATTCTTTCATCTATTGAATATTAAAAATATATTTATTAAGGGCTTTTACAGTTTGGATTTTGTGCTTTTTGTAATGAAGAAGTATTCCTATCAATACGACCTATATGAACTTATTTGAAATGTTGGCACTGCCTTTTCAAAAACTGACATCCTTTGGTCATCCTTTCTTGTGTTCCAGATTCATCTATTTGTCTTCTATCTAGATGGTTCCACACAGATGTTCCATAGGGACCTCAGTCACGATAGCACTGATATTTTCCCACAGTCCCAACCTGAGTCCACTTGACCCCAGCTTCGCACTTCTACTGACTCTCTTCCCTCATCATTTATCTCTGCTGCTATAACCCTTAGTTCATGCAGCAACTTTCATCCAGACTCCTGAAGGTGGCTTCTACCTGATTTCCAGGCCCTAAGTAGAACCCTCTTCTGATCCATTCTTCACACAATTTATCCTTTTACTGTTTTCTGTCCCAGCCAGTGCAAATCCCACACAGTAGTAATGTTTTGTCCCTCTCTAAAAAACTTTTATAATAGCTCCCCATAATTCCAACTCTTTAACCTTCAAGTTCTGGTCTCTGCCTATGTCACCATCTTCTGTAACTGTCCATTCAGCCCCGTGAATTGAGACCTCCCTTTCTAGGAAAGACCATGGTATCTCCTATGACCTCCCTTTTTGTGCATGACCAGAACTTTACTTGCTAACTCCTTTTTGTTCTTTAGGGGATTACCTTCCAAAACATCCACTGAAGGCCAGCTTCGACGCCTCTGCTTTTGGCAACTCCCCACCCTATGAATCTTGCTCTCACCATACCGATTACATGATTTGAAATTGCCTTTTGCTTTTTTCCCCAACATGACCATGGCCACTTGAGAGCAGGGACTGTGATTTTTTTTTTACCTGTGAATCTCAATCATATAATGCCTGTCTTAAGCACTGATTGAATAAAGTATTTCAAAAAGGGGAAAAAATTCTTCAAGGGCTTACAAACTCATGGAGGATTAAAGCACTTCAGTGAAGGTCAGAACATGGAACATGGCTTCAGATCCTATATCAGGATTTCTACCGTATGTTACAATGAGAAGATCCTTGTGATATGAGAAACTTCTAGACCTTCAGTGGAAAGTGACTAAATTAGGCCACAAAGTTAGTTTGCAAGGGCACCCTTTCCTCTACAGCAAGTCTCCTGTTTTAAACACTTAACAGTTCCAACTGTATCTTCAAATAACTTAATTATCTGAGGCTCATTGTTTTTAATATAATTATGTGTTCATATATCTCCTCCATTAGACTTGCAGAAAGCATTTATATCTTGTTTATTTAACGTTTAGGAGATGTTCAGTATATATCTGTTGACTTAGAAAATAAAGCCAAAACTAATCTGAAATGTCCATACCCACAATTTCTGTATCTTCCTTGTTACTCATATGGCCTCTAGTATGTGCAAATATTTATTATATGACAAAGATGTAGTTCTTGGATACTAATAAGTCACGGACTCAGAACTTTGGAGTTATTTGGCAAAATTTTTCTATAATGAAGTATCTTTGTTTTGATACCTTCCTCCATTTCTAAATTGTACTGATGAGGAAAAAATGAGAGACTAACGAAAAATTCTGCCCAGAATTAGAATCTAGAAGAAGTATGGACTGGACAGAGAGGGAAGATAACTTGTCAAGGGCTGGAGTCTTTATTTGCTCATTAATAAAATGTAGGATAATTCCTGTCAGGAAAGTAACTGATTTCCCAGGCAGATGTTCAGGGTTTTAGGAGTAGAAAAAATTCAAAACGATCATCTAGTCTAAAACATCTTTCAATGATAATCAAACACGTGGTCTGATTCATGTCTCCTACAGAATCGGAGGCACACTAAAATCAAAATCCCAAGTCTCTTGATTCTTGGTTCAGTTCTCTCTATCACCCCATGCTAAGGCTATATAAACAAGCACATATGTATATTTACGTGTATACATACTGTATCTATTTATATGTGTGTGTATATATATACACACATATATACACATATGTATGTATCCATGCATATTCATATATATCCATTTAAGCATATACACACATGAAAGAAAGAGGTTTTAGATTAGATCATTCTTCGGTCATCTTGGAGTTTCAGAAAGGGGTGGGGAAGAAAAAATGTAGGCCAATTGCATTTAACAGCAGTGAGTCACACAGATCAGAGAATGTGATCTGATCACTGGTGTACTTGTTGTCATGTCTACTATGTGGAGGTGTCACAATTACTTGGAATAAAATAATAATGAAATGGAACTTGATTATTTGTACTTTTGTGCTAAAGTCCCTGAAATTTTACCCTTTTATCTTTTCTCTTCCTTCTCTCAAACTGTCCCACCTCCCTTCTGGTTCAGTTCTAATGTGGAACTAGATCTTACCCACTGATGTTTAACCTCTTTCTCTTTTCTGTTCCAGCCACTTCAATTCCAATAGCATACCAAAATTACCTTAACTGTTCCCAACTCTTCTGACTCAGGGGTTTACAGTCAACTGTATTTTTGGCCCCACTCACCACATTTCCCAGAATGTTCCCAATTTTACAGCTGGAATTTGGTGACATGAAATCCCCAAACCAGTTTTATCTGGAGGGGTAACATGAAGTGTGTTTCCCAATATCTCCTGGGATAAGATAAGGGAAAAAGGAAAGCAGCTTTTATTTTTTTGAGTGATGACAGCCAGATTGGTCTTTAACTTGGGGTATCAGTGTAAGAAAACATATGGAATCTGCAATACACACACGTGGATTTCTAAACCTGTGTTTCTAAACCTTCCCCTCAGTTCACCAAACAGCTGATTCTTGACTCACCCTCTGGCCTCAGCTGAGCCTCCTCATAACGCAGCCCATTCTAGGAATCATGGCTCATAGGAAGTAGGCTTGGGTCATCTGCACAGGGATTTTCCGAGGTCTTAAGTAAGGAAACATGGTGGTTCTAGGCAGAATAATGCTTCCCCAACCCCCAAAGATATTATACTCTAATCCTTAGAATTTACGAACAGGCTTATTTCACATAGCAAAAGGGAGTTAAGATTGCTGATGGAATGGAGGCTACTCGTGAGCAGATTTTAAGACAGGAAAATTATCTTGGATTATCTGAGTGGGCCCAGTGTAATCACAAAGGTCTTTTTAAGAAGGAGTCAGCAGGCAGAAGAGTCAGTGTCACGTTGATCTGAAGTGAGAAAGATTCTATGGGCCACTGATAACTGTGGAAATGAAAGGAACCAACGAGCCAAGGAATACAGGCAGCCTCTAGAAGCTGCAAAAGGCAAGACAGGGGCCCTAAAGCGGCCAGAAGAAACACAGCCCTGCCGACATCATTTTGGACTTCTGACCTCCAGAGTTGTAAGATAATAAATTTGCATGGTTTTAAGTCACTGAGCTTGTGGCAATTTGTTACAGCAGCAATAGGAAACTAATACAATAGTTTAATGGGGAAGGAGGGACTAGAAGGAAGGACTTTTGGTGAGCATGTCCCCTTTACCCAACAGGTTCCTATGAGGAGAGGCACAATTAGGAAGAGGGCTAGTGGGGAGTACTCTAAACCTCAGAGGCCACAGAGGGACTCTGGTTGCCTGGATCTAGGGGTGGTGCCAGTAATACCAATGGGATGGATGTAAAAAGAGAAGGTCAAAACTCACATGTAAAGCAATAAGCCACTTTATTCAGTTGTCCTTTAGGATCACCTGCCTTAAATGGGTCTTCCTCAAGGCTCAGCAACTTTACTATGTTTCTCTAGCCTACTTACCCATGTCTTCTTGCAACTGTTGCCTCCTATCTTCTCCACCATTCTCAAGTCCCTCAAATTCATTTTCTCCATATTCTCCTTTTCCATTCCCTATTGAGTCCACTTGCAATCACATTTCTGTCTCATCACCCCATCAAAATTTGTTAAAGTCCAGTAATGATCATGCTAACAAGCTCAAAGTTCATTTTTAAACTGCATCCTAATTGATGCTTCATAAATTTGACATCAAAACTTAATCACTCCTTAAAATTCTCTCTTCTCTTGACATCCTTCCATGACACCCACATCCTAATCTGTCTACTTACACTTTGTCTATTCTTTCTGTTTCCTCTGCCAAGTTCTCCTCTACTGAAACTCTAAATATTGAGTTTCTTGATTGCTTTGTCCTAGGCCTGTTTCTTACCTTACTTTATCTTCTTATCTTAAGAGATTGCATCCCTAATCACCTATATATGCAAATAACTCACAAAAAGTAGCCTCCAACCCAGAGCATTCCTCAAAACCCAAGACTTATGGAGTGGAGATGTATCTTATATGGAGTTTTAAGGCAATAAATAAAGCAAATGAAACCACATGCAGCCCAAATTATTACTGAAAATTTCTTTAATATCCCACAATAAACTGGATACACATGTACTGAGTCTCAATAAGTTCAACACAGATCATTTGAGCTTCAGCACTGAAAATACTTTTCTTGGGTTGAACACCAGATGAAGTATGGCCCATGTTTAAGGAGTCATGTCTCTTAAGAATTATGCTAATTTTTAAATGCTAAAATCATACTCAAATTCACAAGATATACATATAATGTGAGAGAAGCATGTGGGAATTTAGACCAATTCATGGAATAATAGATTAATGTATTCCATGTTACTCTTACTCTGGGCTAGATCAATGTCCACTGAGTTGAATTGTGAATATAGTGCTTCTTTATTATAAATTTCTCTCCATCTCTCTCCCTCTCTCTCTTTCTCTGTCTCCCTCTCTCTCTCATTTCCCCTGTCTCTCGTCCTCTGCCAACTTACGTCCATATCCTCCTACCCATTTCCTCCTGTCCACTTTGAGACTTCGTTGTAATGTATGCCATCCATTCATTTGCTTCAGTACAATGAACTCTCTCCCTTTGTCTTTGCATGCACTATTTACTTGGAAAATTCTTTCCCTCCACACTTGGTCTAGTTGCCATCTAGGTCTTAGCTTAAACTTGCTTTCTCAAAGACACTTTCCAGTTTAAAGTACACCCCGTCCCAACCCCACCATTCTCTCCGATACTTGCTTGCTTATCACCTTCCTTTCGAAATACAGGTTTTTTTCTCAACTTTTTTTTCCCTTGTCTCTCCATTATGATTCATACAGGCATAAAACACATATGTTTTATTCACTATTATATCATAGTACCTAATAGTTATTCATTAAATATTTATTGGATGAGGTAATGATTTCGTGCTTTATTAAGGGATAATTTCCTTTGGGGTTCAACACAGTCACAGTTGTAGGGATAGGCTTAGCTTAAAAGTCGATTTTCATCACTTGAAATGTAGGTTATAGACTAATTAGATTATTTAAAGTATGTTCTTTTTTTTTTATTATTATATTATGTTAGTCACCATACAGTACGTCCCCGGTTTCCGATGTAAGGCTCGATGATTCATTAGTTGTGTATAACACCCAGTGCACCATGCAATACGTGCCCTCCTTACTACCCATCACCAGCCTATCCCATTCCCCCACCCCCCTCCCCTCTGAGGCCCTCAGTTTGTTTCTCATAGTCCATAGTCTCTCATGTTTCATTCCCCCTTCTGATTACCCCCTCTTTCTTTATCCCTTTCTTCCCCTACCGATCATCCTAGTTCTTATGTTCCATAGATGAGAGAAATCATATGATAGTTGTCTTTCTCTGCTTGACTTATTTCACTTAGCATTATCTCCTCCAGTGCCGTCCATGTTGTAGCAAAAGTTGAGAATGCGTTCTTTCTGATAGCTGAGTAATATTCCATTGTATATATGGACCACAACTTCTTAAACCAGTCATCTGTTGAAAGGCATCTCGGCTCCTTCCACGATTTAGCTATTGTGGACATTGCTGCTATGAACATTGGGGTACATATGGCCCTTCTCTTCACCACGTCTGTATCTTTGGGGTAAACACCCAGTAGTGCAATGGCTGGATCATAGGGTGGCTCAATTTTTAACTTTTTAAGGGACCTCCACACTGTTTTCCAGAGTGGCTGTACCAACTTGCATTCCCACCAACAATGTAGGAGGGATCCCCTTTCTCCACATCCTCTCCAACAATTGTTGTTTCTTGCCTTGTCTATTTTTGCCATTCTAACTGGCGTAAGGTGATATCTCAGTGTGGTTTTGATTTGCATTTCCTTGATGGCTAATGATTTTGAACATTTTTTCATGTGTCTGTTAGCCATTTGTATGTCTTCATTGGAAAAGTGTCTGTTCATATCTTCTGCCCATTTTTTGATTTGTTTATTTGTTTCTCGTGTATTGAGTTTGAGAAGTTCTTTGTAGATCTTGGATACCAGTCCTTTATCTGTAGTGTCATTTGCAAATATATTCTCCCATTCCGTGGGCTGCCTCTTAGTTTTTCTGTTTCCTTGGCTGTGCAGAAACTTTTAATCTTGATGAAGTCCCATAAATTCATTTTATCTTTTGTTTATCTTGCCTTTGGGGATGTGTCATGAAAAAGGTTGCTTTGGCCAATTAAAGTATGTTCTTTTATAAGAGGATGAAGGATAATGGAAGGGGTTTTTATAGATCAGGTATTTAGGACTTTTGTACCTTCACAGAGAAAATGGTGACAAAAGGAACTCACACTTATGAGGCCAGGCATTTATGTTAAAATTGATTTTAACTCACTCATTTAATTCTCACAATGATCCTATGCAGTAGTTGTTATCATCATTGTAGATATGGAAGAGCTGAAGCACAGAAAAATATTTTAAATTCACCTAGCTTGTGAGTGGCTGAGTCAGGATTTGACTGCAGTGTCCAAAAAAAAAAAAAAAACCAAACCATACCACCTAATACTGAATGGGCACTAAGTCTAATTAAACAGTCTATATATATATATATGTGTGTGTGTGTGTGTGTGTGTGTGTGTGTGTGTATACATATATTCACATATATGTATGAAGGAGGTAAGAAGATAGATTCACTAAAGAATTAACAAGCCTCAGAGAAGACTTCCTAGATCAATTATTTGTCTAATGGGTCAATTTAATAAAAATTTCTACTGAGCCTGGGTTTCCAACTTTAAGAACTGGTTTGGAAAGAAGTGGACAAGGAGCTCCTAAAAATTCTCAGGTTCAACGGAATAATTAATTTCAAGGGATTATAGGAGCAACTTCCATATTTTCTCTTTGGGTAGAATCAAGAACTTTTATCTCAAAAGTACTTTTCTGGTTAATTTTTCTTCTTTTTGGTTCCTTCATAATGTATTAAAAATTGAATAGCTTTTGATATTACCAGAAACATGGCCATGGTTTCAGGCAACAAGGTCTTTCAATGGAGTAAAGAAGAGTGACCAGAGTAGGCTGGTGGACAGGACAGCAAGCTGTGTAGGAGAGAAGTCACCAGCAGAGGACCTCCTTACAAGTGGGGCAGAGGCTGGCCATGCTGTGGAGTGACTAGAAAATTCAGGATCACAATTGGACCCTCAGATATCCACATGAAGACTAAAAACAGCACAAACATTGCCTTCAGAAAAAAACTCTGACCTTCAGTTTTCTCATAGCTAGTAAAGATAGCCACATTCATAGGACTTCTCTGAGGATGAATAAATAATGTATATAAAGCTCATAAGGGGGACACCTGAGTGGTTCAGTTGGTTAAGCTTCTGCCTTTGGCTCAGGTCATGATCCCAGGATCCTGGGATTGAGCCCCATGTCTGGCTCCCTATGCTTGCTTCTCCCTCTCCCTCTGCTGCTCCCCCTGCTTGCATTCTTGCTCTCTCTCTAAGTAAATAAATAAAATCTAAAATAAAAATAAAAATAAAGTTCATAAGGTACAACCTGACCCATGCTGAACTTCAAAATATTAATGACTTCCCTGTCACAAACCTACCTTGGCAAGTTGTAGAATAGACAAAAATCAAGAACAACACCTATCATAGAACAATTAAAAACTTAAAAAAAAAAACCATAATGTGGGGGTCTTTTTTACGAGTTCTGGTCTAAACATGCACAAGCCAACCACCCAGTCCTGTGAATTCAAGGACAATCTAGGGTGGAAGACACGTGAGAGTTATGCATGGCACATGCCTCTGATGTTTTGCATTATTTTATTCGCTTTCAGCCTGGTAAGATTTGATGGGTGAGCTTGTAATAGCGTGTTCTCTCTGTTGAATATTTTAAAAACATCCATGTAAGAATTTCTTAGTGCTTCCTACAGGTATTATTTGTATCTGAGGTATTATTTGTATCTGAGTCAAGATGGCACCTTTTTTTTTTTCTTTTCTGATGGTTTTCAACATCTAGTAAAGTGGTCCCTTCTCTGACTATTTACTCATCTTATAATGTCTTTAGGTTAGAGCACACAGTGCTAGTTACAGGTTGAAGACCTCACTTAAAGATTCTGAGGATAAAGTTTCACTTATTTACAATTAATATGAGGCTATTTCTAAATCCTTATAGTTTGGTTTGCTTGACAAAAAGTGAGATTTTAAATATCTCTGGTTGATTCAGCAGACACATAGCAAATGGCATCACCTGCTTCCCGAGTTCTGACATAGGAGGTTTGCCACGACCCTCTCTTAGTACCTCAATATACCACCTGGAATGTATTCCTGAAACAGTCAACATGCTGTCTTTGCAGAGGTTTTTTTGTTTTGTTTTTTAAATTAATTTTGGCTGGAATTGTAGGATTTCATAGTACTCCTGATCTAGTGTATTTTCTAGAGATTTAGTAATAGAGGAATCTAAGTTGGGAAACAGAAGAGATGAAGAGATATCAAGATACTTCTTGGCCTGTATTAAAAAAATCAGTAAGGAGTACGTACTACATCATGAAATACAATCATTTGTCCTCATGGAAGATAATGACAGACCGTTAATTCATTGTGTACCTTGAGTTCCTTGTCTGTTTCTTTGCTGGTTTTCGTGGTAGTTATGGTAGATCTGGGCTAATTTAACTACATTGTCTCTGTCAGCCTCTGACAAGTGGAATACAATCACATGAAGTCTGGCCTGAGTGTGGGTACAGCTCTATCCAGGGAATGGAACAAAGCTAAGTAAGCCAGGGAGGATTAAACCCTTGATCTTGGCATCGTTAACACTCTGTTCTAACCCATTGGGCTAACTAGCCACAGACAAAGACCAATTGGACTAATAAATCACAGCAGCCAGAACAATGTGGTTTGAATTTATTTCTCATTTTTAATACATTAGTTTTATAATTTGATTTAAATATTTTAGGATTAATGAAGCCAAAGGCCCATGTTGCTGTCATTCAGAAGAGAGAGAGCAGAGAGAAAAAGCTATGCCACACAACTTTCCACGATCACCAGGCACAAAATGGCACTAAGGGCTGTGCTGTCACTTTGTACAAGAGGTGTCAACCTGGAACACTGAGAGTAAATTACAAGTTTTGTAAGTAATTTATGTTAAATAAACACAAAAGAGGTTTTGTGTTTAAGGAAACCTTTCTGGACCACTTAGAAGACCCATAACTTTGATGAAGCAAACAAATAAAATTACTCTACTGTTTATTGTTTGGTTTTGCCAAATTTTCATGCACTGTGTTTGATCCAAAAATGAGGTATGCATGGTACCTCAAATCCTGAAAGTGATTTATTTGTATCCCAACTGCCTATTTCATTCTTATTATATAAAAAGATCATTGGAGAGGATATCTTAACATTATTATCCCAGTGGCTTTAGATGCCTGGAGTATATTCAAAATCCCACTTACTTCCAAGGCCCATTATAAGGAATGGAAGCATATCTTCTAGGAAGCATATCTTAACATTTTAAAACTGACTTCTTTTATACAGTTATAATTTGTACTGCCTGCACCTTATATTTTGTGGCTTGATTGTATGCAATTATTATTATTGTTATTCTTTATTTTGCCCTGATCATATCAATGACCATAATTGCCTTACGAAATGGTAAAACAATAAATTCCATGGGGGAAATGGCAGAGTTAGATATTTCTTTGGTGATTCACACAGCACCAGAAATAAGTACAGTGTAAGCGTGCTGTAGTTAATTTGAATTGAACGACTCACTCTGTGATCTGTTAGTGTTGTGGAATTGTTAATCTATAATGTTATTTTTTTTAAAGAATTTTTTATTTATTCATTTGAGACAGAGAGATACGGGGAGAGAGAGAGAGAGCAGGAGCAGTGAAGAGCGGCAGAGGCAGAGGAAGAAGCAGACTCCCCGCTGAGAAGGGAGCCGCTGTGGGGCTGGATCCCAGGACCCTTGAGATCATGACCTGAGCCAAAAGCAGAGGCTTAACCATCTAAGCCACTCAGGTGCCCCAATCTATAACATTCTTGTTTGGGTCTCTTTCAACACCAAATATGAAGAACACAGATGCTAAGAATATTTTATGTGAACTCTACTCAGAAAATATATCTTTAATTATTGTTTAGCCTAATTTTCAGTCCCTTCTTTGACAATAATGTCTTCAAATGCATGTCTCTTTTTGTATTGTCTATAGAATAATAACAAAATGTTGGATGTGACGAGTATTTTCAATACTTTTGAAAACACTTTTTTTTTCATTTTCTAAAGATTTTAATGTGAGCAGTTTCTTTAACACAGTTTAACTGTAGTACAACTGAAAAATATAAAATCCATTGAGATTTCAGGAGATTCATATCATCTCCAGTGACAATAAATCATAGCCATTCATCCTTCATATGTTAGTGTCCAAAAAGATTACAAAATCAAGTCCACCCTAGTAGTATAGGTAGAGATGGGTTCCCTAAAGTTATCTAACAATAACAGAAATTTGATCAGGATAAGGAAATAAAGTAACAGTAATAATAGTGATAATAATAATGATAACAATAATAGTTAACCTTTATATAGTACCAGCTATGTGCCTGGCACTTTATATATATTGACTCATTTAATTCTCATGAAACCCTCATGAGGTAAATACAATAATTATCTCCATTATATAGATCAGGAAATCAAGGCAACAGGTGGTTAAGTGATTTGCTCAACATATTCACCCAGGTAATCTGGTTCCACAGTCCCGCTCTTAACCAGTGTGCATATCATATCTCAAAAGGGATGCTGAAAACAGTGGAATTTTGGCAATTCTGGATGATTTTATACATTCTAGAACAGTCTCTTGTCTACAACTTTCCTTAGCAGTTGAACAAATAACATCATTTCTAATGTCTACAATGATGTTCTGTACTCTAGACTTGAGTGGTGTTCACCAGAGGGACAGAAGCATGGGTGACAACAATCTGTCCCCACATACACAACCTTCCTGGAATCTCTAAAAGATAGAGCCAGTAAAAGCAAACAAAATAAAACAGTATCTCTATTGCCTTAATACTTGTTTCATTTTCTTACTTATAATATCCAAATATAAATTGTGTTCATTTCTTAAAAGTGAATAACTGAAATAATGATATGTCTGCTGCCAACTTTGTGGGATTAAATCTCATAAATTCTCAAGGACTGAACTATTTTTTAGACTTTCCCTGGAAGCACACCATGTTCTTTATGGATAATAACAAATATTAAAAAAAAAACCCTAAAAGAAATTTCAGAGCATTTGATAATCAGGTCATGACATCATCAATTTCAGATATGCTGAGAATATGAGGAACTTGATATGAACAGATGGGAGAGATAAAGAAATCTGGGAGCTATTCTGAGGCAGTGTGAGGTGCAATATTGAATATTAATTGTTGCTTCAAGCTCGGGAAATGTGCAAACATTGGTCGTTAACTATAACACTGAACCTCAAAGTATGGTCTATAGTCCAGCAGAATTATTTGTCTATGAGGTTGTTAGAAGTAGAAAATCTCAGGCCCCAGCCCAAACCTGCTGAATCTGAATCTACATCTACATTTTGATAAGATCTGCCAGGTGATTCCTATGCACAGTAAAATCTGAGAAGTACTGAACCAGAGTGTCTATGCTCAATATCAACATGTAATATCAAAACACTTATATTTAGCCTAGCATAATTTTAAGACCCACAACCAGCTGGTAGAAATAGACTAATGGTGATATATTTTTGGCAATTTAAATATTACAGAACCATTTTGCAGGCAGTTAGCTCACTTAATATCCTCATTCTGTTATGAGAAAGTCAGAATATGTGTTTTTCATGATGAAACTGTTGCTAAGAGAGAAGCTATAAAGGGGCCAAATACATAGAGGTGGTAATTTACAGTTAGATCTTCTAAATCCAAATCCAGTACCTTTCCCATTCACAAGCAAACCATCTGTAGTTGTCAGAATATTTTTAGGTTGTATCCTTGGAAATGCTAAAAAGTTGATAGTATTTTTCTAAGAAACAACTTATTCCCTGTTACAGCATTCAGTCTTCCTAAACGCAGAAAAGGTAATCTCAGTCAAATACTATAAACTCAGTCATTGACAAGTTTTCTCAACTTTTTCTGGGTACACTCATGATTTCAATAAAGAGGACATTTCAGATTTTCCCCTTCTCCTGAAATGGTATTAGGCTATGTGGAGGGGAGGCCACGGTTGCTTCAGTTCTTAGTCTTGACTCCCCACAACGCTGCCTCTACCCATTTCCCACACAGTGGTGACATTCTTGGGAGGCTGCTGCCCCTCAGCATGTCAGACAAAGGGCAGAGACACAAGCACTGTATCCTTTCCAATTTTGTTTATGACTGACTTTAATTGTTCCTCCTCCCTTTTCAGGACCAACTGGAAAGATGAGGGTGGAAGGGGAAGAGGACAGGGCACAGAAACCTGCTCTCCTTTGCCTTCCCCGATGTCTAACTCTCTAGCTTCCTCTGTAACTCTTCCCCATTTCTTCCAGCACAGAGAATTATTATCTCTTCAAAGGCAGGAAAAACTTGATCTTCAGGTATTCTTGTGTGGCTTTTTTCTAAAGCTTAAAAGCCAGGAATTTGTTCTCTAGTTTCCATAGTTGCCACTCCTCCTTGAGTCAATGCCTGCGTAAAGTCTAGTGGCCTAAATGGAGGAGAGGTGACAGGCTAAAATGGAATGAGGTATGGCGAGCATCAGTTAATACTTAAAAATATTGTCCTTCCTGGTGTCCTATAATTCTCATGAGATAATATGTAAGTCCAGAGGTGCTGTACTCTCTAGAATTTAAATCACAGGAAATTAGGCTCACCCCATCTATGTTTGTCTGACAACATCTAAGGTACTATATTCAGTTCTTAGTGGTTCTCCTTAAATGTTATTGACAATTTAAGGGATGGCCAGAGGAAAATAATCAGCAAGGTAAGATATCTGAGAATGATTTCATGGGTGGCCTGATTATAGGAATTATGACCATGTAGCCTAGGAAAAATAAAGACTAAGGGGAAATAAATATTTGAATGTCTATCATATCATGTGGAAAAGAGTAAACATTTGTTGCTGTGTTTTGTTCTAAGGGAAGACTTAGAATCAATGAATTAAGTTTTAAAAAAATCAAATTTTATTTTTTATTATTTTTTTTAAAGATTTTATTTATTTATTCAACAGAGATAGAGACAGCCAGCGAGAGAGGGAACACAAGCACGGGGAGTGGGAGAGGAAGAAGCAGGCTCATAGTGGAGGAGCCTGATGTGGGGCTCGATCCCAGAACGCCGGAATCACACCCTGAGCCGAAGGCAGATGCTTAACCGCTGTGCCACCCAGGCGCCCCCCAAAAAATCAAATTTTAGTTCAAATTAAGTACACCAGAGACAATTCTGCCATTTTCATTTTACTCCTGCATACAGGAATTGGGAAGAGCCCCAATTCCTGAGATATCACTTAGAAGAGAAAGCCATCAGGAAGGCGTGTTTCCTGACCCATATTGAATGATAATGTGAGAAAGAAATAAACTTTTTATTAAGTAATGTCATTCAGTAATATCTTGTAATTTTTATGTTATCACAGCATACCCTCCCCTAGCTTGATTAATACAGTAAGGAAGAACTTCTAAAGAAAGGAGGTCAGCAAAGGACTGAATTTCCCATGCAGAAATACTACCCTATTTTGGAAACTGTCAAGCAGTGAAGAGTATGTGTTTATTAACAAATGTATTAGTAAATTATTTATACATTTATTAAGCTTTATATTCAGTGAGTGCATATATCATCCCATTCTATTCTATCATGCACTGGAGAAGAATTGGTAGGCAAGATTAGCATGACCTCTCAGTATTGGCTAGCAGTTTTGATTAGGTGATTCCCATGTTTGCTTCCCATTCTAAGGTTTTTAGTGTCTATTTAATAAATTAATAGAATATTGCTACCACCACATCCTACGGTATAATGTTCCTGTTGCTATAATATCTAGCTATCCTCATTTTTTCTATATAACTGAGAAGAATATGTTTGTATATGTGTATTTTTGTGTTTAGACACATACATTTTACATTTCTGATAATTCACCTAATGACTGTCAGGAATTATGAAGAATTTGAGATTTTATCCAACTGACAAGTTAACAAGCTAGCTTGGATGCTAGCAGAAGGCAAAAGACTCCTGGATCAGAAACAAAGGACAGTTTATTATTCACAGCAATAGCTACAGCCAAAATATCAGCATTTGCCTGAGTCTCAATTCCTACAAGGAGGAATGATGAGGTCCAGGTGACATATGCGCACGCAATGGGTTACATTACAGGAATCCCAAATTTAGAAAATGTCAGTCTTTCAGAATTGGCTGCAAGCAAGCCTGCCCACACTTTGTCCCAGAGAGAGGCATTGATTCTTTTATAATGAACAACAATGTCTCCCTCTGCTCTGGAGGGAGACGTATCTCTGCCTTCCAAGGTTGTTCTGTAAATAAACATCTTTGAAAATAAAATCAGAACAAAAGGCTGTCAGTGCTTTTCCTCACAAGACATACAGAAACATTAGGGGTGCATATAGAATTGCTTGTAATGATACCCCACTGGATTATAAACTGCCATGAACCAGAACTAAGCCTAATTTTTCATCACCATACCTTCAATTTCTAGCACAGTGCCTGGGAGTCAGTAAAAGGAGCTATCACTTACTGAGGTCTTATCATATGCCAGGACTTTTCAAACATTGCATGTGTTAACTTAATCCCAGCAACTACCATATGATAGTTACAAATATTACCTGTACTTTACATGAGGAAGCTGATATAAAAAATGTTTAGCAACTCATTTAAGATGTTCTAATAGTTAACTCAGCTAATAAGCAATTCCACTAATAAGTGGTAGAATTTAAATAAGCATGTCATGAAGCAGTGGACTGAATGAATGGATGGATGGACAAAGAAGTCTGGAAGAGAAAAGCATCTGCAAGTACATGCATCAAACTATGTACCAGGTTGCAATTTTGAGTTTGAACCCAGTGCAGTTCTGTCCCGGACCTCACATACTACTAAAACCAGACTAAAATCAGAGGCTAATGCATACTGTTATAGTATCTGCTGATTTCTGTAACTGCAATCTGCTCAGAGACTCTACATGTAAGTCCGTACTGAAGCATATCTAATTGAAGCTTTACTGTCTAGGTTTCATTTGCCTGACTTGGCCAAACTTCATGGTAAAAGACTAATTCTCTCTGAAAAAATATGAGAATTTATTTCATACTTATTGTTCTTAGCAGTATGTTCATTGGCAGAACATTAAAAACAAGCAGAATTGCTCTGTTTTATTAGCTGTGGAATAAATGTACAATGGAAAAACCAGCTCATGACTGAAACAGAGAAAAGTCATTTTTGTGCTATGTCGCTATCCCTGGATGTAGACAGGACTGTAGCTACACAAAGTACATACCACACTATGTCTTGATTTTTGTTTTTCAAATAATGCAATCTGTTTATTTCAAATCCCCTTCTTTATAGAATTCTCTCTTTTGTCCAGCCGTAAACATAAATTGACATGTTCTGGGGTAGAAGGAGACTGAAAATATGTATTCCTTCATATCAACAGGGTATATATGTGGACAGCAAAGTGGGAGAATAGAGGGAAAGGTTCAGAAAATTGGAAAAAATGTACCCATAATTCAATACTACAACACTAGAATCATTGTCACATCAATGTGTATTTTCTTCCAATATTTGCTTTAAGTAATTCATTAATAAATTCACACAATATTTATTGAGCATCTACTATGTGCCAGATATAGTTTAAGATGCCAGAGATATAGAGGTATACAAAATGAAATAGACAAATATTCCTTCTGCACATTCTAGAGAGGGTGTTTTTAGGTGGTATACATCAAATTTTGAAAATTGCTTTTTAAATATATGAACAAATGTTTAAATGTTCCTCTTTGGTTTTTATAACTATCATCTTTAAGGACTGAATTATCTTCCCTGAACAGCTAATGACAAACTATTTTTGTGTAGTTGTTATATTTTCTTGTTTTGTTTTCTTTTTTTTTTAGCAAATAACCCCATAATGAACATCTTGACAGATCAATTTTTCCTCCATATTTGTAGAAAGATATATATTCTTTCAGCACATATTTGCCCTGGACTTCTGCATGCTGCCTTTGGACCCTGTTCTGCTCTCATTTTGTGCAAGAGTCACATTTAACACATTGACGTTTCTGCCAAAAGAATTGTCATTGAATTACTTCAGAGGTAGCAAAGAGTGATGCTTCTGAAATCTCCTTCATCCACAGCTGATAGCTGACATTTCAAGGTTAAAGTTCCATCTTTGTTCATTTTTAAAATACACACACCACTATAATACTATCTTGCAAATCTGTAATCATCCACACCTTTTTAAGAACAAATAAGAAGGCAGCCTTGATAGGGTAGAAGAAGATGGCAGGAGGCCAATGGCGAACACTGTACCCTATGCATAAAATGCAGGCAAGTAAATTTCTGTGTGTGTGTATGTTACTGCTTATTTCATCATTACTTGTGAAGTACCTAGTATGGGATTATCTGACATTAGAGAGTTCTGTCCAAGTGTAAGTATGTGAGTAGTTGGCTGGGTAAAGGGAACAGGTGTGACTCTCATTAGCGCAACATTTTTGTTGTCTGAAGTCAATAAATAGGAGTGATTTTTATATAGCGTCAGACTGTTATAATGCTTAAGGGGAAGAAAAATCTGGGGATGGGGTAGGTTCGTAGATTGTTATAACTGTAACATCAGTATAGTTATTTCATTTTCATCCTCAGATGAAGGACCTGAGGACAAAGAAACTGAGAAACTTGACCGAATCATAAAAATAGTACAATATTTCTAATCTACTATCCTTTCAGCTCCAGCTTGCTGCTCCATACCAGAGTGAGCATTTGGACATTTTACAGTGGCTGCTGAAAAATTCTACAGTCTTTCATCTTTTTGGAGGAAAGAGGAAATCAGTAAATGCTTTTCTTTAACTTTATTTTTTCCTTTTGACCTGGGATTTTAATTTTTTTTCTAACTGCTTCGTGAACATACTTTATATAAATATGCAACAGGATGGGAAAAAGAAGAGGAATAAAGGAAAACAGCAGAATGAAACAATTTAAAAGGAATGTGAATTAAGTCGTTCTTCTTTAATTTGTAACAATATATAAAGCTTTAACTTGTGTTTTTGATATGAAAATTCAGAACGTTGCATTACATTGAGGGGGGGGGAGGGGGGTTGTCCTGCTTCCCTAGACAAAATGGAACATCTCCCTTTCCTGGTTAGGAATTAGGCTAGGCATGAACTTTGGGTTCCTTAAGGCAAAGTCCTGTCTGTCCTTAAGGTAAGCTAAATGATTGTTTTTAATGCTGATGGATTTAGGCTCTGTTCTAACAGATGATTACCTTCTTCTCCAAGAATCTGATAGTCCTATTGAGAAAGAAAAAGGAGCAGAAAAACAATTTGTATATTTATTTATGAGGGAGTAAAAGAGTGTGGGTAAAAATTCTTGGGGATACCGGGAAGTTGGGAAGACTCTTTAGAGGAGTGCAGAAACCAAAGGTCAAGTGCCTCTAGGCACGTCCTCTAAGTGGATCTTTCAGAAATTTCTGGGACAAGGAGGTAGGGACAAAGATCTTACAGGAAGGCTAGTCTAATACTCAGGAGCTGTGCTAGACAAGAAACCCACCTTCAGACATCTGTCATCTTTACATGATGGAAATACCTCCCTTGCCTGCTGTCAGCTTAAGCTTGGAGTGATTGAGAGCAATGATGCACACACCACTCCAGTCTTCCCAGGTAACCTTGTTTGATTGCTCCATGAGGTTGACTGCCCACAAATTCCCAGGATATGTGTATGCTGATGGATTATAAATCACTTATTACTGAGAAGAAATGTGAGTCTGTATTTGGGGGCAGAACGAAACATACCTAAAAGGACTGGAGGCACTTAAATATATCTCATTACTCACTTTTTGTGAAAGTTGATCTTTTTTTTTGCTATCGATTTTTCTGAGAGGATAGATGAATACTTGGATAAAAGTATATTTTTGATGACTCTATATGTCTCTCTTATCAACTCCTTTGGTCCTCAAAGCATTTGTGATTTAGGAAGTGAGAAATAAAAGGCTATAGTGCCTTTGTAATGTACACACTATTAGGTAAGAAGTGGCTGGCGATGTTTCTTACTAAAGCTGCCTCAGGGATGGTTAATAGACAAGAAGTGTCATGATGCTGCACCAATAGCAAATCCAGTTTAGATTGTTTTCAAACAGAACAAGATTCTTCCCACCAAAATCTTACACAAGATTACAGACACAAGATAGGGAAGCCAGAGCATAAAATGCAACCCCTCTGTCTACAGTCTTTAGCAATCAAAAGAGTAGAGCTGATGATGTCAACCTCATGGAGCAATCAAATAAGGTTACCTGGGAAGACTGGAGTGATGTGTGCATCATTGCTCTCAATGATAGTAGAGTAATGATACTCTGCTATCTTGGGGTTCACAAGGAGAGATTAAGAAATGTGATTAGCAATAGCTCTTCACGTAAAAAGATCCTTAGTAGATCAGACCGCATGAGAACATCGAATACCTCACAGTACAAGTGTCTAACACATAATAGCACTTGATAAATTTAACCTCCCATCGCCCTCCCAGAAAATACCCATAAGCAAACAACGTGATTTGGTTTTGTTTTAAAATATTTAGTCAAAAATTAATCTGGCTGTTTATCTTTATTCACCAGTTCCTCAACGGAATTAATCACGCAAGACTATTCTAGACAGAAACAAAAATTTACATTATTTCTCCCCATGCTATTATAGCTTATTTTTTACTATTTACTGGATCATTAGTGGAAATGACAAAGTAATCCTTTCCTTCTTTTTCCGTATTTACTATGCTATCTTGAAGTGAGAAGCAGAGAGAAAGAAAGAGAGAGGAGAGAGAGATTATATTTCATTCTTTTTTCTCCACTCATCTTTCTGGACAATTATTCCTTCTTGAATAATGCATTTCAGTTGAATTTGCACATGTTTACATAATTTATAAACTGCCAGAACACAGTTTTGTGCAACTAACAAATTAAAATATTATGCCCATTAAAATGTACATTCCTTATTTAGATTATGCAGTATTTCTTAGGGAATGGGAATGACTCAAAAGCATTTTATAATTCTTTGTTGAGGCCTACTTCTCTTGTAACACATATGAGCCATAAACTCCAGGAGAGGCATTATATATTGAGGGTTATTTCCTCAAAATAAAAATAAAATTTGTTATTTGTAAAATTTAATATTTCGTTGTAACTATCAGAAGCTGTATCTAAATTTGTGGATTACTGCCCCCCCCAAAAGACTATATGTAAATGAATAGCTAAGTTGCTTAGTCTCTATTAATTTGGTTACATATTTTTAGGTATGGATTAGTATTTTAAGTGTGTATTAAAAGCAATTTAAGTATGAAGTTATAATTTATGAAGTAAATATGGTTCCCTATTAACTCATGTATATTAAGGCATAACTTATGTAAAATAAAATTTTTCTATTAGGGATATATTTGAGAAACATATACAGTTGTGTAACCACTATCACAGTTAAAATATAGAATATTCCTGTTGCCTTTACAAAATTCCCTTGTTTCTATGTGTAGTTAATGTTCCCTCCCCCCACCAGTCTCTGACAACCACTGCTCTGCTTTCTAAGTCTTTTTCAGAATGTCATATAAGTGAAATAATATGGTCTATAACCATTAAATATGGTTTCTTTCACTTAGTATGTCTTTGATATTCATCTATGTTGTTGCATGTATCATTAGTAAGTAGTTTGCTGATTTTTTGTATTCCTGAGTATTATTCTATTGTATGGATGTACCACAATATGTTTTTCCATTCACTAGTTGATACACGTTTGGATTGTTTCCATTCTTGATGATCATTGTTAATAAATATTTATTTACTACCCCTCCCTATAAGAAGATTATATTCTTCTTTTGATATCAGGGCACTCCAATAAGATGTAAGCAAAAGTACTTGTGTAGCTTCTGAGTAAAAGCTTTAAGGATCAATACATGATTCTTCTTCATGCTTTTCCCTCTACCATGTAAACTGCATGTCCTCAACAGGGCTGGTCAGACCTAAAGAGAAGACACATGGAGCAGAGAGCCACAATCAACCCACTGCCTACCTGTAACCTGAAAGATGAACATTTGCTGTTGTATGCAAAAGAGGCTTTGAGTTTGTTACCTCAGCCTAACCTAAGAAAAACTGACTGACAAACCTTGGAAACTGCTTCTTTCTACCTTTCTTAACTTCATGTAGTATTTGAAATCCACCTCCCTGAACTTCTTTCTTCACTCCCTTGAGCCTGATACAGGACTGCCTTTCATTTCCAACCTCCCTCTTTGCTTCATTATTATTTTCACTGGCTTGTCTTTCTGCTACTATTCCCTCCAAAACTAAGTCCTTAAATCACACCTTTACATCTTCATACTAATGTGCTATAGTAGATGCTTAACTAGTCTCACAGCTTTGAATCTATAATCTCTTAGCCTAGACGATATATTCACGGTACTATACGAACCTTGAAAAAAACCCAGTACTCTCCTAATACTCTGTTTCTACTAAAAACCTTCAGTAAAGACTCATTAATTATAGGGTTAATCTGACCATCTCGCCTTTGTTTACAAGGTAGTTTTTGTTGGTTCTTGAATTTCCTCTTCTGTCACTTCCACCATTACAAACATCTTCTGATACTCCATTGAATGAACCTCTCTTCCAATCACACAGGTATACCCCTTGGTTCAGGATTTGCAGCAGGTATTTATATCCCCTTTGTGCTCTATTCTTTCGCATCATTTAAAATTCTCCAAGACATCTTTAATTCCATTATTGTAGGGAAAACTTTCCACTGACTCCACTCAGAGTTACCATTAGGTCCTCCAAGCCATGCTCCACAAAACAGCCAGGATCACCTTTAAAACCACATTATCTATTCTTTCTCTCTATCCTACTTAAATTATTTCACTGGCAGTTAAGATAAATACTGAAATCTTGAGAACTAGATGGGTTGGCCCCTCCCTACCTTTTTAGTCTCTCCCTGCCCTCTCTGTTGCTTGGTTCTCTTTTTGTTCCATTGAACATCCTGCTCCCTCCCACTGTGGGATCTTTGTGCTTACTATTCTCTCTGCCTAGAATGTTATTCTTTTATCTCTCCTAGTTAACTCCTTCCTATCCTTCAAATCTCAACTCTGTTGTTACTTCTTCAGAGAAGCTTTCCCTGACGTCTCCAGGGAGGTCCAAACTTCTTAATATATGCTTTAATTATAGTACCATTTACCTACCCCTCCTCAAGGTACTTACCACAGTTATAATTTTACATTTATTTGTGTTATTATTATATCATCTACCTGTTTGGGCTTCAGCACTGTAGACCCATATCATCCATGGAACAATACCCGGGATATTATTTGGTGGATATTTCTCAAAGATTGGCAGCACATGGTATGTGGAGCCTTCTCTCAGGATCTGCACCCTACTGATTTGTAGTCTTGTACTGATTTGTAATTTAGATCTGTAGCACTCTGTATTGGCATTTTTTCTTGTTTGCATGTCTCATCGCTGTACCAACAAACACAGGCACCTAGTAAATTCTATACTATTAGCTGAATAAATGAATAATTTCTACTTATTCTCAAATATGAATATTAGACTGAAGGTTAGTCAATGGAACAAAATTGACATCAATATGCAGCCACTTTCAAAAATTTTAGTCCACAGTTTCATTTACATATTCAAACAAAACTGTTTAAATAAAACCACTGAATGCCTACTACCATCAGCATTATGATTAAGGTTGCCAGATAAAATTTCAACCATGAATAATTTTTTTAGTGTATGTATGTTCCCAATATTGCATAGGGCAGAACTATATTAAAATTCACCTGTGGTTTATCTGAAACTCAAATTTAGTGGGAAATCCCTTATTTTTATTTGCTCAGTCTGGCAACTCTAATAATGATACTCGTTGAAATGATAAATGTTGCTCTCCACTGGGTGGTGATCATTAATCACACAGAGCATCAAGTAGCTATCTATTGATTTTATTTCATCTTTACAACCAAATGAGTAGGTCCTATGAACATCTACTTTGAACACATGGAGAAACTAAGCACAGAGTAAAGAACTTGCTCAGAGTTACACAACTATTAAGTAGCAAGTCTTATGTATGTTTGAAGTTATTTAAAATCTCAAAGTTGACACTCATAACCGCTGTAATATACCACCTCATCTTACGTTATCTAAGCCACGGAACACACACCAGACAACCTCAGAGACAACAGAGAGACTTTTGCCATGGAGTACTCCGAGTATTTTGTAACTATGGTAATTCAAAGATCCCAACGGAAGACACAGCATTGGCTTTGTGAAACAGCAAATGAACTTCTGACACTCCTGAAAGAATTTCAGGTCTTTTAGTCACTATATGGATTCTGAATTTGCATGAATGTGCTACGGTATCACTGTCTCTGTAACTTATTACATTGGGTCTATTATTGCCCATGAGTTAACTGTTAAAGAACTTTCTATGACATTGAGAAAAACCTAGATATAGTTTTCATGTCCTAAGGTCAATGTAATGCATACCTCTCCTGGTAACAAAAGCATCTCCAAGTTTTCTCTGAGGATTTATAAAGATGTGCACTATAATCACCATTTTATTTTGGTGATAACTTTGAATATTAACAGACCACCCAGTGCTCTCCAGTATAATCATGTAAATACTATGTGAATGGGTCCAGCTTTTTTTTTTAATGCTATTACTTCTGTATCTCTTTTGTAAGTATTAGTTCCAATTTCCCTCTCTTTAAATTGAATTGTTAGGTGACTTAAAATATTTCCTGAGTTCAATCCAAAAGGCAGCCTGAGCAAATTGATGGATTAAGTGATTCTTGTGCAGAGTTTAAATACCAGCTTCAAAGATGGTAAGGAAGAAATTTTAAGGTATATCATATATCAAGAATGTTGGCCCTTAAGGTGTTGTGCATTCAATCATCCTTTTACAATCTTCTTTCAAGGAAAATGAGACTCCTCGGGTTTCATACCAAGTAAACCTCTGCTCCTTCATCAGTAGATAACTTTCACTAAGCGCTGGGTCTTAGACACAGATTTAAAATGGTTATGTCCCACACTGAGCCCATACATGTTCTCACCCTGGTTCATTTAACTTAGCTGCCTCATTCTTTCTCACCCTCTTCATACTGCTCCCATGAGATCCTGTCACTCAGCACACCCAGGGATAAACTGCCCCTTTCTCTGATGTGGTGACAATAATACAAAGACAACAGTATGGGTTCTTGAGACAGACAGACTTGAGTTTTATTCCCAGATCTACTTACTAGCTGTGTGACTAGGGCTAAGTATTTAATCATCCCCTCCCTCAATTTATTCACTTGAAAAATCACAATAATAATAGCACCAACTTCTTAGGGTTGTTATAAATATTAAGTGGATAATGCATGAAGATCACAGGTAAAGAGTAAGCAGTCAAAATGTTAACCAATCATTATTACCATCATTTCATGGCAGAAAAATGTGAATAACATACCTTTGTAAACAAGAAAAAAAAAAGTCCCAGTTTTTACTTGCCTGTTAGACTACACTCTAATCTCTCCTCTCAATTTTCCTATTAATAAGCTGCCTCTAATGTAGGTACTTTTTTTTTTTTTGGATTTCAAAATGCACCACAGAAAAGCTATTAAATTTGATAATATCAGTGGAAAATACAGAGCAGGAGATATTGCCGACTTTGCTCACTTCCACCCATTCCCCACATGTCAGTATTCTTTAACCACTTAACTGGACTTGTACTCGAACAGCCTCCGAAAAGAAAAATACATGTATTCATTTGCATAAATTATCAAAGGCATTTTCTTTCAGAATAAAATTCTATCCTGATTTACAAGAGAGATTTGGAACAAATATTTCTCATTTTGTTCAAAACATTATCACTGGGTTTTGCAAAGTATGGTAGAACTTCAGTACTTCACAGTGAAAAATATATTAATTCTCTTTTTTCTATGTTGAATGCCACTCTACTATCCCTGCCATATTTTTTTTAATTTTTAATTTTTAATTTATTTTTTTTGATGTGAAGTCTGATGATTCATTAGTTGCGTATAACACCCAGTGCACCATGCAATATGTGCCCTCCTTACTACCCATCACCAGTCTATCCCATTCCCCCAACCCTCTCCCCTCTGAAGCCCTCAGTTTGTTTCCCAGAGTCCATAGTCTCTCATGCTTCATTCCCCCTTCTGATTACCCCCCCCTTTCTTTATCCCTTTATTCTCCTACTACTATCCCTGCCATATTTTTTTTAACCTGATGGAAATATTGTCCTTTCATTCATACCTCAATAGAAATTCCATCAGATCTGGGATATAATTACTTATGATCCAGATGAAAACAGTCTCTCTCTCTCTGTGTCTCTTTCTCTTACCATCTCTTTGTCTTCAGACCTCATTATCTATAATGCATCATTCTCAGGACACAGAAACCTAATTTTCCCTTCCTAGTAGCGTGTGTGCGTGTGTGTGTGTGTGTGTGTGTGTGTAGACATGGTAGATATTCATATATCTCCAAACCAAGGAGACTTGTGAAAGTTCACATCTGCATACTCATTAGATAGAGTTTCATATGTCTGCATCTTAAAAATTTGTCAGTGCTTGGAGTAGCAGATATTTTGCCACAAAATAAACTTTGGAAATCTTTATGGTCTGCAAAACTGATTATAGATCCACAAGTAGCTGCTCATGGTGATGGCAACAATATCTCCATGTTGGTACACTCCTTACTTTAAGTGTTGTCCTTAACAAATAATAAGTGTTTGAACTCTCTTTTTTAGGAAAATAGTGTTCGAGAGGTTGGCACAGGTTAGTATTAAGTTATATATTTTTTATTAAAATAAATGCCTATAAGGCCCCTTATGTAAAAACTCTGTACTAAATATTTGAAAAAATGGAAAAAATTAATGTGTATATTAAGCATTCAATTCTTTTTTTTTTTTTAAGATTTTATTTATTTATTTGACAGAAAGACAGCCAGTGAGAGGGGGAACACAGCAGGGGGAGTGGGAGAGGAAGAAGCAGGCTCCCAGCGGAGGAGCCTGATGTGGGACTCGATCCCGGAACGCTGGGATCATACCCTGAGCCGAAGGCAGACGCTTAACGACTGCGCTACCCAGGTGCCCCAAGCATTCAATTCTTAAATTCATTCCTTTGATAAATATTTGTTAAGGAACTATTTATTTCAAATTTTGGGCAAACACTAAGGATAAAGGGTTGAGCAAGATGTCATATTCAGGTTCCTATTTTCATGTAGTTTGCATTCTAAAGAAGACACATATTGAGTAAATAATATTTTCATTTATACAATTCTGTGAAGAAGATTTAGCTGGTTCTGTGAAAGTGTGCACTAGACTGAATGGGGAATGAGCATGAATCAAAAAAAATCTGAAGACTAGAATGATCACTTCAAATAAAGTAAAAATTACTAATCATTTGGTGTACTATTTTTTTAACTAAAAAAAGGGGATATGCCATTTATGTTTATTAGATTAACCTTTCATATATAATTATGGAAGCTTGTAGTTATCTATATTGTGCCTGGATTAAACCAGAATTCTCCTTGAAGGAAAAATCTGTATTCTGAAATCTACTGTTTTCATCAATTGGGGGATAAGATATAACTTCTTTAGGAGGATCATGGCTCCAAAATTGAAATGTGAGTTAAGAACAGTTATGATTTTATATAGTGATACCATATTAAGATTCTCTGAATACCACGGCTTTAAGACTGTAACTCAGGTGTAATGAAGCTGAAATTATGACTAGAAGATTAGTTATATCAGAAAGCCAAAAGTGTTATGGAAAAGAACTCTAATTCATAACTCAACAAAATGTTTTTAAGTCCTTCATTTGGGCCAGATCCAGGGCTTTGGGTTTGTCATAATAGTAACTATCTTTGGGAGAAATCAAGAAGGCTTCCCCAAAAGAATGGTTTTTGCTGGGTTTTTAAGTGTGAATAGATACTCATCAGATTGAGAGGAGGAAAATGAATATCCCAGGGCTATGGAACAACTGGGACAAACCCATGGAGGTCTTAAAGGGTACTGCATGTTCAGAGGACCAGAAAAAATAGACTAGATTATCAGGCAGCAATAGTGGCATTTTTGTGTACTATACTAAAAAGTTTAGATTTTATTGTTTATAGTGGTGAACCAGCAGTGATTTTCAAGCACCAGAGTGACAAGATCAGATTTATTTTTCAGAAATTCTTCTTTGCTGTTAGTGTGACCTACAATATGAGGATGGGCAAACCATAGTGAAACAGACAGATGACTAGACCAATAATCTGGCTGAGAGATGGTATCACTCTACACAATTCATAATCTGGAATTATTACATCTGTGATAGTTATTCCCAATGGGAAATAACAGGGAAGTTTAATACATATAGGATTGTCAGATGGTTTTAGACCAGTAATACTGAAGCATAGCACCAATTTGACTATTCAAAGTTAACATCATGAGTAAACAGTTTCTGACCAGAGAAGCAGGGAGCCATAGCTCATGGGATACAACCCTCATAACCAGCATGAATTTTGATCTGAGATCCACACAGTAAAACTCAGGACTTTAGATTTTATATAGTTTCATCAAACGCAAGCTAAAATGTTTAGGCCTATTTATATTCCTGTTTTTATCCTTTACAGATGACTTGCATTTCCATATTTCTTTAAGCTGTAGTCACCAATGTCAGTTTCTTCACAGGGGCAGCTGGTGGAATCAACAGTTGCTGGGCAAACTCTCTGCTCTGGGTTTCTAAGCAACATACTCTGCATGTGGTCAGAGTCAAAGTTTGTTGTAGTCCAGGGTGTTTCGGCTGCTGCAGAAAGGTTTCTTTTTTCCTTTTTCCTTTTTTTTTTTTTTAAGCTTTCAACCAGGTCTTTTAGTAGTTCATCATCAAATGCATAAAATTGCCCACCATAAGAAAAAGTTATAGGTCTGAAAGAAAATAAAGATGTGAACAGGACTTTTGCACTCATGCTATCCTTTGAACCAATTTTCCTGCTTCTCTGACTTTCACATTCTTCTGTGTACTAATTTCCCTTGTTTGTCAAGAAAATCAATGATAAATCATCTTTCCAGGCATGGAGTTTGGGTGGAATACAAGGTAAAATGAGGAAGGTCTCCTTTTAGTGTGCTACTAAATTCTTTCATCTAGCTGGGTTCAATCACAGCTGAGGAAAATCAAGCCCCACTCTCCTTTCATCATCAAGCACTGGCTGCCCTTGGGAGAGAGAAACCCCCTAAGCACACATTAAGTACACGGATGGATCTCCTCTGGCTCTGGAATGCAGTAGAGCCTGCAAAGCCTGTAGAATCAGCTCAAGGATGTCTATTCCTGTGTTGCTGAATCCTATTTGGGGACTGGGAATTTGGATTTATCCTTGTGGACCTGAATCACTTATTAATTCTTCCAGTCTGTGAAACATCAGAAAATCTAATCGTGGAACATGGTGATTTAGTCCTACCTCTCGTCTCAAACAGATGCGGATGACCCCAGAACACAACCCCTAAAATAGACTTCTCCCTTGGGAAGAATGGGGTCATGAATTTATATGCTACACTCGGTAGCAAAATGAAGTTTTGAAATAATATCGGATTGGAAGCCAGAAAACCCTCCTCCTTCCTAGATTATTGAATACATTCAAACTCCTTTGTATTTCTCTCATATCAGGTTCCTTCTTATTTTCTAATGGATCAGATCTAAATTTGTACCTTACAATCCATCTGTACTAACCTGTGGTTCAATGAAAACACGATACTATTTCATGCTTCCCTTCTGCCCTCCTAAAGGGTCTTTTTCTCTCCTGTTTATCTTCTGAATCTTCACTTTTCCTCCAAGATGTTATTCTGAAGTTACTTCTGTGAAAAGTTTCAATAACGCATCCTTATTCCCTTTAAATTCCAAGATCCTTGCTCAGAGCTGCACATAGAAACTATTTGATACATATCTTTAGAACGAATACAAGAAACCTTCGGTTATAACCAGTTTTTAATTAATTAGGTTATGATTTTGAGCACATTTCTTCCTTTTGCTAGGAGTAAGTTTCCACATCTGTTGAATGGGTATAATCTTTGAGATCTCAAAGATTCTTTCTATGGTAATCATTAGAGTCATTAGGGCTGTTCATGAATATTCTCATCCTTCACTTACCAGGCCTGTGTTAGGCTGAAGTGACTTTGGTGAAATGGTTAAATGACTTTAGTGGAAATGACACATGTTCCTTGCCAACGTGAGACACCACACTGCCCACTTCTTTCTTCTCCCTCCCTTCCTTGTAATGACTAGAAGCAGGGGTTGAAATAAGACTGTGCACCATGATGGCCTGTGTTGGGATAAATAACATGAGTGAAAAACTCGTTTCTCAGATTTCAGAGTTGTACCACAGTATAACATAGCCCTTCCTAAGTTCAACCCTTACATTTCATGATTCTATTTAAGAGAAGGTACACACTTTGAATACAAGTTTAATGTCAGGTCATAAAAGTTATGGTTTCCAAAAATCTATTACATTAATATATACTATATAAGGGTTATTTTAAAACTATCAACAATACTTGAAGCATTAAAATGTGCTTCTATTTAATGTCAGTAAGCAATTACAATAAAATAAAAAGACTTCAAAATTAGTTTTATATAAACCATAAAGAGAAATGGGGTAGAATGGGAACTATTTTCCTCTTCTGCATTTAATTTATATTCAGAAAAGATGGTTTAGTTTCTATATTTTGGAAAACAGTGTTGCACATGGACTTAATTTTACTAAAAATGCAGTGTTTGTGTGTATTATTTTCGAAGTCATTCCTCTTTCCATGAAATGTGGCTAATTTCTCCCTCTTCTGCTCTAATACATTTTCACAATTTCATGAGTTCTATGGTAATGTTTTTTAATATTAGAGAAAATTTTAAAATATATTTTTCAAACTTTAAAGCTATCACCAGAGGGTTAGACCGATGTCAAAACAATCCAAATAAATATTTTAAAAATTCAGGCATCCATATGTTTCTAATTTGAGAGACCAGTCATTTGAATAGACTGAACAATCAAAAGATGGCTGATATTTTTCAATTTTATTCAGAAAGCTTTAAAATAACAAACTGATTTAAAATTTATTTTAAATTTTATTTGAAAAAATACATTTTCCTGTGGGAAAATCCTTTAGTTGTTTATCAATAAGTCACATCTTCTCTTGCCATTGGTTGTAAAGCTTTTGCTTTTTCTAACTAGACTCTGTGTTGGCAGAGAAGGAAGTGACTATTAGTTTTTTATTTGTAATACTTATCCAAAACACTTCAGATCTCCACTTTTCTTCATGCTAACTAATAATAAAGCAGTCCTATTTTCATACTGAAATCTGAATCATACTCCTTAATCATATATCAAGGTTTTAAAAGCCCTGAGACCATTAAGAACAGATTTGTAATTTGACAAACTGAATCAAACTCCTAGTGGTCAGCCTACCAGTTGGTATCCTTAGAGAATTACTTACCTCCTAGAAGCCTCCGATTCTGTGTTTACAAATGTGGGTATTGATAATTATCTGCTTCATACATTTGTTAGGAGAGGTAAATGGGATGTGACATTTAATTCCAGAACTACAGTTTCCATAAAGCCATTTTGTTTTGTTAATTCTGTAGTTCCAGGGCCCACCATGCCTTACACAGGGGAGGCTTGTATAATGTTTGTTGAGTCAAGATTGAATAAATACTTTATGAATACAATGGATCAATGACTGAATAAAGAACTTTACATAATATACAGTATATTGGATAAGTTCTATAAATGATAGTTATCATTATTACTATTATTACTATTGCATGATATGCTATCTACTTTCACCTTTACACTCACCCAGGATTTTGTGGTTTCGCTCTTTTAAGAAAATATTTTGATCAATTTTCATAATTTTGATAAATCAAATGCTATCGCCTAAGATCCTAGACTATTATAAAGAAAATCTTTACATAGCTCTGATGAAAAGTCATCCATTTCATTCTTTTCAATATTTGATGTTAGTCCACAAAGATTATAATCATCTTTACTCTCAGGATTTAATTCACTTAAGATATGTTCATTTCCTGTCTTTTTTTCCCAATAGCTTTGGCTTTTTTTTTTTTCCAATTAGCCGACATATAGTACATCGTTAGTTTTTGATTCATTAATTGCATATAACACCTAATGCTCATCACAACATGTGCCCTCCTTAATACCCATCACCCAGTCACCCCATCCGCCCACCCCCTCCCTTATGTAACCCTCAGTTTGTTTCCTGAAGTCCAGAGTCTCTCATGGTTTGTCTCCCTCTCTGATTTCTTCCCATTCAGTTTTCCCTCCCTTTCCCTATGGTTCTCCATACTATTCCTTACGTTCCACATATGCGTGAAACCATATGATAATTGTCTTTCTCTGCCTAACTTATTTCACTTAGCATAATCCCCTCCAGTTCCAGCCATGTCAGTGCAAATGGTAGGTATTCATCCTTTCTGATGGCTGAGTAATATTCCATTGTATGTATGAACCACATCTTTATCCATTCATCTGTTAAAGGACATCTCGGCTCCTTCCACAGTTTGGCTATTGTGGGCATTGCTGCTATGAACATTGGGGTGCATGTGCCCCTTCTTTTCACTACATCTGTATCTTTGGGGTAAAGACCTAGTAGTGCAATTGTTGTGTCATAGGGTAGCTCTATTTTTAATGTCTTGAGGAATCTTCATACTGTTTTCCAGAGTGGCTGTACCAGCTTGCATTCCCACCAACAGTGAAAGAGGGTTCCTCTTTCTCCACATCCTCATCAACACTTGTTGTTTCCTGTCCAGTTAATTTTGGACATTCTAACTGGTGTAAAGTGGTATCTCGTTGTGGTTTTGATTTGTGGTTCCCTGATGGCTAGTGACATTGAACATTTTTTCATGTGTCCATTAGCCATTTGTATGTCCTCTTTGGAAAAGTGTCTTCTCCATTCTACTGCCTTTAATGAAAATGTAAAGTCTGATAATTAGAATTTATTTTGCGTAAGATGTTTTAAGACACATATTATCCAGATTTCTTTTCTTTTCTTCAGTTGCTTTCCTAACACTTTAGTAAATGCTTCCCAAATACATCTCCAAACACTCAGCATATGAACACATACACAGTCTCTCTAACTCCTCTTAAAACCATTTTTTCTAGAGACTAGGGAAGAGTTTGACAGGATCGCACTATGGAAAAGACATCAGCAAATAACCACATGGTTCTCTGCCTCACAGTGTTGACCGTTTCACTTGTGGACTACAAAGACTTAACACTACTGAACACCACACCCCTCCTGGAATTGAGCTCTTCAGTAGGCTGAGCTTCCTGGCTCAGGAATTTTGCTATCCCTGTGAAGTTGTGTGATGAGCCAAACAAGTAATGAGCAGAACCTTGAAATCCCTCCTGGGTCATGCTAAATGAGGATAGCAGACCAAAGGCAACTCTTTGGGGTGCAAGACAAATCAAGAAACCTGTGGCTATGGTAAAATCCCTCCTAAACCCAAATGATTACTAAAGCTATTATTGCAGATCTTGAAGGAAAGGAGAAAGGAATCAGACAACATATGTATTTGTTGTCACATACATATTTCCTCAAATATTCCACATTTGTACACTATTATTTTATCATTTTATGCTATTCCATGAGTATTTGCCAGTGTGGCAGTACCTGGGTATCTTTGCTCACTACTAAACAGAGAAACTCTCATTTCCTTTTAAAATAGAGCTAAGTCCCAGCTGGGATGCAACAGTTACTTTGAAATTAGTCCTATAAAGGATTTTTACAAGTTCTGTGAAGAAACACATTTTCCCCCTTATAAATTAGCAAAACTCCACAGCAACATACTGAAGAATTACAGGTAAGAAGAATAAAGGATCTCAGTTCATTCTAGTCCAGAATTTTCTTTAGGGAAAAGTGTATAAATTGTTTTAACAGGTCCATACTTCTAAATTATTACAAACTTTATTGTTCTTGGTTACCTGGCCCAAAAGCAATAAAGTCGCTCTTCAGGACAGGGACCATGTCTGGAGTCTGGCTGCCTGAAGCAGGAAAGGAGGCATGTTACACACACATTCTCTTCTCAGAGTCCTACCAAAACATGTTAATGTAAGATTTTGATTTTTATAACAATAAGAGAAGCTCTTTGTTTTTGGCCCATGGATATATTCCACTGCCCACTGAAATGTCTGGTGCATTATAATTGCTTCATGAATGTTTATCAAGTAAATGTGAAGAACACATTCTCTGGTAAGTTGATGAAATGGATATTAGGATTAATTTACAGCTATTCAATTTCCCAACAGTTTGTGAACAACTTTAGAATACATTAGCTTTACCCTTTTTATTTTAATTATGGAGAATTTGATGTCCAGAAAATTGCAGTGTCAGCTACTTATCCTCAAGGGTCCTGGCATCAACATGGTCCTGAGGGGATTTGGGGATGTTCTTCCAGAGAAACTGACCTACATGCAGAATTGTACAAAGTCAGAGCCAGACACAACACTGGTGAGGAATTTTACTCCAGGTCACATCACAAGTTTCAGAGTTGCTAAAATCCAGTTCTCTTGATACTCAGGTCCAATTATTCTCTTTTAGTGCTGATTGTGGTGCAGTTTTGCAAAGAGAAATTCCTCTTGAAAAAAAAAAATACAGTAGTCCCCCCCTTATCTGTGGGGGACACATTCCAAGACTCCCAGTAAATACCTGAAACAGTGGATAGGACTATGCTGTATATCTATGTTCTTTCCTATCCATGCATATCTATAATAAAATTTAATTTATAAATTAGGCACAGTAAGAGATTAACAACAATAACCAATAATAAAACAGAATAATTAAACACTAACTGTAATAAAAGTTATGTAAATATGGTTTCTCTCTCTCTTTCAGAATATCTTATTATACTATATTCACCCTTTTACTTGTGATGATGTGAGACAATAAAATGCCTGCATGATGACATGAAATGGGGTGAATGACGTAGGCATTGTGTAGGAGGACCATCTGCTTCCAGACTGTGGTTGACCTCAAGTAACTGAAATCATGGAAAGCAAAACTGTGGATGAGGGCAGGGGGGACTATCACATCTCACAACTCTCTCTTGATCTTCCTTCCACTTAGACCACAAATCCAGAATTGGTCTGAGGTTTCCTTCTGCTCTAAAGCAGCATACTTTCCAATAGCTCCCTCTGTTTACTCCTTAGCCACCCTCCCCCTGGTCCTTTCCCAGGCCACATTTTCAGTGCCAGTTCTTACTCCAGCTAGCAACTCAGTCAACAAGCATTTAATGAGAATCTGGTCACATGTGCACTAATTTGCAGGCTCACAATCCTTCCTGTTCACACATCTGAGTTTGGGCAAACTGGATGAGGAAGTTTATAAAAGGCCAGGAAACTCTAAGACACACTTTCAACTAAAACTAATATGTTGTATTTCTAGGATTAGGTTTTGTTACCTCTTGGAAGAGGAGCAAGAATTTAAGAGAGTCATTTCTGCTAATCTTAATAGTCAATTTGCCTTATACTATAAATTCAGACTTCAAACATCAATACAGTCCCCAGTACATTCTTCTACTCAAAAGAAGTAACTTAAATGATTTTTTTAGCTGTATCTAAGATACACCTTTAAATTTAAGCAGTTTGGAGAAAAACAGGAAAGATGCTTTGCTTATTAGCCAAGTGTTTTATATCAAATGAAAGTTTGAGAAGTTGGTCTTTTAGTTAATATGTGCTACCTGTTTTTCTCAAGAATGTGGAAAACTGGCTGCACCACAACAATACAAAAGTTTCAAATCTGACATTTTGTTTTTCTAAGTATTTAGCAAATGAAAATGTTTGAGAATTGTCAACCCATAAAAAAGAATAATTTTCTAACTATTTCAAAATAGGTAAGTAGATTCTAGGAAGAGAAGTTAAAAATAATGTGGAATTGTACCAATCTGCCAGTTTAATAGACATAACAAGATACAACTCATTTATAAAAACTCGCTATTTTTATTCTAACAGCACAAGGAATAAAAAGAAAGGAGATTGTTTCTACTTGTTTCTGAAGACTACAGGTAATATGTATGTGGGAGGAATAAAAATCCTACAGACTGATAAATAGACAGCTCAGGACTAAAGGCCACTGAAAGCCAGCCATAACCCAGGACTGTCTCCAAATAGAACAATGACTCAAAGGTAGATTCATCCACTTTATGTGAAAAAGATAAAAAGATTTAGCATTTGAATCTTCTGTAAATACTCCCAAAATAGAGACAAAATTTAAAACAATGCTACTGAAACATCTGAGTTTTACTCACATTATTTAAAATATAATTCTATGTTGTGGTTCATCTGGGAATGTAATAAAACTATGAAAGATTTATTAAAGTGAATGGCAGCTAAATGCCTAGTTTGTCAACAGCCAAGGAATCCGAGACCTTGGTCTCCTGTCAACAATTCTCCCTCCAGAGAATATAACCTTATTCCACCTTAAAGGATCACGGAGTGATTCCTGACTTTTTTTTTTTTTTTAAACCTACCCTTGACTCAAGTGTAGGAATTCTGGAATGAAGCATAGACCACTCCAAAACATTACGTATTTGGTATCTTCCTATGTGTTTGGTGAGAATACATTAGCACCAAAATAATTGAAAATTATAATCCTGACCCAGACTCAGTGGGAATTCATTACTTTAAAGTCTTTGGAAAACAGAGTGGTGTAAAATCTATAAAAAAAAACAAAATATGTGCAAGGAATCTATGTAGATATACAGTTGAAGAAGCTGGTGCTCCATACTTCTTGCTGACTGAATTTTCTGGTGCTCCTCAAGTGTCTAGGCAAGAGTATAGATCTTAACCATCATAGTACCAGATCTCATCCATGTCATTTCATGTGTTTAATGCAACCTTCCTTTTCCATATTGGAAAATCATGTTGTAGGAGTGGTCAAGTGTGTGTGTGTGTGTGTGTGTGTGTGTGTGTGTGCGTGCACTCTGTTGCTTTCATTGAAAATAACTGCAGAAATGCAAAAACATAGAAGGGTAATATTGAGGTCTTCCAGGGAGACCACACCCTAATCCCTGAAACCTGTGAATAGTTCGCTTTATGTGGCAGAAGGAACTTTGCCGACATGATTGAGATAAGAATCTCGATGTAGGAAAATTATTCTGGATTATTGGGTGAGCCCAGTTTAATCACAAGTGTTTTTATAAGGAGGATTCAGGAAGATCAGAGTCAGAGAAGGAGATGTGACAATAATAGAATTAGAAAGAGATCTGAATATGCTATACTGCTGACTTCAAAGATGAAAGAAAGAGCTACAAGCCAAGGAATTCAGGTTGCCTCTAGAAGCTGGAAAAGGTAAGAAATAGGTTCTTCCCTAGGGCCTCCAGAAGGAGTACAGTCCTTGATTTAAATCCACTAAGACCTTTTTGAACTTCTGGACTCCAGAACTGGAAGATAGTAAATCTGTGTTGTTTTAAGCCATTAGGTTTGTAGTAATTTGTTACAGCAGCATAGGAAACTAATGTAAATGAACATTGTATATTGAATAAGAGCAGTGTCTGGAGCTATACTGCTTAGACTTGAATCCACATACTGTGTGACATTGATCGATTTAATTTTAATTTTTCTGTGTCTCAGTTTCTTCATCTGTAGAATGGGGATGATGATAGTAACTATTTCATAGGGTTAAGGCAGGGACTAAATGAACTAATACATGTACAGCACTTAAAATATGAGCCTAGAATGAGAAAATCACTGTGTGTGTGTGTGTGTGTGTGTGTATATATATATATATATATATATATATATATATATTTAACTATTATAAGAATTGGAGCAATTGGTGTATCTGGCAGTAAACTGGTTCTATGTAGCTGCCACCTGTTCAGTTGGTGAATGAATTTCAGCTTGGTCCATCTGCAAAGTGATTTTCTGTTTACAGTGTATGGAAATGCATTGCCTCCTATTCTATTATTTTCCTGTTTTGCTGGAATGGTTCATGGCCTACTTCCTGCCACAAAGCAGGGCAAAGTTGTTTCAAATCATCCTGAGGCAAGAGTAGTATATTCAAGTTTCCAAAATTAAATCAACAGAGAAAAAGTGCAATAAAAGGCAAATTGAAATCAAATATTAAGTCAGAGGCACAGGAGATGTCAAATTTGAGCAGCACTGAAAATATCAGATTTTCCCGTTCAGTTGGGAAAACTGAATGGGAAGAAATCAGAAAGGGAGACAGACAATGAGAGACTCTGGCCTCCGGGAACCGAACTGAGAGTTACAGAAGGGAGCGGGTTGGGGGGAGGGGGTACCGGGTGATGGGTATTAAGGAGGGTATGTGTGGTGATGAGCACTGGGTGTTATATGCAACTATGAATTGTTGAACACTTCATCAAAAACTAATGATGTACTATATGCTGGCTAATTGAACATAATAATTAAAAAAAGAAATTAGGTCAAAAAAATCTTTAAAAAATAAAGGAAAATGTTTATATATTTAAAAAAAAGAAAAGAAAATATCAGATTTTGTTGCCTCTTTCAAGGCTGAAGAAGGAAAGTGACAGAGAAGTAGGGAGGGCATGGTAAAGACTATAAATATTGGAAAATCTATACAAATTTATCCAAACCACGTTTTGTGGTTATGGAATTTCCCTAATCTGCTTTTAGTCCAGAAATCTTCCAGAAATCCAAGAATCTCTTTCCAATAGTCAACTGGTCATCTTTACATATCTCCTCCCTGTATTACTTATCTTGCTTGATTAATTATACTAACATTCCATTCGGAACCTGGGAGATATCATCAACCTCTCCCTCATAACTAATGCCTAACCTGCCAAGTCTCATCAATGCACATGCCAAGTAAATCTCAACTGCCTTCTATCTCCACTCCCACAATTTAAACCATAGCTTCTCATCAGCTTCCCAACTGGTCTGTCTGCCTGTATTTTCAACACCTTTCAAAGAATCCTACATACTCTACCTGAATTATCTTTATAAAAATCAAATTTGTTCATACCACCTCTCTGCTTAAAATATTTTAATAGACCCTTACCAACTGTAGACTAAACCAACACTTCTTAGCAAGGACTTTAATATTCCAGCTGTGTCTACTTTTCCATCCTCATGGCTCTCTGATAATTCCTAGGTGACCCTACTCTAAGTTATCTCTTGATGTTACTCAAACATAAAATTCTCTCTCATCCTTTTACAGGATTGTATTTACTCTCCCTTTTCCTAAATGCTCCTCATCCATTATACATCTGACACATTCTTATTCATCTTTCAAACTTGGCTAAACATTGCCACCTTTACAAATAGTGTGAAGTCTTCCCTCATTACAAGATGTTTGCTACGTGTGTGTGTGTATGTGTGTTAACAGTTGGTATAAATCTTAGTAAGTATGCAAGAAATCAGTGTGCAAGAAAAAACCATATCTTACTTTTTTGTAACACTAATTTTATTTTCAGCACTCATCTTATCAATGTAGGAGAGAATTGTTTCAAGTCAATTTAGCCTCCTGCCTCTTCCCTGGAGCTGGTGCAAGCTTTGAGAGACTTAAGTAATTCCAAGCACTTAGGGTGTGGGGAACCACATTTTTAATTTTTCCATCCATGCATTGATGGGTATAATCCTTAGTCATCAGACCATTCAGTTCAGCACTAAAATTCCTACACTTGTGGCCGCTGCAAGTAAGTCTGTTATTTCTTAGTAATATGATGCTTCCATGACATGGTAGGATTCACAGAAATTATTGCAACAATTTCTACGGTTTCCGGACTAGAGGACATCTCAAGACTCTAACCATAGACAAGAGGTACATGATCAATCTTTTTCTTCATTTCCACATCCCTTCTAATCTTAGTTCTTATAACATCTTTTCTATCTCTCTCTTCTGTCCCAGTGGGAGAAATCATGGAAAAGGGGACAACTTTCCCTTCACATATCTTTATCTATATCTCAAATCTTCTCCATGCCCTCAAGGCCTTAAGCATCTGAACACGAAGTAGATCAAATATCTTCTCTTTTTAAAATTGTTATTGTTTTGGTTGATATGCCTGTTCTGGTCACTGTGTTTCTATTCTGACACTCCCCTCATAGAAATGATGAAGACACCCAAGTCTTTCTGTTGACATCCAGAGGAAGGGAGAGAATAAATCCAGGTTGGAAACACAAAAAGAAACATAACTAAAGTCTTTACAATATTGTTCTACCCCACATCACAACTAAGATATGAAGCAATGACAAGTGACAGGGTCCAAATCCACTTATTTCTATCAAGGCTATTTCAGGCCAAATCATGAAGTGGAAGTCTCAGGACATCACACTTCTTCCATCATCTCATCAACTCTTCTCTTATTTTGGTTTGCTTGTTGCCTCCCCAGTCCACCAAAACATGCTTCCAGGAATGGCTCTTTCAGCAGTTATTTACTACTAAATATAAAAGCTTTAATAGTAGGAAATTCACAACAGCTGATTTTTGCTTGTTAATCTGATACACATTACAGAAGTTACATTCAGAAGCTAACATGGGCAGGGAGATAGTTAACGAATATATATTCTGATCCTGAAGGAAAAAATAAAAACTTTTTATTTTGTCCATGATGCTCAAGGGGCCAGACCAAGAAGAAAACAGACATACATGAGATTACACCAACCACAAATGTTGTCTGCTTGGCAATCAGAAAAATAATTGCTAGTAATTCTTTCTTTGACTAACTTGTTATCTAGTTGTGCCAGGGGTCATTTTGGGTTCACTTACTCATCATAATTTGGAATAATTTTGTGGGTCTTTTCTAACTGCTAAGCACCAGCTGCCCATTTTGATTTACATGGTTACAACGGATAATATCTTTTTTTAATTATTATTTCTATATGAGCATTTATGCATAAGGAGTTTTTATACTACCTTGTTAACTTCATGTTAAATATATCAAAACATTAATTTTTAACCATATTGGGACTATTAAACCAAAAATTATCAACTTTTAGAAAAAATAACGTGCCTACACATATGCACATATGCAATGCATTGCCATAGGCAATGCTCAGGGTTAAGGGAAAAAATGTCACTTTCATAGAAAAGAAACCAAATGTTATTATTAAATATATATACACACATATATATAAATATATGTGTATATATAAATATACATATACACACATATAAATATATATGTGTGTATATATATGTATATATATTTCTAGTCTTTTATTAAAGTTGGTAAATATTAAATATTTTTAAATGGACAATTTCTATACATAATATGCACCAATGAAACACGTATTTGAAAGTTTTAAATTGTCATTCCCAAATTTAGAAGCCAAGGGCAACTTTTGGTTCCTGCATAAGGCCTAGAACAAAACCTTGAAATAGACCCAAACCATTTGAGGGTTTAAATATCCTTGTTTTTCCAGCTGTGCCTTCTAGAGGAGCCTACAGATATCTAACAGTTGACATTTTACAGATTTCACTGAAAAGGGAAAAATTGTTTTTCATGACAGAAAACTACTTTTGGTAAATACAAATGGAAATGAAACCAGAAGGTGCACTTCAGTGTTTAGCTAACGGGGATATTTTATCTATTTATAAAATTCTATGTTATTCTTATCTGATTTTGACTTGAATGGCTCCCAATTACATTTGCCTACTTTGTCTGGGCTTTATGATTTCCTTCCCTTAACTTATGGTTAAGGTAGTATGTCTACTGAAAATTTTCAGAACTCCATATCTTAAGTTAATTGAATATTCTCCTCCTTCGGCCCATCACCTGTCTACCAAAATCTTCTCAATCCAAAGGAAAGAAACATACTATGGCTCTCATGGAGCTTCCACACTTAAGAAAAGTATTAAGTTGCTCTACTTGCCACCTTTAAGAGAAGAATTCAAATCCTTTTACCAAATAAATTACAAGTAAGTTCCATTCATTCAAAAGACTAGTTACCTGTAATAAAAACAGCTTGATTTATTCCTGGTAGTTTTCCTTCATTGTTTGACACTGACCAACGGGCAGAGATTATATTTGCCACAGAGTAATGCAAAGTTACCAAAACACACATAAATGCTAAGCCCTTACTCAGTGTAATTTCCAAAATTGTGAAAGTCCATTATCTGGGAAACATTAGGAATACACATAGATAAGTAAATGTTAGATCTAAATTTTCATAGGAGTTGAGATTAGTATTTTCAAAAACATTCTTTAGAGTTTTCTAGATGTGTGCTTGGTTTCATAAGATAGTTAATATTGGATTATAAAATTGGTTATTGCAATTTTTATTTTGGCAGATAATTCACGAAGAAAATATCTGATTGGCTTACACTTTATATTATATGTGTATATACCTGCATCTGTATCTGTATCTATATCTATACAGAAAGATAAGATAGTGTTTGGTTATTGTGTGATACAATATTTCGTCCACTAGATGGGTCTCACTTTCATATTTTTCAAAATAAGACACCTATTTTTCTGTATTCATTCCAGTTGACCTCAGAGAACTACCTGTTGGAATTAAAAACAATACCTAACCACGGGGCGCCTGGGTGGCACAGCGGTTGGGCGCCTGCCTTCGGCTCAGGGCGTGATCCCGCGTTCCGGGATCGAGCCCCACATCAGGCTCCTCTGCTATGAGCCTGCTTCTTCCTCTCCCACTCCCCCTGCTTGTGTTCCCTCTCTCTCTGGCTGTCTCTATCTCTGTCAAATAAATAAATAAAATCTTTAAAAAAAAAAAAAAAAAAACAATACCTAACCAGTACTCTTCAAAAGTTCCAAGGTCACGAATGATCAAAAAAAGAAAAAGAAAAAAAAAAAAAAACTGAGGAACTGTTCTAACCGTTCTAACTGTAATTAAGAATAAATTAAATAACAATTAAATACAGTGTGAAAGCCTGGATCCAATCTTAGAACAGACAAAAAGACGGTAGAACAACTGCTGAAACTGAATGTCTGTTAGTTAATAGTATCATAGGGATACCAATTTCCTGAATTTGATCATTGTACCATGGTTATGTGAGGTGTTATTTATTAATGGAAGTGAGATGAGGAGTATGAAGGAACTCTACTATTTTTGCAAGTTTTTGTAAGTCCACAACTACTTAAAAGTAAAAAGTTTTTTTAAGAATCAATGTTACAGAGTTGAAGTGAATGATAAATTAGAAAAAATAATTATCAGGAGTACGAAGACTGTGGTTAATGAAGAGTAAAAAAAAAAAAAGCTCAAAAAATGAGATGACAGAAAATATGTAGGGTATGTTTTTCAAATCCTGTAGGGCATGATCATTTTTTTAAAATAATTTAAGATGTAGCTCTAGTAAAGATAACAACTGTTGGTTTGGTCCACTGAAACAAAAGTAATTAATCAAGGAAAACAAAGTAATATGGGTTTGCTTCACACAGCCCTTTCATCACGTAATTTTATAGTATAGTATTTTTCTCTATATTTTGAATTATTGCTCAGTTAGTGAAGATACATAATTTTTTTCTGACAGAAAATACATGTGAATAGATTATCTGAAAATTAATTATTTTTGCATTTGTAAGTAAATGGCTATATCAATTTACAGTTATCAGGTCAAAACATATTTTCCTCAAATTTCTGAAGTTCCTTTTTAGTTACCTGTTTTATTTTTCCTGCCAAGAAACTTTTGGAATTCTATGTATGTCATGGAGATTTAAAATGTTACTAGTATATATCTAGGTATAGGTCTCTTCTTACTATTATCATTATTGTTATTATTAATGTTACTTGGGACATATTAATAATGGATACTTTTAATCTCTAGATACATGTTTTATTAAGATTATTTATTTATTTATTTGACAGAGGGAGAGAGAGAGAGCCCAAGCAGGGGGAGTGGCTGGCAGAGGGAGAAAGAGAGGCAGGCTCCCCATTGAGTAGAGAGCCCAATGTGGGGCTTGATCCCAGGACCCAGGGATCATGACCTGAGCCAAAGGCAGACGCTTAACTGACTGAGCCACCCAGGTGACCTGAGATACATGCTTTTAAAACAAAGATTTATTTATTTATTTATTTGAAAGAGAGCACACACACACTCACACAAGAGTAGAGGGAAGGGCAGAGGAAGAGAATCTTTCATGCAGACTCTCCACTGAGTGTGGAGCCTGACACAGGGTTCCATCCCACGAAGCATAAGATCATGACCTAAGCTGAAACCAAAAGTTGGATGCTTATGACTAAGCCACCTAGGTGCCCCTCTAGATACATGCTTTTATTCATGATAGAGACGTTTCATTCCATATAATACTTTGGTTGCTTATGTTTTATTTGCTCTGGTTTATTCTTTAGAAACAATTATTTATATGTTTGGTCTATATTCTCTATCCTTCATACCTAGTAATACATGACCCTTATTTCCTCTCTTTCTTCCTTCTTTTCTCTATCCCTTCCTGCCTCCCTCCCTTCCTTTCTCCCTTCCTTTGTCCTTCTCCCCTCCCCCTGCCATTTGCTATTCTTTCTAAATTCTGGATACTTTCATAATTTTTCTCTACTTTATTATTGATTTGGATTGTTTAGATTCTTTGCATTAGATGTATATTTTATTTGACTATTGCATTTTGACTATTGTGTTACTTTTCAACTTTGCTTATTAGCACATCAGAATTGTTTTTTCCTAAAGAATATCATAATAGTTTCTGACGTTTGTCCAAGTTATGTATTTCCTACCTTGCTTTAAACTTCATCTTCATCAGTAATATTTTCTACATTCTTTTTGAAAATTGTAACTCTTTGTATGTAACACAGATACTCTGAAGGGAATATTGATAAACTCCAAAGCTATCAGAAATTAGCAAAGATGGACAGAAGTTTCAAACTATGGCACATAAGAATGAATAAAAGTATGAAAGATTAAGAATAAAAGAGAAGAGGGGAGGGGGGCGGGGGAATGGGATAGACCGGTGATGGGTAGTAAAGAGGGCACGTATTGCATGATGCACTGGGTGTTATACAGAACTAATGAATCATTGAGCCTTACATCGGAAACCGGGGATGTACTGTATGGTGACTAACATAATATAATAAAAAATCATTAAAAAAAAAAAAAAAGAACTTGTGCAAAAGGCTGATGAGTAGCTAATCTTTAGACAGTCACAACGAATATGGTAAGATGTTAAAATTCACCTGGTATCTAGACTAGAACCTAAAAATTAGAGGCTCATTTTTTAATATATATAGCATTTTGCTGATTTGAAAAGAATCTATTTCTTTATAGAACATATGAAATAAACACAAAAACAAAATAAAATCTGGTTTACATATTTGAAGATCTATTTTGAGGAAAACATATAATAAGATTACAGTGTATAAGCTTTTTGTAAACTAATTCTCTTCAGTCTTGAAATTTTTCCCATTCACTCAATAAATAATGCATTTATTTTCCCCACAAAAAAAAAAAAAAAAAGAATAAAAGAGAAGAATCTGTTCAGTATCCTGATTATGTTGCAACATACATGGGTGAGAAAAACTGTGTAGAATTTACACATGCATAATGAGTACAAATAAAACTGAGGAAATCTAAATAAAATCAAGAGATGATTATCACTGCCAATATTTTGATTGTAATATTATACTATAGTTTTGTGAAATGTTACCATTGGGGAAAACTGGGAAAAACATAGAAAGGATATCTCATAATATTTCATAAAATTTCATGTGAATCTATAATTACCCCAATTAAGAAAAAATGTGAAAGCAAAATAAAGATGTCCTCCAATTTTTAAAAAAAGAGAAAGAGAGAGCCAGGGCAAGGAGTCTGAAATGAAAAGAAAATAAATTTATTTTTTGTGGTTCCTAAAAAATCAGGACTTTTTTTTTCCTATAAAATGCCAGACTGTAAATATTTTAGGTATTGTGAACCATAAGTTATCTGTTACAACTACTCATCTCTGCCTTGTTTCATGAAAGCAGCCATGGTAAATAAATATAATGAGCATGGCTGTGTCCCAATAAAACTTTACTTATAACCACATAAATCTGAATTCTGTATAATTGCCATGTGTCATTAAGTATTATTCTTCCTTTGATTTTTCTCAACCATTTAAAAACATAATACCTACTCTAAAAAGTATAGAACAATGATGAAAGAAATTAAAGATAACATAAACAAATGGAAAGATAAACCATGTTCATGGATTGGAAGAATGAATATTGTTAAAATGTTCATATTACCCAAAGCAATATACAGATTCAGCGCAATCCCCATCAAAATACCAATAGTATTCTTCACAGAACTAGAACAAAAAAGTCCCAAAATTTGTATGAAACTACAAAAGACCCTGTAGTCAAAGTGAAGGTATCACAGTCCCATATTTCAAACTATACTACAAAGCTATAGTAATCAAAACAATATGGCACTGGCACAAAAACAGATCTATAGCTCAATGGAACAGAAAAAAGAATCCAGAGATAAAGCCACACTTATCTGGTCAATTAATCTACAACAAAGGAGGCAATAATATACAATGGGGAAGAGACAGTATCTTCAAAAAATGGTGCTAGGAAAACTGGACAGCTTATGCAAAAGAACAAAACTATACCACATTCTTACACCATACAAAATAAACAAACAAACAAACTGACAATGGATGAAAAACTTAAAAGTAAGTACTGAAACCATGAAATTCTTAAAAGAAAACACAGGTAATAAACTCATGGGCATCAGTCATACCAACATTTCTCTGGATATGTCTCCTCAGGCAAGGAAAGCAAAAGCAAAGATGAACAATTGGGACTACATCAAAATAAAAAGCTTTCTGCATAGAGAAAGGAACCATCAAAAAAATAAAAAGACAAACTGCTGAATGGTAGAAGATATTTGCAAATGATATATTCAATAAAGGGTTAATTATCTAAAATAGGTAAAGAACTCATCCAACTCAACACCAAAAAAGCAAATAATCTGATTTAAAAATGGGCAGAGGACCTGAATAGACATTTTTCTAAAGAAGATATACCAAAGGCCAACAGGCACATGAAAAGATGCTCAACATCACTAATCATCGGGGAAATGCAAATCAAAATCACTTCACACCAATCAGAATGGCTAGTATCAAAACGAAAAGAGATAAAAAATAACAAGTCTTAGCAAGAATGTAGAGAAAAGAGAACTCATGCATTGTTGGTGGGAATATAAATTGGTGCAGCCATTACAGAAAACAGTATGTAGATTCCTCAAAAAATTAAAAATAGAAATACCATATGACCTAGCAATTTCACTTTTAAATATTTACCCAGAGAAAATGAAAACATTAATTTGGAGAGACATATGTTCCCCTATGTTTATTGCAGCATTAGTTACCACAGCCAAGATATAAAAGCAAATTGTGTCCATCAATAGATAAAATGGATAAAGACAATGTGGTATATATACACAATGGAATATTACTCAGCCATAAAAAAGAATGAAATCTAGCCTTTTGTGACATCATGGATGGATTAGAGAGTATCATGCTAATTGAAATAGGTCAGAGAAAAACAAATACCATATAATTTCATTTACATGTGGCATCTAAACAAAAGAAACAAATAAATAACAACAACAATAAAACAGAAACAGACTCATAAATACAAAGAACAAACTGGTGGTTGCCAGATGGGGGCTGGGGAGGGAGGTGTGGGGGGCATGGAGAGGACTGGCAAAATAGGTGAAGGGAATTGAGAGATACGAACTTCCAGCTACAAAATAAATAAGTCAGGAAGATGAAAAGTTATAGAATGTAGTTAATAAAGCTGTAATACCATTGTATGGTGACAAATAGTAACTACATTTACCATGGTGAGCATTTTGAAATGTTTATAATTGTTGAATCACTATGTTGTACACCTGAAACTAATATAATATTGAGTGTCAACTATACTTCAATTAAAAAATTTTTTTAAATTATGCTAGAAGGAAGGTGAGGTTGAAGGTGGGAAATGAGTGCTTAGTATGTAAGGATAATTCTTCAACATTAAGGAAATAATCACATTCACTGAAAACTTAAAATTATATGTGGTAAATTCTATTTTAATGAAATAATCCAGTCTAGGTTTAAGAGTAAAGTTTTAAAAATTCTTATTCAATTCTAGTCTAGTTTCTCTGAAAAAAAAAAAACAAAACCTAGAAAGACTGTTATCCTAAATTCAAAATCATTAAATACAAAACTCACTGTCATTACCAATAAAAAGTTTAAAGTTAAAAATAATAATAATTAGTTAAAACAAAAGTAATATCTATTCTTAGCTTGTGGGTTATAGGAAAACAAGTCACAGAGCAGAATTCAGTCCAAAGCCAAAGTTTGCTGACTCTTGCTATAGACAGATTTGGCTGGCTGAAAACTGGAGATGTTTGTAAACAACAGAACCAAAGATAGTCTTTCTGTTAAAATGGTAGAGAGGATTTTTACAAAATAGATGAGAGACTGAAATTTGTAATCCAAGATGACTTCCAATTGGAAGAGTCTGTGATTCTTTGGTCTTGTTGTATCCTGAAATGTGGTAATTCAAGGTAATAAAAGGAGATTTTATTGCATATTTAAAAGGAATTTTTAAAAATTTAGCTCAAAATATTGACTATATTTTCCAGGAACTTAAACAAACAAACAAGTAAGTTGCTCTTACATTTCCCGAACCCAAAAGCTACCTCCAAAACTGAATTATCTTTACTTTCTGATTCATATCTAATAGTCTGGAAACTTCTCCAGTAAGTTTACTTAAATTTGATAGTGGAAGCCACAGTTTTGCAAAGGATTTACTAAGCATTCAATAATAGCTAACTATTCTTGCTATTATTGTTATTATTATTTCAAACTGTTCGCAAATAAAAGAACACCTTGCCATGCCACAGGGAACAAGAGAGAACGATTCAGAGGCCCCCATGTAAATTCACTCCATGGAGATATCATTTTATCAATGCAGAAATACTTGATTTCAAATTCTGGAAAGGTTTTTTTGCTTCTCATTGGCATATACCTGAAATTCATTGGCAACAACATTGGCTCTGTTTGAAGGTTTAGGGCTTTGGAAGGGCTGCCAGAATAAACTGCATGAGTGGGGACTGACTCAGGTTTTGTGAGACCTGAAATTCTCTTTTTAAAAAAATAATACACAATTATGAATAAAAATTAGGTCCAGGATTTGGGGTTGCTGTGCAACAGAAGGGACCTGAAGCTGAAACTTCATGAGCTTAACAGTAAATTCACCTCAGTAATAAAAAAATGGATGAGTCTCAGAATCTTTACAAAGAGCATTTTTGAAACAAAAGACAAAAGACCCCAAGGTTCAGAACAACTGAGCTTCTCTGAGTAATGAGATTTTTGGCATAAGACATTAAGCAGAAAACACTGGCAACTGGGGAGGGGGCAGTTAGTTATCAATGACAAACTTCACCTAACTCACAGTTTATATTTACTCCTTTCCTTGTAGGGCCTCTTCATTCTTGGTGCCATAAAGAAAATGGTGTTATCCAGTTGTGTGTCACCTTAGCATCTCTAGCCCCAAAAATTAAGCCGGCAAAAATAAATAAATAAATAAATAAATAAATAAATAAATAAATAAAATAATAATCAAATAACCCAATGAAATAGGTCTTGAAAATAAATGTCCATTTTCAGTGAAGACTATCTTAAGATAGGAAATAGTGATTTGGTTCATGAGAACATCTTTTAGAAAGGTATCATCTTCTTCTAAAAATGATCAAGGCCTTAAAACCTAGGAAAGTGCCTATCTTTAACCCAGTAGCCTTGTGTTCTCTAAGGCAGTTCTGGCTTTCATGCCACTTGTCATTAAGCACACACACCGAAGCATGTAATTATAGCAGCACACTGAGAATTGACCTGTTGCTACATAAGCATACGTCTTTTCCTAAATGCCCCCTGAGCAAGAAGAGCTGATCGACGAGCATATCTTTGCAGTTCACGTCAGCATTTTTGACTGAGGTCAATCAGATGTAACTGAATCTTTTAAGTCTTTAGCTGATACTGTAATTTTATCTATGTGGTCATGTATAGAAGACTTATATTTATATTTTGCTTAACAGAATTTCATGAGATTCATAGATGTCGCAGGAAATCTTGGGTGCAGCCTGACCCAGGCCCCATGCATGCGAATGTATGATTCAAAAGCAAAGCTATTAGCTATTAGTGGTTTTCAAGTGGGACATAGCCACAGTTGTGAGATAGATTTTGAGTCAGTTTTCAAAAATAGAAAAGGACAAAATGTATGATTAACGCTTAAAAATTATAGCAGATTCAAGAGTGGCTACACAATGGATCAGTTTCATCGGCTACATTATTAAAGGCTTTCTTTAGCCAGAGGAAAGAAGTGGCGTTATAGTTACTGAGCCAGAAGCATAACCCACAATATTGGCAAAATCTTTAAATAGCTGTGTTAATTATTGACATAACCATTAACTGCTCTTAGAATGACTCCCCTAAAACAACTCTGGCACAATTTCATATGTCCAATACTCCATGCCATATAACAAATAGGAATCTTACCCATTATGCCTATTGCACTGCAGGAAGTATGAGAACTACAGGCTTTGGAATTCTGAGGGCTAGGCCTCACTGATATGTACAAATAAATAAATGTACCAGGAATTGCTTAGAGATGGAATAAACTATGTCTCACACATATATCTCACATATATTTATAATATCTCAGTATGTAAATGCCGTTTGATTTAAGATGGCTTCTTCAAGTTTTCTGAATTCATGATAGATTTTGGCCTTACGTGTTTTTACAATTAATGGATACTAAACACACAATTACTATCCACAAAAGTTTGTGAAATATTTCAAGATTTTAAAAAAAGTCAAGTAGTTGAAAATACTGGAAATTTTCAAAGGTAGAATTAATAATCAGGTCATATTATCTCCCTCCCTAGAACTCTTCTTTTTCTGTGTTCCCAGGGTTCTGGGCAGCAGAACTGAACTTCATAAAGCAGATGCCCTTAATACAAATCCAGTGATGGGTCCTATATTTCACTCAAGATTGTGTCTTCTCCACCTCATGTACAAGTAGAATCATTCTCTTTTATCTTTGCTAATGGAACTACTTTTCCCCAATATGATTTATGAGCCAAATCTTTGCCTAAAAAAAAGCAATGTGTATATCTCTCCTAAATCTGACTGCTTAAAGTAGATCCTTTTAACCTGAATCATCCCTCAGAGGCAACTAACTCATTTTAATGTTCTTTGATTAAAAACAATTATGATTTATAGAGTGGAGGTAATAGTTCCATTTAAGATCCTACTATTATTAACAACACAGCAGGAGAGCTCCCAAGACAACAGCTTTTCACCAGAGAATGTTATGAAGCAACTGTAACATATTTCAATAGCTACAGACCATCATTGTTTTTCATTGAACACATCTGACATTTAACATTGGGTAAATTTAAGATGTACAACATGTTGCTTTGATACATTTATATATTATAATATGATTGCTGATGTAGCAATATTTATCACATTATATAATTATTGTACAATATTCTTGTCTATATTTATTATACTGTGTGTTAGATCTCTATGGCTTACTTACTACTTGTTACAAGTTTGTACCTTTAAACACCACCACTCTTATCACCCTACCACATCCCCTGGTAGCCACAGTTTTACTCTGATTTTACAGGTTTAACTCTTTTAAATTCCACATGTAAGTGATGTGATACAGTAGTTGTTTTCCTCTAATTTATCTTTCAGCATAATGTGCTCAAGGTCCACCCATGTTGCTGCAAATGGAAGATTATCAGCCTATTGTCTTTTAAAATGCTTTAAAAAAGAATATTTCAGGGGCACCTGGGTGGCTCAGTCATTAAGCGTCTGCCTTTGGCTCAGGGCATGATCCCGGGGTCCTGGGATCAAGCCCCACATCGGGTTCACTGCTCCACTGGGAGCCTGCTCTTCCTCTCCCATTCCCCCTGCTTGTGTTCCCTCTCTCGCTGGCTGTCTCTGTCTCTCTGTCAAATAAATAAATAAAATCTTTAAAAAAAAAAAAAAAAGAAAGAAAAAGAATATTTCACTAATGTGTAGGCTGCATACATACATATCTGAGTAAATTTCATGAACCAATTACATGCATTTAGACTTTTCTTTTTAAAAAATCACACTGTACAGTACATTTTTACTATAGCCCCATTGGGAAGACTCATATAAGTTACAGAGTCTTACCACAGCATTCGGCATACTGCAAAAAAGAAATCCATCCATCTTATGTTTCATAAAAAATTCTCTTTTGTTTCACATAGGTACTTAATAAAGCTTTTCAAAACATTCTTTTACTTAATCATTTATTTGCTGTTTAATCTTAAAACCTTAACATTTAAAAAAGGAGTATTTTTCTTTACTTTCTACTACTAAAATTCAATGATATTTAACAGAAAAGTAAATGGCATTTGGGGAAGGGAAGTAAATGTCCTTCACCTTTTAAAAGCATGAGATATGTAGCAAGTAATTGAAACTATTACATTCCAGAAGGTAAAACAAATTATTCTATCTTTCTGCCTATCTGTGCAAACATTCAATAAAGAAATATTGAGTCATGAGTATGGTGCTGTATTGAAATACCATGGAGAGCTGTTTTTGAAAATCTAGTCTTTAGGCTTACATCAATGAGTCATTAAAATTATTATGAGCAATATTCTCACCAAGTAGATACTCAGAGTTCACCTCTAAGGCTTGTTCAGAGGGTAGAAATGAATATTTGAATATAAGAGCTAAATGGATCCTCTGGAGTCATTTAATAGAACCTTCTCATTTTTCTGATTAGGGAACCTCATAACAGAGAGATGATTTGTCCAAGATCACACAAAGGTCATGACAAATCTGGCCTTTCAATATCTCACTGCTGCTGCTTCTACTCGACCACCGTCCCTTTCCCTTAGCCTGGGTTTAAATAGAGATCTAGAAGTTTCTGGACAATGGTTTTAGCTGGTCTAATACTGTCAGCACTTTTTTTTTCTTCCAACCATGCCGTGAGTAAAAAATTACCCACACTCCAGTTTCTGACTGAGTCAAACACAATTTTGGCAGTATCTCTCTCTTTTTTTCCAAGTCTTTCTGCTTACTATATGCTGTGGTGGTGAAGCCTGAGTTGGCAGTTGTTAATTGAGGACCCTGAATAAAAGATTGGCTCTTTGACCCCTCTGAATCAGCTGAAAGGACTAGATAAAAATGTGTCCAGGGATGCTCCAAATAGAATAGGATGCAGGGCTCTTTCTGACCATTGAGAAGGGCACAATATTCAAGGACTCTGGGGCTGCTTACCTTTGCTCCAGGATTCTAGATAGATAGTGCAGGAGGAGATATGGTAAGAAAAACAGAGACAGAAGAGATTAAGATGACTTCCCTGAGCCCAAGAAGATGTGTTTTTTTGTTCTAAATGCAAAGCTGTAAATCAACCTTTTCAAGACCAATGCTGTTTGAATTGATATTCACCGAAAGTGACCCAAGAGTTTCAGAAATATTACAACCACAAGGTTGCTAAGCATCCCTCTAATGTACACAAAGCAAGAATAAAGACTTTTAACACAAGCCAAGACTATTCAAATAGAAGGATCTCAAATGATCCTGAAAGCAACGTGACCTGAATGCTTCCAGACCCTAATAGGAATGGGTTCTGCCATTGTTGGCTCACAAATCAAAATGTTATGCAATGGTCTTTCCAAATTCAAAAACAATTCCATTTAATTTCCTTCTAATTCCATTCCTCAATCATATAATTTTGCATTTATTGGATTATTACATAAAGTTAGATAATTAAAGGCAGAGTCTTACACAGAGGGTTAATAAATTATAAGATTTTTTTCTATTATATTAAAATATATTACTCTATCACTTTTAGGTTAAATTTGTATTTACTGTGCTATATTCAGTGGCACCCAGCAAAACAGACATTTCACTAGCAAAATGTAAATGAAGCAAACTTTTTTGGTTAAATATTTTTTTTAAATGCAGCTTTTTGTCTGTTTTTTTATAAGCATTTCATTCAGGTTATTAGCCATCATATTTCCATATGTGAATGTTTGTGTATTTAAAATGAAGGCACAGTAAAAACTAGGTATCTTTAATTTCAAAAGTAAAAAAATGCAGATGAAAGTGTTATCACTTCTTACTTTAAACCAAATCTTCGCCACGACCCCTGGATGTACTAAGCTTTAACTAAATATTTTCCAAGACTTTAAAATGTCTAAAGAGAAATTGAGAAGTCAGAGTTTCCTTCTAAACAACTTTTCACTCTCACCTATGCCTCTATCACTCCACTGAATTTATGCTAAAAAATCACCAGTTAACCATAATTTTGCCAAATCTAATGGATTTTCTTAGTGACTCACTTTAAAAATAGCATCCCATGAACTTTCCACATAGTTGGTTTCTCCTTCCTAGAAACTCTTTTACCTTGGCTTCAGTGACTCTAAATCCTGGCTTTGCTCTTTTCTTCCTTTGACCACTATATCACAATTTTTCTGCTTCTCCTCTATGCAACATTTAAATGTTGGAGTTACTCAGGACTCGTTTTTATGCCCTCCTTGGTTCTCACTGTAAATCCTAATCTCGGGTTAACTTGCAGCCTTCAGTTTCATTTTAACATGGAAGGATAGTTCCCACCATCTCACCCCACAAACATTTTGGTGGGAAGAGAGCGTAGTAAAATCGAGTAAAAGAGACAAGAGTACTTATTAAATCCATAATGCATGGGGCTGAAGAAACGTAAAGACCTAAATGTTCTCTGTTCTCTTATAGAGAAGACAGCAAGGTTATACATTATGATGTTGCCAGGATTCACTTTTTTTTTTTTTTTTAACTTCAAGGACCACAGACAACTGGACCCTGGAGAAGAGGCCAGAGATTTAGAAAGACCAGGTGAAATGTGAGAGGAGAGGAGAAAACGGAGAGAGACCATATGTGTTCATGAACAGCTAATGGAAAGACTGTTCTTTATTTGCTGTTTTTTCCGGTGATTGACTTTACATGTGCACCATTCCAGATGCTAAAGGCATAATTAATGAGTTACATCAGTGCCCAGGACTCCTGGTTTTTATCTCCAGCCTAAATTTTTCCTTTGAGTTTCAGATCCTTATACTGAGTCATTACTCAATATGTTCATGTCACCTCCAGCTACGGTTTTATGAAAAAGTGTATGCCTCTTTTTGCTTTTTTTCTTCTGGTGATGTTTATCACACCATTGCTCATGAAGAAACTTAAAAGCTAAACCTGGCAATTCAATCAATATCCCTCATCCTCCTTACCAAATCCATCCACTCCCTTCCATCTCTGCTATCACTACCGTAGTCCAAGCCACCAGGATCTCTTGCTTGGGTTATTTCAATAGCCACCTGTTGTTGCTGTTTTTTCCCCCAAAGTTATATATGCATGCATAAATTCTACATGAATCAAATACCCAAATAGTTCTACATACAAGGCTTTCAGCACACACATACACACACACACACACACACACACACACACACTTACACACACACAAACACATGGGATCCTGGCATCTTCCTCATTTCCCATCTCCAATCATTTTCAATTCTATTAGCTAATTCTTTTGGCATTTACCTCTAGAACTCTACAAAATAAACATATGTTGTCACTTCTTGGTTCAGAGTGAAATATTAATTTCTTGTATAACATTTTACATTCCCCAGACTTTATAATTGTCTAGGTGGTTTTTTTTCAATATTTACTTACTTTTCTCTTTATCCTAAACTCTTTGCCAATTGTCTATATCTGAAATTGCTCAATGTGTAGGATATCCTTTCCATTTCTGTTTTTTGGAGCATTTCTCACAGCCTATTGACTTGCTCTGGTCTGACTGGTGGGCTTCCGTGCCTGGTTTTCACCTCCTTTCAAAATCCAAGTTCTCAACATTTGCTGCAACATGGACGGCACTGGAGGAGATAATACTAAGTGAAATAAGTCAAGCAGAGAAAGACAATTATCATATGATTTCTCTCATCTATGAAACATAAGAACTAGGAAGATCGGTAGGGGAAGAAAGGGATAAAGAAAGGGCGGGTAATCAGAAGGGGGAATGAAGCATGAGAGACTATGGACTCTGAGAAACAAACTGAGGGCTTCGGAGGGGGGGGAATGGGATAGACTGGTGATGGTTAGTAAGGAGGGCACGTATTGCATGGTGCACTGGGTGTTATACGCAACAAATGAATCATCGAACTTTACATCAGAAACCAGGGATGTACTGTATGGTGACTAACATAATATAATAAAAAAACATTAAAATAAAAAAAAATCCCCCTGGGGATTCCTTTCACCTTCCTTCTGTGTTTTCTATTTTTTATATTCCATGGCTTTCTATGTCTTGGTTTATTCCCTCGTTTCAGTAGAGCACCACCTGTAGTAGCCTCCTGAGAAATCGTGACTGGAAAGTAAGTTTCTGCATCTTTCATGTCTCAATATGTTTTGTTTTACTCTAGCAATTAATCGACAGTGGCAGATTATAGTATCATAGATCAAAAATGGTTGTCCTTCAGAACTGGAAAGCATTGTACCATTGTCCAGTAAGTATCCAGGGTTGTTGTGAGAACTCTATTTTGATGCCAGTATTATATATATGTACCTTTTTTCATTGTTTTGTTTTTGTTGTTGCTGTTGTTTCTTGTCTTCTATCTCTGTGGAAGTTTGTAGGTTCTTAATTTAGTCCTGAAATTTCGTGATGGGGTACTTTGGAAGCAACTAGTGGAATCTGCAGCATAAAAATTTATGTTCTTTTGCCTTTGGGAACTCTTAAATTTTTCCATCTACGATTTTCTTCATTTTTCCTCTTCTCTCTGTCTGGAATACCAATAATTCAGATATTAGCTTTTGTGGGCTTACCTTCTAATTTTATTACATTATTTTTATTTTTTGCTTCACTATGTGAAATACAACCCACTTTGTATTTTTGTTTTACTATCTGCACTACATACTCTAAATTATCTTCCAAATATACTGTTGAGTTTTTTTGTTTCTGCTATGCTTTTACTTTTAACATCACAAGTTCTTTTGTGTTCTGTATTCTGAATATTTGTGTTATTCTTTAATAGTATCCTGTTCTTGTTTCATGTTTGTATATATTTTCATCTCTCAGGTTTTAATCATATTTTTTATTTTTTTAGGGCTCATATTTTTATTTTTCAAATGTATTTTTTAAATAATTCGTCTATATATTATTTTTATTTTTATTCCAGTATAATTAACATAGTGTTATAATAGATTCTGTTGTACAATATAGTGATTCAACAATTCTATACATTACTCAGTGCTCATCATAATAAGTTTACTCTTAATCCCTTTCACCTATTTCACCCATCCTCCCTCCTTCCCTCTGGCAATCACCAATTTGTTCTCTGTATTTAAGAGTCTGTTGTTTTATCTCTTTTTTCTCTGTTTTGTTTCTTAAATTCCACATGAGTGAAATCATATGGTATTTGTCTTTCTCCGACTGATTCACCTAGCATTATACCCTCTAGGTCCATCCATATTGTTGCAAATAGCAACATTTCCTTCTTTTTTATGGATGAGTCATATTCCATGGTACATATATACCATGTCTTCTTTATCCATTTATCTACTGATGGACACAATTTGCTTTTATATCTTGTCTATTTAAATAATGCTGCAATAAATATAGGGATGCACGTATCTTTCAAATTAGTGTTTTCATATTCTTTGGGTAAATACCCAGTAGCGGAATTACTGGATCGTATGGTAATTCTATTTCTAATTTTTTGAGGAACCTTCATACGGTTTTCCACCATGGATGCACCAGTCTGCATTTCTACCAACAGTGCACAAGAGTTCCTTTTTCCTCATATCCTTGCCAACACTTGTTGTTTCTTGTGGTTTTGATTTTAACCATTTTGAAAGGTATGAGGTGATATCTCACTGAGTTTTCATTTGCATTTCCCTGATGATGAGTGACATTGAGCATCTTTTCATGTGTCTATTAGCCATCTGTATGTCTTTTTTGGAAAAATGTCTATGCAGATTCTCTGCCCATTTTTAATTAGATTATTTGCTTTTGGGGTCTTGAGTTGTATCAGTCCTTTATTATTTTGGATATTAACCCTTTACAAAACATGTCATTTGCAAATATCTTCTCTCATTCAGTAGGTTGCCTTTTAGTTTTGTTGACTGTTTCCTTCATGTGCAGAAGCTTTTTATTTTGATGTAGTCCCAATAGTTCATTTTTGCTTTTGTTTCCCTTGCCTTTGGAGATAGAGCTAATGTCAGAGAAATTACTGTCTGTGTTCTCCTCTAAGATTTTGATTTCAGTCTCACATTTAGGTCTTTAATCCATTTTGAGTTTATTTTTGTGTATGGTATAAGAAAGTGGTCCAGTTTCATTCTTTTGCATGTTGCCAGCCAGTTTTTCCAACACTATTTGTTGAAGAGATTGTCTTTTTCTCATCGTCTGTTCTTTCCTACTTTGTCAAAAATTAATTGACCATATAATTGTGGGCCATTTTTTGTATTCTGTTCTGTTGCACTGATGAAATGTGTCTGTTTTTGTGCTGGTACCATACTGTCTTGACTACTACAGCTTTGTACCATACGTCAAAATCTGGGATTGTGATACCTCCAGTTTTGCTATTCGGGATCTTTTGCAGTTTCATACAAATTTTAGGATTATTTGTTCTAGTTCTGTGAAAAATGCTATTAGTATTCTGATAGGGATTGCATTAAATCTTTAGATTTGGGTAGTATGGACATTTTAACAATATTTGTTCTTCTAACCCACAAATATGGAATACCTTTCCATTTGTTTGTGTCATCATCAATCTCTTTTGTCAATGTTTTATAGTTTTCAGAATACAAGTCTTTCACCTCCTTGGTTAAGTTTATACCTTAAAATACCTTAGGTATGTTATTATGTTGATGCAAATGTAAACAAGATTTTTTTTAATTTCTCTTTCTGCTACTTCATTATTAGTGTATAGAAATGCAACAGATTTCTGTATATTGATTTTGTATCCTGTGACTTTTGAAATTAATTTATTATTTCTAACACTTTTTTGGCAATTATACCTTTACTAAGTTTTATTTTCTCTACATAATTTTTTCTCCAAATTGTTCTTCTAATTATTTGTTTATTTTAGTTTCTTTGTTCAAGTGAAGAGGTTTTCCTCTTCTGGTAACCTGTCTGGTAATCCTTAACTGATGGCTCATATTTAATAGTGGGAAATTAAGACTGAATGGTATTATCTCTGAGAGTGTGGATAGGACTTTGCCAATATGGGCTCAGTAGAGACACATCTGATTGCACCATACCTTTGGGAACCTCCCAGTCATTATTTTTAGGTCTTTCCTCTGGGTCATGTCAGAATCTCCAGGGACACCTTCCCTTGTTCAGTGTTTTGCTAGTAGAAGTTTGGTTAACAGGTTTCTTAAATCCAGGTTGGAGAAAAGAACTGAGGGTTTCAATATCCATTTTTTTTTAATTACTTTTTTTTTTTTTTTAGTACAGACTCCTCTCATCTCCACCCCAACTTTGCAACTATACATTGTATCTCCCAGTATAGAGATTTGACATTTACTTCTCCAGAAACTATTAACTTCTATTCCTCTGTTCTTATGGGAGGGGATATGGGGATCTAATATTAAACAGCTTCCAACCCATTCACCTGAATTTATCCCCTCATTCTTTGTCCCTACTTCCATGGGACCTGAATAGAGTGATTCTTGAGACACTAGGAAACTTGATAATACACATGTGCTCAGTTCTTACCTATCTCTACTGCAAGTTTTTTTCTCCCACTTTGCTTAGTCAGAGAAACCTTTCTCGATCTCACAAAACAAATTTTATCTCCCTACATACACTTACCAAAATTCTCTACCTCTTCTGAGTACTGATTGCAATTGCAACTAAACCTATTTGAATAATTACGCTGAACTTGTCTGCTATCCTTGGTTGTAAGCAACTTGATAGCAGTCCATGATTGTCTTGTTTTCAGTTCTAATGCAGTGCTTGGCATATTTTCTAGTACATGATAAGTACACAGTTACTTACTTTTTAAATGAATGAATGAATCCAAGGAAATAAGAGAACTGAGAAAAACATCATGAAAATCCTCAGTACATGACTATGGCTTACAATACTTTTAATTAATGTGCTAAATTACAAAACTATTCCAAAGTATTACATATTCATATTATGCTTGATCTGTTCATCTACTTCAAACTTAGAAAAAAACTGCTAGTTAATTCAGTTTCAAAATAAATGAACTAAATTTTTTCTGACAATTTTATGTAGTTACATGGCTCCAGGAATAATAATAAAGATATTAAAAATAAATGCATATATATTTCAGGTAGTGCTAAAAAGTATGAAGAAAAGTAAAGAAGAGAAGGAAGAATAGGGAGCAATAGGAGAGCTCTTTTAAAGAGGGACGCAGGGAAGATCTTTATATTAAAGTTCACATTTTAGCAGAAATTGGGAGGAAATTTGAAATCAAGCCATGAGGATATGGGGTTGTTCTTTACTCTCTGTCTCCTTCTCTCTCTCTCTCTCTCTCTCTCTCACACACACATCATTTATCAGGATAAATATTAATTTTCAGTGGGAGTACATCATAAAATGGAAAAATATTTTCCTACTTTGCCATTATTGGAAATTTTTTCCATAATATTCATTGTGCTTTTCTCGGCAAAGATTCAGTTCTTATCATTACTGTAGTCAGCATTTTTTAGTTATTTTCCTTTATCCCTGCTTCCACACTGTGGCCTTTCAAGCCTGTTAGGAATAATAATAGGATTCGTGTTGGGCCACACCCCCATTGTTACAGAAAGAGAAGCTTTGAGATAACTGTTCTAATAGAATCACAGCTAAATTCTTTGCCAGCAGTACTCATACCCTCAGTTATTCTCTGAATGGAATGATGGTTTTGCCTTATTCTTTCAATCATATAGATATAGGTGACCCCAAAGAAGCTTGCTGATAAGGGTTTCCAAGGAACGAGTCCCTTGGGGATTTATAATTTTAGGGTGATTCAAAACTGAGAAACATAGTTCTACCAGTCATCCTTCTTTTCTGTTATTTCCTACAAACCTCCAGTGCTCCTAGTATCTAATTCTATGTGATTATTTGGATACATAACATGCAGACAATAAGATTTATTTCCACATACATATTCTTCACTCCCAAACTAAAGATCTTGAAAAAGAGAAAATGAAAGACACAGGCAGAATATAGAAACCCAAGAACCATTTTAAATGTCAAGCTACAGTGTGAACACAGGCTTCCACAAAATGATCGACAGCAGCACTGTGTCACATCTAAATCTCAACTTTAATATACAATATATATGATATTCTATTTCCTATATCATGAAATTTTATTTGCATGCACATGATCATTTCTCATATTATTAACTACTCTGCATCATTCTATCCAAATGCAAATTCATTACCCTATAATAATAACTAATGTCAGTTTAGGATTTATTAAACTGTTTTAAGTATGATGACAGATACATACATAGATAGGTAGATAAATAGAGATTTTTATATTTAAACTCATTTAAACATCACATCAACTCTTATAAAGTAACGGTTAATTTACCCCCATTTTACAGAGGAGGAGGAAACTAAGATATGGAGAGAGTGAGCAATTTACCCAAAGCTGCAGAGTTAGCATGTGGCAAACATTTTATTCAAACCCAAATACTTTTTAAGAATCATATTATGGAACTTTGATCTTTATACTCTACTGTCACAATCTTCCCCTCACTCTTCTTTCTAGTGTCTCTCACCATTCTATTTCTTCTTTTATCCATCAGGCCAGTTGAAGAATAATTTTTGTGATTCAATTCTCCATCTGCCACAAGAAAGCCCTCAATAAAAACCCTGTCCTTTTGTCCTAAGCCTATCCCCCTAGATAATGATTCGAACATCTGTGGATATTAAGCATAAACCATTATGGATACCATATTAGTAGTGAAATAAACATTGACCAACAAGAAAACCGCATACAATAATAATTGACTCAACACATCCTTTTCCTTTTTAACATTATTTTTCATCACATATTCATAATAAAATAATTCTGCTTTCCAATAATTTGCTTAATACTTGCTCAGCCAGGTACTGAGATAAAGAGCTTGTCGTACAGTCTCTTTTTTTCTAACTCTGTATAATAATCATAATAGGAAATTATTAAGCCAGGGTTGAAGAGATAATTTTAGAGGACTTCCATATAAACTCACCAGATATTTATACTGACTATCCAAGTGTGAGGAAGGGAAAAAGTTATTTTAAAGTGAAGGAACATGTTATAGAACATTATACTTAAGCCAACAAGTCTGGTTCTAATCCCAGCTCTATTTCTAACTTGTATTAATGTGGGCAAAGCTATTTACTTTGTCCCTCTATTAAGTGGGAATGTTGAATTAGATTGTTATAGAGGTTCATTTCTATGCTACAATTCTATTTTCATACTATTACCAAACAAAGGAAATGGCAGTTAATAGAGACAGCCTCTTCCAGAATTGTCTAAAATCAAACAATTTTGACTTACCCATCAACAAAAAAAAACAAAAACAAAAACAAAAAATAGGAAGGAAAGATAAAAGAAAGAAAGAAAACAATAGAATATTTATTCAAACGCTTTGATAATGATGACATGGCTCAGCTATCCACCTAACTCCCACCAAATTTCCAGCACCCATCTTTGACTGTACGGCCTTGCTTCATTCTTATCCTTTTGTATTATAAACTACACGGATAAGTAGATATTCTTTCAGAAATAATTTTACTCTTTCTAAAGAACATGGATGGGCAAATCTCGTCTAATTTCCTCATCTTGCCCAATTACTGTTAGTCTAGTTTTTAACATATTTTTGATAAAATGGCACTTGGCCACTAACTAGCCATCCTTTTAAGTATCCCAGTTTTTTCTAGACTAGTCATTCTCAACTTTGGCTGTACGCTGGAATCATCTGGGAAAGCTTTTAAAACTACTGATATCTGGGTCCCACCCCCAGAGATTCTGATTTAATAAGTCTGGCATGAGGCCTAAAGACTGGGATTTCTAAAAGCTCCCCAGGTGATTCTAATGTGTAACCAATAGTGAGAATTTTTCTGAGTTCTGAAAATGTGTTAAAGGAATCCAAACTCTGGATCACTGAAAATGCTGTGCTCACCTTTCTATAACAGTCCCTCTGTCTTATTCCTGGCATGTGATGAGTTAAGAGAAAGAGCATATACCATTGATTTGTGGATATAAGGAAATATCGCTATTTTAAAAGAAAAAGATTGCAGACTTTTCTATATGTGGGAGCCTACATAAATCCTCTTAGGTAGAAAAGGGCTTCTTTCCTTTGAAAGAAGATACATATATGTTTCATTGTGAAAGGCAAGACATAGGGCAGAGTTTGAATGAGAAAACACAGAGAAACATAATTAACTACTTTGCATAATAAAGTTAATATTTGCTTTTGCTGCTGTAGAGAGATTATTTTAAGATAAATTTTAGCTTTGAACAGGTAACGTGGGCAGGAATTTTGTGTGTTTGTTGAGGGGTTGGTTTTCTGTTTTGTTTTGATTTTATAGTTTTCCTGGGGGTGGGGATTGTATAAGATGGAGAAGAGATGGAGTGGTAAGGGATAGAGAGTACAGAGGAATAAATAGGGGGAAAAAAAGACTGTAAAGAGAGAATAGGTCCCAACAACACAGGCATAGATCAAGCCCAAATGAAAAACATGGCTCTTATTTAAACATTCCCTGAGACAATGTGTGATTAATAAATTTAGAAAGAACAGTTTTCTATTCTATGCTATAATTTTCTTAACCCCAACCTTCCCCAAATCTTTAATACAGCTTTGTTAACTACTAACTTAGTAATGGTATCTCTTCCCCCTATTTGGGGAATAAACTCTACACTTACATTTTAGGTGAAGCCAATCACAAAGGCTAAAGGAATATGTGGAGGTGGAGAGAGATGGCCAGAATGATCAGGGAGAAGCCAGCCAAAACCAGGAATTTGGCACAAAAGACAAGAAATAACCACTAAGACATGTCAGCACAATCTCCGGGAATTCTCAGAAATATTTGAAAGGAATATGAATCTCTTGGAGTCTAAAGTGTGATTGGGGGGCGCCTGGGTGGCACAGCGGTTAAGCGTCTGCCTCCAGCTCAGGGCGTGATCCTAGCGTTCTGGGATCGAGCCCCACATCAGGCTCCTCCCCTATGAGCCTGCTTCTTCCTCTCCCACTCCCCCTGCTTGTGTTCCCTCTCTCGCTGGCTGTCTCTACCTCTGTCGAATAAATAAATAAAATCTTTAAAAAAAAAAAAAACAGTGTGATTGGAATTTAAATTATTTCATTTAGAAATTAAAGAAAAATTTGTCCCACAGAAGGCCAGGGGATACAAATGGGTTATAGAATGGTATATTTAAGGAAGGGAATAGAATACCTAGTACCCAGATTATCATTTATTTCCTTCTTCATCAATCTCATCATCCTTTTTGGGCTGAGTATATCACAAAAGTCAGAAAAGATCATTAGAACTTTTATTCTGTAGTGGAGAATAAGAGCTTAACATGTACCCTTTACTGAAGGGTTAAGACCTTGAAGAAACTCCTGATTTCTGGATTATGGTCACAACTTCTTTGAGCCTTGTAAAAAGTCCTGTTGGAGTTGCAATGTCTTTTTATCTAAAGTTGTGGTTTTTTTTGTTGTTTTTGTAGGTGAGATGGAAACACTATCAAAAGAAGAAAATAAGCCATAAACTGTCCAACATTAAGGCAATTATAGGACGTTAAACAGTTTCCAAGTCTGTAAAAAAATGCATACTTTATTGAATTTGTATCTAGATGATATTTTTCTTCCTTTAAGGGCCTTAAAATAAGTTATGTTTAAATTCTCAGTACTGGCCAATTTTATTATACTCATGGGATATTCCTGGTGATCGGTTGACATTTTTTTTTTCGTTAATTTTTTTCATATAGAAAAAGTGGTGTAATTTCTAGCCCAGTGCTTCCAAAAATACATAAACCCCCAAATAAGTAATACATAAAAAATACATAGCCAGCTACCTATGTAAGAATCATCTTAGTGGCTTATTAAAGCTGCAGATGCTAAGGTCTCAAATGCAGGGGTAAAGGAGCAAAAATCTATTTTTCTAGGAAAAGCACAGAGGAATCAGGTTTGAGAAACACTGGGCTAGATGACAGACCCCTCAAACAGCCTACAAGTTCTGGAGTTATTAAGTATCTTTGCCACTAAAAGCAAATGTATATATTCTGTTGTATTGTCTAATAATATTCTTTGTTCATTCCATAGTTTTAAAATTTCTCTTTCCAACTTCTCTCCTTGTTCCTCTTCCTCATCACCCTTTTTCTCCTCCAACCTTCTACCAAAAATATAAATGATGAACAAGAGTCAAATAAAAGAAGATCTGGGGAAAGATGATTCCAACCTGAAGGAATAGGAGTACAACACAGAAGGCAGAAACAAGATCGGTGTGTTTGAAAAACACCAGGAAGCTATCCTTGGTGACTGAGAAGTATAGTTGGTGTGGAGGAAGATGGTAATTTTCAAGATCAGAGACACAAGCAAGAGTCAGAAAAATATGGCATTGCAGGCCAAGGTAAGGATTTAGATTTTATTCCAATTTCAATAGAAGATATTTGGAGGGTTCCAAATAAGGAGAAAAGGTGGAGGTTCTGGCTTAAATTTTAAAAATATTACCTGCCTGCTTTGTGGAGATAAGTTACAGGTAATTATGCGAAAGTTCTGCTGAGCAGTTACAATGAAAAGCATACGAATGAGATGACAGTGATTGGATTTGGGCAGCCTTGGAAAGGGTGTGTGTTGGTTATTTCTTTTGGCACTCAGTGTAATCCCCATCTCCTTTTATCATCCTCCCTCCCCCGTACTGTGGGTGCTGCATGCTGGGAACTGAATTTTCCTAGGCCCCTCATCAAGAATCTTCTGGCTTAGACTCCACCTATTATAGACACTCACAAAAAAACAGAAGGGAAAAGGTTAAAATTCATTCTTCCTCCAGAATGGTGCTGGCAGCCTGGACTGCTGGATTGATGGTAGTGGTTTCATGAAGCTTCTTAATATCCAAAGTCCACTTTCAGTGTCCTGCTTCAAAGGAGCAGTTTCAACATCAGCTTCTTGTAGTTTTATGATTCCTAGACAGCCTCCCCAATGCTTACATGTATTCCTCTACCCTCTCCAACAACACTGAAAGCAGTTGACCTTGTATTAAATCTTTCTGCTTAAAATACATAGATTGATGCCTATTTCTGTGATTGAACTCTGACTTAGGTAGCATTTTTCTTTGCCCAAGAGTAGTTCCAAGAAACAGTACCTCAAAGATGGGAATCTGAGAGTAATTATCTGTCCTACTGGGTTTGAAGGTAGAGATGACTTCATCTCCAGGAGAAAATGAGATGTTGGTCATACACATAACTTAGACAAAATGGCCAGCAGGGTATACATGATGATTACAAGTGCTCTACATGGGCTAATTACTCTGGCTACATTGGAAGGATAATATGAAGAAAATGATGAGTTTAGGGCTTTATATTTTCTGCTCAAGTTATAAGCAGAGAACTGAAGTGTTCCAATGATTGTCCTAAAATAACCTCTTGTCTCTTATCTACCAAAGATAAGGTAAGAGTGAACCTCCCTGTCTTATTTCTGACCATAGAGAAAAAGCTCTCAGTTTTTCCCCACTGAAGATGATATAGCTGTGGGTTTTTCATATATGGCTTTTATAATGTTGAGGTATGTTCCCTTTAAACCTCCTGTGTTGACGGTTTTTATCACGAATGGATGTTGTACTTTGTCAAATGCTTTTTCTGCATCTATTGAAATGATCATATGGTTCTTATTCTTCCTTTATTAATATGGTGTATCACATTGATTTGTGAATATTGAATAACACTTGCAACCCAGGAATAAAGCCCACTTGACTGTGGTGAATGATTTTTTTTAATGTATTGTTGGATTTGGTTTATAGTATTTCATTGAGAATTTCTGCAACCATGTTCATCAGGGATATTGGCCTATAATTTGCTTTTTTAATGGAGTCTGTATCTGGTTTTGGCATCAAGGTAATGCTGACCTCATAGAATGAATTTGGAAGTTTTCCTTCCTTTTCTATTTTTTGGAATAGTTTGAGATGAATAGGTATTAACTCTTCTTTAAATATTTGGTAGAATTCACCTGTGAAGCCATCTTGTCCAGGACTTTTGTGTGTTGGAAGTTTGTTTTGTTTTGTTTTTACTGATTTAATTTTTTTGCTGGTTATCAGTTTGTTCAGGTTTTCTGTTTCTTCCTGTTTCAGTTTTGGCAGTCTATACGTTCACTCTCATTACTGTTATTTAAAATAGTACGGGAAGTATTAGCCAAAGCAATCAGACAACAAAAATAAGTAAAAGGCATCCAAATCAGCAAGGAAGAAGTAAAACTTTCACTATTTGCAGATGACATGACACTCTATATAGAAAACTGCAAGACTCCACCAAAAAAACACTAGAACTTTGATAAACAAATTCAGTAAAGTCTCAAGACACAAAATCAATGTACAGAAATCTGTTGCATTTCTATACACCAATAATGAAGTAACAGAAAGGCAAATTATGAAATTTATCCCATTTACAATTGTACCCAAAATAAGAAGATACCTAGGAATAAAACTAACCAAAGAAATAAAAGACCCATACTCTGAAAACTATAAAACACTGATGAAAGAAACTGAAGATGACACAAAGAAATGGAAAAATATTCCATGCTCATGGAATGGAAGAACAAATATTGTTAAAATGTCTATACTATCCCAAACAATCTATGCATTAATTGAAATCCCTATCAAAATACCAAAGCATTTTTCACAGAACTAAAGCAAATGATCTTAAAATTTGCATAGAACCACAAAAGACTCTGAGTAGTCAAAGTAACCTTGAAAAGGAAAGCTTCTGCACAGTGAAGGAAATGAGCAACAAAACTAAAAGACAACCTACAGAATGGGAGAAGATATTTGCAAATGACATATCCAATAAAGAGTTAGTATTCAAAATCTATAAAGAACTTATAAAACTCAACATTCAAAAAAACAAATAACCCAGTTAAGAAATGGGCAGAAGACATGAATAGACATTTTTCCAAAGAAGACATCCAGATGGCTAACAGACACATGATAAGATGCTTAACAGCACTCATCATCAGGGAAATACAATCAAAACCACAATGAGATGCGACCTCACACCTGTCAGAATGGCTAAAATTAACAACACAGAAAACAACAGATGTTGGCAAGGATGTGGAGAAAGGGGAACCCTCTTACACTGTTGTGGGGAATGCAAACTGGTGATGGAAAACAATATGGAGGTTCCTCAGAAAGTTAAAAATAGAACTACCTATAACCAAGCAATTGCAATACTAGGTAGTTACTCAAAGGATACAAAAATGCAGATTCAAAATGGAAATGCATCCCTTTGTTCATAGCAGCATTATCAACAATAGTCAAATTATGGAAAGAGCTCAAATGTCCATTGACTGATGAATGGATAAAGGATAAAGAAGTTGTGATATACGTGTATGTGTGTGTGTGTGTGTGTGTGTGTGTGTGTGTGAATATTACTCAGCCATCGGGGCACCTGGGTGGCTCAGTTAGGCATCTGCCTTCAGCTCAGGTCATGATCCCAGCATTCTGGAATAAAGCCCTGCAGCGGGCTCCCTGCTCAGCAGGAAGCCTGCTTCTCCCTCTCTCACTCCCCCTGCTTGTGTTCCCTCTCCCGCTGCCACTCTCTCTGTCAAATAAATAAATAAAGTCTTTTAAAAAAAAATATGACTCAGCCATCAAAAAGAATGAAATCTTGCCATTTGCTACAACATGGATGGAGCTAGAGTGTATTATGGTAAGTGAAATAAGCATAAGTTTGGGCCCAACTGATATGTTGATCTGTCTCTCCGAAGTCTTTAAAGGTAGAATTAATCTGTGTTTGTTCAAAGATGTAATAATACATTTGTTTTTATAATTTCGATAGGGATAAATAATTCCAGTGCGTTATATTTGGTCATATCTACAATAATGGCCCTAATTTTATTGCTTTTAAAATGGGAAAATACCAGATTATTAAAAGAAACACCCTTATATATGTCCCTCTTCCATGTGTAAAAGACAGTTGTCATAGTAAATAGCAGTAAACTACTTTAAATTAAGGTAGGTGATGACATTAATTGCACTGATGTTCCAGGTATGATCTTTTTGCTACAGCAAATGAACATATCCATTCTTATTAAATGTTTTGACCTGTCAAGTGCCCTTTCACCCCAATTTTAATTGTTAAACATCATATAGCAAGGGCAGTTATAAACTTCATTCTTTTACTTTAGGAGTATTTCAAATTTCTGTTTATCTGTCATAATCGAATGTTAAGGGCATTTGATCCCAGCATCATCCCACAGAACACTGTACTGGCCCACTACGTTCATGACCTCATCCCGATTGGACCTGGTTAGCAGGAAGCAGCAAATATCCTAAATGTGCTGACAAGATAGGTACATGCCAGAAGGAGGAGATAAACATGAAAATTTAGAGCCCTGTCATCTTCATGAGGTTCTAGCATCCAACAGAACTGAGGAGTGCCCAAATATCCCCTCCAAAGTGAAAGATAAGTTGCTTTGCCTTGTATCTGTTAACTCAGAAGGAGAAAATGTTTAGTGAGCTTTAGATTTTGAAGACAATGTGCACTGCATATAATATGCTGCTTTGAATCACTTAACATGTAGTTTTGATATTATGCACACTAACGGCCCCCCATAGATGCCCATATCCTCTGGAACCTCTGAACATACTAAGTTACTTGGCAAAAGGGACTTTGAAAATACGATTAAGTTAAGAACCTTGAGTTGGAGGAATTATTCTGGATTTTCCAAGTGGGCCCAATATAATCACATGGATTATTTTTTCTTTTTTTTTATAAGCATACATTCATTTTATTTTCCTCTTTCCCTGCCTTCCTTCAAGCATCAAATGGACACCTCGAAAGCACACACACTTGTATATTTGCTTACAGATGATTGGCTCAGTTGATTAGCCATAGCCAGCAGTGTTAATGAGGCCACTGCTGAAATACTCTCTGGGTAAGCTGGAATCTTTTTGCTCCGTGGCCACTGATATATTCTAACTAACCATAGCTAACTATCTTGCAAAGTATACTCTTGATCGCAAGGAGAGCTGGGGAGAGTATGGATAGTTGAGGGCAGAACTCATATTCAACTGAGGATCACACGGATTCTTGAAAGCAGAGAACTCTTCCCAGCTATTGTAAGCAAGGAAGATATGACTATGGAAAAATAGAAAGATGCAGCATTGCTGGATTTAACAGGGTCACAAGACAAAGAAAGTGGGTGGCCTCTAATAAGTGGAAAAGGAAAGGAAATAGATTATTTCCTAGAACTTCCATAAAGAAATTCAGCCCCACCAACCCATGTTGGATTTCTGACCAACAGAACTGTAAGAAAATAAATGTTTAAGTGACTAAGTTTGTGATCATTTGTTACCTAGCAATAGAAAACTAACACAGGACAAGAGCAAGAAAAAGTTCTGAAGCTGGTAGGTAAGATGTAAGCTGCTTCCTTACTTGGGCTTCATAGCTCAGCAGACTTAACAGTGCTCCAAATAACTACTGCAGATACCAATGTTGATGGACCATCTGGGAGACCCTGATAGGAGAATCATGATGCAGACTCCCAGAGTGTGGGATTCAAGTTACGTCTTATTATACAAACAGCATTCACATTTTGAAAAACTGCTTATGGGCTTGCTCCTAGGCTCTGGTAGAGACTGAATGCATGATCCAGAACATCAAATAGACATGTGACCTGATAGGCCCATTTATGAACTATTTCTTATCTGATCCACCAAATCACAAAGCTGGCTATGCACAGAAGCACTCCATTTTCAAGTGGTGTTGGGTAAGTCTTTGTAGTCTCAGAGAGCACAAGAAGTTTCATATGTATTTGCTTCAGGGACTTGTGGTACCTGCTCCAACTGCATTGCCCTATTTCTCTCAACCAGAATCTCTTTGTAAGAGATTGACTGGTGGTGACTGACTTGTGAAAAAAAAACCTCATCTGGATTTACCAATGCTCATCAAAATCACACGTTATAGACAGGCTTAACAATCATGCAGACAATATCATCGGTTCTGAGTGTATCATTCAGCCTCTTTCCACAGTTCATGGGTAAAAAAGTATACATAGTGGAAATATTACGTACAGGTTCGAAGATACAATATTCCACTTAACAAGCCTTACCTAACTACTGCCCCTTACATTCCCAACCTGAAACAGTGGAGTTCAAGGCTAAGTTCCAAATATGGCCCTATTCTCTAATGTATGGACCAGCCCCCTGCAAGCAAGGTAATTATATTGAAATTCTTACACCAAGGAGGGGATACAATTTTGTCCTCATTGTAATACACACTAATTCTGGATATGGATATACTTGCCTGTCCACAATGCTTCTTCTAGCATCCATTGTCTTATTCATAATTATGATATCCCATACAACATTATTTCTGTCTGAGGAACTCATTCTTCTACAAAATAAGTGAGGCAAATGGGCTTCCCAATTCTACCAGGTATCCCATCAACCTGAAATTTCTTTCTTTATAGAATGTCGGGAGTCGGTTAAAGATTCAGTTATGGGGTCAGTCGGAAGAACACTTGTTCTTATGAGTGTGGGTGCATTCCTATAAGATGCAAAATAAGTCTTGAACATTACTTTGATCACATAAATAATAAATGGAGCTGTTTCTTCCAAAGTCAGAAAATATGGATCTGGGAACCAAGGAGTGGAAGAGAGTGGGGATGTCTCCTTTCACTATGGCCTCTAACAAACCACTCAAATAATTTTCTCTTGTCCCCAGAACTTTCGATGCTGATATCTTAATGCACCTAATTACCGAGAAAGGAATGCTTTCACCAAAAAATATAACAATGTTTTAATTGAAAGAAAATTGGCACTCTTTTTGGTGAGCCTGCTTCATCTTCTCATCTCTGCTGCCTGTATTTCCCTTCTTCTTGTCCATCTATCAGGCTATGTCTGTACTACTAATCACATATATAATGATTCTACTGACACATAAATATGTGTCTACTGACACATAAATACTAGATTCCTCTCTCTTAGATCTTACTGCAAATTTTTAGGAAGGCATATTGAGTGTGCCTGTTGGGGTCAGATTCCAATCCCTATCTGATCAGCAGAGGTCAGTGACTCAGTGATCAAGGCCAGAAGCCAAAGAGAAAAGGAGTCGTCATTGTCTAGGCAGACATTCCAAATTGTGCCTCAACAACCAGGTGGTCATGTTCATTATCTTATTACATCCTCATATAAAATGAAACTGAGATGTCAGCTGAAGACTTCCTGCCCTTTGAGTTCTATAAGTATGATTGACTTGAATCTCCAACTACATGCTCTATGGAAGTTCAATTTCCTTCACAAGATGTCAATAAGTTTACAAAAGGCTTATGTTCTCTATCTCCAGAGTCCCATTTCCATATATGTATCTCTCCCCCATTCCACTTTAACCCAAATATAAAGTTCAACTACTTATTCAATTTCCATTAAAATTAAACAAAAGCAAAAACTATTCATATATATCATGCATCATACTAAGAGTTTAGAATTACAGAAAATAGTCACATCACAGCAAAATGTCATTAAATCTTGCTATAATCTTTCTCCTTTCAGTAATGCCAACATTGGTCTTTCAATTCATGCATCGTTGACTCCTCTCTGGTCAATTTCCACTCAGATACCAGAAAATCAACACAAAACCATCTAATTTTAATCATGTTGTACAAGCTAACTTTCTCTTAGCTGTATTACTAGAAATAGCATCTTCAGATTCAATATATTAATCAAGTTTTATCTTCCCCCCAAATAGGAAATCTTCTCTTTAAAAATCTATCAAGTATTAAGTGAATAATGATATGATTAATCAAATGATAAATCTTTTTAAAATGATAAATTTTCACATAGTTAAATGATCATGAGATATTGAAATGATTGTTCCTGTTTTAAAGAAGATTAACATGAGACCAAGCAATGAAACATTAGATGCCACATTAGGAAGAAATGGATTTTTAACCCAAGTATTTTTTATTCCAAATTCATGTCCACTACAACAGACATTTTCTCAGATATTTGTTGATGCCTTGCTATATCCCAAAGACTTTTTATATTATACTTCACTTATTCTTCACAACCACCCTGTAAAGTCAGCAGTCAGGATACTTTAAATTTTGGCATCTAGTCAAGATACACTCTAACCAACTACAGTGACTTTTTGAACTTCTGTTTCTCCACCTGTCAAATGAAGTATTTGGACTTAATTAGCTGCATGGCCACTTTTGATTCTAATAGGGGACCATATGATGGTTTCTGTCGTTCTTTCTCACTCTATCTATAACAACTTTACTCTGGCTTTATAAAATCAAAAGAATTTTATTTCTAGCATTTATCATTTACATTAGAGTTAATTTTTCATGCATATGCCTGTCAGCTATACTCCAGAGGGCAAATAAAATATTTATTTTTACATTCCCAACGCCTATATTTAGTCAGGGCTTAATGAATATTTGTTGAATAACAAATGGATGAATACATATGATTTAACTGTATAATCTAGGACCATATATGAAGGAATGATTCATATTTATTAACAAGGAAATGTGAAAGACTGCATTTATATTCAGTACAACGCAGTACTTTTCCTTTAGCTGGACAGATTTTAGAAAGTATAGTATACACAAAAGAAATCCATATACAATGGTGAAAGTGAGTTCATTTGTGAATGGGGAGTACATTCTCTTTTTTGTTGTTGGTCTGTTGGCTTTTTATTTATATTGAAATATGAGAATGAAAATATTATGTTTACATTGACCATTCATTGGATTAGTTTTTATGTTACCCAATAATGCATTTATACATGTGTTTTAGTTATAAGGTAAAGTAGCTTAACTCTATTTTTTAAGATAAAAAGAATTTGATGTCTGTGAGCATGACAGGACTGCCTACAATGAAGTCTGAAAAAAACAACATCACTTCAAATTTTTCTTTTTGCTATTAGTTATCTGTACAATTCCTATATACATATATTTTATCCTCTGTATGGAAAAAAAAGGTAAATTTTCACTTACGGAATTTAGAGGAAATGTTCAACTAAAATGTTAATTGTATGTTCTTTGTTTATTTATTTTGGCCTATACCATTGTCCAAATATGTCCTGAGTACAAATTATGTTGTTCCATCCTATAGAGCAACACTCACATTCCAGTCTGTTCAACTGTTTTTCCAAAAGTGGGTCAATTGATTTTCACATACATGTGCATGAAAGCTTTAAGTACATTAGCATTTCCTTTTACCAAAAATAAATAAATGAAATGAAATAACATAAAAAGTAAAATGAAACCAGTGTTCATCCTGCTAGCTTTGAGTTTTTAAGCTGTTTTGTAATAGAATGTTTTAGATGTAAATGTTATTGGCAATTAGTTTGCTTATTTGCCTTCTTTGTTTTCTTCAATCAGAAGCATTATCTTATAGATAGCATTTCGTGAAGCTAACTGGAAATAAGAAGCGAGGAAATAATTTTACCAGCCAGTGTGATTAGTAGAGATACATAATTGCCTGCCTATTTACTTTGAAGCTGTCATTTAATGAAGTGGTTCTAAGTAAAACTCTAATGGAGAAAAATTCTTAATTCCTTTTTAATATTTTCCTATGTCTGGGAATGTAATTTAAAATAAATTTGAATGCTGATTGCTTTTATTCTTTCCCATCAGCATATAAAGTTGTTTCTCTGTTGATAGGCAACAAAACAGATCATTTAAGATTTCATACAAAATAAACAGCGAATCATTAGAAAATAATCATAATAATTCCAACCAAAATGCCAATTCTTAAACAGTTAACCCAATTTAAATGTTTATTTTTTCATCCAATGTTCCTCATATATATATCCTAAATATGATTTCCTAGATTATACAGGTCCTAGATTATACAGTTAAATCCTATATATATCACTTCTCATGTCTTCTGCATTATATGTTATTTATAAAAATATTTAAACACATTATTTATTGTAAAATCAAATGGAAATTTGTCCACAGAAATTGTACAGTTGACATGTTTAAATTTTCCCATTAAACGTATTTATTCAACATTATGCTGAGTGAAAAACACCAATCACAAAAGTTCACTTACTGTATGATTCCATTTTTAAAACATTTTTGAAATGATAAAATTTTAAAAATGGAGAACAAGCTAATAGCTTCCAGGTGACAAGGATACTGAGGGGAAGAAGGGCAGGAATGACTATAAAGAGGTGAACTGTGAGAAAGATCTTTGTGGTGATGAACTACAACTGCATCTTGATTTCTGTGATGGTTACATGAATCTATACATGTGAAAAAATCACATTGAATAAATATGTATTATACACACACACACACACACACACACATACACATACTATAGCAGTGTCAATTTCCTGGGTTTGATGTACTTTACTTATATAAGATGTAACCACTGGAGAAAATTGGGGGAGGAGAATATGAGACCTTTGTGTACTATTTTTGTAACTTCGTGTCAATCTATAATTACTTCAAAATGAAGTTTAAAAAATATATCTATTGAGGTAGTATAGTACTTAAGTCCATGAGCTCTAGAAACAAATTGCCCGTACCGGAATGCTGGGTTTACCTCTTACTAGCTGCTTTTATCTCTTACCAGTTGTAAGATCTTAAATAGAGCCAGAAAATTGGACTGCAGTTATCCTTCTCAGCAAAATGTAGAAAACAGTCTTCCCTACCTCTTAAAACATCTCCTGGTCTCTAGGAAATGCTATTTAAGTGATTTCTCTCATCATCATCATCATCATCATCAAAAGTATGCTTTTCATGATTCATGGAATCACTGATTTGTCTTAGACTATCAGCTTGCCTGATATAGTCACTGTTTAAGACTACTTCTCATCCTGTTTATTATAAGCATCCTTTCTTTCCCTTTAAATGTGTCCTATTGGGATTATAAAAGATACAGGCACCTTATTAAAGTCTATTATACTTGGATCCAGTGCACGTTGGTTCCAATCCATGTTGTATAAACTCTATCAACAATGGCTGACAAAAACAGTCAACAACAAAAAAGTTAGTATCTTGGGGTGTCAGATGGCTCAGTCGGTTAAGCTTCTGACTCTTGATTTTGGCTCAGGTCATGATCTCAGGGTCATGAGATTGAGCCCCCCACTCCCTTTCTGTGGGGCTCTGCACTGGGCGTGGCGACTGCTTAAGATTCTGTCTCTTGGGACCCCTGGGTGGCTCAGTCAGTTAAGCGTCTACCTTTGGCTCAGGTCATGATCCCAGGGTCCTGGGATCGAGTGGCACATTGGGCTCCTTGCTCATCAGGAAGCCTGCTTCTCCCCCTGCCTTGAGATTCCCCCTGCTAGTGCTCTCTCTGACAAATAAATAAAATCGTAAAAAAAAAAAAAAAAAAAAAGATTCTGTCTCTCCCTCTCCCTTTTTCCACTGCCCCTCCCCCCTTTCTCTTTCTCTCTTAAAAAAAAAATCTCTTCTCAATCTAGTCTCTTTTTATGTATAACTAATTATCAGAAAGCTCTTTGATTGAACTGAAATCTGACTCCCTAAAATGACCCCTCAACTCCCATGACTCAAATCTGTCTTCTAGTTCTATATGAATGAGGTTAATTTCTCTTTCAGTTACATCTATCATATCTCTGAAGCTCACTAAATCCATCAAACTCTCAGTCCTGCCCCCTCACTGCCCACTCAACTCAGCATTACTTTTTCCTTAGCTTTTTTAAAATTATTATTATTATGATATGTTAGTCACCACACAGTACATCATTAGCTTTTGATGTAGTGTTCCATGATTCATTGTTTGCATGTAACACCCAGTGCTCCATGCAATACATGCCCTTAATACCCTTCACCGGGCTAGCCCATCCCCCCATCCCCCTCCCCTCTAAAACCCTCAGTGTGTTTCCTGGAGTCCATAGTCTCTCATGGTTCATCTTCCCCTCTGTTATCCCCCCCTTCATTTTTCCCTTCCTTCTCCTAATGTCCTCCATGCTAGTCCTTATGTTCCACATATAAGTGAAACCATACGATAATTGTCTTTCTCTGCTTGTCTTGTTTCACTTAGCCTTAATACCTTCCATTACATCTACCAGTTTTTAAAATTTTATTTATTTATTAGAGAGAGAGTGAGAGCATGAGTGGGGAGGGGGGAGTAGAGGGAGAGGGAGAAGCAGACTCCCCACTTAGCAGGAATCCCCACACCGGGCTCTATCCTGGGACTTCAGGATCATGACCTCAGCCGGAAAAAAGATGCTTAACCTACTGAGCCACCCAGGCCCCCATATCTACCATTTTTAAGAGCAAATATCTTATATTCTCATTGTTTTCCCCTGGAATCATTATGGTTTGTGAGTATTTCTTTTAAAATGTAGTTTCAGATATGAACTAGCTTCCATATACACTGGGACTATTGTCTGTCTTATTTAAAACCTGTGATGCATTTATTAATGAAGTTTAATATCATATTTGCCTCATTGGCCATTACACAGTATGTAGATGCTTATGTAATTAATATTTGAACCTACACACTATTATTTTCTTGACCTATCCCATAATACATGTTAGA